>NC_143202.1:5620000-6820000 GCF_051530095.1 Phoenix dactylifera
CTAATGATTTAGAAAACACTAGAATATCGTCTATATAGACCAGAATGAAGTCAAATGGATTGAAGATTTCATTCATAATGCTCTGAAATTCAGAGGGCGCATTCTTTAGGCCAAATGGCATTACATTCCATTCGTAGTGCCCGAATGGTGTAGTGAATGCTATTTTATATCGATCAGATTTCTCTATTTGAATCTGCCAGTAACCTAATTTCAGATCAAACTTAGAAAAGATTAATCTATCTAAGAGATTCTTTTTATTAGGTAATGGATATCTTATCCATCTTAAGACCTTATTTAGAGGTTTATAATTAATAACCAATCTTTGTTTACCTCTTTCTTTTTCTGTGTTTTTATTAACGTAGAAGAGGAAGAAAAAGGAGAAAAGGAAGAAAAAGGAGAAGAGGAAGAAGAAGGAGAAGTAGAAGAAGTAAGATGGAGCACAAGAAAAAGTAGGAGGACAAGAAGAAGAAGAAGAAGAAGGAGATGGAGAAGAAGAAGAAGAAGAAGGCAGAGAAGAAGAAGGATTTGAAGGTGGAGAAGAAGAAGAAGGGGAGTACGATGAAGAAGTAGAAGAAGAAGAAGCAGAGGGAGGAGAACAAGAAGAAGAAGAAAAGTAGAAGAAGAAGAAGGAGAAGTAGAGGAAGAAGAAGAAGGAGAATAAGAAGAAGAAGATGAAGAAGAAGAAGGAGACGGGGAAGAAGAAGAAGAAGACGAAGAAGAAGAAGTAGAAGAAAAAGGAGGAAAAGGTGGAGAAGAAGGAGAAGAAGAAGAAGAAGAAGAAGGAGAGGAAGAAGAAGAAAAAGAAAGACAAGGAGAAGAAGTAGAAGTAGAAGGAGAAGAAGGAGAAGAGGAAGAACAAGGAGGAGAAGGTGAAGAAGGAGAAGTAGAAGAAGTGAGATGGAGAGGAAGAGGAAGAAAAAGAAGAAGAAGAAGAAGTAGTAGTAGAAGTGAGATGGAGAAGAAGAAAAAGAAGAAGAAGAGAAAGAAGAAAAAGAAGAAGAAGCAGGAGAAGGAGAAGAAGGAGAGGCGGAAGAAGGAGAAGAAGGAGAGGAAGAAGTAGAAGAAGAACAAGAACAGGAAGAAGAAGAAGAAGGAGGAGGAGGAGAAGTAGAGGAAGAAGAAGAATATGTGAAATAAGAAGAGGAAGAAGAAGAAGAAGCAGGAGGAGGAGGAGGAGGAGGAGGAGATGAAAAAGAAGGAGAAGGAGAAGGAGAAGGAGAAGGAGAAGAAAAAGAAGAAGAAGGAGAAGGAGGAGGAGGAGGAGGAGAAGAAGAAGAAGAAGGAGAGGAAGGAGGAGGAGAAGAAGAAGGAGAGGAAGAAGAAGAAGAGAAAGAAGAAGAGGAAGGAGAAGGAGAAGAATTAGAAGAAGAAGAAGAAGGAGAAGAAGAAGAATTATAAGAAGAAGAAGAAGGAGAAGTAGAAGAAGGAGAAGGAGAAGAAGAAGAAAAAGATGAAGAAGAAGGAGAAGGAGGAGAGGAAGAAGAAGAATAGGAAGGAGTAAAAGAAGAAGAAGAAGAAGAGGAGGAGGAGGAAGAAGAAGAAGATGAAGAAGAATAGGAGGAAGAAGAAGAAGGAGAAGAGGAAGAAGGAATAGAAGGAGAAGAAGAAGAAGAACAAAGAGAAGAAGAAGAAGAAGAAGAAGAAGAAAGAGAAGAAGAAGAAGGAGTAGAAAAAGTAGAAGAAGAAGGTGAGGAGGGAGAAGAGGAAGGAGAGGAAGAAGAAGGAGTTGAGGAAGAAGGACATGGAGAAGAGATCATGTCCAAATGCCTGGACCAGCTCAAGAAGCTGTTCTGTTCTACATTTGAAGCAGAACATAAGACAGACTCCATTAAGAGTACTGCATCGAAGAAGATGGTGTCAATGAAGGATACTGCCTCATAGAGTTCATCTAACTCTTTGCCTGATGATAATAATATGTTCAGGTGTCTTGCAGGAGAAGCTCAAGATCCTTATGCACAAGATACTTTATCTCCTGAGAAAGAAGAAGAACAGTCTACTTCAGTGTATAATCCAATGCACATGACAAGTAGAGCTGAGGCTACAGAACACATATGGCAAAGCATCTTGGCAATTCATCCAAGAAAGGGTTTTAATAAAAGGTGATGTACTCTCTGAAATCTAGAGTATCCAGAATGAGATTTATAATCCATTCTTATACATTATCATTAATAATGTAGTTATAGTGTTTTCTAAATTAATAGAATAGCACTTTAAAAACATAGAGGTCTCTGATAATAATAATGTTCCATTCTTGCCGGCTTATATTGAACTTGATTAATCTGTGCTAATTCATCTAGATTATCAAGCTTGAATGCTCCTAGTTGGGATTCCAACTTTTCTAGGCTTGAAGTATTATCAAAGCTGTATTCTAGAGGCATATTTCCTCTGGGGAAATGATATTGATTTATCATTCCTATGTGAAGGGTTTTTAACCATCTTCTAATAATTCTAAGAATTCAGAATTATGATTTTTCAATTTGAATCCGTCCACCTTAATTGGTGGTTGTATCATTGGAAGATCAATTGCTTCCTTTTGTTTTGTGGTTTCTTTAAGAGATTTCAAATTTTGGATTTCTCTCTTAGAGTAGTTTGTCATTTTTTCCATTTTATTTTCCAGTTCTAAAAACTGACTTCCTAGACAAACTAAATACACATTTGTGTAATTTTGGGCCTTAGTTAGCTCATTAAGTTCTTTTACCCTTACATGTTCTAGGATTGACTTATTTAATCCTAGATAAGCATTGGCTTCAGTCGATTCTAATTTAATCGGCTGTTGAGGTGGAAATGGGGCTTTTATTACCTCATCTTGTACTGTTATCCAAGATCTTTGTATAACAGTTAGTTTTTTCTCTTGTTGATTCAAGAAATATTTTAGAAACCAAGGAATAAAGAATTGAATATCTTGATTTCTTTGGAGTTCTTTATAGAATCTCCTTTTATCAGAGCCAAGTTAGTTCTTGGTTCAGGAAGGAGACTACCGGATCCCGGTAGGCCGGAGGAACAGGGTTTAGCCTAATGAGAGGCTAAGAGGCATCTGGCTTGGGAGTGCTAACGCACTCGAAGGTATAAGACTTCCTCTACCTAACCTTATGGTGCATGGCTGAGATAAGGTAAGGTTCTTCAACTAGAAGCATGGAGTGGTAGTGATGCAGTTCTATCCATGTTTGAATTATAAACCTATTAATTAGTAATGATGCTTGAACATGAATTGATATATGCTAGTTTAATATTCTATGTCTAAAAGCATCATGTGGTAGTAATTTATCTATGATTGGACGATGTGAATATATCTTCATCCTGAATCCATCATAAGGGTGTCAAGTATACGACTATTTCTCTCCCGGGGATAATGTACTTGGATGGGTTGAGACCGAGAGCGGGAGGGTAATGGCGCCTGATTACCCCGTGTTGAAGGCCCAGCAGCGTGGCCGTGTGTGTAGGGGAGAAAGGTAGGGCGTTACGCCTAAGTCCCCATAGTGAATCTCCCCTGTATGGTACATCGCCTGCGATCGACGAGCTGTCGGGTTGATTACTCATAAGATGGCAGGATAGAAGGATTGTGTTTTCCAATGATAGAGTAAACATTATCATATTATGCTTTCAAGTTTCATAGAGTTAAATTATCATATGCTTTCATTTGTTCTGCATCATAGGCTGTATCGGAAGATTTATCTTTCAAACATGGAGGAGAATGTTACTATCATATCATGTTATTTCTATGTTTTAGAATCATAGATTATCTGTCAGCTATTTCATATATATATATCTGAGAATAAGCTTAGATAGAGAAGGAATTTATATCTTCACTGTGCATTCCAAACTTAGCACTCGCCAAAAAGCCAGTACAGCCTGAACCCATGGAGAAAATCTCCACATGCCCTGGTTCTAGCCCTATGGAAAATTGTTCCATAGATGTGGAGGAAAACTCCATCGGCATTGTCTCCACCCATAATAATAGCATTATGGAACAGTTATTTTTGTTTTTTAATTTTAAAACAATAAGTCTAATAGACCGACAAAGGAATCTCCAAAGTGGAAGTTCCATAAGACAAATCTTGAATAAAGATTTTATGTCCGAAGAGAATACACTCTTTAGGAAATGGTACATAAGCCATTTCACTGAAACTGAGCAAGAAAATCATCACACTCAGTATTACCAAGACTTACAAACCACAAGAGAAAGAATAGGTTTTGTCCTTTGGTTTAAAAGGTTCTCAAAATATAAAGCAGACCTTAAAAGTCTTGAAGAATTTTTAATAAGAGAAAAGATCGTAGAAAATTTCACGACTAACCATAATAAATTAATTATGGTATATAAAATCATAAAGGACCTAGGTTTATCTCAACCAGTTGGTTCTTCTTCAAAAGAAGAAGTCTTAGAAAATTCTAGGACTAACCCTGATGAATCTGTTAGGGTAGAAAGAATATCTGTTGAGGAAAACAGTGATTTAGACCCTTCACAGAGAAGAGTAAAGATCACTGATTTACCTAAGGCGGATGTTATTTCTTTTCTTACTCAAAAAAAAGGAAAAGAAAAAAGACCAACATAAAGTTGAGTCTGATCTTCCAAACTTAATAAGTTATGCTGAAGATCCCCTAGATAATAAGTCTAGGTCAGTAATAGATCAAATAGATCTGCCAAATCTGACTGAATGGAATACTAGTAAACTAGATGAGATTCAAGAAAGAATTAAAAATCTAAAAAGGTTTACTAATATACCCGAGTCAGATACCTATAATAAAAGGCATATAGGTCAAGATAATTCTGAACCTATAAAGGTAGAAAATACTTTGCCAAAAACTGAGTCAGTTAAAAACTACTCAGAAGATATTAAGTCTTTATTTGAGTCTTATTTAAGGTTTAAAAATAAACCTAAGAGTCCATATAGAGGAGTAAATCAACTCCGTGAATGGACATTTTATCCTAAATTAGGATCAGAAATGGATAGACAGTCTTCCCTGTCAGTCCATTACTGGAAATCCAAAATTAAGGATTATCCATTAGAAATCTCTTCTTCAAATGAAGAAGAAGAAGAACAAAGAATTTACCCTTCTTCAAATGAAGAAGAAGAAAGTGATGTAGATTATAGCTCTATATCAGATGGTTCATATGGTTAATAACCATATCTTCAGTATAGTTGGAAATATGATAGCCAACCACCGAAGAACCTCTGTCTCAGTAAATCAACTGAGGCATGAAATCGAACAACTTAAAATAGAAATAAATCTGCTAAGGTCACAAAAGGATGACCAAATAATTGAAGAAAATTTAGAGATGACATCTTATATCTTAAATCAAATAAGATATAATAGATGGACTACAATAATTAATATTGTAGTAAAAGACAAATTAGTCTTGCAAAATGTCACTGCATTAATTCATAGCGATGCAGTTTTAAATTGTATTAAAAAGGGAATTATCCCTACTACTTATCTGGTTAAAACCACCCACTCAGCTATTATAGCAGAGGGAACCAGATTAAGCATTTCCGACCAATTGTTGGATGATACTAATCAAGTGATAAATCACCTGAATGAGAAGGTGAAATTATCGCAACAAAACTTTGAATTACAAAGTATAGGTACAATCCAAGGTGATGTACTCTCTGAAATCCAGAGTATCCAGAATGAGATTTATAATCCATTCTTATACATTATCATTAATAATGTAGTTATAGTGTTTTCTAAATTAATAGAACAGCACTTTAAAAACATAGAGATCTGTGAAATGGTAGCCATTAATAATGGATTAACCATCGCTGCTGATGCAATAAACATGTTCCAAACCTCAGTTAGGTTCTTGGGCCACTTCATCAGCTGTGAGAAAATTGTTCCACTTAAAGACTCTACTTTACCAAATCCAGACTGCATTAAGATTTTCTATGAATTCACTTATCCTGTTGTTTTTGATGAAATCTTAAACCAGTTGGATCCAATTTATGGTAAAGAAACATTCTTACAGAGAACCTCTGGTATGTGGAATACCACTCAGAGTAAGTATTCACACACAGAAAGAGGAGTGCTTTCAATAATGAAAGTCATATCCTTCTTTCAAAATGATTTGTTACCTCTCCAATTTAAGTTGAGGACTGACTGCAAGGCAGTAGAACAGATCATTAAAACCCGGCAGAAAGTATCTGCTTTGTGGCAAGCACAATTAAGTGTTTTTTACTTAATAAAGAAAATTATCTTTATTAACCTCTTGTTTCATGAATTGCAGGGATGATCCCTAGAAAAGAATATCATGAACAAGGCAGAAAATCATCTGCCCGAAATATCAGGGGATGCAATGCAAATATAGCACTTCCCGAAAATACTGGGAATACATGGCCCCATTGTGGTTATTATGGCAGGGGACGCAGTGCTTATGCACTTCCCATATATGGCAGGGGACGCAGTACTTATGCACTTCCCACTCAAGCTGTTCCACAGTTATCTGCAGGAAATTTCCCACCAATGGAGCCCAGCAGTTCAAAACTGGTGGATTTGGCAACCTTTCTCAATAAGGGGAAACAGAAGGTTGACCATGAATAGCACAGTGGTGCTAGGCAAGGAATTTCCTTGCAGCCAACTTCATCGTCGAGCCCAACGATGAAGGAAGTACTACAGGAGAATCTCCTGGACAGTACTTACTCGGAGAAGAAATCCGAGGAGGTTATTATGTACCTGGATCACATTGAAGTTGCTCATCTGAGTGATCCATGGTTCATACGTCAAAAATACTTTGACGAACGTGGTTGCCCTTCAATGGAGGAGAAAAACAGGGTAGTAATGGAGGCACTCCTGCTCCATACTAAATCTGTAGAAACCCAGCATAACTTCCAGAACGGAAGTATCAGGAGTGGAATTATTAATTTTAGTAAATGCTATATCTTGAAGGTGATCAGACCAAATGAATGGGGACTTGACCCAAATCAGGCCAAGCAGATCACAAGCAACGGACAAGTCTACCTAGTTAATTACTGGGACTATGTTTAGGCATTCACCAATCTTTTCTATTATGAAAATCCCAAGAAAAAGAATTCTTAGTTTATACAGGTGGAGCCGGATATACTGCAGAAGCCACTGCCAGGATGGTTTCACAAATGGTGGACCAAGTTTGGGCCAGAAATTAATATGCTGCCCTCACCAATGCTTCAATATTTTGAAGAATGGGTGGACAATCATCCCACCATCAACAAGCTCACAGATGAATGCATCTCTACAGAGCTATGTCCGATGATGTTCGTAATTCAGAACAAGATCCCATGGATATTCAAGTGGATCATATCGGTAGAGATGGACTAGGAGACAAATATTCCTGTCCTCAAGAGAAAATATCTCTACAAGTGGTGGCGAGGTATGCCTCGAGAAAAATATGATGATATTATTTCCACCATTAAATCTGATTTAGCTACCTTCAAGAAAGACAGTACTGAAATTCAGCAGTCTGCAGGTTCTACTGACAATTATTTTGCCAGTCTTAAAGCTAAACTCTTCAAGAAATATCCACAATGCACTCCTGAAAAGATCATGTCCAAATGCCTGGACCAGCTCAAGAAGCAGTTCTGTTCTACATTTGAAGCAGAACATAAGACAGACTCCATTAAGAGTATTGCATCAAGAAGACGGTGTCAATGAAGGATACTGCCTCACAGAGTTCATCTAACTCTTTGCCTGATGATAATAATATGTTCAGGTGTCTTGCAGGAGAAGCTCAAGATCCTTATGCACAGGATACTTTATCACCTGAGAAAGAAGAAGAACAGTCTACTTCAGTGTATAATCCAATGCACAAGACAAGTAGAGCTGAGGCTACAGAACACATGTGGCAAAGCATCTTGGCAATTCATCCAAGAAAGGGTGCAATTAAAACCCAACATCAGTTAATTCTTGATGATCCCAGGTTTAAGACGGTGAAGCTACACCAAACCAAGGGAAAAGAACATGCCTCTGACTAAGCAGAGGAAGATGATTGTTCTATGGCCGAGATAATCTACTTTCGGCAGAAAATTAAGCCTTGTGACTTTATTAAGCAATGCTTTCGGTGGAAGGAAAGACTCCTCACCAAGCACAAGGACAAGTCCAGAGAAGATGCTCTGAGTAAAGCTGGATCAAATCATCTGCAGTGCTCGCCAGTGAAGCCAGCACAAGGAAGGACGTTCCCCATCCAGCCTCTATCAGGCAGGTGGAATCGTCTTCGCAGGGTGGCTCAGCCCGAGGCCACTTTAGATCATATCATTGCTTTTCTTCAAGCAGAAGGAATCCCTCCGATCGAGGAAAGATGCTTTCTTAGCCCCAAAGAAATTACTTTCGGCAGGAAAGATGCTTTCTTGAAAGCGAAGGAATCACTTTCGGCGGAAAGCTACACCGACCAATGTCACGTCACTTGGACGGATGGCATCTCCACCAGCAGAGGACAAGAAAAGGACGTACGAAGAAATTTCTTTCGGCGGACCAAGGACACTGTACAATAAAGCACCTTTTGTAAAAGCAGTACTGTACACTGCTTTCTTTTACTGTTGAGTCCTTTCGGTCTTTTCTTTCCCTTTTCTTTATGTCGTGTCATTTGTTTGTCTGTCGTCCATGTGAGGAGGCAATCTGACCCCGGATTCCAAAATGAATTGGAATCCAATGTAACCCGAGGTCTATTTAAGGGACTCAGCTCTTCATATTGAGGAGGAGGAACCTTAGATAGCCCTTTGAAGTGATAAAAAAATCTCTTTTGCTTCCATCTTTGTCTTTGCTCCCTTGCTCTTCTCCTTCCTTCTATCCCCGCTTCCGCATCCGAGGGATCACCCCCCTCAAGAAGTAGAAGAAGAAGAAGGAGGAGAAGGAGAAGAAGAAGAAGAAGAAGAAGAAGAAAAAGAAGGAGAGGAAGAAGAAGAAAAAGAAGGAGGACAACAACAAGAAGAAGAATAACAAAGAGAAGAAGAAGAAGGAGTAGAAGAAGAAGAAGAAGGAGAAGGAGAGGAAGTAAAGTAGAAGAAGAAGAAGAAGTCGAAGAAGAAGGACATGGAGAAGAAGAAGAAGAAAAAAAGGAGAAGAAGAAGAAGGAGTTGAAGAAGAAGAAGAAGAAGGAGGAGAGGAAGGAGAGGAAGAAGAAGAACAAGGAGGGGAAGAAGGAGTTGAAGAAGAAGAAGAAGGAGAGGAAGAAGAAGAAGGAGAGGGAGGAGAACAAGAATAAGAAGAAGTAGAAGAAGAAGAAGGCGGAGAAGAAGTTGATGGAGAAGAAGAAGAAGAAGAAGAAAAAGGAGAAGAAGGAGATGGAGAAGAAGATGGAGAAGAAGAAGAAGAAGACGAAAAAGAAGTAGAAGAAGAAGAAGGGGGAGAAGAAGAAGAAGAAGAAAAAGAAGGAGAGGAAGAAGAAGAAAAAGAAGGAGGACAACAAGAGGAAGAAGAATAACAAAGAGAAGAAGAAGAAGGAGTAGAAGAAGAAGAAGGAGTAGAAGAAGAAGAAGAAGAAGAAGGAGAGGAAGAAGAAGAAGAAAAAGAAGGAGAGGAAGAAGAAGAAAAAGAAGGAGGACAACAAGAAGAAGAAGAATAACAAAGAGAAGAAGAAGAAGGAGTAGAAGAAGAAGAAGAAGGAGAGGAGGAAGAAGAAGAAGAAGAAGAAGAAGAAGAAGAAGAAGAAGAAGATGGAGAAGTAGAAGATGGAGAAGAAGAGGAAGAAGAAGAAGAAGATGATGAAGAAGAAGAAGGAGAGGGAGAAGAAGACAAAGAAGAACAAGGAGAAGAAGGAGATGGAGAAGAAGAAGAAGGAGAAGAAGGAGATGGAGAAGAAGAAGAAGAAGAAGAAGAAGACGAAGAAGAAGTAGAAGAAGAAGAAGGAGGAGGAGAAGAAGAAGAAGAAGAAGAAGAAGAAAAAGAAGGAGAGGAAGAAGAAGAAAAAGAAGAAAAAGGAGGACAACAAGAAGAAGAGGAATAACAAAGAGAAGAAGAAGAAGGAGTAGAAGAAGAAGAAGAAGGAGAGGAAGAAGAAGAGAAGAAGAAGAAGAAGAAGAAGAAGAAGAAGAAGAAGAGGTAGAAGAAGAAGAAGATGGAGAAGTAGAAGATGGAGAAAAAGAGGAAAAAGAAGAAGATGATGATGATGATGATGATGAAGGAGAGGGGGAAGAAGACAAAAAGAAGAAGGAGAAGAAGAAGAAGAAGAAGAGGGAGGGGAACTAGAAGAAGAAGAAGAAGAAGTAGAAGAGGACGGAGGAGAAGAAGTAGAGGAAGAAGAAGAATATGTGAAATAAGAAGAGGAAGAAGAAGAAGGAGGAGGAGGAGGAGGAGGAGCAGGAGAAGGAGGAGGAGCAGGAGAAGAAGAAGAAGAAGAAGGAGAGGAAAAAGAAGGAGAATAAGAAGAAGGAGAAGGAGAAGAAGGAGCGGAGGAAGAATAAGAAGTAGAAGAAGAAAAATTAGAACAAGAAGAAGAAGGAGAAGTAGAAGAAGGAGAAGGAGAAGAAGAAGAAAAAGACGAAGAAGAAGGAGGAGGAGGAGAGGAAAAAGAAGAATAGGAAGAAGAAGGAGTAGAAGAAGAAGAAGAAGAAGAAGAAGAAGAAGACATAGTAGAAGTAGAAGGAGAAGAAGAAGAAGAAGGAGAAGATGAAGATGGAGAAGTAGAAGAAGTAAGATAGAGAAGAAGAGGAAGAAAAAGGAGAAAAGGAAGAAAAAGGAGAAGAGGAAGAAGAAGGAGAAGTAGAAGAAGTAAGATGGAGCACAAGAAAAAGTAGGAGGACAAGAAGAAGAAGAAGAAGAAGGAGATGGAGAAGAAGAAGAAGAAGAAGAAGGCGGAGAAGAAGAAGGAGTTGAAGGTGGAGAAGAAGAAGAAGGGGAATACGATGAAGAAGAAGAAGAAGAAGCAGAGGCAGAAGAACAAGAAGAAGAAGAAAAGTAGAAGAAGAAGAAGGAGAAGTAGAGGAAGAAAAAGGAGAATAAGAAGAAGAAGAAGAAGGAGACGGGGAAGAAGAAGAAGAAGACGGGGAAGAAGAAGGAGAAGAAAAAGGAGGAAAAGGTGGAGAAGAAGAAGAAGAAGAAGGAGAGGAAGAAGAAGAAAAAGAAGGACAAGGAGAAGAAGTAGAAGTAGAAGACATGGTAGAAGGAGAAGAAGGAGAAGAGGAAGAACAAGGAGGAGAAGGTGAAGAAGGAGAAGTAGAAGAAGTGAGATGGAGAAGAAGAGGAAGAAAAAGAAGAAGAAGAAGAAGAAGTAGTAGAAGAAGTGAGATGGAGAAGAAGAAAAAGAAGGGGGACAAGAAGAAGAAGAAGAAGAAGGAGAAGAAGAAGAAGAAGAAGAAGAGAAAGAAGAAAAAGAAGAATAAGCAGGAGAAGGAGAAGAAGGAGAGGCGGAAGAAGGGGAAGAAGGAGAGGAAGAAGTAGAAGAAGAACAAGAACAGGAAGAAGAAGAAGAAGAAGGGGGAGGAGAAGTAGAGGAAGAAGAAGAATATGTGAAATAAGAAAAGGAAGAAGAAGAAGAAGCAGGAGGAGGAGGAGGAGGACGAGGAGGAGGAGGAGGAGATGAAAAAGAAGGAGAAGGAGAATGAGAAGGAGAAGGGGAAGAAAAAGAAGAAGAAGGAGAAGGAGGAGGAGAAGGAGAAGAAGAAGAAGAAGAAGGAGAGGAAGGAGGAGGAGAGGAAGGAGGAGGAGAGGAAGAAGGAGAGGAAGAAGAAGAAGAGAAAGAAGAAGAGGAAGGAGAAGGAGAAGAATTAGAAGAAGAAGAAGAAGGAGAAGAAGAAGAATTATAAGAAGAAGAAGAAGAAGGAGAAGTAGAAGAAGGAGAAGGAGAAGAAGAAGAAAAAGATGAAGAAGAAGGAGAAGGAGGAGAGGAAGAAGAAGAATAGGAAGGAGTAAAAGAAGAAGAAGAAGAAGAAGAGGAGGAGGAGGAAGAAGAAGAAGAGGAAGAAGAATAGGAGGAAGAAGAAGAAGAACAAAGAGAAGAAGGAATAGAAGGAGAAGAAGAAGAAGAACAAAGAGAAGAAGGAATAGAAGAAGAAGAAGAAGAAAGAGAAGAAGAAGAAGGAGTAGAAAAAGTAGAAGAAGAAGGAGAGGAGGGAGAAGAGGAAGGAGAGGAGGGAGAAGGAGAAGAGGAAGGAGAAGGAGAACAAAAAGAAGAAAAAGAAGAAGGGAGAAGAAGAAGGAGGAGAAGAAGGAAAAGAAGAAGGAGAAGAAGTAAAAGAAGAAGACGAAGGAGAAGAAGAATAAATAGTAGAAGAAGAAGGATAAGAAGAATAAGAAGAAGCCGGAGAAGAAGTAGGAGAAGAAGAAGATGGAGAAGGAGAAGAAGAAGAAGTAGGAGAAGAAGAAGATGAAGAAGATGGTTGATAACCAGATCTCTAGTGTTGTCGGGAAAAGGAGAAGTAGAAGAAGGAGAAGGAGAAGAAGAAGAAGTGAGATGGAGAAGGTGAGGAAGAAAAAGAATATGTGAAATAAGAAGAGGAAGAAGAAGAAGAAGGAGGAGGAGGAGGAGGAGGAGGAGAATTAGAACAAGAAGAAGAAGGAGAAGTAGAAGAAGGAGAAGGAGAATGACACTCAGTTTAACTTCATTATGATACTGGTTCATATAACCTCTCAGATTTCTTCTCTGAGAATGAGTAATAATACTCCTTCATCCTTGGCTAAGAATGAAGTTGGTTGCAACACATTTATTACAATATAGCAATTTGCTATTAACGCCATTCCTCCAAATAGAATGCCAATGGTGGGAAGTTCTTCCTCACTGCGAGTAGATACCTTAAGTTCTAAGGCTCTCAAAAGATTTTGGTCTTTTAATGCGGAAGTGGGGATAGAAGGAAGGAGAAGCAAGGGCGCAAAGACAGAGACGGAAGCAAAAGAGATTTTCTTATTACTTCAAAGGGTTGTCTAAGGTTCCTCCTCCTCAATGTGAAGAGCTGAGTCCCTTAAATAGACCTCGGGTTACATTGGATTCCAATTCATTTTGGAATTCGGGGTCAGACTGCCTCCTCACATGGACGACAGACAAATAAATGACACAACATAAAGGAAAGAAAAAGAAAAGACCGAAAGGACTCAACAGTGAAAGAAAGCAGTGTACAGTACTGCTTTTACAAAAAGTGCTTTATTGCACAGTGTCCTTGGTCCGCCGAAAGTGATTCCTTCGTACGTCCTTTTCTTGTCCTCTGCTGGTGGAGATGCCATCTGTCAGAGTGACGTGACATTGGTCGGTGTTGCTTTCTGCCGAAAGTGATTCCTTCGCTGCCAAGAAAGCATCTTTCCTACCGAAAGTAATTCTTTCACTGCCAAGAAAGCATCTTTTCTGCCGAAAGTGATTTCTTCGCTGCCAAAAAAGCATCTTTCCTGCCGAAAGTAATTCCTTCACTGCCAAGAAAGCATCTTTCCTCGGATGGAGGAATTCCTTCCGCCTGAAGGAAAGGGATGATGTGATTGAATGTGGCATCGGGCTGAGCCACTCTGCAAAGGCGATTCCTCCTGTTGGATGGAGAACGTCTTCTTCGTGCTGGCTTCACAGGCGAGCACTGCTGATCCACTTTGATCCAGCTTTGTTTAGAGCATCTTCTCTGGACTTGTCTTGAACAAGAAGTGATTTCTTCTTCCGCAAGAGTTGATCCAGGATAGTTATAGCGCTTATTAGCGTCTTTTAACCAGAATTGGTTATTACCAATCTGTTGCCAATGAGTCAATTTAATTCTTAACTCAATGAACCATGAATCACTCAGATTAACTTCATTATGATACTGGTTCATATAACCTCTCAGATTTCTTCTCTGAGAATGAGTAATAATACTCCCTTCATACCTGACTAAGAATGAAGTTGGTTGCAACACATTTATTACAATATAGCAATTTGCTATTAAGGCCATTCCTCCAAATAGAATGCCAATGGTAGGAAGTGCTTCCTCACTGCGTCCCGTAGGATTATTCCCAGTATTTCGGAAAGTGCCTCAGCACTGCGTCTCAATATGAGAAGTGCTTCCTCACTGCGTCCCTTGGGATAATTCCCAGTATTTCGGAAAGTGCATCAGCACTGCATCCCCTGGTTTATCAAACAGATAAAATTTTCTGCTTGGGACTTGTTCCTGCATTGCAAACAAGTTAGGGAGGACTATTCTCGATTCCAGTATTAAAATCTTTATAATATTCTATAGCATCTATTATTGATGCATAATCAGGTAAACAACTTACCTCGGGATATTTTCCCTTACTTACCAGAGCTTTTTGCTGTGGTTTGTTGCAGTCATCATGATGGATTGTTCCTGCATCAAAGATATCTTTGAAACTTTGTAATTTAAAGTTCTGTTGCAATAATTTCACCTTCTCATTTAGGTGACTTTTCAGCCGATGAATAATTTCAGCAAAGGGAAACTTGATTTGTTTTCCTTTATATAAAATTCTTGTTATCCTTGCAAAAATTCTCTGGTTAGAAAATCTGGAAGAGAATTTTCTTCATATCTGAGAAATTCTATCTCAAAATCAAAAACACTTAATTGTGCTTGCCAATGTGCAAATAATTGTTTTACTGCTGTGCAATCAACTCTTAACAAAAATTGTTTGTTTAAGAGGTCATCTTGAAATTTAGAAATGGTTTCTACGATCACACACATTTCTTTTTTAATTGTTGGATACTGCCTCTGAGTAGGATTCCACTTTCCAGAGACATATCTTACTAATATTTCTTTACCAATATTTGGATCCTTTTGGTTTAAGATACCTCCATAACCAATGTCGGACGCATCAGTTTCGACTATCTTAAACCAATTTGGATTTGGTAAAGTTAAACATGGTAAATTTTTTACCTTAGACTTAA
Organism: Phoenix dactylifera; assembly: GCF_051530095.1. Classification (NCBI taxonomy): domain Eukaryota; kingdom Viridiplantae; phylum Streptophyta; class Magnoliopsida; order Arecales; family Arecaceae; genus Phoenix; species Phoenix dactylifera. The sequence goes on from NC_143202.1 coordinate 5,634,744, forward strand.
TTAGTCTAACCTTCTTAGTGTGAATTTGGCTTCATGGACCAGGGTTTTTATTTAACCTGTCATAAAGGATTGCAGTATCTTGTGCTAAATCCTTATAATAATTAGACACGTAATTCAAACTTCCTAAAAATCTTTGAAGTTGTTTGGTGTCTAATATTTCATCCAAAAATTTGGATGCAAACTCAATGCTTCTTTCTATTGGAACTATTTTTCCGAAGCTTATATAATGACCCAAAAATCTAATTTGGGTTTGGAACAAAGCCAGCTTTGTAGCAGATACTGCTAAGCCATTTTTCATGGCTACCATTTCAAAGGTTTTTAAATCCTTGAAGTGTTGTTCTAATGATTTAGAAAACACAAGAATGTCGTCTATATAGACAAGGATGAAATCGAATGGATTAAAGATTTCATTCATAATACTCTGAAATTCAGAGGGCGCATTCTTTAGACCAAATGGCATTACATTCCATTCGTAGTGTCCGAATAGTGTAGTGAATGTTGTCTTATATCGATCAGATTCCTCTATTTGGATCTGCCAGTAACCTGATTTCAAGTCAAACTTAGAAAAGATTAGTGATTCTCCTAATCTATCTAAGAGATTCTTTTTATTAGGTAATGGATATCTTATCCATTTTAAAACCTTATTTAGAAGTTTGTAATTAATAACCAATCTTGGTTTACCTCTTTCTTTTTCTGCATTTTTATTAACGTAGAAAGCTGTGCAACTCCATGGGGATTGGGATTTCCTAATCAACCCTCTATTCAGGAGTGTTTCTATTTCTGATTTACACAGGTCAAGGAATTTCCTATTGATCTGTGTAGGCCTAGCTTTAGTAGGTATATCTTTTTCATTAAAGGAGTTTTCATATGGTAGAAAAACAATATGTTTCTTTCTGGACCAAAATTGGTGAGGTAACTCACTACAGATATGTTCTGTAAGTTGAATTTGAAGATCCTTGATTCTTGTTCTGATATAAGGATCTTGTAATTTTTGTTCTATGTGCAACATTGTTGCTTCTTGTTTAAGGAAAATTAATTGTTTTTCCTTTTTGGGCTAGAAGATTTCTCACTTGGCCATCCTTCTTTTGAGGTTGTGTTACAAAAGAGAAATTAACTCTTGTTCCTTGCCTATTCGAATAGATACCATTATTGTCTATCTTAATTATAGGCATTATCTCATTTAGGAAAGGTATTCCTAAAATAACCATTTGAGTCAAATTTTTGACTAAAATAAATGGTCTTTATACAAGCTTCTAAATTGTAGACATAAGCATGAGGTATTTTATAATTGATTTTCATCTTATTTCCGTCTGCTGCAGTTAAGTTCTGCATTGTTTTTTCAAAGAAGGTTGTAGGAATTATACCTTCTTTGATACAATTTAAATCTGCACCACTATCAATTAATGCAGTAACATTTTGTAAGACTAATTCATCGTTTACTACAATATTAATTATTGTAGTCCATCTATTATATCTTATTTAATTTAAGATATAAGATGTAGTTTCTAAATTTTCTTTAATTATTTGGTCTTCTTTTTGTGACCTTAACAGATTTATTTCTGCTTTTAACTGGTTGATTTCACATCTCAGTTGATTTACTGAGATAGAAGGTCTTTGGCGGTTGGTTATCATGTTTCCAACTCTACCTGATCTCTGGTTATTAACCAGATGGAACCATCTGATGTAGAGCTATAATCTACATCACTTTCTTCTTCTTCATTGGAAGAAGGATAATTTCTTCTTTCTTCTCCTTCTTCATTGGAAGAAGGATATCTTAATGGATAATCCCTAATTTTGGATTTCCAGTAATGGACTGACAGGGAGGACTGTCTATCCATTTCTAATCCTAATTTAGGATAAAATGTCCATTCACGGAGTTGAATTACTCCTTTATATGGACTCTTAGGTTTATTCTTAAACCTTAAATAAGACTCAAATAAAGTCCTAGTATCTTCTGAGTAGTTTTTAACTGTCTCAGTTTTTGGCAAAGTATTTTCTGCCTTTATAGGTTCAGGATTATCTTGACCTATATGCCTTTTATTAAAGGAATCTAACTCTGGTATATTAGTAAACCTTTTTAAATTTTTAATTATTTCTTGAATAACATCTAGTTTACTAGTATTCCAGTTAGTTAGATATGGCAGATCTATTAGATCTGTTACTGACCTAAACTTATTGTCTAGGGGATCTTCATCATAACTTATTAAGTTTGGAAGATCAGACTCAACTTCATGTTGGTCTATTTTCTTTTCCTTTTCTTGAATGAGAAAGGAAATAAGATCTGACTTAGGTAAATCAGTAATCTTTACTCTTCTCTGCGAAGGGTCTAAATCACTGTTTTCCTTAACAGATATTTTTTCTACCCTAACAGATTTATCAGGGCTAGTCCTAGAATTTTCTAAGACTTCTTCTCTTGAAGGAGGATCCTTTGGTTGAAATGAACCAAGGTCCTTTATGATTTTATACACCATAATTAATTTATTATGGTCAGTCATGAAATTTTCTACGACCTTTTCTCTTATTAGAAACTCTTCAAGACTTTTAGGGTCTGCTTTATATTTTGAGAACCTTTTAAACCAAAGGACAAAACCTATTATTTCTCCTGTGGTTTGTAAGTCTTGGTAATACTGAGTATGATGATTATCTCTCTCAGTTTCAGTGAAATGGCTTATGTACCATTTCCTAAAGAGTATATGCTCTTCAGACATAAAATCTTTATTTAAGATTTGCCTTATGGAACTTCCATATTGAAGATTCCTTTGTCGGTCTATTAGACTTATTGTTTTAAAATTAAAAAACAAAAATAACTGTTCCATAATATTATTATTATGGGTGGAGACAGCGCCGATGGAGTTTTCCTCCATATCTATGGAATAATTTTCCATAGGGCCGGAACCAGGGCATGTGGAGATTTTCTCCATGGGTTCAGGCTGTGCTGGCTTTTTGGTGAGTGCTATGTTTGGGATGCACAATGAAGATATAACTTCCTTAACTATCTAACCTTATTCCCAGATAATATATATGAAATAGCTGACAGATAATATATGATTCTAAAACATAGAAATATCATGACATGATAATAATGTTCTCCTCCATGTTTGAAAGATAAATCTTCCGATACAGCCTATGACACAAAAGCAGATGAAAGCATATGATAATTTAACTCTATGGAACTTGAAAGCATAATATGATAGTGTTTATTCTATCATTGGAAAACACAATCCTTCTATCCTGCCATCTTATGGGTAATCAACCCGACAGCTCCTCGATCGTAGGCGATGTACCATACAGGGGAGATTCACTACGGGGACTTAGGCGTAACGCCCTACCTTTTTCCCCTACACACACGGCCACGCTGCTGGGCCTTCAAACGGGGTTCATCAGGCACCCTTACCCTCCCGCTCTCGGTCTCAACCCATCCAAGTACATTATCCCCGGGAGAGAAATAGTCATATACTTGACACCCTTATGACAAATTCAGGATGAAGATATATTCATATCGTCCAATGATAGACAAATTACTATCATATGATGCTTTTAGACATGGAATGTTAAACTATCATACAACCATTCATGCTTAAGCATCATTACTAATTAGTAGGTTTATAATTCAAACGTGGATAGAACCATTACTTACCAGACCATGCTTCTAGTTGAAGAACCTTACCTTATCTCAGCCATGCACAATAAGGTTAGGTAGAGGAAGTCTTATACCTTCGAGTGCCTTAGCACTCTCAAGCCAGACGCCTCTTAGCCTCTCATTAGGCTAAGCCCTGTTCCTCCGGCCTACCGGGATCCAGTAGTCTCCTTCCTAAAACCAAGAACTAACTTGGCTCTGATACCAAATTGAGGGGGGTCGAGCCCTCGGATGCAGAAGCGGGGATAGAAGGAAGGAGAAGCAAGGGCGCAAAGACAGAGACGGAAGCAAAAGAGATTTTCTTATTACTTCAAACAGCTGTCTAAGGGATCTACTGGAGAGTGATCTCCTAATCCTACTTGTTTCTTTATCCTGAAACATAATCTCTACAGATCCATCTGTATGTTGGATCACTTGATCTATACTTTTATTTAGTATAGGTTCAGTTGCTTCTTCTTTTTCTATTTTCCAGGGTTCTGGAAACCTTATCTTATTCCATTCGATAAGTTTGTTGGTCATAACATGGGATGACCTAAGGTTTGTCTGAACCACTGTAGTAAATCCATTTGAAAGATTTACGCCCCTAGTTCTAGGTGCAAGTGTGGTCAATGTTTTATAGTAAATTCTATAGCTAATGGCCTTAATTTCGGAACCCGGAATAAAATTATATCCATGAGTAGATACCTTAAGTTCTAAGGCTCTCAAAAGATTTTGGTCTTTTAATGAAAGACAAAGATTTGGAGAACAGTTAAAATAAACTGGACCATAGCAGAGGCTAGTTTCAACTACTGCTGCTAAGGAAGTTTGGAAATCCAAATTCCTTGCATCCTTATTATGGAAATAAAGCTAGAATTAATTCCTAGCAAAGTTAATGGTTTAAATGAAACCTGGACCATACCGATATGTATGAAATTATACTTTTCTCGATATTCCTTGATATCCTTTTCATCTAATAATGGAAAAGTTTGAGTCTGTTTTTTAACAGAAAGGGTTCTTTCGATAGTTTTTACTATCATCTTAGACCCTATATCCAGCCATCCTCTTTTATAAATATGGCTAGGATTTACCTTAGGAATTGACCAATTATTCAATTCATCCAAATATTTTGGATACTCTATGCTCTCAGCATATGTGACCTCATTGGTCGAATTTCTGGAGACCTCATAAGAGATAGGAACTGGGTCTATGGGTTCCATATCCATGATCAAAGGCTTAACTGGCTTTTTGGCAAGTGCTAAGTTTGGGATGCACAATGAAGATATAACTTCCTTAACTATCTAACCTTATTCCCAGAAAATATATATGAAATAGCTGACAGATAATATATGATTCTAAAACATAGAAATATCATGACATGATAATAATGTTCTCCTCCATGTTTGAAAGATAAATCTTCCGATACAGCCTATGATACAAAAGCAGATGAAAGCATATGATAATTTAACTCTATGGAACTTGAAAGCATAATATGATAATGTTTGTTCTATCATTGGAATACACAATCCTTCTATCCTGCCATCTTATGGGTAATCAACCCGACAGCTCCTCGATCGCAGGCGATGTACCATACAGGGGAGATTCACTACGGGGACTAAGGCTGCAAATGGGTCGGGTCGACCCGGGACCCGACCCGACCCGACCCGCTTTAGACCCGACCCGACCCGAATTTTAGGACCCGCGGGGCCGGGTCGGGTCCTAAATTTAGACCCGATCTATTTTTCGGGTCGGGTCGGGTCCACCCAATCTTGATCCGGGATCCGACCCGATCCGTTACTATATAAAGCTAAATGCCTAAATCCTGCCTTCTCGCCTTCGGCCGCCCACGTGGTCCTACTCAAGCGCCGTACTGCATTCTCCAGTCCACTGTCCATTCTCCATCAGTCCGTCGTTGTCCGTCTCCATTCTCTCGATCTCTTCTCTAGAGACTTCTTCCCTGGACGTTGGTTCTCTTCCTCTGTTCCACTTACCATCCGATCTTTCATCCTTGAGGGTTTTGAGGTTCTTCGGTTCTTCCATCCACCGATCACTATAGGTACTCCATGAGTCTGTCCATCTCTATTCTCTTCTCTAGCAACTTCTTCTCTGGTTCTCCGCCACATTCCATCTAGTCTTTGAGGGTTTTGAGGTTCTTCAGTTCTTCCATCCACCGACCCCCGTTCCTTAGGGTTTCCAGGTTTTCTTCTATTGACTAAACTACTAGCCTACCCATTCACACCTTTGCCGCTTCCATCAACTGATCAACCAACTCCGAGCGGTGAGAGCCTGAAATCTTGCTGCATGGGAAAGATTGACCTCTAAGGCTCTAAATCCCTCTAGATCGACAGACTCCGAGCTTCTTTCCTCAACGATCTAGTCTTCCTCAAACCCTAACTCCCTCAAAAGTTAAAACCTCCATCAGCTTCTTCAAGATACCTCATCTCAAAGACTAAAACCCTTTCTATTCCGATTTCTCTCCTCTGTCTCTTGATTTTCCATCCTTTCAGCAAGAACTAGAGAATCTCCAAGGAAGAGAAGAAGAAGATGCACGGTAAGATCAACTTCTTTTTTATTTTTCATCTTTTTATATTTTTTCTCTCTCTTTTTTTTTTCTCAATATAGTTTTGATTTGCTCGATCTACTGCAGTGTGGTGTGGATCCCTCTGCGAAGAAAGACTGGTAAGAGTGGTGCTGCAGCAGCCACTGTGGCTCCTTCCATTTCCACTGCCCTGCAGCCCAAAAAACCAAAAGAAAAAGCTAAGCCACTATCTCTTTTTTTTTTTTTAGTTCGTTTTCTCTTAAAAAAATAATCTTACTATTTATGAAAATGTTAATTAATTAATTTGAGTTTTTTACCCGATTTCGGATGGGAAAGGGGAGGGGGGCCGCCCATATCTTTAGCCGTCCCATCATCATTAAGGGCGACATGATATTCGCCACGTGTCATAGATGCCATTTACCCGGACCCGACCAGATCCGGACCCGACCCAACCAGATCCGGACCCGACCCGACCCGAATGACCCATCGGGGTAGGTATGGACCCGACCCGACCCGATCCGTTTTTCAACCGGGTCGGGTCTGGGTCCAAAATTAGGACCCGAACATGCAACCGGGTCGGATCGGGGTCACCTAGGACCCGACCCAACCCGACCCATTTGCAGCCCTAACGGGGACTTAGGCGTAACGCCCTACCTTTTTCCCCTACACACATGGCCACACTGCTGGGCCTTCAAACGGGGTTCATCAGGCGCCCTTACCCTCCCGCTCTCGGTCTCAACCCATCCAAGTACATTATCCCCGGAAGAGAAATAGTCGTATACTTGACACCCTTATGACAGATTCAGGATGAAGATATATTCATATCGTCCAATGATAGACAAATTACTATCATATCATGCTTTTAGACATGGAATGTTAAACTATCATACAACCATTCATGCTTAAGCATCATTACTAATTAGTAGGTTTATAATTCAAACGTGGATAGAACCATTACTTACCAGACCATGCTTCTAGTTGAAGAACCTTACCTTATCTCAGCCATGCACAATAAGGTTAGGTAGAGGAAGTCTTATACCTTCGAGTGCCTTACCACTCCCAAGCCAGACGCCTCTCAGCCTCTCATTAGGCTAAGCCCTGTTCCTCCGGCCTACCGGGATCCGGTAGTCTCCTTCCTAAAACCAAGAACTAACTTGGCTTTTAATTCTTTCTTGAATATCATCTAGTTTACTAGTATTCCAGTTAGTTAGATATGGCAGATCTATTAGATCTGTTACTGACCTAGACTTATTGTCTAGGGGATCTTCATCATAACTTATTAAGTTTGGAAGATCAGACTCAACTTCATGTTGGTCTATTTTCTTTTCCTTTTCTTGAATGAGAAAGGAAATAAGATCTGACTTAGATAAATCAGTGATCTTTACTCTTCTCTGTGAAGGGTCTAAATCACTGTTTTCCTTAACAGATATTTTTTCTACCCTAACAGATTTATCAGGGCTAGTCCTAGAATTTTCTAAGACTTCTTCTCTTGAAGGAGGATCCTTTGGTTGAAATGAATCAAGGTTCTTTATGATTTTATACACCATAATTAATTTATTATGGTCAGTCGTGAAATTTTCTACGACCTTTTCTCTTATTAGAAACTCTTCAAGACTTTTAAGGTCTGCTTTATATTTTGAGAACCTTTTAAACCAAAGGACAAAACCTATTATTTCTCCTGTGGTTTTTAAGTCTTGGTAATACTGAGTATGATGATTATCTCTCTCAGTTTCAATGAAATGGCTTATGTACCATTTCCTAAAGAGTGTATTCTTTTCAGACATAAAATCTTTATTTAAGATTTGCTTTATGGAACTTCCATATTGAAGATTCCTTTATCGGTCTATTAGACTTATTGTTTTAAAATTAAAAAACAAAAATAACTGTTCCATAATATTATTTTTATGGGTGGAGACAGCGCCGATGGAGTTTTCCTCCATATCTATGGAATAATTTTCCATAGGGCTGGAACCAGGGCATGTGGAAAATCCCTTATGCACAGGATACTTTATCTCCTGAGAAAGAAGAAGAACAGTCTACTTCAGTGTATAATTTGATGCACAAGACAAGTAGAGCTGAGGCTACAGAACATATGTGGCAAAGCATCTTGGCAATCCATCCAAGAAAGGGTGTAATTAAGACCCAACGTCAGTTAATTCTTGATGATCCCAAGTTTAAGCCGGTGAAGCTGCACCAAACCAAGAATAAAGAACATGCCTCTAACTAAGCAGAGGAAGATGATTTTTCTATGGCCGAGAAAATCTACTTTCGGCAGAAAAACCAAGCCTTGTGACTCCATTAGCAATGCTTTCGGTCGAAGGAATGACTCGTCACCAAGCACAAGGACAAGTTCAGAGAAGATGCTCTGATTAAAGCTGAATCAAATTGGAGAAGAAGAAGAAGAAGAAGAAGGGGGAGAAGAAGAAGAAGAAGAAAAAGAAGGAGAGGAAGAAGAAGAAAAAGAAGGAGGACAACAAGAGGAAGAAGAATAACAAAGAGAAGAAGAAGGAGTAGTAGAAGAAGAAGAAGAAGAAGGAGAGGAAGAAGAAGAAGAAAAAGAAGGAGAGGAAGAAGAAGAAAAAGAAGGACAACAACAAGAAGAAGAAGAATAACAAAGAGAAGAAGAAGGAGTAGAAGAAGAAGAAGAAGAAGAAGAAGAAGAAGAAGATGGAGAAGTAGAAGATGGAGAAGAAGAGGAAGAAGAAGAAGAAGATGATGATGATGAAGAAGAAGGAGAGGGAGAAGAAGACAAAGAAGAACAAGGTAAAGAAGGAGATGGAGAAGAAGAAGAAGGAGAAGAAGGAGATGGAGAAGAAGAAGAAGAAGACGAAGAAGAAGTAGAAGAAGAAGAAGGAGGAGGAGAAGAAGAAGAAGAAGAAGAAGAAAAAGAAGCAGACGAAGAAGAAGAAGAAGAAGAAAAAGAAGGAGGACAACAAGAAGAAGAGGAATAACAAAGAGAAGAAGGAGTAGAAGAAGAAGAAGAAGGAGAGGAAGAAGAAGAGAAGAAGAAAAAGAAGAAGAAGTAGAAGAAGAGGTAGAAGAAGAGGTAGAAGAAGAAGAAGATGGAGAAGTAGAAGATGGAGAAGAAGAGGAAGAAGATGATGATGATGATGATGATGATGATGAAGAAGGAGTGGGGAAAGAAGACAAAAAGAAGAAGGAGAAGAAGAAGAAGAAGAAGAGGGAGGGGAACTGGAAGAAGAAGAAGAAGTAGAAGAGGATGGAGGAGAAGAAGTAGAGGAAGAAGAAGAATATGTGAAATAAGAAGAGGAGGAGGAGAAGGAGAAGGAGGAGGAGAAGGAGAAGAAGAAGAAGAAGAAGGAGAGGAAAAAGAAGGAGAATAAGAAGAAGGAGAAGGAGAAGAAGGAGCGGAGGAAGAATAAGAAGTAGAAGAAGAAGAATTAGAACAAGAAGAAGAAGGAGAAGTAGAAGAAGGAGAAGGAGAAGAAGAAGAAAAAGAGGAAGAAGAAGGAGGAGGAGGAGAGGAAAAAGAAGAATAGGAAGAAGAAGAAGGAGTAGAAGAAGAAGAAGAAGAAGAAGAAGACATAGTAGAAGGAGAAGAAGAAGAAGAAGGAGAAGATGAAGAAGGAGAAGTAGAAGAAGTAAGATAGAGAAGAAGAGGAAGAAAAAGGAGAAAAGGAAGAAAAAGGAGAAGAGGAAGAAGAAGGAGAAGTAGAAGAAGTAAGATGGAGCACAAGAAAAAGTAGGAGGACAAGAAGAAGAAGAAGAAGGAGATGGAGAAGAAGAAGAAGAAGAAGAAGAAGGCGGAGAAGAAGAAGGAGTTGAAGGTGGAGAAGAAGAAGAAGGGGAGTACGATGAAGAAGAAGAAGAAGAAGCAGAGGGAGGAGAACAAGAAGAAGAAGAAAAGTAGAAGAAGAAGAAGGAGAAGTAGAGGAAGAAGAAGAAGGAGAATAAGAAGAAGAAGATGAAGAAGAAGAAGGAGACGGGGAAGAAGGAGAAGAAGACGAAGAAGAAGAAGTAGAAGAAAAAGGAGGAAAAGGTGGAGAAGAAGGAGAAGAAGAAGAAGAAGAAGAAGAAGGAGAGGAAGAAGAAGAAAAAGAAGGACAAGGAGAAGAAGTAGAAGTAGAAGACATAGTAGAAGGAGAAGAAGGAGAAGAGGAAGAACAAGGAGGAGAAGGTGAAGAAGGAGAAGTAGAAGAAGTGAGATGGAGAAGAAGAGGAAGAAAAAGAAGAAGAAGAAGAAGTAGTAGAAGAAGTGAGATGGAGAAGAAGAAAAAGAAGGGGGACAAGAAGAAGAAGAAGAAGAAGGAGAACAAGAAGAAGAAGAAGAGAAAGAAGAAGAAGCAGGAGAAGGAGAAGAAGGAGAGGCGGAAGAAGGAGAAGAAGGAGAGGAAGAAGTAGAAGAAGAACAAGAACAGGAAGAAGAAGAAGAAGGAGGAGGAGGAGAAGTAGAGGAAGAAGAAGAATATGTGAAATAAGAAGAGGAAGAAGAAGAAGAAGCAGGAGGAGGAGGAGGAGGAGATGAAAAAGAAGGAGAAGGAGAAGGAGAAGAAAAAGAAGAAGAAGGAGAAGGAGAAGGAGAAAAAAAAGAAGAAGAAGGAGAAGGAGGAGGAGAAGGAGGAGGAGAGGAAGAAGGAGAGGAAGGAGGAGGAGAAGAAGAAGGAGAGGAAGGAGAAGGAGAAGAAGAAGAAGAAGAAGAAGAAGGAGAAGAAGAAGAATTAGAAGAAGAAAAAGAAGAAGAAGGAGAAGTAGAAGAAGGAGAAGGAGAAGGAGAAGAAGAAGAAAAAGATGAAGAAGAAGGAGAAGAAAAAGATGAAGAAGAAGGAGAAGGAGGAGAGGAAGAAGAAGAAGAGGAAGAAGAATAAGAGGAAGAAGAAGAAGAGGAAGAGGAAGAAGGAGAAGAAGAAGAAGAACAAAGAGAAGAATAAGAAGAAGAAGAAGAAAGAGAAGAAGAAGAAGGAGTAGAAAAAGTAGAAGAAGAAGGAGAGGAGGGAGAAGAGGAAGGAGAGGAGGGAGAAGAGGAAGAGGAAGGAGAAGGAGAACAAAAAGAAGAATAAGAAGAAGGGAGAAGAAGAAGAAGGAGAAGAAGGAAAAGAAGAAGGAGAAGAAGAAAAAGAAGAAGACTTAGGAGAAGAAGAATAAGTAGTAGAAGAAGAAGGATAAGAAGAATAAGAAGCCGGAGAAGAAGTAGGAGAAGAAAAAGATCCAAATGAAGATCTAGAAGTTCAGAATCAAGAAGGAATTTTTTGAGGCATTTGATGATAAATCCATGAAATCTGCCTCGTCCCAACAATCTTCATCAAATACTCCTGAGAATACAAATAATCCTTATGAATGTTTAGCAGGAGAAGCCCAAGATCCAAATGAAGATCTAGAAGTTCAGAATACCCCTACTCCAATGGAGGAAGTATGGCAAACAATTCTTACCAGAAGACCTGGACAAAAGCCATCCTTGGGGTATGTCCAAGGCAGGCGAAAAAATATGGAATGAAGCACTTTTTCCTTAGTTCTTCTGTGTTTTCATCCTCCTTCTTCCGCAACTGAGTTTCTTTGAGTTTCTTTAGAAGTCCTCTCCCCAACAAAAGCAGGTTGAACAGCAAAATGCTGCAAGAGAAAATCTCTCTTCTTCATCATCATCAAAGCCAACAATGAAAGAGGTGCTTCAAGAAAGTACTATTGACACCTCATTCTTGCAAAATAATTACGAGACCATTATAATGTACCTGGGTCCAAGTGACCTTGAGCAAATGGAAGACCCATGGTGCATTCGTCAAAAATATTTTGACGAGCAAGGATATCCTTCAATGAATGACAAGGACAGACAGATAATGGAGAAATTATTGCTCCTTACTGAATCTGTGGAAATTAATCATAATTTCCATAATAATAATATAACTAATAATATCAATTATAGTAAATATACTATTTGCAGGATCATGCAGCCACAAGAATGGGGACTGGATCCCAACAGGCCAATCATGATAACCAAATATGGTTATGAAATCATGGCAAGATTGATAAGATTTAGAAGACAAAGTCCTGTGATAGGATAAATAATTTAAAGTCTAATGATTATAAAAGAAAGCATAAGATAAAGAGATCTAAGATCAATAATAATAAGATAAAGAGATCTAAGATAAGTCTAATTTATTATTTCAATATTTTACCCCTTGGTTTTTAAAATTTTATGCAAATGAGAAAAACCAAGAAATAGTGGTTCTCCAGAAAACATGGACAACTATACAGGATGAAATAATAAATTCACCTTTTCCTCCGCAACAAATGTTAAAACTTCAATCAACTGAAGCAATGGCTTATTCCAACTTAAGTAAGATGGAACATTCACATGTTACAATAAGAGAATTAAATACTCTTATTAGAGCACAAAATTATACAAATGCATACTTACATTGCATAGGAACAGAATTAGTGCAGCTAGAGAAAAAATTAAATGAAATACAAAAGAATATGGAAAGAGACATCCAGATTCTAAAAAAATTAAAGGAAAACCCTGAGAAAAATAAGGAACCAATGACTCCTGTTATTCAGCCTCCACCAGAAGTAAAAAACTTTAAATTACAAAAACCAAATGCAGAATTTATCAAAGTCCTTGAAGAAAGACTAAAAGGATTTCACATAGGAGTAGTCAATAGAAATTCTAGGACTAACCCTGATAGCGAACAGACAAATGAAAGTAGTTCGGAAGACTTATGCAATATGATTGAACAAAATCTTCAAATAAATTCAGATGAAGAATTATCAGAAGAAAATATTCTAGGCTTAGAAAAATTTGAAGAACAAATGAATGAATTAAATGTTAATCCTATTAAGTATGAGCCTAGACCACTAGAAAAATATTACTATAAAAGGCCTTCTCCATTAGATGTACTACATGAAGAAAGAGAACCATATCAGAATTCTTATTCTGGAAAACACATCTATGAATGGAACATAGATGGAATGTCTGATAAACAAATCTTAGATGTAATACATAGAATAATGATGTATTCAACAATCTGCCAGCAAAATGGAAACACTGATCATGAAATTGTTAAATTTATAATAGCAGGGTTTATAGGTCAGTTAAAAGGATGGTGGCAGGGATATTTAAATGAAAACCAAAAGAATGAAATTTTGGGACATATAAAAACTATAAAAGTAGAGCCAGATAGGCCAACCAGCAGTGGCACTCCAAGAATAGACACTGAACAAGATGCAGTATATACACTGTGTGTTACCATAATCCAACACTTTGTAGGATTAGAATTAAAAGATGGAGATTCAATGAGAACTCTATTACTTAACCTAAAATGTCCAACTTTAACACATTTTAGATGGTATAAAGATACCTTTATGACTAGAGTATTCCAAGTAGGTGATCCTAATACTGAATTATGGAAATCTAAATTTATAGATGGATTACCATATTTATTTGCTGCAAGAGTCAAAAAGACTTTAAGAGATAGACAAGGTGGAATAAACATCAACTATGACCACTACACTTATGGACAGATCATAGGAGTATGTGTTCAAGAAGGTTTAAATATATGCAATGATCTAAAGCTCAAAAAACAAATTAAGAAACAATCACAAACAGAAAAACACCAATTAGGTGATTTCTGTCACCAGTTTGCATATGATATGCAAGAAAAACCAGAAGGATCTAAGAAAAAGAAAAGAAAGTACAAAAAATATGTACACAAAACACCTCGTAAAGAGTATAAAGCATATAAACAAAGAAGGTACTTTAAGAAAAAGCAACAACAGCAAGAAAAACAGGCTGTTAAGAGAAAAAAGAAAAAAAGGACTATTAAAGAAGATCCTAAATGTTATAGGTGTGGTAGATTTGGACATTATGCTAATCGATGTTCAATGAGAAGGAAAATTGATTCCTTAGAAGTAGATGAAAATCTGAAAAATCAGTTAATGAAACTTATGATAAATTCATCTTCAGAAGAAGATAGTAACTATTCAAGTTCATCGGAAGATGAGATCAATGAAGTTATATCTTCATCAGCAGAAGAACAAATAAGATCAGGAAAAGAATGTCAATGTAATATAGTTCAATATAACAAAGATTATTGGAAATCTTTGGTGGGAATGAAATCATTAAATGTACTGACAAATAGTCAGGAGGAAATATTAAAGATCATAGATCAGGTTACTGATCATAATGTCAAAAGACAGCTACTAGAATTTTTAATAGAGAAGAACCCAAATAACAGGGAATCATCAAAGTTGATACTACCCAATAAAGGATATCAATTTCAGGAAGTAATGAATAGATTTAATCATTCTAGAATAAAAGAAAAACCTGCTTCCTTACAAGACTTGAAATATGAGGTAAACCAATTAAAAATAGAAATATCTATGTTAAAACATGAAAATAAGGAATTCAATGTTAGAATATCTAGCCTAGAAAATGCAAGAAAAGAGACTCAGATATCTTTTCCAGAAACTCAGGAACCAAATGATCTTCCTGAATACTTAAACATATTGAATCAAATAACATACCAAAAATGGTATATAAAGATAAACTTAGTAATCAATAAGGATTTTGTATTAGAAAATGCTAAGGCATTAATAGATAGTGGTGCAGATATGAACTGCATCCAAGAAGGACTTATCCCAACAACTTATTTCCAAAAAACAGTACAGACATTAACTGCAGCTGGAGGGAATAAGTTATCAATTAAATATAAAATACCAAAAGCACACATTTGCAATCAAGATGTTTGTATTGAAACATCTTTTATTTTAATAAAAAACTTAACACAAGATATCATTCTAGGAACTCCTTTCCTTAATGATATCATGCCAATCACTAAAATAGATAACACTGGAATCTATGCAGAAAACCAAGGAAAGAAGCTAATATTTCCATTTATAACAGATCCGCACACTAAAATGATAAATGAAATCAAGGACATCCTTATGAAAAAGGAAAATCAATTAAACTTTCTAAAGGAGGAAGTGGACCTTTATAATATAGAAGAAAAATTGAAAGATCCTTATAATCAAAATAGGATCAAAATGATAGAAAAGCAATTCAAAAATGAAATTTGCGATGAATTACCCAATGCTTTTTGGAATAGAAAAAGTCATCAGGTCAGTCTACCTTATGAAGAATCCTTTAAGGAACAAGATATTCCCACTAAGGCTAGGCCAACACAAATGAATCAAGAATATCTCAAACTATGCAAAAAAGAGATAGAAACACTTCTCAATAGAAGGCTAATAAGAAAATCTTCTTCTCCTTGGAGTTGTACTGCTTTTTATGTCAATAAAAATGCAGAAAAGGAAAGAGGAAATCCGAGGTTAGTAATTAATTACAAACCTTTGAATAAAGTACTAAAATGGATAAGGTATCCCTTACCAAATAAAAAAGATTTGTTAGATAGATTAAATAAGGCAACTATCTTTTCAAAATTTGACCTAAAATCAGGCTATTGGCAAATTCAGATCAAAGAATCAGATAGATACAAAACTGCTTTTACAGTACCATTTGGTCATTATAAATGGAACGTAATGCCCTTTGGATTAAAAAATGCACCCTCTGAATTTCAGAGAATTATGCATGAAATTTTCCATGACATATCATACATAATTGTGTATATAGATGATGTCTTAATCTTTTCTCAAACATTTGAAGATCACATCAAACATCTTAAACATTTTAAGATGGTAGCCCATAAAAATGGATTAGTTATATCCGAAAAGAAAATGAGCTTATTTCAAACCAAGATAAGGTTCTTAGGACACTATATATCTCAAGGGAAGATAATTCCTATTGAAAGAAGCATTGAATTTGCATCTAAATTTCCAGATGAAATAATTGATGTTAAACAACTTCAAAGATTTTTAGGATGTTTGAACTATATATCTGATTATTACAAGAATCTCGCAGAAGATACTGCTCTTTTGTATAAAAGGCTTAACAAAAGACCGGTTCCTTGGACTGATTTGCATACCAAACAGGTAAGAAAAATCAAGTCAAAGGTAAAAAGTTTACCTTGTTTAGCACTAGCTAATCCTAATTGGTTTAAAATTGTCGAAACTGATGCATCTGATATCGGATATGGAGGAATCTTAAAGCAATTAGATCCTAATAATGGCAAAGAAATCCTTGCCAGGTTTGTCTCTGGAAAATGGAATCCTACTCAAAGTAAGTATTCTACTATTAAGAAAGAGATGCTTTCCATAGTTAAATGTATTTTAAAATTTTAGAGCGATCTGCTAAATCAACAATTTTTGTTGAGAATAGACTGCTCATCAGCAAAGCAGATCATAGAGAAAGATATAAAAAATTTGGTATCCAAGCAAATTTTTGCTGGATGGCAGGCACAATTGTCTGTTTTTGATTTTAATATTGAATATATTAAATCAAAAGAGAATTCTCTTCCAGATTTCTTAACACGTGAATTTTTACAGGGATGATTCCTCTCAGAGGAACATATGCTCGGGGAAGAAATTCTTCTCGAGGAATCAGGGGACGCAGTGCCAATGCACTTCCCATGAATACAGCTAATTTCCTGTTTCATAGACAGCCAGAAAGGGTACCACAAATGGTGGACCTAGCAACCTACTTGGGGCAACAAAAACAAAAGCAGGTTGAACAGCAAAATGCTGCAAGAGAAAATCTCTCTTCTTCATCATCATCAAAGCCAACAATGAAAGAGGTGCTTCAAGAAAGTACTATTGACACCTCATTCTTGCAAAATAATTGCGAGACCATTATAATGTACCTGGGTCCAAGTGACCTTGAGCAAATGGAAGACCCATGGTGCATTCGTCAAAAATATTTTGACGAGCAAGGATATCCTTCAATGAATGACAAGGACAGACAGATAATGGAGAAATTATTGCTCCTTATTGAATCTGTGGAAATTAATCATAATTTCCATAATAATAATATAACTAATTATATCAATTATAGTAAATGTACTATTTGCAGGATCATGCAGCCACAAGAATGGGGACTGGATCCCAACAGGCCAATCATGATAACCAAATATGGTTATGAAATCATGGCAACATACTGGGACTACGTCGAGGCTTTCACTAACCTATTTTTCTATGAAAATCCCAAGAGAAAACACTCTTGGTTTCTGCAGGTACATCTTGATGTTCTGGCCAAACCCGTTCCGGGTTGGTTCAACAAATGGTGGACATTCTTCGGCCCCGACATTAGAATATTACCTAAAGAGTTACTTAATCTTTTTGAAGAATGGGTGGATACACATCCAGTCATTAATAAAATGACCGATGATCAGATATGTACTGCTACCTGTCCTATGATGTATTTCATAGAGAACAAGATTCCATGGATCTGGAAATGGACCTTATCTACCGGATTTGACTCCAACAATATTCCAGTTTTAAAGAGAAATGCTCTCTATAAATGGTGGGTAGGAATGCCCAACGACAAATTAGATGGTATAATAACTACCATCAAAGAGAATATTCAGGTCTATAAGGAGAAAAAAATATTTGGATCTCCTCAACAATCCAGTACCAATGATGATAACTTATTTATGTCCATGAGACATACATTAAGCAGGAGATATCCTAATATATCTGAAGAAGAGGTAAAGGCAAAATGCCTGGAAAGAATCAAGAAGGAATTTTTTGAGGCATTTGATGATAAATCCATGAAATCTGCCTCGTCCCAACAATCTTCATCAAATACTCCTAAGAATACAAATAATCCTTATGAATGTTTAGCAGGAGAAGCCCAAGATCCAAATGAAGATCTAGAAGTTCAGAATACCCCTACTCCAATGGAGGAAGTATGGCAAACAATTCTTACCAGAAGACCTGGACAAAAGGGAGCAGTAAAATCTGTCCCACAAACAGAGAAAGGAAAGACAGTGGTCACTTCAAGCTCTGGATAGTACACCCGTGAAGAAATCACTTCACCGACACCTTTTGTGCATAGTGGACCAATGATGGGTTCACCGACAGCTTTATTCTGTCTTGTCACTTTTTACTAGTGGTTTTGTAAATCTGTGTGCACCCCTGGTTTTGTAAATCCGTGTGCACCCATGGTTTTGTAAGAATGGTTTCTGGGTTATTTCCTCTATAAAAGCCATCCTTGGGGTATGTCCAAGGCAGGCGAAAAAATATGGAATGAAGCACTTTTTCCTTAGTTCTTCTGTGTTTTCATCCTCCTTCTTCCGCAACTGAGTTTCTTTGAGTTTCTTTAGAAGTCCTCTCCCCGAATGAAATTTTGGGACATATAAAAACTATAAAAGTAGAGCCAGATAGGCCAACCAGCAGTGGCACTCCAGGAATAGACACTGAACAAGATGCAGTTTATACACTGTGTGTTACCATAATCCAACACTTTGTAGGATTAGAATTAAAAGATGGAGATTCAATGAGAACTCTATTACTTAACCTAAAATGTCTAACTTTAACACATTTTAGATGGTATAAAGATACCTTTATGACTAGAGTATTCCAAGTAGGTGATCCTAATACTGAATTATGGAAATCTAAATTTATAGATGGATTACCATATTTATTTGCTGCAAGAGTCAAAAAGACTTTAAGAGATAGACAAGGTGGAATAAACATCAACTATGACCACTACACTTATGGACAGATCATAGGAGTATGTGTTCAAGAAGGTTTAAATATATGCAATGATCTAAAGCTCAAAAAACAAATTAAGAAACAATCACAAACAGAAAAACACCAATTAGGTGATTTCTGTCACCAGTTTGCATATGATATGCAAGAGAAACCAGAAGGATCTAAGAAAAAGAAAAGAAAGTACAAAAAATATGTACACAAAACACCTCGTAAAGAGTATAAAGCATATAAACAAAGAAGGTACTTTAAGAAAAAGCAACAACAGCAAGAAAAACAGGCTGTTAAGAGAAAAAAGAAAAAAAGGACTATTAAAGAAGATCCTAAATGTTATAGGTGTGGTAGATTTGGACATTATGCTAATCGATGTTCAATGAGAAGGAAAATTGATTCCTTAGAAGTAGATGAAAATCTGAAAAATCAGTTAATGAAACTTATGATAAATTCATCTTCAGAAGAAGATAGTAACTATTCAAGTTCATCGGAAGATGAGATCAATGAAGTTATATCTTCATCAGCAGAAGAACAAATAAGATCAGGAAAAGAATGTCAATGTAATATAGTTCAATATAACAAAGATTATTGGAAATCTTTGGTGGGAATGAAATCATTAAATGTACTGACAAATAGTCAGGAGGAAATATTAAAGATCATAGATCAGGTTACTGATCATAATGTCAAAAGACAGCTACTAGAATTTTTAATAGAGAAGAACCCAAATAACAGGGAATCATCAAAGTTGATACTACCCAATAAAGGATATCAATTTCAGGAAGTAATGAATAGATTTAATCATTCTAGAATAAAAGAAAAACCTGCTTCCTTACAAGACTTGAAATATGAGATAAACCAATTAAAAATAGAAATATCTATGTTAAAACATGAAAATAAGGAATTCAATGTTAGAATATCTAGCCTAGAAAATGCAAGAAAAGAGACTCAGATATCTTTTCCAGAAACTCAGGAACCAAATGATCTTCCTGAATACTTAAACATATTGAATCAAATAACATACCAAAAATGGTATATAAAGATAAACTTAGTAATCAATAAGGATTTTGTATTAGAAAATGCTAAGGCATTAATAGATAGTGGTGCAGATATGAACTGCATCCAAGAAGGACTTATCCCAACAACTTATTTCCAAAAAACAGTACAGACATTAACTGCAGCTGGAGGGAATAAGTTATCAATTAAATATAAAATACCAAAAGCACACATTTGCAATCAAGATGTTTGTATTGAAACATCTTTTATTTTAATAAAAAACTTAACACAAGATATCATTCTAGGAACTCCTTTCCTTAATGATATCATGCCAATCACTAAAATAGATAACACTGGAATCTATGCAGAAAACCAAGGAAAGAAGCTAATATTTCCATTTATAACAGATCCGCACACTAAAATGATAAATGAAATCAAGGACATCCTTATGAAAAAGGAAAATCAATTAAACTTTCTAAAGGAGGAAGTGGACCTTTATAATATAGAAGAAAAATTGAAAGATCCTTATAATCAAAATAGGATCAAAATGATAGAAAAGCAATTCAAAAATGAAATTTGCGATGAATTACCCAATGCTTTTTGGAATAGAAAAAGTCATCAGGTCAGTCTACCTTATGAAGAATCCTTTAAGGAACAAGATATTCCCACTAAGGCTAGGCCAACACAAATGAATCAAGAATATCTCAAACTATGCAAAAAAGAGATAGAAACACTTCTCAATAGAAGGCTAATAAGAAAATCTTCTTCTCCTTGGAGTTGTACTGCTTTTTATGTCAATAAAAATGCAGAAAAGGAAAGAGGAAATCCGAGGTTAGTAATTAATTACAAACCTTTGAATAAAGTACTAAAATGGATAAGGTATCCCTTACCAAATAAAAAAAATTTGTTAGATAGATTAAATAAGGCAACTATCTTTTCAAAATTTGACCTAAAATCAGGCTATTGGCAAATTCAGATCAAAGAATCAGATAGATACAAAACTGCTTTTACAGTACCATTTGGTCATTATGAATGGAACGTAATGCCCTTTGGATTAAAAAATGCACCCTCTGAATTTCAGAGAATTATGCATGAAATTTTCCATGACATATCATACATAATTGTGTATATAGATGATGTCTTAATCTTTTCTCAAACATTTGAAGATCACATCAAACATCTTAAACATTTTAAGATGGTAGCCCATAAAAATGGATTAGTTATATCCGAAAAGAAAATGAGCTTATTTCAAACCAAGATAAGGTTCTTAGGACACTATATATCTCAAGGGAAGATAATTCCTATTGAAAGAAGCATTGAATTTGCATCTAAATTTCCAGATGAAATAATTGATGTTAAACAACTTCAAAGATTTTTAGGATGTTTGAACTATATATCTGATTATTACAAGAATCTCGCAGAAGATACTGCTCTTTTGTATAAAAGGCTTAACAAAAGACCGGTTCCTTGGACTGATTTGCATACCAAACAGGTAAGAAAAATCAAGTCAAAGGTAAAAAGTTTACCTTGTTTAGCACTAGCTAATCCTAATTGGTTTAAAATTGTCGAAACTGATGCATCTGATATCGGATATGGAGGAATCTTAAAGCAATTAGATCCTAATAATGGCAAAGAAATCCTTGTCAGGTTTGTCTCTGAAAAATGGAATCCTACTCAAAGTAAGTATTCTACTATTAAGAAAGAGATGCTTTCCATAGTTAAATGTATTTTAAAATTTCAGAGCGATCTGCTAAATCAACAATTTTTGTTGAGAATAGACTGCTCATCAGCAAAGCAGATCATAGAGAAAGATATAAAAAATTTGGTATCCAAGCAAATTTTTGCTGGATGGCAGGCACAATTGTCTGTTTTTGATTTTAACATTGAATATATTAAATCAAAAGAGAATTCTCTTCCAGATTTCTTAACACGTGAATTTTTACAGGGATGATTCCTCTCAGAGGAACATATGCTCGGGGAAGAAATTCTTCTCGAGGAATCAGGGGACGCAGTGCCAATGCACTTCCCATGAATACAGCTAATTTCCTGTTTCATAGACAGCCAGAAAGGGTACCACAAATGGTGGACCTAGCAACCTACTTGGGACAACAAAAACAAAAGCAGGTTGAACAGCAAAATGCTGCAAGAGAAAATCTCTCTTCTTCATCATCATCAAAGCCAACAATGAAAGAGGTGCTTCAAGAAAGTACTATTGACACCTCATTCTTGCAAAATAATTGCGAGACCATTATAATGTACCTGGGTCCAAGTGACCTTGAGCAAATGGAAGACCCATGGTGCATTCGTCAAAAATATTTTGACGAGCAAGGATATCCTTCAATGAATGACAAGGACAGACAGATAATGGAGAAATTATTGCTCCTTACTGAATCTGTGGAAATTAATCATAATTTCCATAATAATAATATAACTAATTATATCAATTATAGTAAATGTACTATTTGCAGGATCATGCAGCCACAAGAATGGGGACTGGATCCCAACAGGCCAATCATGATAACCAAATATGGTTATGAAATCCTGGCAACATACTGGGACTACGTCGAGGCTTTCACTAACCTATTTTTCTATGAAAATCCCAAGAGAAAACACTCTTGGTTTCTGCAGGTACATCCTGATGTTCTGGCCAAACCCGTTCCGGGTTGGTTCAACAAATGGTGGACATTCTTCGGCCCCGACATAAGAATATTACCTAAAGAGTTACTTAATCTTTTTGAAGAATGGGTGGATACACATCCAGTCATTAATAAAATGACCGATGATCAGATCTGTACTGCTACCTGTCCTATGATGTATTTTATAGAGAACAAGATTCCATGGATCTGGAAATGGACCTTATCTACTGGATTTGACTCCAACAATATTCCAGTTTTAAAGAGAAATGCTCTCTATAAATGGTGGGTAGGAATGCCCAACGACAAATTAGATGGTATAATAACTACCATCAAAGAGAATATTCAGGTCTATAAGGCGAAAAAATATGGAATGAAGCACTTTTTCCTTAGTTCTTCTGTGTTTTCATCCTCCTTCTTCCGCAACTGAGTTTCTTTGAGTTTCTTTAGAAGTCCTCTCGGTACATCCTGATGTTCTGGCCAAACCCGTTCCGGGTTGGTTCAACAAATGGTGGACATTCTTCGGCCCCGACATAAGAATATTACCTAAAGAGTTACTTAATCTTTTTGAAGAATGGGTGGATACACATCCAGTCATTAATAAAATGACCGATGATCAGATCTGTACTGCTACCTGTCCTATGATGTATTTCATAGAGAACAAGATTCCATGGATCTGGAAATGGACCTTATCTACCGGATTTGACTCCAACAATATTTCAGTTTTAAAGAGAAATGCTCTCTATAAATGGTGGGTAGGAATGCCCAACAACAAATTAGATGGTATAATAACTACCATCAAAGAGAATATTCAGGTCTATAAGGCGAAAAAATATGGAATGAAGCACTTTTTCCTTAGTTCTTCTGTGTTTTCATCCTCCTTCTTCCGCAACTGAGTTTCTTTGAGTTTCTTTAGAAGTCCTCTCCCCAAATTGGTATCAGAGCCAAGTTTGGCATTCTCAGTTCATTAGCCCCGAACCCAAGAGGGAGGCTACTGGTAGTACCTCGGGTCGGTAATCTGTAGGCAACTATCTATAGTAAGGGTAATAGGCCGAGACATAAGCGCCGGGGAAAAGTCTCGGTAAGCCAACCTTACTTAGGTAGGGAACTGAGCATAGCCAGAATGGCTGGCTAAGCTGTTGGTGGAAGGAGCATATGGAGGTATAATATTCAGACCCTAGAACTCTTTATCATGTGCTTTTCCATAATTATTAGACTTTAGTTATTTTACATGTCTTATAATCTAGTCTCATGCTGGATTAATATCATAGTTGAGTGATGGTCCGTAGGAAGGCCATTTGTACCCGTTGATGCCGGGATGGCGAGTTAGGGTGTTTAGGCCGCATCCGTGAGGGACTTATAGACCAAAACTCAGATATGGTATGAAATCATGGCAAGATTGATAAGATTTAGAAGACAAAGTCCTGTGATAGGATAAATAATTTAAAGTCTAATGATTATAAAAGAAAGCATAAGATAAAGAGATCTAAGATCAATAATATTATATATCCATATCTCCTATCTGCCATTCTGCTAAAATTATGGAAACCCCTTCCATACATAAACAAGATAATCATCTTGTAAAAAATGCTCAGCTAATTGAATATCCAAAATCAATGGATGAAATTAATAATTGGACAATTCCAAAGGTATCACCTAATGAAATTTATCATATAGGTATGTGGAATTTTAGTTCAAAAATGATAATAAAAACAATTGAACAAACGTTCCAGACAGATGGAACACCTCAAACCCTTAAATTATTAAGGAAAGAGGATATTGAAAAATACAAAAAAAAGTACCAATTCCTACATATAGGAATGATTCAAGTAGCTTTTAAACCGTTAACCTTATTAGGAAATAATACTAGTTTAATGTCAACTATCAGAGATGGAAGATGTAATTTATTTAAAGAATCTTTGGCGGCAGTAGTAGAAACTAGTCTGTGCCATGGACCAGTATATTTTAACTGTGTCCCCAACCTTAGTCTATCTTTGACAGATCAAAATCTTTATGAAGCTTTAAAATTAAATATAATGACATCTGGTTATAATTTTATTCCAGGGTCTGAAGTAATAGCAATAAGCTATAGACTTCATTTTAAAGTATTAAATACTTTAGCACCCAAAAGTATAATAGATACTCAAAAGGGTCATACGACTCTAGTTTATACAAACCTACAAACAACTAGGATAGCCACAAATAGGTTAATCTCATGGAATGAAATAAACTTTCCAGAATCTTGGTCATTGGAAGAAGTAATTCCAACTCAACCAGTAATAAATGAAAATATAGACCAAATCATACAAATGACAGATGGATCGGTAGAGATCATGTTCGATAACTCCAAGAGAAAAGTAAAAATTCCTGAGATAGGAAGATCAATGTCAAGTAGAAGTTTTGATGGGTATACAAGACCTTCAACTTCTAAAACAAAAATTGATGAAACAAATGTAGTAGAAGAAATAAATATAAGTAAGAATAGTATTCCTTATGGAATCTATAAGAGTAAGGAATCTCCTACTCGATCAGAAATGAGTTTTCATATTTAATGGATTACACCCAAGGAAGTTATATAAGAAGAAAACTCAATGAAGAGTTTCAGTCAGAAAGAAATAAACTATTTAGAGTATGGTATTTGGGAAAATTTTCTCCATTAGAATTAGTATATTACAAAAATAAATATTATGAGGAATTAGAATACTATCAAAAGATAGAATATTTTACCCCTTGGTTTTTAAAATTTTATGCAAATGAGAAAAACCAAGAAATAGTGGTTCTCCAGAAAACATGGACAACTATACAGGATGAAATAATAAATTCACCTTTTCCTCCGC
This sequence comes from Phoenix dactylifera, assembly GCF_051530095.1. Lineage (NCBI taxonomy): Eukaryota > Viridiplantae > Streptophyta > Magnoliopsida > Arecales > Arecaceae > Phoenix > Phoenix dactylifera. The sequence continues at coordinate 5,659,908 of NC_143202.1, forward strand.
AACAAATGTTAAAACTTCAATCAACTGAAGCAATGGCTTATTCCAACTTAAGTAAGATGGAACATTCACATGTTACAATAAGAGAATTAAATACTCTTATTAGAGCACAAAATTATACAAATGACTTCTAAAGAAACTCAAAGAAACTCAGTTGCGGAAGAAGGAGGATGAAAACACAGAAGAACTAAGGAAAAAGTGCTTCATTCTATATTTTTTCGCCTGCCTTGGACATACCCCAAGGATGGCTTTTATAGAGGAAATAACCCAGAAACCATTCTTACAAAACCATGGGTGCGCATGGATTTACAAGCACACAGATTTACAAAACCACTAGTAAAAAGTGACAAGACAGAATAAAGCTGTCGGTGAACCCATCATTGGTCCACTATGCACAAAAGGTGTCGGTGAAGTGATTTCTTCACGGGTGTACTATCCAGAGCTTGAAGTGACCACTGTCTTTCCTTTCTCTGTTTGTGGGACAGATTTTACTGCTCCCTTTTGTCCAGGTCTTCTGGTAAGAATTGTTTGCCATACTTCCTCCATTGGAGTAGGGGTATTCTGAACTTCTAGATCTTCATTTGGATCTTGGGCTTCTCCTGCTAAACATTCATAAGGATTATTTGTATTCTCAGGAGTATTTGATGAAGATTGTTGGGACGAGGCAGATTTTATGGATTTATCATCAAATGCCTCAAAAAATTCCTTCTTGATTCTTTCCAGGCATTTTGCCTTTACCTCTTCTTCAGATATATTAGGATATCTCCTGCTTAATGTATGTCTCATGGACATAAATAAGTTATCATCATTGGTACTGGATTGTTGAGGAGATCCAAATATTTTTTTCTCCTTATAGACCTGAATATTCTCTTTGATGGTAGTTATTATACCATCTAATTTGTCGTTGGGCATTCCTACCCACCATTTATAGAGAGCATTTCTCTTTAAAACTGGAATATTGTTGGAGTCAAATCCGGTAGATAAGGTCCATTTCCAGATCCATGGAATCTTGTTCTCTATGAAATACATCATAGGACAGGTAGCAGTACAGATCTGATCATCGGTCATTTTATTAATGACTGGATGTGTATCCACCCATTCTTCAAAAAGATTAAGTAACTCTTTAGGTAATATTCTTATGTCGGGGCCGAAGAATGTCCACCATTTGTTGAACCAACCCGGAACGGGTTTGGCCAGAACATCAGGATGTACCTGCAGAAACCAAGAGTGTTTTCTCTTGGGATTTTCATAGAAAAATAGGTTAGTGAAAGCCTCGACGTAGTCCCAGTATGTTGCCATGATTTCATAACCATATTTGGTTATCATGATTGGCCTGTTGGGATCCAGTCCCCATTCTTGTGGCTGCATGATCCTGCAAATAGTACATTTACTATAATTGATATAATTAGTTATATTATTATTATGGAAATTATGATTAATTTCCACAGATTCAGTAAGGAGCAATAATTTCTCCATTATCTGTCTGTCCTTGTCATTCATTGAAGGATATCCTTGCTCGTCAAAATATTTTTGACGAATGCACCATGGGTCTTCCATTTGCTCAAGGTCACTTGGACCCAGGTACATTATAATGGTCTCGCAATTATTTTGCAAGAATGAGGTGTCAATAGTACTTTCTTGAAGCACCTCTTTCATTGTTGGCTTTGATGATGATGAAGAAGAGAGATTTTCTCTTGCAGCATTTTGCTGTTCAACCTGCTTTTGTTTTTGTTGCCCCAAGTAGGTTGCTAGGTCCACCATTTGTGGTACCCTTTCTGGCTGTCTATGAAACAGGAAATTAGCTGTATTCATGGGAAGTGCATTGGCACTGCGTCCCCTGATTCCTCGAGAAGAATTTCTTCCCCGAGCATATGTTCCTCTGAGAGGAATCATCCCTGTAAAAATTCACGTGTTAAGAAATCTGGAAGAGAATTCTCTTTTGATTTAATATATTCAATATTAAAATCAAAAACAGACAATTGTGCCTGCCATCCAGCAAAAATTTGCTTGGATACCAAATTTTTTATATCTTTCTCTATGATCTGCTTTGCTGATGAGCAGTCTATTCTCAACAAAAATTGTTGATTTAGCAGATCGCTCTGAAATTTTAAAATACATTTAACTATGGAAAGCATCTCTTTCTTAATAGTAGAATACTTACTTTGAGTAGGATTCCATTTTCCAGAGACAAACCTGACAAGGATTTCTTTGCCATTATTAGGATCTAATTGCTTTAAGATTCCTCCATATCCGATATCAGATGCATCAGTTTCGACAATTTTAAACCAATTAGGATTAGCTAGTGCTAAACAAGGTAAACTTTTTACCTTTGACTTGATTTTTCTTACCTGTTTGGTATGCAAATCAGTCCAAGGAACCGGTCTTTTGTTAAGCCTTTTATACAAAAGAGCAGTATCTTCTGCGAGATTCTTGTAATAATCAGATATATAGTTCAAACTTCCTAAAAATCTTTGAAGTTGTTTAACATCAATTATTTCATCTGGAAATTTAGATGCAAATTCAATGCTTCTTTCAATAGGAATTATCTTCCCTTGAGATATATAGTGTCCTAAGAACCTTATCTTGGTTTGAAATAAGCTCATTTTCTTTTCGGATATAACTAATCCATTTTTATGGGCTACCATCTTAAAATGTTTAAGATGTTTGATGTGATCTTCAAATGTTTGAGAAAAGATTAAGACATCATCTATATACACAATTATGTATGATATGTCATGGAAAATTTCATGCATAATTCTCTGAAATTCAGAGGGTGCATTTTTTAATCCAAAGGGCATTACGTTCCATTCATAATGACCAAATGGTACTGTAAAAGCAGTTTTGTATCTATCTGATTCTTTGATCTGAATTTGCCAATAGCCTGATTTTAGGTCAAATTTTGAAAAGATAGTTGCCTTATTTAATCTATCTAACAAATCTTTTTTATTTGGTAAGGGATACCTTATCCATTTTAGTACTTTATTCAAAGGTTTGTAATTAATTACTAACCTCGGATTTCCTCTTTCCTTTTCTGCATTTTTATTGACATAAAAAGCAGTACAACTCCAAGGAGAAGAAGATTTTCTTATTAGCCTTCTATTGAGAAGTGTTTCTATCTCTTTTTTGCATAGTTTGAGATATTCTTGATTCATTTGTGTTGGCCTAGCCTTAGTGGGAATATCTTGTTCCTTAAAGGATTCTTCATAAGGTAGACTGACCTGATGACTTTTTCTATTCCAAAAAGCATTGGGTAATTCATCGCAAATTTCATTTTTGAATTGCTTTTCTATCATTTTGATCCTATTTTGATTATAAGGATCTTTCAATTTTTCTTCTATATTATAAAGGTCCACTTCCTCCTTTAGAAAGTTTAATTGATTTTCCTTTTTCATAAGGATGTCCTTGATTTCATTTATCATTTTAGTGTGCGGATCTGTTATAAATGGAAATATTAGCTTCTTTCCTTGGTTTTCTGCATAGATTCCAGTGTTATCTATTTTAGTGATTGGCATGATATCATTAAGGAAAGGAGTTCCTAGAATGATATCTTGTGTTAAGTTTTTTATTAAAATAAAAGATGTTTCAATACAAACATCTTGATTGCAAATGTGTGCTTTTGGTATTTTATATTTAATTGATAACTTATTCCCTCCAGCTGCAGTTAGTGTCTGTACTGTTTTTTGGAAATAAGTTGTTGGGATAAGTCCTTCTTGGATGCAGTTCATATCTGCACCACTATCTATTAATGCCTTAGCATTTTCTAATACAAAATCCTTATTGATTACTAAGTTTATCTTTATATACCATTTTTGGTATGTTATTTGATTCAATATGTTTAAGTATTCAGGAAGATCATTTGGTTCCTGAGTTTCTGGAAAAGATATCTGAGTCTCTTTTCTTGCATTTTCTAGGCTAGATATTCTAACATTGAATTCCTTATTTTCATGTTTTAACATAGATATTTCTATTTTTAATTGGTTTATCTCATATTTCAAGTCTTGTAAGGAAGCAGGTTTTTCTTTTATTCTAGAATGATTAAATCTATTCATTACTTCCTGAAATTGATATCCTTTATTGGGTAGTATCAACTTTGATGATTCCCTGTTATTTGGGTTCTTCTCTATTAAAAATTCTAGTAGCTGTCTTTTGACATTATGATCAGTAACCTGATCTATGATCTTTAATATTTCCTCCTGACTATTTGTCAGTACATTTAATGATTTCATTCCCACCAAAGATTTCCAATAATCTTTGTTATATTGAACTATATTACATTGACATTCTTTTCCTGATCTTATTTGTTCTTCTGCTGATGAAGATATAACTTCATTGATCTCATCTTCCGATCAACTTGAATAGTTACTATCTTCTTCTGAAGATGAATTTATCATAAGTTTCATTAACTGATTTTTCAGATTTTCATCTACTTCTAAGGAATCAATTTTCCTTCTCATTGAACATCGATTAGCATAATGTCCAAATCTACCACACCTATAACATTTAGGATCTTCTTTAATAGTCCTTTTTTTCTTTTTTCTCTTAACAGCCTGTTTTTCTTGCTGTTGTTGCTTTTTCTTAAAGTACCTTCTTTGTTTATATGCTTTATACTCTTTACGAGGTGTTTTGTGTACATATTTTTTGTACTTTCTTTTCTTTTTCTTAGATCCTTCTGGTTTTTCTTGCATATCATATGCAAACTGGTGACAGAAATCACCTAATTGGTGTTTTTCTGTTTGTGATTGTTTCTTAATTTATTTTTTGAGCTTTAGATCATTGCATATATTTAAACCTTCTTGAACACATACTCCTATGATCTGTCCATAAGTGTAGTGGTCATAGTTGATGTTTATTCCACCTTGTCTATCTCTTAAAGTCTTTTTGACTCTTGCAGCAAATAAATATGGTAATCCATCTATAAATTTAGATTTCCATAATTCAGTATTAGGATCACCTACTTGGAATACTCTAGTCATAAAGGTATCTTTATACCATCTAAAATGTGTTAAAGTTGGACATTTTAGGTTAAGTAATAGAGTTCTCATTGAATCTCCATCTTTTAATTCTAATCCTACAAAGTGTTGGATTATGGTAACACACAGTGTATATACTGCATCTTGTTCAGTGTCTATTCCTGGAGTGCCACTGCTGGTTGGCCTATCTGGCTCTACTTTTATAGTTTTTATATGTCCCAAAATTTCATTCTTTTGGTTTTCATTTAAATATCCCTGCCACCATCCTTTTAACTGACCTATAAACCCTGCTATTATAAATTTAACAATTTCATGATCAGTGTTTCCATTTTGCTGGCAGATTGTTGAATACATCATTATTCTATGTATTACATCTAAGATTTGTTTATCAGACATTCCATCTATGTTCCATTCATAGATGTGTTTTCCAGAATAAGAATTCTGATATGGTTCTCTTTCTTCATGTAGTACATCTAATGGAGAAGGCCTTTTATAGTAATATTTTTCTAGTGGTCTAGGCTCATACTTAATAGGATTAACATTTAATTCATTCATTTGTTCTTCAAATTTTTCTAAGCCTAGAATATTTTCTTCTGATAATTCTTCATCTGAATTTATTTGAAGATTTTGTTCAATCATATTGCATAAGTCTTCCGAACTACTTTCATTTGTCTGTTCGCTATCAGGGTTAGTCCTAGAATTTCTATTGACTACTCCTATGTGAAATCCTTTTAGTCTTTCTTCAAGGACTTTGATAAATTCTGCATTTGGTTTTTGTAATTTAAAGTTTTTTACTTCTGGTGGAGGCTGAATAACCGGAGTCATTGGTTCCTTATTTTTCTCAGGGTTTTCCTTTAATTTTTTTTAGAATCTGGATGTCTCTTTCCATATTCTTTTGTATTTCATTTAATTTTTTCTCTAGCTGCACTAATTCTGTTCCTATGCAATGTAAGTATGCATTTGTATAATTTTGTGCTCTAATAAGAGTATTTAATTCTCTTATTGTAACATGTGAATGTTCCATCTTACTTAAGTTGGAATAAGCCATTGCTTCAGTTGATTGAAGTTTTAACATTTGTTGCGGAGGAAAAGATGAATTTATTATTTCATCCTGTATAGTTGTCCATGTTTTCTGGAGAACCACTATTTCTTGGTTTTTCTCATTTGCATAAAATTTTAAAAACCAAAGGATAAAATATTCTATCTTTTGATAGTATTCTAATTCCTCATAATATTTATTTTTGTAATATACTAATTCTAATGGAGAAAATTTTCCCAAATACCATACTCTAAATAGTTTATTTCTTTCTGACTGAAACTCTTCATTGAGTTTTCTTCTTATATAACTTCCTTGGGTGTAATCCATTAAATATGAAAACTCATTTCTGATCGAGTAGGAGATTCCTTACTCTTATAGATTCCATAAGGAATACTATTCTTACTTATATTTATTTCTTCTACTACATTTGTTTCATCAATTTTTGTTTTAGAAGTTGAAGGTCTTGTATACCCATCAAAACTTCTACTTGACATTGATCTTCCTATCTCAGGAATTTTTACTTTTCTCTTGGAGTTATCGAACATGATCTCTACCGATCCATCTGTCATTTGTATGATTTGGTCTATATTTTCATTTATTACTGGTTGAGTTGGAATTACTTCTTCCAATGACCAAGATTCTGGAAAGTTTATTTCATTCCATGAGATTAACCTATTTGTGGCTATCCTAGTTGTTTGTAGGTTTGTATAAACTAGAGTCGTATGACCCTTTTGAGTATCTATTATACTTTTGGGTGCTAAAGTATTTAATACTTTAAAATGAAGTCTATAGCTTATTGCTATTACTTCAGACCCTGGAATAAAATTATAACCAGATGTCATTATATTTAATTTTAAAGCTTCATAAAGATTTTGATCTGTCAAAGATAGACTAAGGTTGGGGACACAGTTAAAATATACTGGTCCATGGCACAGACTAGTTTCTACTACTGCCGCCAAAGATTCTTTAAATAAATTACATCTTCCATCTCTGATAGTTGACATTAAACTAGTATTATTTCCTAATAAGATTAACGGTTTAAAAGCTACTTGAATCATTCCTATATGTAGGAATTGGTACTTTTTTTTGTATTTTTCAATATCCTCTTTTCTTAATAATTTAAGGGTTTGAGGTGTTCCATCTGTCTGGAACGTTTGTTCAATTGTTTTTATTATCATTTTTGAACTAAAATCCCACATACCTATATGATAAATTTCATTAGGTGATACCTTTGGAATTGTCCAATTATTAATTTCATCCATTGATTTTGGATATTCAATTAGCTGAGCATTTTTCACAAGATGATTATCTTGTTTATGTATGGAAGGGGTTTCCATAATTTTAGCAGAATGGCAGATAGGAGATATGGATATATAATATTATTGATCTTAGATCTCTTTATCTTATGCTTTCTTTTATAATCATTAGACTTTAAATTATTTATCCTATCACAGGACTTTGTCTTCTAAATCTTATCAATCTTGCCATGATTTCATACCATATCTGAGTTTTGGTCTATAAGTCCCTCACGGATGCGGCCTAAACACCCTAACTCGCCATCCCGGCATCAACGGGTACAAATGGCCTTCCTACGGACCATCACTCAACTATGATATTAATCCAGCATGAGACTAGATTATAAGACATGTAAAATAACTAAAGTCTAATAATTATGGAAAAGCACATGATAAAGAGTTCTAGGGTCTGAATATTATACCTCCATATGCTCCTTCCACCAACAGCTTAGCCAGCCATTCTGGCTATGCTCAGTTCCCTACCTAAGTAAGGTTGGCTTACCGAGACTTTTTCCCGGCGCTTATGTCTCGGCCTATTACCCTTACTATAGATAGTTGCCTACAGATTACCGACCCGAGGTACTACCAGTAGCCTCCCTCTTGGGTTCGGGGCTAATGAACTGAGAATGCCAAACTTGGCTCTGATACCAATTTGGGGAGAGGACTTCTAAAGAAACTCAAAGAAACTCAGTTGCGGAAGAAGGAGGATGAAAACACAGAAGAACTAAGGAAAAAGTGCTTCATTCCATATTTTTTCGCCTGCCTTGGACATACCCCAAGGATGGCTTTTATAGAGGAAATAACTCAGAAACCATTCTTACAAAACCATGGGTGCACACGGATTTACAAAACCAGGGGTGCACACAGATTTACAAAACCAGGGGTGCACACAGATTTACAAAACCACTAGTAAAAAGTGACAAGACAGAATAAAGCTGTCGGTGAACCCATCATTGGTCCACTATGCACAAAAGGTGTCGGTGAAGTGATTTCTTCACGGGTGTACTATCCAGAGCTTGAAGTGACCACTGTCTTTCCTTTCTCTGTTTGTGGGACAGATTTTACTGCTCCCTTTTGTCCAGGTCTTCTGGTAAGAATTGTTTGCCATACTTCCTCCATTGGAGTAGGGGTATTCTGAACTTCTAGATCTTCATTTGGATCTTGGGCTTCTCCTGCTAAACATTCATAAGGATTATCTGTATTCTCAGGAGTATTTGATGAAGATTGTTGGGACGAGGCAGATTTCATGGATTTATCATCAAATGCCTCAAAAAATTCCTTCTTGATTCTTTCCAGGCATTTTGCCTTTACCTCTTCTTCAGATATATTAGGATATCTCCTGCTTAATGTATGTCTCATGGACATAAATAAGTTATCATCATTGGTACTGGATTGTTGAGGAGATCCAAATATTTTTTTCTCCTTATAGACCTGAATATTCTCTTTGATGGTAGTTATTATACCATCTAATTTGTCGTTGGGCATTCCTACCCACCATTTATAGAGAGCATTTCTCTTTAAAACTGGAATATTGTTGGAGTCAAATCCGGTAGATAAGGTCCATTTCCAGATCCATGGAATCTTGTTCTCTATGAAATACATTATAGGACAGGTAGCAGTACAGATCTGATCATCGGTCATTTTATTAATGACTGGATGTGTATCCACCCATTCTTCAAAAAGATTAAGTAACTCTTTAGGTAATATTCTTATGTCGGGGCCGAAGAATGTCCACCATTTGTTGAACCAACCCGGAACGGGTTTGGCCAGAACATCAGGATGTACCTGCAGAAACCAAGAGTGTTTTCTCTTGGGATTTTCATAGAAAAATAGGTTAGTGAAAGCCTCGACGTAGTCCCAGTATGTTGCCATGATTTCATAACCATATTTGGTTATCATGATTGGCCTGTTGGGATCCAGTCCCCATTCTTGAGGCTGCATGATCCTGCAAATAGTACATTTACTATAATTGATATAATTAGTTATATTATTATTATGGAAATTATGATTAATTTCCACAGATTCAGTAAGGAGCAATAATTTCTCCATTATCTGTCTGTCCTTGTCATTCATTGAAGGATATCCTTGCTCGTCAAAATATTTTTGACGAATGCACCATGGGTCTTCCATTTGCTCAAGGTCACTTGGACCCAGGTACATTATAATGGTCTCGCAATTATTTTGCGAGAATGAGGTGTCAATAGTACTTTCTTGAAGCACCTCTTTCATTGTTGGCTTTGATGATGATGAAGAAGAGAGATTTTCTCTTGCAGCATTTTGCTGTTCAACCTGCTTTTGTTTTTGTTGCCCCAAGTAGGTTGCTAGGTCCACCATTTGTGGTACCCTTTCTGGCTGTCTATGAAACAGAAAATTAGCTGTATTCATGGGAAGTGCATTGGCACTGCGTCCCCTGATTCCTCGAGAAGAATTTCTTCCCCGAGCATATGTTCCTCTGAGAGGAATCATCCCTGTAAAAATTCACGTGTTAAGAAATCTGGAAGAGAATTCTCTTTTGATTTAATATATTCAATATTAAAATCAAAAACAGACAATTGTGCCTGCTATCCAGCAAAAATTTGCTTGGATACCAAATTTTTTATATCTTTCTCTATGATCTGCTTTGCTGATGAGCAGTCTATTCTCAACAAAAATTGTTGATTTAGCAGATCGCTCTGAAATTTTAAAATACATTTAACTATGGAAAGCATCTCTTTCTTAATAGTAGAATACTTACTTTGAGTAGGATTCCATTTTCCAGAGACAAACCTGACAAGGATTTCTTTGCCATTATTAGGATCTAATTGCTTTAAGATTCCTCCATATCCGATATCAGATGCATCAGTTTCGACAATTTTAAACCAATTAGGATTAGCTAGTGCTAAACAAGGTAAACTTTTTACCTTTGACTTGATTTTTCTTACCTGTTTGGTATGCAAATCAGTCCAAGGAACCGGTCTTTTGTTAAGCCTTTTATACAAAAGAGCAGTATCTTCTGCGAGATTCTTGTAATAATCAGATATATAGTTCAAACTTCCTAAAAATCTTTGAAGTTGTTTAACATCAATTATTTCATCTGGAAATTTAGATGCAAATTCAATGCTTCTTTCAATAGGAATTATCTTCCCTTGAGATATATAGTGTCCTAAGAACCTTATCTTGGTTTGAAATAAGCTCATTTTCTTTTCGGATATAACTAATCCATTTTTATGGGCTACCATCTTAAAATATTTAAGATGTTTGATGTGATCTTCAAATGTTTGAGAAAAGATTAAGACATCATCTATATACACAATTATGTATGATATGTCATGGAAAATTTCATGCATAATTCTCTGAAATTCAGAGGGTGCATTTTTTAATCCAAAGGGCATTACGTTCCATTCATAATGACCAAATGGTACTGTAAAAGCAGTTTTGTATCTATCTGATTCTTTGATCTGAATTTGCCAATAGCCTGATTTTAGGTCAAATTTTGAAAAGATAGTTGCCTTATTTAATCTATCTAACAAATCTTTTTTATTTGGTAAGGGATACCTTATCCATTTTAGTACTTTATTCAAAGGTTTGTAATTAATTACTAACCTCGGATTTCCTCTTTCCTTTTCTGCATTTTTATTGACATAAAAAGCAGTACAACTCCAAGGAGAAGAAGATTTTCTTATTAGCCTTCTATTGAGAAGTGTTTCTATCTCTTTTTTGCATAGTTTGAGATATTCTTGATTCATTTGTGTTGGCCTAGCCTTAGTGGGAATATCTTGTTCCTTAAAGGATTCTTCATAAGGTAGACTGACCTGATGACTTTTTCTATTCCAAAAAGCATTGGGTAATTCATCGCAAATTTCATTTTTGAATTGCTTTTCTATCATTTTGATCCTATTTTGATTATAAGGATCTTTCAATTTTTCTTCTATATTATAAAGGTCCACTTCCTCCTTTAGAAAGTTTAATTGATTTTTCTTTTTCATAAGGATGTCCTTGATTTCATTTATCATTTTAGTGTGCGGATCTGTTATAAATGGAAATATTAGCTTCTTTCCTTGGTTTTCTGCATAGATTCCAGTGTTATCTATTTTAGTGATTGGCATGATATCATTAAGGAAAGGAGTTCCTAGAATGATATCTTGTGTTAAGTTTTTTATTAAAATAAAAGATGTTTCAATACAAACATCTTGATTGCAAATGTGTGCTTTTGGTATTTTATATTTAATTGATAACTTATTCCCTCCAGCTGCAGTTAGTGTCTGTACTGTTTTTTGGAAATAAGTTGTTGGTATAAGTCCTTCTTGGATGCAGTTCATATCTGCACCACTATCTATTAATGCCTTAGCATTTTCTAATACAAAATCTTTATTGATTACTAAGTTTATCTTTATATACCATTTTTGGTATGTTATTTGATTCAATATGTTTAAGTATTCAGGAAGATCATTTGGTTCCTGAGTTTCTGGAAAAGATATCTGAGTCTCTTTTCTTGCATTTTCTAGGCTAGATATTCTAACATTGAATTCCTTATTTTCATGTTTTAACATAGATATTTCTATTTTTAATTGGTTTATCTCATATTTCAAGTCTTGTAAGGAAGCAAGTTTTTCTTTTATTCTAGAATGATTAAATCTATTCATTACTTCCTGAAATTGATATCCTTTATTGGGTAGTATCAACTTTGATGATTCCCTGTTATTTGGGTTCTTCTCTATTAAAAATTCTAGTAGCTGTCTTTTGACATTATGATCAGTAACCTGATCTATGATCTTTAATATTTCCTCCTGACTATTTGTCAGTACATTTAATGATTTCATTCCCACCAAAGATTTCCAATAATCTTTGTTATATTGAACTATATTACATTGACATTCTTTTCCTGATCTTATTTGTTCTTCTGCTGATGAAGATATAACTTCATTGATCTCATCTTCCGATGAACTTGAATAGTTACTATCTTCTTCTGAAGATGAATTTATCATAAGTTTCATTAACTGATTTTTCAGATTTTCATCTACTTCTAAGGAATCAATTTTCCTTCTCATTGAACATCGATTAGCATAATGTCCAAATCTACCACACCTATAACATTTAGGATCTTCTTTAATAGTCCTTTTTTTCTTTTTTCTCTTAACAGCCTGTTTTTCTTGCTGTTGTTGCTTTTTCTTAAAGTACCTTCTTTGTTTATATGCTTTATACTCTTTACGAGGTGTTTTGTGTACATATTTTTTGTACTTTCTTTTCTTTTTCTTAGATCCTTCTGGTTTTTCTTGCATATCATATGCAAACTGGTGACAGAAATCACCTAATTGGTGTTTTTCTGTTTGTGATTGTTTCTTAATTTGTTTTTTGAGCTTTAGATCATTGCATATATTTAAACCTTCTTGAACACATACTCCTATGATCTGTCCATAAGTGTAGTGGTCATAGTTGATGTTTATTCCACCTTGTCTATCTCTTAAAGTCTTTTTGACTCTTGCAGCAAATAAATATGGTAATCCATCTATAAATTTAGATTTCCATAATTCAGTATTAGGATCACCTACTTGGAATACTCTAGTCATAAAGGTATCTTTATACCATCTAAAATGTGTTAAAGTTGGACATTTTAGGTTAAGTAATAGAGTTCTCATTGAATCTCCATCTTTTAATTCTAATCCTACAAAGTGTTGGATTATGGTAACACACAGTGTATATACTGCATCTTGTTCAGTGTCTATTCCTGGAGTGCCACTGCTGGTTGGCCTATCTGGCTCTACTTTTATAGTTTTTATATGTCCCAAAATTTCATTCTTTTGGTTTTCATTTAAATATCCCTGCCACCATCCTTTTAACTGACCTATAAACCCTGCTATTATAAATTTAACAATTTCATGATCAGTGTTTCCATTTTGCTGGCAGATTGTTGAATACATCATTATTCTATGTATTACATCTAAGATTTGTTTATCAGACATTCCATCTAAGTTCCATTCATAGATGTGTTTTCCAGAATAAGAATTCTGATATGGTTCTCTTTCTTCATGTAGTACATCTAATGGAGAAGGCCTTTTATAGTAATATTTTTCTAGTGGTCTAGGCTCATACTTAATAGGATTAACATTTAATTCATTCATTTGTTCTTCAAATTTTTCTAAGCCTAGAATATTTTCTTCTGATAATTCTTCATCTGAATTTATTTGAAGATTTTGTTCAATCATATTGCATAAGTCTTCCGAACTACTTTCATTTGTCTGTTCGCTATCAGGGTTAGTCCTAGAATTTCTATTGACTACTCCTATGTGAAATCCTTTTAGTCTTTCTTCAAGGACTTTGATAAATTCTGCATTTGGTTTTTGTAATTTAAAGTTTTTTACTTCTGGTGGAGGCTGAATAACCGGAGTCATTGGTTCCTTATTTTTCTCACGATTTTCCTTTAATTTTTTTAGAATCTGGATGTCTCTTTCCATATTCTTTTGTATTTCATTTAATTTTTTCTCTAGCTGCACTAATTCTGTTCCTATGCAATGTAAGTATGCATTTGTATAATTTTGTGCTCTAATAAGAGTATTTAATTCTCTTATTGTAACATGTGAATGTTCCATCTTACTTAAGTTGGAATAAGCCATTGCTTCAGTTGATTGAAGTTTTAACATTTGTTGCGGAGGAAAAGGTTAATTTATTATTTCATCCTGTATAGTTGTCCATGTTTTCTGGAGAACCACTATTTCTTGGTTTTTCTCATTTGCATAAAATTTTAAAAACCAAGGGGTAACGCCCTACCTTTTTCCCCTACACACACGGCCACGCTGCTGGGCCTTCAAACGGGGTTCATCAGGCACCCTTACCCTCCCGCTCTCGGTCTCAACCCATCCAAGTACATTATCCCCGGGAGAGAAATAGTCATATACTTGACACCCTTATGACAAATTCAGGATGAAGATATATTCATATCGTCCAATGATAGACAAATTACTATCATATGATGCTTTTAGACATGGAATGTTAAACTATCATACAACCATTCATGTTTAAGCATCATTACTAATTAGTAGGTTTATAATTCAAACGTGGATAGAACCATTACTTACCAGACCATGCTTCTAGTTGAAGAACCTTACCTTATCTCAGCCATGCACAATAAGGTTAGGTAGAGGAAGTCTTATACCTTCGAGTGCCTTAGCACTCTCAAGCCAGACGCCTCTTAGCCTCTCATTAGGCTAAGCCCTGTTCCTCCGGCCTACCGGGATCCAGTAGTCTCCTTCCTAAAACCAAGAACTAACTTGGCTCTGATACCAAATTGAGGGGGGTCGAGCCCTCGGATGTAGAAGCGGGGATAGAAGGAAGGAGAAGCAAGGGCGCAAAGACAGAGACGGAAGCAAAAGAGATTTTCTTATTACTTCAAACAGCTGTCTAAGGGATCTACTGGAGAGTGATCTCCTAATCCTACTTGTTTCTTTATCCTGAAACATAATCTCTACAGATCCATCTGTATGTTGGATCACTTGATCTATACTTTTATTTAGTATAGGTTCAGTTGCTTCTTCTTTTTCTATTTTCCAGGGTTCTGGAAACCTTATCTTATTCCATTCGATAAGTTTGTTGGTCATAACATGGGATGACCTAAGGTTTGTCTGAACCACTGTAGTAAATCCATTTGAAAGATTTACGCCCCTAGTTCTAGGTGCAAGTGTGGTCAATGTTTTATAGTAAATTCTATAGCTAATGGCCTTAATTTCGGAACCCGGAATAAAATTATATCCATGAGTAGATACCTTAAGTTCTAAGGCTCTCAAAAGATTTTGGTCTTTTAATGAAAGACAAAGATTTGGAGAACAGTTAAAATAAACTGGACCATAGCAGAGGCTAGTTTCAACTACTGCTGCTAAGGAAGTTTGGAAATCCAAATTCCTTGCATCCCTTATTATGGAAATAAAGCTAGAATTAATTCCTAGCAAAGTTAATGGTTTAAATGAAACCTGGACCATACCGATATGTATGAAATTATACTTTTCTCGGTATTCCTTGATATCCTTTTCATCTAATAATGGAAAAGTTTGAGTCTGTTTTTTAACAGAAAGGGTTCTTTCGATAGTTTTTACTATCATCTTAGACCCTATATCCAGCCATCCTCTTTTATAAATATGGCTAGGATTTACCTTAGGAATTGACCAATTATTCAATTCATCCAAATATTTTGGATACTCTATGCTCTCAGCATATGTGACCTCATTGGTCGAATTTCTGGAGACCTCATAAGAGATAGGAACTGGGTCTATGGGTTCCATATCCATGATCAAAGGCTTAACTGGCTTTTTGGCGAGTGCTAAGTTTGGGATGCACAATGAAGATATAACTTCCTTAACTATCTAACCTTATTCCCAGAAAATATATATGAAATAGCTGACAGATAATATATGATTCTAAAACATAGAAATATCATGACATGATAATAATGTTCTCCTCCATGTTTGAAAGATAAATCTTCCGATACAGCCTATGATACAAAAGCAGATGAAAGCATATGATAATTTAACTCTATGGAACTTGAAAGCATAATATGATAATGTTTGTTCTATCATTGGAATACACAATCCTTCTATCCTGCCATCTTATGGGTAATCAACCCGACAGCTCCTCGATCGCAGGCGATGTACCATACAGGGGAGATTCACTACGGGGACTTAGGCGTAACGCCCTACCTTTTTCCCCTACACACATGGCCACACTGCTGGGCCTTCAAACGGGGTTCATCAGGCGCCCTTACCCTCCCGCTCTCGGTCTCAATCCATCCAAGTACATTATCCCCGGAAGAGAAATAGTCGTATACTTGACACCCTTATGACAGATTCAGGATGAAGATATATTCATATCGTCCAATGATAGACAAATTACTATCATATCATGCTTTTAGACATGGAATGTTAAACTATCATACAACCATTCATGCTTAAGCATCATTACTAATTAGTAGGTTTATAATTCAAACGTGGATAGAACCATTACTTACCAGACCATGCTTCTAGTTGAAGAACCTTACCTTATCTCAGCCATGCACAATAAGGTTAGGTAGAGGAAGTCTTATACCTTCGAGTGCCTTACCACTCCCAAGCCAGACGCCTCTCAGCCTCTCATTAGGCTAAGCCCTGTTCCTCCGGCCTACCGGGATCCGGTAGTCTCCTTCCTAAAACCAAGAACTAACTTGGCTTTTAATTCTTTCTTGAATATCATCTAGTTTACTAGTATTCCAGTTAGTTAGATATGGCAGATCTATTAGATCTGTTACTGACCTAGACTTATTGTCTAGGGGATCTTCATCATAACTTATTAAGTTTGGAAGATCAGACTCAACTTCATGTTGGTCTATTTTCTTTTCCTTTTCTTGAATGAGAAAGGAAATAAGATCTGACTTAGATAAATCAGTGATCTTTACTCTTCTCTGTGAAGGGTCTAAATCACTGTTTTCCTTAACAGATATTTTTTCTACCCTAACAGATTTATCAGGGCTAGTCCTAGAATTTTCTAAGACTTCTTCTCTTGAAGGAGGATCCTTTGGTTGAAATGAATCAAGGTTCTTTATGATTTTATACACCATAATTAATTTATTATGGTCAGTCGTGAAATTTTCTACGACCTTTTCTCTTATTAGAAACTCTTCAAGACTTTTAAGGTCTGCTTTATATTTTGAGAACCTTTTAAACCAAAGGACAAAACCTATTATTTCTCCTGTGGTTTTTAAGTCTTGGTAATACTGAGTATGATGATTATCTCTCTCAGTTTCAATGAAATGGCTTATGTACCATTTCCTAAAGAGTGTATTCTTTTCAGACATAAAATCTTTATTTAAGATTTGCTTTATGGAACTTCCATATTGAAGATTCCTTTATCGGTCTATTAGACTTATTGTTTTAAAATTAAAAAACAAAAATAACTGTTCCATAATATTATTTTTATGGGTGGAGACAGCGCCGATGGAGTTTTCCTCCATATCTATGGAATAATTTTCCATAGGGCTGGAACCAGGGCATGTGGAAAATCCCTTATGCACAGGATACTTTATCTCCTGAGAAAGAAGAAGAACAGTCTACTTCAGTGTATAATTTGATGCACAAGACAAGTAGAGCTGAGGCTACAGAACACATGTGGCAAAGCATCTTGGCAATCCATCCAAGAAAGGGTGTAATTAAGACCCAACGTCAGTTAATTCTTGATGATCCCAAGTTTAAGCCGGTGAAGCTGCACCAAACCAAGAATAAAGAACATGCCTCTAACTAAGCAGAGGAAGATGATTTTTCTATGGCCGAGAAAATCTACTTTCGGCAGAAAAACCAAGCCTTGTGACTCCATTAGCAATGCTTTCGGTCGAAGGAATGACTCGTCACCAAGCACAAGGACAAGTTCAGAGAAGATGCTCTGATTAAAGCTGAATCAAATTGGAGAAGAAGAAGAAGAAGAAGAAGGGGGAGAAGAAGAAGAAGAAGAAAAAGAAGGAGAGGAAGAAGAAGAAAAAGAAGGAGGACAACAAGAGGAAGAAGAATAACAAAGAGAAGAAGAAGGAGTAGTAGAAGAAGAAGAAGAAGAAGGAGAGGAAGAAGAAGAAAAAGAAGGAGAGGAAGAAGAAGAAAAAGAAGGACAACAACAAGAAGAAGAAGAATAACAAAGAGAAGAAGAAGGAGTAGAAGAAGAAGAAGAAGAAGAAGAAGAAGAAGAAGAAGATGGAGAAGTAGAAGATGGAGAAGAAGAGGAAGAAGAAGAAGAAGATGATGATGATGAAGAAGAAGGAGAGGGAGAAGAAGACAAAGAAGAACAAGGAGAAGAAGGAGATGGAGAAGAAGAAGAAGGAGAAGAAGGAGATGGAGAAGAAGAAGAAGAAGACGAAGAAGAAGTAGAAGAAGAAGAAGGAGGAGGAGAAGAAGAAGAAGAAGAAGAAGAAAAAGAAGGAGACGAAGAAGAAGAAAAAGAAGAAAAAGAAGGAGGACAACAAGAAGAAGAGGAATAACAAAGAGAAGAAGGAGTAGAAGAAGAAGAAGAAGGAGAGGAAGAAGAAGAGAAGAAGAAAAAGAAGAAGAAGTAGAAGAAGAGGTAGAAGAAGAGGTAGAAGAAGAAGAAGATGTAGAAGTAGAAGATGGAGAAGAAGAGGAAGAAGAAGATGATGATGATGATGATGATGATGAAGAAGGAGTGGGGAAAGAAGACAAAAAGAAGAAGGAGAAGAAGAAGAAGAAGAAGAGGGAGGGGAACTGGAAGAAGAAGAAGAAGTAGAAGAGGATGGAGGAGAAGAAGTAGAGGAAGAAGAAGAATATGTGAAATAAGAAGAGGAGGAGGAGAAGGAGAAGGAGGAGGAGAAGGAGAAGAAGAAGAAGAAGAAGGAGAGGAAAAAGAAGGAGAATAAGAAGAAGGAGAAGGAGAAGAAGGAGCGGAGGAAGAATAAGAAGTAGAAGAAGAAGAATTAGAACAAGAAGAAGAAGGAGAAGTAGAAGAAGGAGAAGGAGAAGAAGAAGAAAAAGAGGAAGAAGAAGGAGGAGGAGGAGAGGAAAAAGAAGAATAGGAAGAAGAAGAAGGAGTAGAAGAAGAAGAAGAAGAAGAAGAAGACATAGTAGAAGGAGAAGAAGAAGAAGAAGGAGAAGATGAAGAAGGAGAAGTAGAAGAAGTAAGATAGAGAAGAAGAGGAAGAAAAAGGAGAAAAGGAAGAAAAAGGAGAAGAGGAAGAAGAAGGAGAAGTAGAAGAAGTAAGATGGAGCACAAGAAAAAGTAGGAGGACAAGAAGAAGAAGAAGAAGGAGATGGAGAAGAAGAAGAAGAAGAAGAAGAAGGCGGAGAAGAAGAAGGAGTTGAAGGTGGAGAAGAAGAAGAAGGGGAGTACGATGAAGAAGAAGAAGAAGAAGCAGAGGGAGGAGAACAAGAAGAAGAAGAAAAGTAGAAGAAGAAGAAGGAGAAGTAGAGGAAGAAGAAGAAGGAGAATAAGAAGAAGAAGATGAAGAAGAAGAAGGAGACGGGGAAGAAGGAGAAGAAGACGAAGAAGAAGAAGTAGAAGAAAAAGGAGGAAAGGTGGAGAAGAAGGAGGAGAAGAAGAAGAAGAAGAAGAAGGAGAGGAAGAAGAAGAAAAAGAAGGACAAGGAGAAGAAGTAGAAGTAGAAGACATAGTAGAAGGAGAAGAAGGAGAAGAGGAAGAACAAGGAGGAGAAGGTGAAGAAGGAGAAGTAGAAGAAGTGAGATGGAGAAGAAGAGGAAGAAAAAGAAGAAGAAGAAGAAGTAGTAGAAGAAGTGAGATGGAGAAGAAGAAAAAGAAGGGGGACAAGAAGAAGAAGAAGAAGAAGGAGAACAAGAAGAAGAAGAAGAGAAAGAAGAAGAAGCAGGAGAAGGAGAAGAAGGAGAGGCGGAAGAAGGAGAAGAAGGAGAGGAAGAAGTAGAAGAAGAACAAGAACAGGAAGAAGAAGAAGAAGAAGGAGGAGGAGAAGTAGAGGAAGAAGAAGAATATGTGAAATAAGAAGAGGAAGAAGAAGAAGAAGCAGGAGGAGGAGGAGGAGGAGATGAAAAAGAAGGAGAAGGAGAAGGAGAAGAAAAAGAAGAAGAAGGAGAAGGAGAAGGAGAAAAAAAAGAAGAAGAAGGAGAAGGAGGAGGAGAAGGAGGAGGAGAGGAAGAAGGAGAGGAAGGAGGAGGAGAAGAAGAAGGAGAGGAAGGAGAAGGAGAAGAAGAAGAAGAAGAAGAAGAAGGAGAAGAAGAAGAATTAGAAGAAGAAAAAGAAGAAGAAGGAGAAGTAGAAGAAGGAGAAGGAGAAGGAGAAGAAGAAGAAAAAGATGAAGAAGAAGGAGAAGAAAAAGATGAAGAAGAAGGAGAAGGAGGAGAGGAAGAAGAAGAAGAGGAAGAAGAATAAGAGGAAGAAGAAGAAGAGGAAGAGGAAGAAGGAGAAGAAGAAGAAGAACAAAGAGAAGAATAAGAAGAAGAAGAAGAAAGAGAAGAAGAAGAAGGAGTAGAAAAAGTAGAAGAAGAAGGAGAGGAGGGAGAAGAGGAAGGAGAGGAGGGAGAAGAGGAAGAGGAAGGAGAAGGAGAACAAAAAGAAGAATAAGAAGAAGGGAGAAGAAGAAGAAGGAGAAGAAGGAAAAGAAGAAGGAGAAGAAGAAAAAGAAGAAGACTTAGGAGAAGAAGAATAAGTAGTAGAAGAAGAAGGATAAGAAGAATAAGAAGCCGGAGAAGAAGTAGGAGAAGAAAAAGATCCAAATGAAGATCTAGAAGTTCAGAATCAAGAAGGAATTTTTTGAGGCATTTGATGATAAATCCATGAAATCTGCCTCGTCCCAACAATCTTCATCAAATACTCCTGAGAATACAAATAATCCTTATGAATGTTTAGCAGGAGAAGCCCAAGATCCAAATGAAGATCTAGAAGTTCAGAATACCCCTACTCCAATGGAGGAAGTACGGCAAACAATTCTTACCAGAAGACCTGGACAAAAGCCATCCTTGGGGTATGTCCAAGGCAGGCGAAAAAATATGGAATGAAGCACTTTTTCCTTAGTTCTTCTGTGTTTTCATCCTCCTTCTTCCGCAACTGAGTTTCTTTGAGTTTCTTTAGAAGTCCTCTCCCCAACAAAAGCAGGTTGAACAGCAAAATGCTGCAAGAGAAAATCTCTCTTCTTCATCATCATCAAAGCCAACAATGAAAGAGGTGCTTCAAGAAAGTACTATTGACACCTCATTCTTGCAAAATAATTACGAGACCATTATAATGTACCTGGGTCCAAGTGACCTTGAGCAAATGGAAGACCCATGGTGCATTCGTCAAAAATATTTTGACGAGCAAGGATATCCTTCAATGAATGACAAGGACAGACAGATAATGGAGAAATTATTGCTCCTTACTGAATCTGTGGAAATTAATCATAATTTCCATAATAATAATATAACTAATAATATCAATTATAGTAAATATACAATTTGCAGGATCATGCAGCCACAAGAATGGGGACTGGATCCCAACAGGCCAATCATGATAACCAAATATGGTTATGAAATCATGGCAAGATTGATAAGATTTAGAAGACAAAGTCCTGTGATAGGATAAATAATTTAAAGTCTAATGATTATAAAAGAAAGCATAAGATAAAGAGATCTAAGATCAATAATAATAAGATAAAGAGATCTAAGATAAGTCTAATTTATTATTTCAATATTTTATCCCTTGGTTTTTAAAATTTTATGCAAATGAGAAAAACCAAGAAATAGTGGTTCTCCAGAAAACATGGACAACTATACAGGATGAAATAATAAATTCACCTTTTCCTCCGCAACAAATGTTAAAACTTCAATCAACTGAAGCAATGGCTTATTCCAACTTAAGTAAGATGGAACATTCACATGTTACAATAAGAGAATTAAATACTCTTATTAGAGCACAAAATTATACAAATGCATACTTACATTGCATAGGAACAGAATTAGTGCAGCTAGAGAAAAAATTAAATGAAATACAAAAGAATATGGAAAGAGACATCCAGATTCTAAAAAAATTAAAGGAAAACCCTGAGAAAAATAAGGAACCAATGACTCCGGTTATTCAGCCTCCACCAGAAGTAAAAAACTTTAAATTACAAAAACCAAATGCAGAATTTATCAAAGTCCTTGAAGAAAGACTAAAAGGATTTCACATAGGAGTAGTCAATAGAAATTCTAGGACTAACCCTGATAGCGAACAGACAAATGAAAGTAGTTCGGAAGACTTATGCAATATGATTGAACAAAATCTTCAAATAAATTCAGATGAAGAATTATCAGAAGAAAATATTCTAGGCTTAGAAAAATTTGAAGAACAAATGAATGAATTAAATGTTAATCCTATTAAGTATGAGCCTAGACCACTAGAAAAATATTACTATAAAAGGCCTTCTCCATTAGATGTACTACATGAAGAAAGAGAACCATATCAGAATTCTTATTCTGGAAAACACATCTATGAATGGAACATAGATGGAATGTCTGATAAACAAATCTTAGATGTAATACATAGAATAATGATGTATTCAACAATCTGCCAGCAAAATGGAAACACTGATCATGAAATTGTTAAATTTATAATAGCAGGGTTTATAGGTCAGTTAAAAGGATGGTGGCAGGGATATTTAAATAAAAACCAAAAGAATGAAATTTTGGGACATATAAAAACTATAAAAGTAGAGCCAGATAGGCCAACCAGCAGTGGCACTACAGGAATAGACACTGAACAAGATGCAGTATATACACTGTGTGTTACCATAATCCAACACTTTGTAGGATTAGAATTAAAAGATGGAGATTCAATGAGAACTCTATTACTTAACCTAAAATGTCCAACTTTAACACATTTTAGATGGTATAAAGATACCTTTATGACTAGAGTATTCCAAGTAGGTGATCCTAATACTGAATTATGGAAATCTAAATTTATAGATGGATTACCATATTTATTTGCTGCAAGAGTCAAAAAGACTTTAAGAGATAGACAAGGTGGAATAAACATCAACTATGACCACTACACTTATGGACAGATCATAAGAGTATGTGTTCAAGAAGGTTTAAATATATGCAATGATCTAAAGCTCAAAAAACAAATTAAGAAACAATCACAAACAGAAAAACACCAATTAGGTGATTTCTGTCACCAGTTTGCATATGATATGCAAGAAAAACCAGAAGGATCTAAGAAAAAGAAAAGAAAGTACAAAAAATATGTACACAAAACACCTCGTAAAGAGTATAAAGCATATAAACAAAGAAGGTACTTTAAGAAAAAGCAACAACAGCAAGAAAAACAGGCTGTTAAGAGAAAAAAGAAAAAAAGGACTATTAAAGAAGATCCTAAATGTTATAGGTGTGGTAGATTTGGACATTATGCTAATCGATGTTCAATGAGAAGGAAAATTGATTCCTTAGAAGTAGATGAAAATCTGAAAAATCAGTTAATGAAACTTATGATAAATTCATCTTCAGAAGAAGATAGTAACTATTCAAGTTCATCGGAAGATGAGATCAATGAAGTTATATCTTCATCAGCAGAAGAACAAATAAGATCAGGAAAAGAATGTCAATGTAATATAGTTCAATATAACAAAGATTATTGGAAATCTTTGGTGGGAATGAAATCATTAAATGTACTGACAAATAGTCAGGAGGAAATATTAAAGATCATAGATCAGGTTACTGCTCAAAAGACAGCTACTAGAATTTTTAATAGAGAAGAACCCAAATAACAGGGAATCATCAAAGTTGATACTACCCAATAAAGGATATCAATTTCAGGAAGTAATGAATAGATTTAATCATTCTAGAATAAAAGAAAAACCTGCTTCCTTACAAGACTTGAAATATGAGATAAACCAATTAAAAATAGAAATATCTATGTTAAAACATGAAAATAAGGAATTCAATGTTAGAATATCTAGCCTAGAAAATGCAAGAAAAGAGACTCAGATATCTTTTCCAGAAACTCAGGAACCAAATGATCTTCCTGAATACTTAAACATATTGAATCAAATAACATACCAAAAATGGTATATAAAGATAAACTTAGTAATCAATAAGGATTTTGTATTAGAAAATGCTAAGGCATTAATAGATAGTGGTGCAGATATGAACTGCATCCAAGAAGGACTTATCCCAACAACTTATTTCCAAAAAACAGTACAGACACTAACTGCAGCTGGAGGGAATAAGTTATCAATTAAATATAAAATACCAAAAGCACACATTTGCAATCAAGATGTTTGTATTGAAACATCTTTTATTTTAATAAAAAACTTAACACAAGATATCATTCTAGGAACTCCTTTCCTTAATGATATCATGCCAATCACTAAAATAGATAACACTGGAATCTATGCAGAAAACCAAGGAAAGAAGCTAATATTTCCATTTATAACAGATCCGCACACTAAAATGATAAATGAAATCAAGGACATCCTTATGAAAAAGGAAAATCAATTAAACTTTCTAAAGGAGGAAGTGGACCTTTATAATATAGAAGAAAAATTGAAAGATCCTTATAATCAAAATAGGATCAAAATGATAGAAAAGCAATTCAAAAATGAAATTTGCGATGAATTACCCAATGCTTTTTGGAATAGAAAAAGTCATCAGGTCAGTCTACCTTATGAAGAATCCTTTAAGGAACAAGATATTCCCACTAAGGCTAGGCCAACACAAATGAATCAAGAATATCTCAAACTATGCAAAAAAGAGATAGAAACACTTCTCAATAGAAGGCTAATAAGAAAATCTTCTTCTCCTTGGAGTTGTACTGCTTTTTATGTCAATAAAAATGCAGAAAAGGAAAGAGGAAATCCGAGGTTAGTAATTAATTACAAACCTTTGAATAAAGTACTAAAATGGATAAGGTATCCCTTACCAAATAAAAAAGATTTGTTAGATAGATTAAATAAGGCAACTATCTTTTCAAAATTTGACCTAAAATCAGGCTATTGGCAAATTCAGATCAAAGAATCAGATAGATACAAAACTGCTTTTACAGTACCATTTGGTCATTATGAATGGAACGTAATGCCCTTTGGATTAAAAAATGCACCCTCTGAATTTCAGAGAATTATGCATGAAATTTTCCATGACATATCATACATAATTGTGTATATAGATGATGTCTTAATCTTTTCTCAAACATTTGAAGATCACATCAAACATCTTAAACATTTTAAGATGGTAGCCCATAAAAATGGATTAGTTATATCCGAAAAGAAAATGAGCTTATTTCAAACCAAGATAAGGTTCTTAGGACACTATATATCTCAAGGGAAGATAATTCCTATTGAAAGAAGCATTGAATTTGCATCTAAATTTCCAGATGAAATAATTGATGTTAAACAACTTCAAAGATTTTTAGGATGTTTGAACTATATATCTGATTATTACAAGAATCTCGCAGAAGATACTGCTCTTTTGTATAAAAGGCTTAACAAAAGACCGGTTCCTTGGACTGATTTGCATACCAAACAGGTAAGAAAAATCAAGTCAAAGGTAAAAAGTTTACCTTGTTTAGCACTAGCTAATCCTAATTGGTTTAAAATTGTCGAAACTGATGCATCTGATATCGGATATGGAGGAATCTTAAAGCAATTAGATCCTAATAATGGCAAAGAAATCCTTGCCAGGTTTGTCTCTGAAAAATGGAATCCTACTCAAAGTAAGTATTCTACTATTAAGAAAGAGATGCTTTCCATAGTTAAATGTATTTTAAAATTTCAGAGCGATCTGCTAAATCAACAATTTTTGTTGAGAATAGACTGCTCATCAGCAAAGCAGATCATAGAGAAAGATATAAAAAATTTGGTATCCAAGCAAATTTTTGCTGGATGGCAGGCACAATTGTCTGTTTTTGATTTTAATATTGAATATATTAAATCAAAAGAGAATTCTCTTCCAGATTTCTTAACACGTGAATTTTTACAGGGATGATTCCTCTCAGAGGAACATATGCTCGGGGAAGAAATTCTTCTCGAGGAATCAGGGGACGCAGTGCCAATGCACTTCCCATGAATACAGCTAATTTCCTGTTTCATAGACAGCCAGAAAGGGTACCACAAATGGTGGACCTAGCAACCTACTTGGGGCAACAAAAACAAAAGTAGGTTGAACAGCAAAATGCTGCAAGAGAAAATCTCTCTTCTTCATCATCATCAAAGCCAACAATGAAAGAGGTGCTTCAAGAAAGTACTATTGACACCTCATTCTTGCAAAATAATTGCGAGACCATTATAATGTACCTGGGTCCAAGTGACCTTGAGCAAATGGAAGACCCATGGTGCATTCGTCAAAAATATTTTGACGAGCAAGGATATCCTTCAATGAATGACAAGGACAGACAGATAATGGAGAAATTATTGCTCCTTACTGAATCTGTGGAAATTAATCATAATTTCCATAATAATAATATAACTAATTATATCAATTATAGTAAATGTACTATTTGCAGGATCATGCAGCCACAAGAATGGGGACTGGATCCCAACAGGCCAATCATGATAACCAAATATGGTTATGAAATCATGGCAACATACTGGGACTACGTCGAGGCTTTCACTAACCTATTTTTCTATGAAAATCCCAAGAGAAAACACTCTTGGTTTCTGCAGGTACATCCTGATGTTCTGGCCAAACTCGTTCCGGGTTGGTTCAACAAATGGTGGACATTCTTCGGCCCCGACATAAGAATATTACCTAAAGAGTTACTTAATCTTTTTGAAGAATGGGTGGATACACATCCAGTCATTAATAAAATGACCGATGATCAGATCTGTACTGCTACCTGTCCTATGATGTATTTCATAGAGAACAAGATTCCATGGATCTGAAAATGGACCTTATCTACCGGATTTGACTCCAACAATATTCCAGTTTTAAAGAGAAATGCTCTCTATAAATGGTGGGTAGGAATGCCCAACGACAAATTAGATGGTATAATAACTACCATCAAAGAGAATATTCAGGTCTATAAGGAGAAAAAAATATTTGGATCTCCTCAACAATCCAGTACCAATGATGATAACTTATTTATGTCCATGAGACATACATTAAGCAGGAGATATCCTAATATATCTGAAGAAGAGGTAAAGGCAAAATGCCTGGAAAGAATCAAGAAGGAATTTTTTGAGGCATTTGATGATAAATCCATGAAATCTGCCTCGTCCCAACAATCTTCATCAAATACTCCTAAGAATACAAATAATCCTTATGAATGTTTAGCAGGAGAAGCCCAAGATCCAAATGAAGATCTAGAAGTTCAGAATACCCCTACTCCAATGGAGGAAGTATGGCAAACAATTCTTACCAGAAGACCTGGACAAAAGGGAGCAGTAAAATCTGTCCCACAAACAGAGAAAGGAAAGACAGTGGTCACTTCAAGCTCTGGATAGTACACCCGTGAAGAAATCACTTCACCGACACCTTTTGTGCATAGTGGACCAATGATGGGTTCACCGACAGCTTTATTCTGTCTTGTCACTTTTTACTAGTGGTTTTGTAAATCTGTGTGCACCCCTGGTTTTGTAAATCCGTGTGCACCCATGGTTTTGTAAGAATGGTTTCTGGGTTATTTCCTCTATAAAAGCCATCCTTGGAGTATGTCCAAGGCAGGCGAAAAAATATGGAATGAAGCACTTTTTCCTTAGTTCTTCTGTATTTTCATCCTCCTTCTTCCGCAACTGAGTTTCTTTGAGTTTCTTTAGAAGTCCTCTCCCCGAATGAAATTTTGGGACATATAAAAACTATAAAAGTAGAGCCAGATAGGCCAACCAGCAGTGGCACTACAGGAATAGACACTGAACAAGATGCAGTATATACACTGTGTGTTACCATAATCCAACACTTTGTAGGATTAGAATTAAAAGATGGAGATTTAATGAGAACTCTATTACTTAACCTAAAATGTCTAACTTTAACACATTTTAGATGGTATAAAGATACCTTTATGACTAGAGTATTCCAAGTAGGTGATCCTAATACTGAATTATGGAAATCTAAATTTATAGATGGATTACCATATTTATTTGCTGCAAGAGTCAAAAAGACTTTAAGAGATAGACAAGGTGGAATAAACATCAACTATGACCACTACACTTATGGACAGATCATAGGAGTATGTGTTCAAGAAGGTTTAAATATATGCAATGATCTAAAGCTCAAAAAACAAATTAAGAAACAATCACAAACAGAAAAACACCAATTAGGTGATTTCTGTCACCAGTTTGCATATGATATGCAAGAAAAACCAGAAGGATCTAAGGAAAAGAAAAGAAAGTACAAAAAATATGTACACAAAACACCTCGTAAAGAGTATAAAGCATATAAACAAAGAAGGTACTTTAAGAAAAAGCAACAACAGCAAGAAAAACAGGCTGTTAAGAGAAAAAAGAAAAAAAGGACTATTAAAGAAGATCCTAAATGTTATAGGTGTGGTAGATTTGGACATTATGCTAATCGATGTTCAATGAGAAGGAAAATTGATTCCTTAGAAGTAGATGAAAATCTGAAAAATCAGTTAATGAAACTTATGATAAATTCATCTTCAGAAGAAGATAGTAACTATTCAAGTTGATCGGAAGATGAGATCAATGAAGTTATATCTTCATCAGCAGAAGAACAAATAAGATCAGGAAAAGAATGTCAATGTAATATAGTTCAATATAACAAAGATTATTGGAAATCTTTGGTGGGAATGAAATCATTAAATGTACTGACAAATAGTCAGGAGGAAATATTAAAGATCATAGATCAGGTTACTGATCATAATGTCAAAAGACAGCTACTAGAATTTTTAATAGAGAAGAACCCAAATAACAGGGAATCATCAAAGTTGATACTACCCAATAAAGGATATCAATTTCAGGAAGTAATGAATAGATTTAATCATTCTAGAATAAAAGAAAAACCTGCTTCCTTACAAGACTTGAAATATGAGATAAACCAATTAAAAATAGAAATATCTATGTTAAAACATGAAAATAAGGAATTCAATGTTAGAATATCTAGCCTAGAAAATGCAAGAAAAGAGACTCAGATATCTTTTCCAGAAACTCAGGAACCAAATGATCTTCCTGAATACTTAAACATATTGAATCAAATAACATACCAAAAATGGTATATAAAGATAAACTTAGTAATCAATAAGGATTTTGTATTAGAAAATGCTAAGGCATTAATAGATAGTGGTGCAGATATGAACTGCATCCAAGAAGGACTTATCCCAACAACTTATTTCCAAAAAACAGTACAGACACTAACTGCAGCTGGAGGGAATAAGTTATCAATTAAATATAAAATACCAAAAGCACACATTTGCAATCAAGATGTTTGTATTGAAACATCTTTTATTTTAATAAAAAACTTAACACAAGATATCATTCTAGGAACTCCTTTCCTTAATGATATCATGCCAATCACTAAAATAGATAACACTGGAATCTATGCAAAAAACCAAGGAAAGAAGCTAATATTTCCATTTATAACAGATCCGCACACTAAAATGATAAATGAAATCAAGGACATCCTTATGAAAAAGGAAAATCAATTAAACTTTCTAAAGGAGGAAGTGGACCTTTATAATATAGAAGAAAAATTGAAAGATCCTTATAATCAAAATAGGATCAAAATGATAGAAAAGCAATTCAAAAATGAAATTTGCGATGAATTACCCAATGCTTTTTGGAATAGAAAAAGTCATCAGGTCAGTCTACCTTATGAAGAATCCTTTAAGGAACAAGATATTCCCACTAAGGCTAGGCCAACACAAATGAATCAAGAATATCTCAAACTATGCAAAAAAGAGATAGAAACACTTCTCAATAGAAGGCTAATAAGAAAATCTTCTTCTCCTTGGAGTTGTACTGCTTTTTATGTCAATAAAAATGCAGAAAAGGAAAGAGGAAATTCGAGGTTAGTAATTAATTACAAACCTTTGAATAAAGTACTAAAATGGATAAGGTATCCCTTACCAAATAAAAAAGATTTGTTAGATAGATTAAATAAGGCAACTATCTTTTCAAAATTTGACCTAAAATCAGGCTATTGGCAAATTCAGATCAAAGAATCAGATAGATACAAAACTGCTTTTACAGTACCATTTGGTCATTATGAATGGAACGTAATGCCCTTTGGATTAAAAAATGCACCCTCTGAATTTCAGAGAATTATGCATGAAATTTTCCATGACATATCATACATAATTGTGTATATAGATGATGTCTTAATCTTTTCTCAAACATTTGAAGATCACATCAAACATCTTAAACATTTTAAGATGGTAGCCCATAAAAATGGATTAGTTATATCCGAAAAGAAAATGAGCTTATTTCAAACCAAGATAAGGTTCTTAGGACACTATATATCTCAAGGGAAGATAATTCCTATTGAAAGAAGCATTGAATTTGCATCTAAATTTCCAGATGAAATAATTGATGTTAAACAACTTCAAAGATTTTTAGGAAGTTTGAACTATATATCTGATTATTACAAGAATCTCGCAGAAGATACTGCTCTTTTGTATAAAAGGCTTAACAAAAGACCGGTTCCTTGGACTGATTTGCATACCAAACAGGTAAGAAAAATCAAGTCAAAGGTAAAAAGTTTACCTTGTTTAGCACTAGCTAATCCTAATTGGTTTAAAATTGTCGAAACTGATGCATCTGATATCGGATATGGAGGAATCTTAAAGCAATTAGATCCTAATAATGGCAAAGAAATCCTTGTCAGGTTTGTCTCTGGAAAATGGAATCCTACTCAAAGTAAGTATTCTACTATTAAGAAAGAGATGCTTTCCATAGTTAAATGTATTTTAAAATTTCAGAGCGATCTGCTAAATCAACAATTTTTGTTGAGAATAGACTGCTCATCAGCAAAGCAGATCATAGAGAAAGATATAAAAAATTTGGTATCCAAGCAAATTTTTGCTGGATGGCAGGCACAATTGTCTGTTTTTGATTTTAATATTGAATATATTAAATCAAAAGAGAATTCTCTTCCAGATTTCTTAACACGTGAATTTTTACAGGGATGATTCCTCTCAGAGGAACATATGCTCGGGGAAGAAATTCTTCTCGAGGAATCAGGGGACGCAGTGCCAATGCACTTCCCATGAATACAGCTAATTTCCTGTTTCATAGACAGCCAGAAAGGGTACCACAAATGGTGGACCTAGCAACCTACTTGGGGCAACAAAAACAAAAGCAGGTTGAACAGCAAAATGCTGCAAGAGAAAATCTCTCTTCTTCATCATCATCAAAGCCAACAATGAAAGAGGTGCTTCAAGAAAGTACTATTGACACCTCATTCTTGCAAAATAATTGCGAGACCATTATAATGTACCTGGGTCCAAGTGACCTTGAGCAAATGGAAGACCCATGGTGCATTCGTCAAAAATATTTTGACGAGCAAGGATATCCTTCAATGAATGACAAGGACAGACAGATAATGGAAAAATTATTGCTCCTTACTGAATCTGTGGAAATTAATCATAATTTCCATAATAATAATATAACTAATTATATCAATTATAGTAAATGTACTATTTGCAGGATCATGCAGCCACAAGAATGGGGACTGGATCCCAACAGGCCAATCATGATAACCAAATATGGTTATGAAATCATGGCAACATACTGGGACTACGTCGAGGCTTTCACTAACCTATTTTTCTATGAAAATCCCAAGAGAAAACACTCTTGGTTTCTGCAGGTACATCCTGATGTTCTGGCCAAACCCGTTCCGGGTTGGTTCAACAAATGGTGGACATTCTTCGGCCCCGACATAAGAATATTACCTAAAGAGTTACTTAATCTTTTTGAAGAATGGGTGGATACACATCCAGTCATTAATAAAATGACCGATGATCAGATCTGTACTGCTACCTGTCCTATGATGTATTTCATAGAGAACAAGATTCCATGGATCTGGAAATGGACCTTATCTACCGGATTTGACTCCAACAATATTCCAGTTTTAAAGAGAAATGCTCTCTATAAATGGTGGGTAGGAATGCCCAACGACAAATTAGATGGTATAATAACTACCATCAAAGAGAATATTCAGGTCTATAAGGAGAAAAAATATGGAATGAAGCACTTTTTCCTTAGTTCTTCTGTGTTTTCATCCTCCTTCTTCCGCAACTGAGTTTCTTTGAGTTTCTTTAGAAGTCCTCTCGGTACATCCTGATGTTCTGGCCAAACCCGTTCCGGGTTGATGTTTATTCCACCTTGTCTATCTCTTAAAGTCTTTTTGACTCTTGCAGCAAATAAATATGGTAATCCATCTATAAATTTAGATTTCCATAATTCAGTATTAGGATCACCTACTTGGAATACTCTAGTCATAAAGGTATCTTTATACCATCTAAAATGTGTTAAAGTTAGACATTTTAGGTTAAGTAATAGAGTTCTCATTGAATCTCCATCTTTTAATTCTAATCCTACAAAGTGTTGGATTATGGTAACACACAGTGTATATACTGCATCTTGTTCAGTGTCTATTCCTGTAGTGCCACTGCTGGTTGGCCTATCTGGCTCTACTTTTATAGTTTTTATATGTCCCAAAATTTCATTCGGGGAGAGGACTTCTAAAGAAACTCAAAGAAACTCAGTTGCGGAAGAAGGAGGATGAAAACACAGAAGAACTAAGGAAAAAGTGCTTCATTCCATATTTTTTCGCCTGCCTTGGACATACCCCAAGGATGGCTTTTATAGAGGAAATAACCCAGAAACCATTCTTACAAAACCATGGGTGCACACGGATTTACAAAACCAGGGGTGCACACAGATTTACAAAACCACTAGTAAAAAGTGACAAGACAGAATAAAGCTGTCGGTGAACCCATCATTGGTCCACTATGCACAAAAGGTGTCGGTGAAGTGATTTCTTCACGGGTGTACTATCCAGAGCTTGAAGTGACCACTGTCTTTCCTTTCTCTGTTTGTGGGACAGATTTTACTGCTCCCTTTTGTCCAGGTCTTCTGGTAAGAATTGTTTGCCATACTTCCTCCATTGGAGTAGGGGTATTCTGAACTTCTAGATCTTCATTTGGATCTTGGGCTTCTCCTGCTAAACATTCATAAGGATTATCTGTATTCTCAGGAGTATTTGATGAAGATTGTTGGGACGAGGCAGATTTCATGGATTTATCATCAAATGCCTCAAAAAATTCCTTCTTGATTCTTTCCAGGCATTTTGCCTTTACCTCTTCTTCAAATATATTAGGATATCTCCTGCTTAATGTATGTCTCATGGACATAAATAAGTTATCATCATTGGTACTGGATTGTTGAGGAGATCCAAATATTTTTTTCTCCTTATAGACCTGAATATTCTCTTTGATGGTAGTTATTATACCATCTAATTTGTCGTTGGGCATTCCTACCCACCATTTATAGAGAGCATTTCTCTTTAAAACTGGAATATTGTTGGAGTCAAATCCGGTAGATAAGGTCCATTTCCAGATCCATGGAATCTTGTTCTCTATGAAATACATTATAGGACAGGTAGCAGTACAGATCTGATCATCGGTCATTTTATTAATGACTGGATGTGTATCCACCCATTCTTCAAAAAGATTAAGTAACTCTTTAGGTAATATTCTTATGTCGGGGCCGAAGAATGTCCACCATTTGTTGAACCAACCCGGAACGGGTTTGGCCAGAACATCAGGATGTACCTGCAGAAACCAAGAGTGTTTTCTCATGGGATTTTCATAGAAAAATAGGTTAGTGAAAGCCTCGACGTAGTCCCAGTATGTTGCCATGATTTCATAACCATATTTGGTTATCATGATTGGCCTGTTGGGATCCAGTCCCCATTCTTGAGGCTGCATGATCCTGCAAATAGTACATTTACTATAATTGATATAATTAGTTATATTATTATTATGGAAATTATGATTAATTTCCACAGATTCAGTAAGGAGCAATAATTTCTCCATTATCTGTCTGTCCTTGTCATTCATTGAAGGATATCCTTGCTCGTCAAAATATTTTTGACGAATGCACCATGGGTCTTCCATTTGCTCAAGGTCACTTGGACCCAGGTACATTATAATGGTCTCGCAATTATTTTGCAAGAATGAGGTGTCAATAGTACTTTCTTGAAGCACCTCTTTCATTGTTGGCTTTGATGATGATGAAGAAGAGAGATTTTCTCTTGCAGCATTTTGCTGTTCAACCTGCTTTTGTTTTTGTTGCCCCAAGTAGGTTGCTAGGTCCACCATTTGTGGTACCCTTTCTGGCTGTCTATGAAACAGGAAATTAGCTGTATTCATGGGAAGTGCATTGGCACTGCGTCCCCTGATTCCTCGAGAAGAATTTCTTCCCCGAGCATATGTTCCTCTGAGAGGAATCATCCCTGTAAAAATTCACGTGTTAAGAAATCTGGAAGAGAATTCTCTTTTGATTTAATATATTCAATATTAAAATCAAAAACAGACAATTGTGCCTGCTATCCAGCAAAAATTTGCTTGGATACCAAATTTTTTATATCTTTCTCTATGATCTGCTTTGCTGATGAGCAGTCTATTCTCAACAAAAATTGTTGATTTAGCAGATCGCTCTGAAATTTTAAAATACATTTAACTATGGAAAGCATCTCTTTCTTAATAGTAGAATACTTACTTTGAGTAGGATTCCATTTTCCAGAGACAAACCTGACAAGGATTTCTTTGCCATTATTAGGATCTAATTGCTTTAAGATTCCTCCATATCCGATATCAGATGCATCAGTTTCGACAATTTTAAACCAATTAGGATTAGCTAGTGCTAAACAAGGTATACTTTTTACCTTTGACTTGATTTTTCTTACCTGTTTGGTATGCAAATCAGTCCAAGGAACCGGTCTTTTGTTAAGCCTTTTATACAAAAGAGCAGTATCTTCTGCGAGATTCTTGTAATAATCAGATATATAGTTCAAACTTCCTAAAAATCTTTGAAGTTGTTTAACATCAATTATTTCATCTGGAAATTTAGATGCAAATTCAATGCTTCTTTCAATAGGAATTATCTTCCCTTGAGATATATAGTGTCCTAAGAACCTTATCTTGGTTTGAAATAAGCTCATTTTCTTTTCGGATATAACTAATCCATTTTTATGGGCTACCATCTTAAAATATTTAAGATGTTTGATGTGATCTTCAAATGTTTGAGAAAAGATTAAGACATCATCTATATACACAATTATGTATGATATGTCATGGAAAATTTCATGCATAATTCTCTGAAATTCAGAGGGTGCATTTTTTAATCCAAAGGGCATTACGTTCCATTCATAATGACCAAATGGTACTGTAAAAGCAGTTTTGTATCTATCTGATTCTTTGATCTGAATTTGCCAATAGCCTGATTTTAGGTCAAATTTTGAAAAGATAGTTGCCTTATTTAATCTATCTAACAAATCTGTTTTATTTGGTAAGGGATACCTTATCCATTTTAGTACTTTATTCAAAGGTTTGTAATTAATTACTAACCTCGGATTTTCTCTTTCCTTTTCTGCATTTTTATTGACATAAAAAGCAGTACAACTCCAAGGAGAAGAAGATTTTCTTATTAGCCTTCTATTGAGAAGTGTTTCTATCTCTTTTTTGCATAGTTTGAGATATTCTTGATTCATTTGTGTTGGCCTAGCCTTAGTGGGAATATCTTGTTCCTTAAAGGATTCTTCATAAGGTAGACTGACCTGATGACTTTTTCTATTCCAAAAAGCATTGGGTAATTCATCGCAAATTTCATTTTTGAATTGCTTTTCTATCATTTTGATCCTATTTTGATTATAAGGATCTTTCAATTTTTCTTCTATATTATAAAGGTCCACTTCCTCCTTTAGAAAGTTTAATTGATTTTTCTTTTTCATAAGGATGTCCTTGATTTCATTTATCATTTTAGTGTGCGGATCTGTTATAAATGGAAATATTAGCTTCTTTCCTTGGTTTTCTGCATAGATTCCAGTGTTATCTATTTTAGTGATTGGCATGATATCATTAAGGAAAGGAGTTCCTAGAATGATATCTTGTGTTAAGTTTTTTATTAAAATAAAAGATGTTTCAATACAAACATCTTGATTGCAAATGTGTGCTTTTGGTATTTTATATTTAATTGATAACTTATTCCCTCCAGCTGCAGTTAGTGTCTGTACTGTTTTTTGGAAATAAGTTGTTGGTATAAGTCCTTCTTGGATGCAGTTCATATCTGCACCACTATCTATTAATGCCTTAGCATTTTCTAATACAAAATCTTTATTAATTACTAAGTTTATCTTTATATACCATTTTTGGTATGTTATTTGATTCAATATGTTTAAGTATTCAGGAAGATCATTTGGTTCCTGAGTTTCTGGAAAAGATATCTGAGTCTCTTTTCTTGCATTTTCTAGGCTAGATATTCTAACATTGAATTCCTTATTTTCATGTTTTAACATAGATATTTCTATTTTTAATTGGTTTATCTCATATTTCAAGTCTTGTAAGGAAGCAGGTTTTTCTTTTATTCTAGAATGATTAAATCTATTCATTACTTCCTGAAATTGATATCCTTTATTGGGTAGTATCAACTTTGATGATTCCCTGTTATTTGGGTTCTTCTCTATTAAAAATTCTAGTAGCTGTCTTTTGACATTATGATCAGTAACCTGATCTATGATCTTTAATATTTCCTCCTGACTATTTGTCAGTACATTTAATGATTTCATTCCCACCAAAGATTTCCAATAATCTTTGTTATATTGAACTATATTACATTGACATTCTTTTCCTGATCTTATTTGTTCTTCTGCTGATGAAGATATAACTTCATTGATCTCATCTTCCGATGAACTTGAATAGTTACTATCTTCTTCTGAAGATGAATTTATCATAAGTTTCATTAACTGATTTTTCAGATTTTCATCTACTTCTAAGGAATCAATTTTCCTTCTCATTGAACATCGATTAGCATAATGTCCAAATCTACCACACCTATAACATTTAGGATCTTCTTTAATAGTCCTTTTTTTCTTTTTTCTCTTAACAGCCTGTTTTTCTTGCTGTTGTTGCTTTTTCTTAAAGTACCTTCTTTGTTTATATGCTTTATACTCTTTACGAGGTGTTTTGTGTACATATTTTTTGTACTTTCTTTTCTTTTTCTTAGATCCTTCTGGTTTTTCTTGCATATCATATGCAAACTGGTGACAGAAATCACCTAATTGGTGTTTTTCTATTTGTGATTGTTTCTTAATTTGTTTTTTGAGCTTTAGATCATTGCATATATTTAAACCTTCTTGAACACATACTCCTATGATCTGTCCATAAGTGTAGTGGTCATAGTTGATGTTTATTCCACCTTGTCTATCTCTTAAAGTCTTTTTGACTCTTGCAGCAAATAAATATGGTAATCCATCTATAAATTTAGATTTCCATAATTCAGTATTAGGATCACCTACTTGGAATACTCTAGTCATAAAGGTATCTTTATACCATCTAAAATGTGTTAAAGTTGGACATTTTAGGTTAAGTAATAGAGTTCTCATTGAATCTCCATCTTTTAATTCTAATCCTACAAAGTGTTGGATTATGGTAACACACAGTGTATATACTGCATCTTGTTCAGTGTCTATTCCTGGAGTGCCACTGCTGGTTGGCCTATCTGGCTCTACTTTTATAGTTTTTATATGTCCCAAAATTTCATTCTTTTGGTTTTCATTTAAATATCCCTGCCACCATCCTTTTAACTGACCTATAAACCCTGCTATTATAAATTTAACAATTTCATGATCAGTGTTTCCATTTTGCTGGCAGATTGTTGAATACATCATTATTCTATGTATTACATCTAAGATTTGTTTATCAGACATTCCATCTATGTTCCATTCATAGATGTGTTTTCCAGAATAAGAATTCTGATATGGTTCTCTTTCTTCATGTAGTACATCTAATGGAGAAGGCCTTTTATAGTAATATTTTTCTAGTGGTCTAGGCTCATACTTAATAGGATTAACATTTAATTCATTCATTTGTTCTTCAAATTTTTCTAAGCCTAGAATATTTTCTTCTGATAATTCTTCATCTGAATTTATTTGAAGATTTTGTTCAATCATATTGCATAAGTCTTCCGAACTACTTTCATTTGTCTGTTCGCTATCAGGGTTAGTCCTAGAATTTCTATTGACTACTCCTATGTGAAATCCTTTTAGTCTTTCTTCAAGGACTTTGATAAATTCTGCATTTGGTTTTTGTAATTTAAAGTTTTTTACTTCTGGTGGAGGCTGAATAACCGGAGTCATTGGTTCCTTATTTTTCTCAGGGTTTTCCTTTAATTTTTTTAGAATCTGGATGTCTCTTTCCATATTCTTTTGTATTTCATTTAATTTTTTCTCTAGCTGCACTAATTCTGTTCCTATGCAATGTAAGTATGCATTTGTATAATTTTGTGCTCTAATAAGAGTATTTAATTCTCTTATTGTAACATGTGAATGTTCCATCTTACTTAAGTTGGAATAAGCCATTGCTTCAGTTGATTGAAGTTTTAACATTTGTTGCGGAGGAAAAGGTTAATTTATTATTTCATCCTGTATAGTTGTCC
This sequence comes from Phoenix dactylifera, assembly GCF_051530095.1. NCBI lineage: Eukaryota > Viridiplantae > Streptophyta > Magnoliopsida > Arecales > Arecaceae > Phoenix > Phoenix dactylifera. Next base: position 5,698,230 of record NC_143202.1, read on the forward strand.
ATGTTTTCTGGAGAACCACTATTTCTTGGTTTTTCTCATTTGCATAAAATTTTAAAAACCAAGGGGTAACGCCCTACCTTTTTCCCCTACACACACGGCCACGCTGCTGGGCCTTCAAACGGGGTTCATCAGGCACCCTTACCCTCCCGCTCTCGGTCTCAACCCATCCAAGTACATTATCCCCGGGAGAGAAATAGTCATATACTTGACACCCTTATGACAAATTCAGGATGAAGATATATTCATATCGTCCAATGATAGACAAATTACTATCATATGATGCTTTTAGACATGGAATGTTAAACTATCATACAACCATTCATGCTTAAGCATCATTACTAATTAGTAGGTTTATAATTCAAACGTGGATAGAACCATTACTTACCAGACCATGCTTCTAGTTGAAGAACCTTACCTTATCTCAGCCATGCACAATAAGGTTAGGTAGAGGAAGTCTTATACCTTCGAGTGCCTTAGCACTCTCAAGCCAGACGCCTCTTAGCCTCTCATTAGGCTAAGCCCTGTTCCTCCGGCCTACCGGGATCCAGTAGTCTCCTTCCTAAAACCAAGAACTAACTTGGCTCTGATACCAAATTGAGGGGGGTCGAGCCCTCGGATGCAGAAGCGGGGATAGAAGGAAGGAGAAGCAAGGGCGCAAAGACAGAGACGGAAGCAAAAGAGATTTTCTTATTACTTCAAACAGCTGTCTAAGGGATCTACTGGAGAGTGATCTCCTAATCCTACTTGTTTCTTTATCCTGAAACATAATCTCTACAGATCCATCTGTATGTTGGATCACTTGATCTATACTTTTATTTAGTATAGGTTCAGTTGCTTCTTCTTTTTCTATTTTCCAGGGTTCTGGAAACCTTATCTTATTCCATTCGATAAGTTTGTTGGTCATAACATGGGATGACCTAAGGTTTGTCTGAACCACTGTAGTAAATCCATTTGAAAGATTTACGCCCCTAGTTCTAGGTGCAAGTGTGGTCAATGTTTTATAGTAAATTCTATAGCTAATGGCCTTAATTTCGGAACCCGGAATAAAATTATATCCATGAGTAGATACCTTAAGTTCTAAGGCTCTCAAAAGATTTTGGTCTTTTAATGAAAGACAAAGATTTGGAGAACAGTTAAAATAAACTGGACCATAGCAGAGGCTAGTTTCAACTACTGCTGCTAAGGAAGTTTGGAAATCCAAATTCCTTGCATCCCTTATTATGGAAATAAAGCTAGAATTAATTCCTAGCAAAGTTAATGGTTTAAATGAAACCTGGACCATACCGATATGTATGAAATTATACTTTTCTCGGTATTCCTTGATATCCTTTTCATCTAATAATGGAAAAGTTTGAGTCTGTTTTTTAACAGAAAGGGTTCTTTCGATAGTTTTTACTATCATCTTAGACCCTATATCCAGCCATCCTCTTTTATAAATATGGCTAGGATTTACCTTAGGAATTGACCAATTATTCAATTCATCCAAATATTTTGGATACTCTATGCTCTCAGCATATGTGACCTCATTGGTCGAATTTCTGGAGACCTCATAAGAGATAGGAACTGGGTCTATGGGTTCCATATCCATGATCAAAGGCTTAACTGGCTTTTTGGCGAGTGCTAAGTTTGGGATGCACAATGAAGATATAACTTCCTTAACTATCTAACCTTATTCCCAGAAAATATATATGAAATAGCTGACAGATAATATATGATTCTAAAACATAGAAATATCATGACATGATAATAATGTTCTCCTCCATGTTTGAAAGATAAATCTTCCGATACAGCCTATGATACAAAAGCAGATGAAAGCATATGATAATTTAACTCTATGGAACTTGAAAGCATAATATGATAATGTTTGTTCTATCATTGGAATACACAATCCTTCTATCCTGCCATCTTATGGGTAATCAACCCGACAGCTCCTCGATCGCAGGCGATGTACCATACAGGGGAGATTCACTACGGGGACTTAGGCGTAACGCCCTACCTTTTTCCCCTACACACATGGCCACACTGCTGGGCCTTCAAACGGGGTTCATCAGGCGCCCTTACCCTCCCGCTCTCGGTCTCAACCCATCCAAGTACATTATCCCCGGAAGAGAAATAGTCGTATACTTGACACCCTTATGACAGATTCAGGATGAAGATATATTCATATCGTCCAATGATAGACAAATTACTATCATATCATGCTTTTAGACATGGAATGTTAAACTATCATACAACCATTCATGCTTAAGCATCATTACTAATTAGTAGGTTTATAATTCAAACGTGGATAGAACCATTACTTACCAGACCATGCTTCTAGTTGAAGAACCTTACCTTATCTCAGCCATGCACAATAAGGTTAGGTAGAGGAAGTCTTATACCTTCGAGTGCCTTACCACTCCCAAGCCAGACGCCTCTCAGCCTCTCATTAGGCTAAGCCCTGTTCCTCCGGCCTACCGGGATCCGGTAGTCTCCTTCCTAAAACCAAGAACTAACTTGGCTTTTAATTCTTTCTTGAATATCATCTAGTTTACTAGTATTCCAGTTAGTTAGATATGGCAGATCTATTAGATCTGTTACTGACCTAGACTTATTGTCTAGGGGATCTTCATCATAACTTATTAAGTTTGGAAGATCAGACTCAACTTCATGTTGGTCTATTTTCTTTTCCTTTTCTTGAATGAGAAAGGAAATAAGATCTGACTTAGATAAATCAGTGATCTTTACTCTTCTCTATGAAGGGTCTAAATCACTGTTTTCCTTAACAGATATTTTTTCTACCCTAACAGATTTATCAGGGCTAGTCCTAGAATTTTCTAAGACTTCTTCTCTTGAAGGAGGATCCTTTGGTTGAAATGAATCAAGGTTCTTTATGATTTTATACACCATAATTAATTTATTATGGTCAGTCGTGAAATTTTCTACGACCTTTTCTCTTATTAGAAACTCTTCAAGACTTTTAAGGTCTGCTTTATATTTTGAGAACCTTTTAAACCAAAGGACAAAACCTATTATTTCTCCTGTGGTTTTTAAGTCTTGGTAATACTGAGTATGATGATTATCTCTCTCAGTTTCAATGAAATGGCTTATGTACCATTTCCTAAAGAGTGTATTCTTTTCAGACATAAAATCTTTATTTAAGATTTGCTTTATGGAACTTCCATATTGAAGATTCCTTTATCGGTCTATTAGACTTATTGTTTTAAAATTAAAAAACAAAAATAACTGTTCCATAATATTATTTTTATGGGTGGAGACAGCGCCGATGGAGTTTTCCTCCATATCTATGGAATAATTTTCCATAGGGCTGGAACCAGGGCATGTGGAAAATCCCTTATGCACAGGATACTTTATCTCCTGAGAAAGAAGAAGAACAGTCTACTTCAGTGTATAATTTGATGCACAAGACAAGTAGAGCTGAGGCTACAGAACACATGTGGCAAAGCATCTTGGCAATCCATCCAAGAAAGGGTGTAATTAAGACCCAACGTCAGTTAATTCTTGATGATCCCAAGTTTAAGCCGGTGAAGCTGCACCAAACCAAGAATAAAGAACATGCCTCTAACTAAGCAGAGGAAGATGATTTTTCTATGGCCGAGAAAATCTACTTTCGGCAGAAAAACCAAGCCTTGTGACTCCATTAGCAATGCTTTCGGTCGAAGGAATGACTCGTCACCAAGCACAAGGACAAGTTCAGAGAAGATGCTCTGATTAAAGCTGAATCAAATTGGAGAAGAAGAAGAAGAAGAAGAAGGGGGAGAAGAAGAAGAAGAAGAAAAAGAAGGAGAGGAAGAAGAAGAAAAAGAAGGAGGACAACAAGAGGAAGAAGAATAACAAAGAGAAGAAGAAGGAGTAGTAGAAGAAGAAGAAGAAGAAGGAGAGGAAGAAGAAGAAAAAGAAGGAGAGGAAGAAGAAGAAAAAGAAGGACAACAACAAGAAGAAGAAGAATAACAAAGAGAAGAAGAAGGAGTAGAAGAAGAAGAAGAAGAAGAAGAAGAAGAAGAAGATGGAGAAGTAGAAGATGGAGAAGAAGAGGAAGAAGAAGAAGAAGATGATGATGATGAAGAAGAAGGAGAGGGAGAAGAAGACAAAGAAGAACAAGGAGAAGAAGGAGATGGAGAAGAAGAAGAAGGAGAAGAAGGAGATGGAGAAGAAGAAGAAGAAGACGAAGAAGAAGTAGAAGAAGAAGAAGGAGGAGGAGAAGAAGAAGAAGAAGAAGAAGAAAAAGAAGGAGACGAAGAAGAAGAAAAAGAAGAAAAAGAAGGAGGACAACAAGAAGAAGAGGAATAACAAAGAGAAGAAGGAGTAGAAGAAGAAGAAGAAGGAGAGGAAGAAGAAGAGAAGAAGAAAAAGAAGAAGAAGTAGAAGAAGAGGTAGAAGAAGAGGTAGAAGAAGAAGAAGATGGAGAAGTAGAAGATGGAGAAGAAGAGGAAGAAGAAGATGATGATGATGATGATGATGATGAAGAAGGAGTGGGGAAAGAAGACAAAAAGAAGAAGGAGAAGAAGAAGAAGAAGAAGAGGGAGGGGAACTGGAAGAAGAAGAAGAAGTAGAAGAGGATGGAGGAGAAGAAGTAGAGGAAGAAGAAGAATATGTGAAATAAGAAGAGGAGGAGGAGAAGGAGAAGGAGGAGGAGAAGGAGAAGAAGAAGAAGAAGAAGGAGAGGAAAAAGAAGGAGAATAAGAAGAAGGAGAAGGAGAAGAAGGAGCGGAGGAAGAATAAGAAGTAGAAGAAGAAGAATTAGAACAAGAAGAAGAAGGAGAAGTAGAAGAAGGAGAAGGAGAAGAAGAAGAAAAAGAGGAAGAAGAAGGAGGAGGAGGAGAGGAAAAAGAAGAATAGGAAGAAGAAGAAGGAGTAGAAGAAGAAGAAGAAGAAGAAGAAGACATAGTAGAAGGAGAAGAAGAAGAAGAAGGAGAAGATGAAGAAGGAGAAGTAGAAGAAGTAAGATAGAGAAGAAGAGGAAGAAAAAGGAGAAAAGGAAGAAAAAGGAGAAGAGGAAGAAGAAGGAGAAGTAGAAGAAGTAAGATGGAGCACAAGAAAAAGTAGGAGGACAAGAAGAAGAAGAAGAAGGAGATGGAGAAGAAGAAGAAGAAGAAGAAGAAGGCGGAGAAGAAGAAGGAGTTGAAGGTGGAGAAGAAGAAGAAGGGGAGTACGATGAAGAAGAAGAAGAAGAAGCAGAGGGAGGAGAACAAGAAGAAGAAGAAAAGTAGAAGAAGAAGAAGGAGAAGTAGAGGAAGAAGAAGAAGGAGAATAAGAAGAAGAAGATGAAGAAGAAGAAGGAGACGGGGAAGAAGGAGAAGAAGACGAAGAAGAAGAAGTAGAAGAAAAAGGAGGAAAAGGTGGAGAAGAAGGAGAAGAAGAAGAAGAAGAAGAAGAAGGAGAGGAAGAAGAAGAAAAAGAAGGACAAGGAGAAGAAGTAGAAGTAGAAGACATAGTAGAAGGAGAAGAAGGAGAAGAGGAAGAACAAGGAGGAGAAGGTGAAGAAGGAGAAGTAGAAGAAGTGAGATGGAGAAGAAGAGGAAGAAAAAGAAGAAGAAGAAGAAGTAGTAGAAGAAGTGAGATGGAGAAGAAGAAAAAGAAGGGGGACAAGAAGAAGAAGAAGAAGAAGGAGAACAAGAAGAAGAAGAAGAGAAAGAAGAAGAAGCAGGAGAAGGAGAAGAAGGAGAGGCGGAAGAAGGAGAAGAAGGAGAGGAAGAAGTAGAAGAAGAACAAGAACAGGAAGAAGAAGAAGAAGAAGGAGGAGGAGAAGTAGAGGAAGAAGAAGAATATGTGAAATAAGAAGAGGAAGAAGAAGAAGAAGCAGGAGGAGGAGGAGGAGGAGATGAAAAAGAAGGAGAAGGAGAAGGAGAAGAAAAAGAAGAAGAAGGAGAAGGAGAAGGAGAAAAAGAAGAAGAAGAAGGAGAAGGAGGAGGAGAAGGAGGAGGAGAGGAAGAAGGAGAGGAAGGAGGAGGAGAAGAAGAAGGAGAGGAAGGAGAAGGAGAAGAAGAAGAAGAAGAAGAAGAAGAAGAAGGAGAAGAAGAAGAATTAGAAGAAGAAAAAGAAGAAGAAGGAGAAGTAGAAGAAGGAGAAGGAGAAGGAGAAGAAGAAGAAAAAGATGAAGAAGAAGGAGAAGAAAAAGATGAAGAAGAAGGAGAAGGAGGAGAGGAAGAAGAAGAAGAGGAAGAAGAATAAGAGGAAGAAGAAGAAGAGGAAGAGGAAGAAGGAGAAGAAGAAGAAGAACAAAGAGAAGAATAAGAAGAAGAAGAAGAAAGAGAAGAAGAAGAAGGAGTAGAAAAAGTAGAAGAAGAAGGAGAGGAGGGAGAAGAGGAAGGAGAGGAGGGAGAAGAGGAAGAGGAAGGAGAAGGAGAACAAAAAGAAGAATAAGAAGAAGGGAGAAGAAGAAGAAGGAGAAGAAGGAAAAGAAGAAGGAGAAGAAGGAAAAGAAGAAGACTTAGGAGAAGAAGAATAAGTAGTAGAAGAAGAAGGATAAGAAGAATAAGAAGCCGGAGAAGAAGTAGGAGAAGAAAAAGATGGAGAAGGAGAAAAACAAGGAGGAGGAGGAGAAGGAGGATGAGGTGGAGAAGAAGAAGAAGAAAATCTTCCTATTTCCTTCTGGTTTTGCCCTAGAGACTACTGCACTTGTATTAAACAGGGTACCTTCAAAATCTGTATCTAGTACTCCATATGAGATATGGAGAGGTAGGAAGCCAAATCTTAAGTACCTTAACAATCCAGCACTAATGATGACAATTTATTTTTATAATATATTAATTCTAATGGAGAAAATTTCTCATAATACCAAATTCTAAATGGTTTATTTCCGTGTGACTGAAACTCTTCATTGAGTTTTCTTCTTAGATAACTTCCTGGGGTGTAATCCATTAAATATGGAAGCTCATGTCTGATTGGGTAGGAGATTCCTTACCCTTATAAATTCCATAAGGAATATTATTTTTACTTATATTTATTTCTTCTACAATATTTGTTTCATTATTTCTAGTTCTAGAAGTAGAAGGTCTTGTATACTCTTCAAAACTTCTACTTGACATTGACCTGCCAATTTCAGGAATTTTTACTTTTCTTGTAGAGTTATTAAACATGATTTCTACTGACCCATCAGTCATTTGAATTATTTGGTCAATATTTTTATTTACTACCGGTTGGGTTGGAATTACTTCTTCCATTGACCAAGATTCTGAAAAGTTTATTTCATTCCATGAGATTAGTCTATTTGTAGCAATTCTAGTTGTTTGTAAATTTGTATAAACTAAAGTCGTATGACCCTTTTGCGTATCTATTATACTTTTAGGTGTTAAGGTATTTAATACCTTAAAATGAAGTCTATAGCTTATTGCTATTACTTCAGATCCTGGAATAAAATCATAGCCAGATGTTATTATGTTTAATTTTAAAGCTTCATATAAATTTGTATCTGTCAGAGACAGACTAAGGTTTGGAACACAGTTAAAATATACTGGTCCATGGCAGAGGCTAGTTTCTACTACTGCCGCTAAAGATTCTTTAAACAAGTTACATCTTCCATCTCTGATGGTTGACATTAAACTAGTATTATTTCCTAGTAAAGTTAACGGTTTAAATGCTACTTGAATCATTCCTATATGTAGGAATTGATATTTTTTTTTATATTTCTCAATATCCTCTTTCCTTAGTAATTTAAGGGTTTGAGGGGTTCCATCTATTTGGAATGTTTGTTCAATCGTTTTTATTATCATTTTTGAACTAAAATCCCATCTTCCTATATGATAGATTTCATTAGGTAATACTTTTGGAATTGTCCAATTACTAATATCATCCATTGATTTTGGATATTCAATTATCTGAGCATTTTTTACAAGATGGTTATCTTGTTGATGTATGGAAGGGGTTTCCATAATGAGAGCAGAATGGTGAATAGGAGATATGAATGTATAATATTATTGATCTTAAAAGACTTTATCTTATGCTGTCTTCTATAATCATTAAACTTTTGGTTATTTATCCTATCACAGGACTCTGTCTTTTAAATCTTATCAATCTTGCTAAATTTCATACCATATCTGCGTTTTGGTCTATAAGTCCCTCACGGATGCGGCCTGAACACCCTACCTCGCCATCCCGGCATTAACGGGTACAAATGGCCTTCCTACGGACCATTACTCAGTTATGATATTAAATCAGCATGAGACTAGATTATAAGACATTTGAAATAACTAAAGTCTAATGAGTATAGAAAAGAGCATAAAATAAAAGGTTCTAAGGTCTGAACATTATACCTTCATATGCTCCTACCACCAGTAGCTTAGCCAGCCATTCTGGCTATGCTCAGTTCCCTATCTAAGTAAGGTTGGCTTACCGAGACTTTTTTCCGGCGCTTATGTCTCGGCCTATTACCCTTACTAAAGATAGTTGCCTACAGATTACCGACCCGAGGTACTACCAGTAGCCTCCCTCTTGGGTTCGGGGCTAATGAACTGAGTATGCCAACTTGGCTCTGATACCAATTGGAGAGTCGGAGAGGAGAATTCAATTGGGGAGTCGGAGAGGAGAGCAGACGACGAGAGGAGGTGAAAGTGAGAGGAAATGAAAGAAAGTACTTCTTTAAGAAATATTTTTTTCGCATGCCTTGGACAGACCCCCAAGGGTGCTTTTTATAGATGAAATTAAACCAGAAACCGGTCTTGTAATACCGGGGGTGCACACAGAATTACAAAACAACGGCTGGAAAGTAACCAGCTAGAAATGAAAAGGTGACAAGACATAATAATACAGGTGACAAGACCTAGAGGTCAAAAGTAAGGAGTGACATAAAGTTGTCGGTGAATGATTTCTTCACGGGATGCCAAAAGTGACACAAAGCTGTCGGTGAATGATTTCTTCACGGGATGCCTTTTATCCTGAGTTTGATGTGACCACTTCTTTTCCTTTGCCTGATTTTGGGACAGATTTTGCTGCTCCCTTTTGTCCAGGTCTTCTAGTGAGAATTGTTTGCCATATTTCTTCCATTGGAGTAGGAGTATTCTGAACTTCTAGATCTGCATTTGGATCTTGTGCCTCTCCTGCTAAGCAATCATAAGTATTGCCTGTATTTTCAGGAGTATCTGATGAAGAGTGTTGTGACGAGGCAGATTTCATAGATTTGTCATCAAATGCCTCCAAGAACTCTTTCTTTATTTTTTCCAGGCATTTTGCCTTTACCTCTTCTTCAGATATATTAGGATATCTTCTGCTTAATTTATGTTTCATGGACATAAATAAATTGTCATCATTAGTGCTGGATTGTTGAGGAGATCCAAACACTTTCTTCTCCTTATAAGCACAAATATTTTCTTTGATGGTACTTATTATACCATCTAACTTGTCCTTGGGCATTCCTACCCACCATTTGTAGAGAGCATTTCTTTTTAGAACTGGAATATTATCGGAGTCAAATCCAGTGGATAGTGTCCATTTCCAGATCCATGAAATTCTGTTCTCTATGAAATACATCATAGGGCAAGTACCAGTGCATATCTGATCATCGGTCATTTTATTAATGACTGGATGATTATCTACCCATTCTTCAAAGAGACTGAATAATTCTTTAGGTAATATTTTTATATCAGGGCCGAAGAAAGTCCACCATTTGCTAAACCAACCCGGAACGGGTTTGGTCAAGACATCAGGATGTACCTGCATAAACCAAGAGTATTTTCTCTTGGAATTTTCATAAAAAAATAAGTTAGTAAAAGCCTCGACGTAGTCCCAGTAGGTTGCCATGATTTCATAACCATATTTGGTTATCATAATTGGTCTGTTGGGATCCAATCCCCATTCTTGTGGCTGCATGATCCGAAATAGACTCAATGTACACCAACTAAGTATAGACTTTGGTTGCTGCATCAGAGGGTGTAAACCTTATAGGTTGCAAGTAGGTCTATAAGAAAAAGATTGGAACAGATGGCCAAATAGAAACCTACAAAGCTAGATTGGTGGCAAAAGATTTTAGGCAAAAGCAAGAAATTGACTATGACAAAAATTTTTTACCAATTACCATGCTTAAATCCATTCAGATTTTGCTTGCAATAGCTGCATATTATGATTATGAAATATGACAGATTGATGTCAAAACCACTTTTCTTAATGGTTATCTTGAGGAAGAGGTTTACATGACACAGCCAGAAGGATTTGTCTCAAGTAAGAGAGCAAATCAAGTATGCAAGCTTAAGAGATCCATCTATAGATTAAAGCAAGCGTCGAGAAGTTGAAACATCCATTTTGATACAACAGTCAAAGAGTTTGGTTTTATCAAAAATATGGATGAACCATGTATGTGTAAGAAGACTAGTGGGAGTGCCACTGTCTTCTTAATATTAATGTAGATGACATACTAATCATTGGCAATGATATTCCAATATTACAATCGGTCAAGACTTGGCTATCAAAAAGCTTTTCCATAAAAGATTTGGAAGAAGCATCCTATGTATTTCGTATAAACATCTATAGAGATGGATCTAAAAGGATGCTAGGCTTGTCCCAATCTAGGTACATAGATCATGTGCTGAAAAGATTCAGTATGGAAGAAAGTAAAAGAGGTTACTTGCCTATGAGTCATGGCATACGTCTCTCTAAGAAGATGTCTCCTAAGACATCTGAAGAGAGGAATAGAATGAATTATATTCCCTATGCTTTGGCAGTAGGATCAATTATGTATGCTATGCTATGTACCAGACCTGATGTTGCTTATGCCTTAGGCACAACAAGCAGATTTCAGGCTGATCCAGACGAGGATCATTGGAAAGCTGTGAAAAATATTTTTAAGTACTTAAGAAGGACTAAAGATATTTTTCTAGTATATAGTGGATCTAAGTTGAAACTAGAAAGATATTCTGATTCTAATTTTCAATCAGATCCACATGATAGCAAGTCTACTTCAGGATATGTCTTTACCCTAAATGGTAGTGCAGTGAGCTGGAAGAGTTCCAAGTAGCAAATTGTAGCTGACTCAACTACCGGACAAAATACATTGCTGTGAGTGAAGCCGCTAAGGAAGCTATCTGGATGAAGAAGTTCCTCTCTGAGTTGGAAGTAGTTCTTGAGATTGCTGAACCAGTTCCAGTTTATTATGATAAAACCAAAACTGTTGCTCAAGCGAAGGAATCAAGGTCCAAGCACATTCTAAAACGCTTCCACCTCGTTCGAGAGATTGTCGAGAGATAAGACATAGTCATTAAACGAGTAGATACAAAAAACAACCTAGCAGACTCATTCACTAAAGCTCTACCATAATAGCAGTTTGATCGCCACCTCGATTGTATGGGATTAAAATTTAAGGGCGATTGGCTTTAGTGCAAGTGGGAGATTGAAAGAATAGATGCCCTACAAGCCAATTGCAAATTATATTGCGAAGAATTTTTCTTTAATTTTTCAAATCATGTATGTGACATTTAATTATAAATAAAGGCATTGTGTTTCATCATATGCTATTTCTTATATTTGTGATGAACCCCTTAGATTAGGATAATGGTTTTAGGGCTATGATGAGATCATAATAGTGAGACCTAAAATCCTAAAATCCTAATCTTAAGTATTCTCAGTCATTGGTACATTGAGTCGGAAATCAATACCACTGGCAAGACTGGCACATCTTATGTATACTCGATGCAGAGGGTGATTGATCTCACAATCACTTATGTGGAGACACTAATACAAAGATGTGGGTGCTCATTAGAGGAATGAGTTCACTAAATTGACCTATCAAGAGAATATCTTATGGAATCTTCTTACATGTCTAAAGATGATTCTCTTAGTGGAAGTTGTGCAACTAATTCTTTGACCTGAGATCACCATGGTATCTTGTGCACATGAATCCATGTTTTGGTTTACTCTTATTCATGACAATATGTTGTGCATGGGATCTTTCGGATATGGTGAATTGTGTACGAAGGTTATGAGTAGGTCAACAAGGAATCAATCACTTCTAGTAAGAGAAGACAACATCTTATTTATTCTAATCATATGATAATTCAGAAAATATTTGATCAAAGTAGAATGAAAATTAGAAAGAGTTTCTAATGTTTCATTATTCGAATTATCATTAAAAGATTGAGAGAAACATGAATATGTAATTGAGTTTGACATAGATCTATACTCATATACATATTCGGGATGCCGTTTGATTGAAGGATTGAATTACGCGGTGACTTGCCACTGAAGGGTATTTTTGGTATTTCCACCAAATTTCATATTTTCTGGGTAGACATGATATGTTGCTAGATGTCAATCTTGTCTTGTAGGTTTGATCGAATTAAAGAGTTTAATTCGATCACCAATTAAAAAGAGTTCTAATTATTAAGATCAGGTTCGCGTAGTTTGGACCTAAATCGATTAAAAGAGTTCTAATCAGGTTAGGACAACTCGCACCCACACCTACTGCTGGCTAAGTATGGAACCCAATGGGTCACACGCAAAGAAACTGATCAAGGGTCTAACTAGATTAGATCATGTTTGCAAGATGAACATGCTAGCATATGTTGCAAATTTTAGCTCCTGATTCGAATTGGGTTCGAATCTGATTCTTGATTGATCTAATTTGATTAGATTATGTCCTAATATGGGTTAGCCAAGAGTTGGCACCCAATTGGCTTGATTTGAACTTAATTGGGTTAAGTTAAGAGACCCCTTCAACTCCTAGCCATTAGATCTTCATCAACCGTTGGATGAAGACATAATGATAAGTTGATTCAAACCCAATTAGATTGGGTTAGACAAAGATTATCACTTTTGACCATTGGATCTTCGTCCTACCGTTGGATGAAGACATAATGGGTCAAGTGAATGGCGCCTTGCATTGGAGCCCTTGGATCTTCATCATGAGATGATGAAGGGATAAGGAGGGAGGCGTGATGGATGATGATGACATGGCATTGACTTGGTCAAAGTGAGATGGCGTGAGAAGGAGTTACCGTATAAATGGAATGGCGCCTCATGAAGAGGCGCCCCTAGGAGTGGATAAGGATGAAACGCCATATTGATCAGTGTTTCATCCTATCCTAACTTCCTCTCCACCGAATCATCTCCTCTCTCCTTCAATAATTTGGCGCCACATGGAGGGACCCCTCTTGGATACGCCTCTTGACTTGATCAACGCCTCTCCCTATCTGATAAGACCCTTTAGATCATGGCCTTTCATGTAGGGATGTGTGGATGGGATGCATCTCTTGGAGATGCATCCCCACGCCTATTATAAATAGGCTAGCGCTATACGGGTTTCTCCATCCCAATTCACTGTATCCTCTCATCCCTTCTTTCTTACATTAGTTTTCTTCTTTTTAGCATTACTTCTAGTGTGTCCTAAGCCAAGACAAGGTGGTTTTCTTTAACACAAAAGGATTAGAAGTGATTTTAGAATGTGGAAGAAAAATAGAAAGGAAGGTATACAAGCCAATTAAATCCTTAGGAAGGATTCAGCCATCAAGAGTAAAAAAAAAAACTTGGAGTTAGAGTCTTGATCTTCGTTCCTGTGTGGATCACCGTTGGAGGGCAAACACTTGGATATCTCGTGGAGATTCTCCAAACTTGGAGTTAGCATTACAGGTATTCTTCTATTTCTGTATTTAATATTATATTATTTGATTGTTACTATTAAGGTGATCTTAGCTTATAAGGGTTTCATGTTATGAGATTCCAATACGAAATTTTGAAATCCCTAGCTTCTGTTGCGCCCTTATGACATGATATTTCCCTTCAAGGAGTGTAAACCTTAATCAGCATTTAGTTTTGGCATCAAATTGCCAAAAAGTTAGGTCAGGTGAAGAAGTGAATTTCAGATATTATAAATCAGTTCTCTTTGATGATTCTAAATTTCATTTCTAGTTCATTTTTTTAGCTACTTTAACTACTGGAAGTTGGCTTTGATCCCTCCTACTTTCTTTACGATTTTGCTTGGTTCAATTATTGTTGATCTCATCTGGTGGGCAGGTGAGTTGTTGAAAGCATTCCAATATAGATTTGATGGGGTGACAAATTTGGTGTGAGATAAAGGATATTAATTGTAGATCAGCTATTTCCAAGATAGATTAGTATTAGCTTGGAGTTTGTGCACTTAGTTGACTTGTAATCTACACAGCATAATACATTTCTACCACTACTCTAAAATCATTAACATAAAAGACTTGATGGAAAAAGAGTAATGTAATAAGTATGCTCGATGATAAGTCCAAAAGATTTCAATTGAAACTAACAACACTATTTTGCTAGGATTATAAGACAACAAAATCCAATTAGATTCAACTGCAATCAAAGCATAAAGCAAAACGTAATACAAGTGATATTAAGTCAAAAACAGTTTATGGTGACTGTTAAAACAAAATTACTATCTTGGTTAAAACAAAATTAATATTGTCAACAAATGCAGAAGCATAATCATGAATAGGAGATTGTTAATTTATTGAAGTAATTAGTTACTATGGTCCCTTGGTGCATTGCAACAATAGCATTCCATTCTGCTTGCATAGTTGTGCTTGTTGCACCATGATCTATTGATACACAAATATGAATCACTATTGATGTTAATATCATTCAAGCACCTATAATCACATTATGTGTTTTGTTACTCATGCACTATATCCTGCTCCAAGTAGTGTATGTACATATTTATGCACATATACATGTGTTGTATATTGTATATATTCTCATTTGATTAGTGGGTCATCAAGCAGGACGTAGCCTTCTTATGCCCCTAAATTTCTCCAATCTTGATGAAGCGATAGCTTAATTCTACATATGTAGTATATTTAATTACCATTATCTTTCTAGTATTTAAATGCTACTATGAGAGGTAACATCAATTCAATGCTTATTGTTGGTTTGTTGATTAGTACCACGCTCAAATCAAAATGCATGTCGCTGCCATATAGTGGGAATCAACTACTTGATGCTGTCCTAATGGACTTTTAGATTTTGAAAGACCATATATGCATAATTGGACCAAAAATACTTGCCGAACCAAACCCAACCTATTGACAATCCTAATAATACTTTGAAGCTTGAAGAATGATCAAGCAAAAGTGTACATTGATAAATGGACCAAAAACACTACAGGAAGGAATCCGGTCCACTGATAAGCCTATTTTAGATGATATCAATAGAATTTATGGTCAAGTTCAATTCCAACCACCCAACTCTTTCGGGCTCTATCCAAATTGATCCAAGATCCGGTCCATTGATCGTCGGTGTTGGACGACCCAATGGGTTTGTTGGCACTAGTAAGAAAATATAAGGAGCCCCAGTCCAACCATAAATCCTCCGTTCCCCAACTCTTCCTTATCTCAGTACATCACCGATATTGTGGAATCCTACTTAGCTCGTACCGTCCCCTTCCACACCCACCGGCTCTACCATGCTCTGGTAGCCAAACTTTTGGTGGTCAAACTCTATATCATGCATTTGAACCCAATTCTCTCGATCAGCACCATATTTTTTAAAGAAAAGAAGTTCTCGTTTACAACCTCCAAAAAAACTTATAATTATTATGTCAATTAATAATTAAAAATAGAGAGCTCATAAAACTATCCTAGAACATAGCGAATAATGCTGCTGTTCCCAAGGCGGCATGTTTGCTCTTTAGTTATGCACACTCCCATTCTCCTCCATCAATTGAATGATTTTACGTAGAAGGAGCATTGCAACAATATCGATATTGATATCATTCAAGTACCTATAATCGCATTATGTGTTCTGTTGCTCATGCACTATATCCTACTCCAAATAGTGTATGTACTTATTTATGCACATATGTATGTGTTGTATATTGTGTATATTCTCATTTGATTAGTGGGTAACCAAGTAGGACGTAGCCTTCCTGTACCCCTAAATTTTCTCAATCCTCATGAAGCGATAGCTTAATTCTACATATATAGTATATTTAATTACCACTATCTTTCTAGTAGTTAAATACCACTATGAGATGCAACTTCAATTCAATGTTTATTGTTGGTTTGTTGATTAGTACCACGCTCAAATCAAAATGCAAGTCACTATTAGAGTATTATAGTGAGAATCAACTACTTGATGCGGTCCAAATGGAATTTTAGATTTTGAAAGACCATATATACATAATTAGACCAAAAATACTTACCGAACCAAACCCAACCTATTGACAATTCTAATAAAACTTTGAAGCTTGAAGAATGATCAATGGACCAAAAACACTACAGGCAGGAATCTGATCCACTGAAAAGCCTATTTTAGATGATATCAATAGAATTCACGGTCAAGTTCAATTCCAACCACCCAACTCTTCCGGGTTTGATCCAAATTGATCCAAGATCCGGTCCATTGATCATCGGTGTTGGACGACCTTGTGGATTTTATGTTGGCACCCAAAGTAGGAAAACATAAGGAGCTTATGTCCAACCCATAAATCCTCCTTTCCCCAACTCTTCCTTATCTCGGTACATCACCGATATTGTGGAATCCTACTTAACTCATACCGTCCCTTCCACACCCAAACGTGCACCCACTAGCTCCCCCGTGGTCTGGTAGCCAAACCTTTGGTGGCGAAACTCTATGTCATGCGTGTGAACCCAATTCTCTCAATCAGCACCACATTTTTTAAAGAAAAGAAGTTCTCATTTACAACCACCTTATAATTATTATGTCAATTAATAATTAAAAATAGAGAGCCCATAAAACTATCAGAACATAGCGAATAATGCTGCTGTTCCTGAGGCGGCACGTTTGCTCTCTATTTACGCACACTCCCGTTCTCCTCCATCAATCGACGATTGAACGATTTTACATAGAAGGAGCCTTCGAGGAGCCCCGAAAGTCCATGCCGGAAGAAGAAGGGTTTTAGGAAATTCTAACATCCTTCAACCTTCGATGATTCACATTTGGATTCAAAACCTGCTCCCATATACTTGGGAGAAGGTTGGCGCTGGCATCCAGTGCAAAGAGATGACAGGTGTGGCGGTAAAGCAAAGAAGACTAGACGCAGCGATCTAGTGACTGCAGTTTAAGCTGGAAAACAAGAAGTGAAGAACAATGAGGATATGGGGAAGGAGTGGACCTCGTGCAGAACATGTCCCCTGATTTCCGTCCAGCTGGTGCACCATATCGAAATCTCCAAGAAATTGCCCGCTCTAGAGAAAAAGAAATCAAGAATGAAAGAACGTGGAACTAAGATGCAAAATTCTTGATGCCAATTCCTTCTAATCAAATCCAACAGCAAGGAAAAGAGGAACCTAAAATAAAGAGATGAAGAAGGAACAATCACTCACCAGCGTCCCAATCGAGCCAACCCTCCTCCTCGAACCACTGCTGCGGATTCGCTGGAATGAATCGCAGCACGCTCCCGAGCCGCCCGCCCCCACGGCCTCCGCAAGGTTCAAAATCTTGAACCCAAAAGATCAAGAAGCCCTCTCGGCAGATCAAGAATCATTCTCCAGCGCCGCTCTAGGCGGCCGGTTGCCGGGTTTCTTCAGATCTCAGCCGATCGAGCTCGCCTTGCTTCTGGAACCACCGCTGCAGATCTACCGGGAAGAATCAGAGCATCTCCCAAGCAGGCGGCCCCCGCCGCGACCGCGGCGGCAGGTGACGCCGTCCCTGAGATCGGAACGACGGCAGGAGCTATGTTGCGAAGACGCCAGGGCGAAGACGACGATGACGGTGAGGCCGAAGCCGCCGAGAACGACGGGTGATGGCTGGCACATCGAGCCCTTCTGCGCCGCTGCATGGACCCCGTGGTGGCAATCTGTCGGCGGCCGGGGCGTACATCGGAGGGGAGCCGGCGGTCAGCCTGTTGCAGCCCCGGCGGAGAGAAGAGCTCGCGACCCATGGCCCTTCCTCTGTCTTTTCTTGGCTTCTTCGAGGTAGGAGAAGATGAGCCGGGAAAGAAATGGCTATGCGGTGTTATAAACGATCCACGTCTGGCGCACTTTAGCAGTGGGCAGGATGAATGGGATCCGATGCATGAGCGGGGGTACGGAAGGGAAAAGGCGGGATTGAGATTTGAGAAGAAGTAAATTTGAAGGCAAATGCCTTTGGTGCTTAATTAATAATGGGAAGTGTAATTACCTCGTTGGTGATTCATTTGACATTAATCTCCGATCTGATAATCTTACGTATATAGTTGAGATGCAAAATATGTGATAAAAATTCTGTAATGAGAAAAATACTTTGGGATCATTTCATATAAAGTTTCAAAAACTCCACTAGCCTGTTTTATGTGAAGATTGGTGTGCAGGCAACAATCTTTTTCATTTCTCTAATAAGCTCATGCCACATGGCATCGTGATTTTTTTTGGTAATTGATGTTGGAGACCCTAAGCATTATAGTTAGCCAATTGGGTTCATTTTACTTAAGATTTCATAGTAATCAAAATTTAATTTTGACTAGTTCATTAATAAAAAATATGGTTATTTTGAGTAGGTGGGTATATCGAATCAAAAGGCCCTGATTCACTCGATGCTTCTATATAGGTGCTAGAGTTAGAAATTAATAACAAGGGCAATATTGGGAATTGGTGGAGATTATACTATTATAGCCATAGTACATCTGCAAACGAATCTCGGGACAGAAAAGAGAGTGCCCAACTAGCTATTATGGGCTATGAATAGATTTGTTTGGATTTCGGGGTCAGTGTTCATGGTTGTCCCAAAAATAGTGTCCTGTAGATACTCCTAGCCTTGCAAATCTCATGTAAGCTCACTCTGGATCTCTAACCAACTTGAGCATCAGACGTGTAATAATAAGCTCTCATTTTAGTTTTTCTGGTTACTGTATAATATTTGTTCTACTATAATGCAGATTTGTTAAGCCTTAAATTTTGGAGATCTTGGTCTCTTGTCTTTGCTATCGTGGACACAGTACCAACAAGGGTCCTTTCATGAAGTACTTCGTATGTGCCTTGTTTTCAAGTCAATGATGTGCTTAATTGGCTAAGGTCTAGCTGAAAGGACAGAAGCACCCAAATTTCCCAAGCTGATCAAGGAAATGTATTATCTAGACAAGGGGTTATCCTTACAATGGCTTTTGCACATGGAGATGACCAGCACCTGGCATCATCGGTCATACTTGACGAGCACTAGAGTACAAGTATTTAGATATGTGAATTGTAATGCATATACATGACTACAACTTCTTGCAGAAGTCTGAATTTTATTGAATGAAAATTAGATTTTTGTACATGGACTATTAAAGGTAAAAAAAGAGCGCTATGAGGGTATATTTGGCTACACAAAAAGAGAAGGGAAAAAAATTGCTTTTCTTCTTGCCTCTTTGATTGTTATCTAGGTCCAACTCTAAAAGTTTTTCATTATATACTAGATAATGATAATAAAAAAATGTTTAATATACATGAAGATAAGTATAATAATGTGGGAGTAACACATAATATGCTAAATGGTGCTTTTAAAAATAAATTAGCAAAAGAATTTGGGGGGATTACTAGGATCTAAACAAATCAATTGCTTTTCAAATGTCCAGATTTTTTTTTAAAAGAGACCAATTACTAATTGCATAGGGACTATTTGGGATGGAAGTGAGCTAAGGCTAGCCTGACGCTCATCTGGTCAGGCTATGGGCTAGGCCTGAAGATATCTTGGATCGAGCTTGAGTAGATATTTGGGTCGGCCTAGATTCGGCTAGAGCCCTAGCTTAAAATAGTCCCAAATTCCAAGCCAATGTCTGGCTTGGATTTAGCCAAGCATCTAGTCCTAGATCAATTTCTCAATTTGGTTCGTTGGGATTGGTATAAATGAGCTATGGTTCGATCAAGATCGTGGCTGCCGGTTTTCTTGGGCTCTATTACTCTTGAAGTATCTGGATCGGCCGATAACTAATCAAATTAGCTAGAGTTCTCAAAGAGTCTTGAATGGATGGCATCTTTTTCGCCCATGGCTTCTTTCGAGTGGTAAATGCCTGATGGCTGGCAAAGATGTTGCAGTAGTGGACATCATTATAAGACCTCTCCGTCATGGCTTAGAGAAGAATGGAGTGATATGGGAGCTTGTCGAGGTCCCAAAGGCAATCTAGGAGAGCCCACATGGTCTTGAGGAGGTTAAAATGAGAGTGGAGGGCTACGATGGATGGCGAGTCGAGGGCGAGGGAGTGGTTGCAATCAGTGATGTCCTCGGCAAAGCAGCCGGGGTACAGAAGGTGGCAACATGGGAGAGAGAGATATTTTGATGCTATGTGATGATGTATTACGATGGATGAAATTATATTATTATGTTGAATAGTTGGTTCAAATTTTGTGGATTAAATGTATATCATTATTGATTATTTATTATTTTCTAGTTTTATATTATTTATGTTGTTGTGGGCGTGTGAGGATTCTTACTGAGTTGTTACTTTATATTATCATGTTACTTTTCTTTACAGAGTCACAACACACTTGGTAAGGAATAGTTTGTAGATAATCATCAACAGTTAGTATATTTCTTGTTGCTGGGGGTCCAAACCGAGAACGATTGGCACAGCGGTGTGAACGGGGTTCCCTTGGAATTACTTCGGTTGCGCTCCACCTTCCGCCGGAAAACCTGCAAGCAAGCCTCGCACCACCACCGGGGTAGTGGGGGCCCTCCGACGATCAAGTTAGGGGAGATCGAAGGAGAAGGAGAGATAGCAGGTAAGATAATACTCTGAAAAATCTTGCTTACCCTCCCCTTCCCCCCCAGCCGCATATATATCAGGCTGGGGGGTTTTTCTGGGGATTGGTCATCGTGTGGCACGATGGGGTTGCCACTGACATGGTCGTTACAGGGCGTCGTGGGGCAGCGCTGGGTACGGCCATGGCAGGGCGTAGTGGAGCTCCGCTTTGTACGGCTGTTACAGGGGATCGTGGGGCAGCGCCGGATACGGCCGTTGCAGAGAGTAGTGGAGCAGGGGGCCGCGGCGTGCCTCAGGGGAACAGTCTGTTGTTGCAGGGAGTAGTGGAGCAGGGGGCCGCGGCGTGCCTCAGGGGGTCGGGCTGCGGAGCCGAAGATATCCGACCCGAGGTCGGATCGCTGGATCAAGGGGCAGCCGACTCGGGGTCGGGCTGCGGAGCCGAAGATATCCGACCCGAGGTCGGATTGCTGGATTAAGGGGCAGCCGACTCGGGGTCGGACTGCGGAGCCGAAGATATCCGACCCGAGGTCGGATTGCTGGATCAAGGGGCAGCCGTAGTCTTCCTGGGCGCGCGTGCCGGTCACGTGGGGCATGGTGGCTAAGTTCCCCCGTAACAGTAGCCCCCCACTTCCGAGCCTGGAACCAGGAGGGGAACGGGTGAAGGGAGTGACGCTTCGAGATTGCCGCCATCCCTCGGAAAGGCGCGCGCGCTCCGAGCTCCCCACCTTCTTTATGGCGTATGGCGGTTGTCGCTGATCTGGCGGTCTGCGGATTTCGGCGGACATCCTTCCTTAATGGCGTCGATTCGCCTTTGGGGCGCGAACGATCCTTCGGCAGCCAGGCGTCCTCTGGCATCACCGAGGCGTCACCCGCCTTTCCGCCTATTTAACCGGGGGCCCTCCCCCGTCCGCCTTTCTTTTCACAGGCATCCTCGAGTTTCTCCCTTGTGCTACTGCCGTTGCCGTCGGACTGTTCGTTCGCTCCTCCTTTGACGCTCTCGGAGCCGTTCTCCCTTCCCTTCGCGGACGTGCTCGCCGTTCCAGACCCAGGGGTTCCTCCAAGCTGACTCTCTGTACTTTTCTTTGTTCTTTTCTTTGTATGTTGGTGTTTTGCCATGTTGTATGGGTCTCGGCCCTGATGCAACGAAAGTTAATGCAAACAAAGTGTTTCCTCATTTCACTTTCGTCCTTCCTCTTTTTAACTCCTGGTAGCGTCTCGCCGACTCCGGACTCTTGAAGTTCCTCCGGCGCTAGGCCAGGCATCCGAGGGTTAGGCCTCAAGAAATTCTTCCGGCGCTAGGCCAGGCATCCGAGGGTTAGGCCTCAGGGAATTCTTCCGGCGCTAGGCCAGGCATCCGAGGGTTAGGCCTCAGGAAATTCTTCCGGCGCTAGGCCAGGCATCCGAGGGTTAGGCCTCAGGAAATTCTTCCGGCGCTAGGCCAGGCATCCGAGGGTTAGGCCTCAGGAAATTCTTCCGGTGCTAGGCCAGGCATCCGAGGGTTAGGCCTCAGGAAATTCTTCCGGCGCTAGGCCAGGCATCCGAGGGTTAGGCCTCAGAAAATTCTTCCGGCGCTAGGCCAGGCATCCGAGGGTTAGGCCTCAGGGAATTCTTCCGGCGCTTGGCAAGGCATCCGAGGGTTAGGCCTCAGGAAATTCTTCCGGCGCTAGGCCAGGCATCCGAGGGTTAGGCCTCAGGAAATTCTTCCGGCGCTAGGCCAGGCATCCGAGGGTTAGGCCTCAGGAAATTCTTCCGCTGGTCGGCCAAGGCTGGCGCAAGCCGAGGCGACCGGTCGGGGCTTCAGGCTAGTCTGCTCCCGGGATGATCATCGGGTTAGCCTGGCATCCGAGGGCCGAGCCTCGGGGAATTCCGCTCGTTGGTCGGCCAAGGCTGGCGCAAGCCGAGGCGACCGGTCGGGGCTTCAGGCTAGTCTGCTCCCGGGATGGAGGTCCTCCCGCCCCTTGATCTCCATAAGGATCTGGGCCCGGGGAGTCAGGAGAGGGGTGTACCGATTGAAACGTCGGGGCGGAGAACGAGGGCGTGGGGCGCCGTGGTTCTTCGCCGGCGACGGGCTTCTGCGCCGACGCTGGGGCGTCGGGCTCCTCCTCTGGCGTGCCTCTTTCCGCCTTTTCTTCCCAAGCTTTGGAGGGATCTCGGCGGCCTCCTTGCTCCGGTGGGCGGCCGCCTCCTCGGCGTCCGCATACTGGTTCGCCCGGGACAATAGCTCTGGGAAGCTCCGCGGCAGGCATTTGTCCAAGGAGAAGGTGAGTCTGCCCTTCCGGAAGCCACGCTTCAGGGCTGAAAGAGCTACCTCCTGACTCAGGTTCCGGACCTCCAGCGTAGCCCTGTTGAATCGGGTAAGATAATCCCGCAGGCTTTCTCCCTCGTTTTGCCGGACATCAAAGAGGGAGTCGGAGACCAGTCGCCGCCGGCTACTGACGGCGAAATGAGTGACGAAGAGGCGAGTGAACTGGTCGAAGGACCGGATTGAGTCAGCCTCCAGCCCGGCGAACCACGCCCTCGCCGGGCCACGGAGGGTTGCCGGGAAAGCCTTGCAGAGAAGGGGATCTGATGCTCCGTGGAGGAGCATAAGGGTCCTGAAACTCTCGACGTGATCCCGCGGGTCCGCCGCCCCGTCATAGGGCTCGATCGCCAATATTTTGAACCCCGGCGGATTCGGGGTCCGCAGGATCCTCGAGGCAAGCGCCGGCTGGGAGGAGATCTCTAAGTCGGCGAAGGGATCTTTGGAATGGCCCTTCAGGACCTGGAGTTGTCGGTGGAGATCGTCCACCCGCCGGTCCAGGGAGCGCGACCGGTGGGTGGGAGACAAGGGGCGGCGAGAGGGGGACCGACTGGAGCGCGGGTTCCTCGAGGACTGGGGGGTCTGGGAACGCGCCCGGGCCCGTCTCTCGGACCCCGCGCAGCTCCGGCGGGAAGGTCCCGGCAGAATGGAGCGTGCTCGAGAATCCTCCTCGCGCCGGCGCTCCTCCCCATGGGAGAGGAAGGAGCGCGGGTTGAGGAGGACAGGCGAACGCTCAGGCAGCGGCGGCTCCTGAGCCCGCTGCGGCGCCCGGGACATCGCACCCTGCAGATTCTGCACCGCCTCCGCGAGGGTGCGAACCTGCTGGGTTAGCTGGTCGAACCGGGCGGCTTCGACCGTCTGAACGGGCGGTGGGGAGGTGGAGTGTTGCTGAGAGTGTGTTGGAGATGCAGCGGCCCTCCGGCCAGAGGCGCGAGAGGCCCCGCGACCGGAAGCATTGGAAGCTCCACGACCACCTCGCCGTGCCATTACGATCGCTCTGAGATCCGGGGCCCTTCCTCTAGCGCCAACTGTTGCTGGGGGTCCAAACCGTGAACGATTGGCACAGCGGTGTGAACGGGGTTCCCTTGGAATTACTTCGGTTGCGCTCCACCTTCCGCCGGGAAACCTGCAAGCAAGCCTCGCACCACCACCGGGGTAGTGGGGGCCCTCCGACGATCAAGTTAGGGGAGATCGAAGGAGAAGGAGAGGTAGCAGGTAAGATAATACTCTGGAAAATCTTGCTTACCCTCCCCTTCCCCCCCAGCCGCATATATATCAGGCTGGGGGGTTTTTCTGGGGATTGGTCATCGTGTGGCACGATGGGGTTGCCACTGACATGGTCGTTATAGGGCGTCGTGGGGCAGCGCTGGGTACGGCCATGGCAGGGCGTAGTGGAGCTCCGCTTTGTACGGCTGTTACAGGGGATCGTGGGGCAGCGCCGGATATGGCCGTTGCAGGGAGTAGTGGAGCAGGGGGCCGCGGCGTGCCTCAGGGGAACAGTCTGTTGTTGTCAAGAGTTTGCCGACTCGGGGTCGGATCGCTGGATCAAGGGGCAGCCGACTCGGGGTCGGGCTGTGGAGCCGAAGATATCCGACCCGAGGTCGGATTGCTGGATCAAGGGGCAGCCGACTCGGGGTCGGGCTGCGGAGCCGAAGATATCCGACCCGAGGTCGGATTGCTGGATCAAGGAGCAGCCGTAGTCTTTCTGGGCGCGCGTGCCGGTCACGTGGGGCATGGTGGCTAAGTTCCCCCGTAACATTTCTAATACCAGATGAACTTGAACTATATAGAACTTCAAAAGGTAGGACATTGAAGCAACTCTCTACTGCCTAACTTGTGGTCATGTTATAGTGGCACTGATGGAGATGACTGTCAAATCATACATGGTAGCCTATCAATCTAGGTTGTCTAATCAAGATCATACTTAGGGCATGATGGTTGAGTTGGGAGAATTGAATGAAACAAGAGTAATGATGTCAGACTATTTGTATGCCTAGAATCTTATAGTTACTTGATAAGAGGATTTGACTATAGTAATTCGACTTGGTATGGAAAGTAATACTCCATATCGAACTACGAGATTCCAGATTTGGGAAGTGGTCTCTAAATTGGGATGGACCATAAATTTGTACTTCAAGTACATCCTAGAGGAGTCTATTCACTGAAGGACATTGATAATGAAATTCATGGCTGATCCATTAATGGAGAATATTTAAAGAACTATGATCCTACTCTTTGGGAAGTGCATGAAAAAGTACAAAGTTAGAAGGTTGCATCAATTCATACATTGGATTAATACAATTATACAATAAAAGTGTAGATACAAGGCCGATTGGACTAATACTATCAACATACATGCTCCACTTTTTTGACCTACATAGGCTAGCAGTAGTGGCCAAGGCGTGGTGGGCATTGAGCTTCTATGTGGACCCAGGCACTAAAGTTTGAAATAGAAAGAGATATGCATGAACTACCCTAAAGATGGTGAAGGTAAAGAATCAACTGAAGGTCGGATGTAAAGATGCCGACTTGCTGATTGGAGGCTTTGAGTCAGAGGAACTCAATTTTGATGACATTTCGATTCGATAAATTGGCCAAAAGCAAACTAATCAAAGGTACTTCAGTTGCTTTGGCCAATACTTAGTTTGACATGCCATGGAGCATAGACAAAAAATGGAGGGAGGCATGAGTATTATTAGGAAGAGTAAGAGATGTATACCAGTAGAGATAGGCAGAGCTAATTTATAGAGAAGGAGCATGTTTTACTAAGGAATACATATAGGATTCCCATCAATGTTGAGAATCAGTTAAGTAATATGCAGGCCAATCGAGTGTATCAGGATATTCAATGTTGGAAGTTTCATGATGGAAACACATAATTTGGAAATCGGAAAGGGGATGAGCATAATTACAAGGGTAGCAATGCCACATCGATAAAAAATCAACAATCAAGTCAACCTCAAGGCCATGATTACAAGACCTTCATTGCACAACTACCAATGGGATGGTGACGAAGACATTCAATCAGCCTTTTGCTCATCGATCGATGAGATTTGGGAGGTATTGTTTACACCTCCTCTCAACAACTTAGATGGCAATTATGAGCAGGTGCCACATTGATGAGGCTAAGATATAGGGATATACAGGAATCATGTGATCCCTACTACACCTATCAGAACTTGACCATGATAGATGGGATAACCACGACAAGTGAAGAAACACAAGCTAAAGGACTTATGTCAAAAGATGTTAACATTAATTTAGAATGAGATTTTGTATGTGGTTATATTGTGCAGCTTAGTTATTTGGCGATTACTTGATAGCTTAGTTATACATATAAATAATGGATTGTAATTTGAACAAAGGATTCTTTCTTTGATCGATGAAACTAGTTTATATTTAATTTATTCTTATTTTTATTTTTATCCTTAAATTACCTACTTTTAATTTTTGAATAGGATTCTAATTTACTAGTTAGAGTACCAATGGAGTACTTTGATCGTAGCTCCAGCAACATCCTACCTTATCATATCCTTTCTTATAATGCCATATTCTCTCCTTAATAAAGAGTCCTAGTAATAGGACTCCTCCCTTTTCCTCACACCATCCTAGCCATATCCCTTCTTTTCCTCACGCCATACCCTTTCATTTAAGAGTCCTTCTGATAGAAGGACTCTTCCTCTTATCTCACGTTAACAACCATCCTTATCTCATGCCATGTTGTTTTCTCACGCCAACTCTAGAGTCCTAATGGAATTAGGACTCCTAATCCCTAGCCCCCTATAGGTCCTTCATGTCCTAACCCAATCCCACAACAAGTCCAAGCCCACTTTCTATTGTGTCCACAATCCATTAGCAATTTTTGCACACGGTTGAGTCAACCCACACCCAATTGAACCCAATTAGCCATCATCCCTTCATCTCCTTCCTCCATCCGCAAGATACCCTAGCTGCCATTAATAGAGGAAGAAAAAAAAAGAAGAAAGAAATCAACTGCCATCACCCAAAAAAAGAGAGAGAAAGAGAGACCCTTAACGGGTTCGACCTAACGGGTCGGATTCGAGTTCGGGTCCGAACCTTTTAGGCCCAAATAAAAGAAAAGAAAAATGGGTTTAGCCAAATTTGACTAAACCCGAGCCCAATCAAATTGGACTAAGTCCGGACGAACCCAAATTGTAAATTGGGTTAAATCTGAACCAAATTAAGCCCAATTGAGTTGGGTCCAAATCCAATTAAGTCGAGTTAGTCTCAGCAGACCCAAATTGAATATGAATCAAGCCCAATTCAAAACCAGTTCAACTAAATTGAGACCAAATTGACTTCGAGCTGACCCTGACTCAAGCCTAAATGAGCCACATTGACCCTGGACCAAAATTAAATATAATTGGACTTGAAATTGAGCCTAATAACCTAATTAGAAGACCAAATTGGCCCGAAAGGGGCTAGACCCAATTAGGAACCGGCCCAATCCATTAATTAAAGACTAATTGACCTATATGAACCCAATCTGGTTCTTAATCGAGCCCAAAGACTCCAAATTGGGTAAATTGGACTTGAGATCCAAGCAAGTAAATTCATGTTATGATAAATTAAAAAATTATAAAATAAATAGGAAATAATGTGACCCCTATGTGATTAATTTAGGTGATCAAGGATTCGTCACCCGGTCATAAAAAATTGGAAAGCAAATTTCGGTAAGTAACCTTGGCACTGATCTTAAAGTTTTTAAATTACTGTTTATTTACAATTATGAAAATATATTGTTATGATATATTTTTCTCAAAATTAGGATCAAGTATATGATTGCATATGATTCATGAATTTGATTAAAGAGCATCCTTCATGAATATTTGATGGTGTATGAGTTATGAAATTATGATTATGTTAGACTGCATAAAAATGATATTTGAGGAATATTTATGCATTTTAAATTATATGATGCCATTTATCATTTTCCAACCTATTTATGATGATTATGAATTATGAAAGAAAAGAATATGATTTATGAACTCTCAGATAGCTATGACCACCTCTAGAAATAGAGGTCAGTCGACACCCTGGAGCTAGCATCTAAAGAATAACAAGCCCTCTGCCAATGGATTAAAATTAGTAACGAATAACAGAATTAGTTGACTAAGACTAGCAGGCCCTATCACAGGATTATAGCGACCATAGTAGCACATCAGTATGAGAGTATGTTTTATAAAGTATGGATAAATGGCAATATTTCTATATGACTTGCATTATCATGATTATGAACTTTCATGAATGGAACATGCATTGCCTTTATGACCTGATTTGTGTATATCATCTATAAAATGTTTTATTTTACTATGACTGTTGGCTTTTTAATCAGTGCATTGGCATAATTGTACTTGATCCAATAAGATAATACTTGGTTACTTACTGAGTTGTGTAGCTCATATCTTTTTCCTATTTTTTTCCTACAGATGAATAAGACTACTAGGAGCAGGAGCTTGGTGTTATTTAAGATTAGGGTAACTGAAAATGTTATGTAATAATCAAATTTTAGAAGCTCTGTACTGTTCCAACTTCATGAATAATGTTATGATATTAGTAAATGAAACTATTTATTTTTTTTATAAAATTTTAAGTGGCTTTGTATTATTGTATGCATAAGATTGCAATAGCACGGCCGTGTCATGATCCGAATTCGGGGCATGACAAGGATTGTTTATTTGGTCCATGTGGCATTTGAAAAACAATCCAAGTTGATTTGGACTCTCTTTCATGCGCCATGAGGAGTCCTAGATTATTTGAAGTTTTGTTTATTGAGTCAATATGTCGTTTGAAAGAGTCCTAACTAATTTAGACGCTTAATACATGTGTCTTTAAAGAGTTCTAGTTATTTAGGAGTCTTAAATGGTTTAGTGGATTTCGTCAATTGATTTCGTCAGTTGATTTTGTCAATTGATTTCGTTAATTGATTTCATCAGTTGATTTTCTTAATTGATTTCGTCAAATAATTGATTTGATTTAAACGAGTTCATGTTTAGTTGGAGTCCTAAAATTCTAGTTGTAAGAGTTTATTTTTCCATCCTCTTACTCTATATAAATGGGATGTTGAAGAATAAAATTCAGAATTAATTTGAGTGAAATTTTTTTGAGTTTTTGAGAGCCCTTCATGTAAGAAGAGAGACTCTTCTCATTCCTTGGTGCGACGCCAAGAAGCGGTGAAGAAGAATATGCGACTCCTCTCTTCTGCCTAGCTTTGTGGGCATTTAAGTGGAGGTGAAACTCTTCCCTTAAACCCACTTATCCTTAATCCCATAGGGTCCTATTCCTATTAATAGTCCCTTTCATTAGTCACGCCATTTCAGCCTAACCCAAATCAGCCTTGGGTCGAAACCAATTTCAGCCGCCACCTCCCATTGAAGCCTAATAGTTTCATTCGATTCCTATCCATTGAACCTAATTAGATCCAATTAGCAACCTATTTTCCTCTCTCCACCATCCCTAAAACCCTAGCCACCATTGCCAAAGAGAGATAAAAAAAGAGAGTTTCAACCATCATCCACAAAATCTAGCAACACCCATCCCTGACTGCATCAATTGGTATCAGAGTGAAAATTCTTTTTTTTCATCATTAGTATCCAAAGTGGACATCCCTACAACAATGACAAACAACCAGAAGGAGACATGGCCGAAATCCTTCGACAAATAGCTTCCCTAAACCAAAAGATGGAGGCCCTTTGGACGCCCATCCTCCCCGGGCAGAACATCTCCGAGGATGATCAAGGTGTCCATGGTGATGTTGAAAATTCAGATCCAAGTAACCTTGTTGCTGATGATCCTTTTCCTAGGGATCTCTGATAGGCCACGTCGGTCAGAGAGGGGCCTAAAACCGAACCTCAAGTATCAAGGGTGAAGAGTGCACGTGAGAAAGGAGCTGCATGGCTTGCGGAGGTCAAGAAGAAGCTGTCAAAGTTGTTGCATGGATTACACAGGGAATAAAACAACTTCAAACGTTTACATGCAGCGTTGCCCAGTCAACTAGCCATTGGAGCTAGTTTAGGAGTCTGTTTTTCCATTACTTCCCGTTGTTGTTTACTGAGTAAAAGTTTAGTAGCTTAAGTTTCGATCATGTACTCATTGGTTTCACTGGGCTTTAGCCTATTTAAGGAACCAGAGTTTAGCAATAAAAAAGCAAGAAAATTTCCTCAACTATTGTGATCCTGTTCTCGCCTTAAAGAGAATATATATTGCTTTTTTTTTATCTATTATAATCCTTCTTTGACTGGGACCACTATCAATGGTATCAGAGCGGGGTTTTAACGGCCACAAACAAGGAGCGGATTGAAAGATTGGAAGCTGGGCTTAGTGGCCTTCAAGAAGGCATGAGTCGTATGGAGCTGGGAATCACCGACAAGTTACATCACTTGGAGGAGAGTTTCAGCCACTTGTCCGACATACTGCGATCATTCAAGGAGGACAACACCAGTCACAACACCGAACGAGGAGAAAATTCTCAGAACCGCACTGAGAACAACCAGACGGAAGCAGGAGGAGGACGACTTGTCTGTTCATCAAAAACGGCAAAGTTGGAATTTCCTCGGTATTCCGGGGAAGACCCCACCGAATGGTTCAATAGAGTGAACCAGTTTTTTGACTTTCAGGACATTTCCGATGCACAAAAGGTGCCGTTAGCTTCGTTCCACCTTGAAGGCGAGGCAAATCAATGATGGCAGTGGCTCAAGAGGACTTTCCGGCAAGAAGGAAGGGTGATTTCATGGGAAGTTTTTGAAGACGAGCTTTGGGCTCGTTTTGGACCATCCGAGTGTGAAGATTTCGATGAGGCTCTTTCACGGGTCAGGCAAGCTGGCTCATTTAGAGATTATCAACGTGAATTCGAGAGGCTTGGCAACCGTGTTCGGGGCTGGACTCAAAAGGCGCTTGTAGGGATATTTATGGGAGGTTTGAAGGCGGAGATAGCCGACGACATTCGCATGTTCAAACCGCAAACTTTGAAAGATGCCATCAGCTTGGCAAAAATGTGAGATGACCAACTCACAAGACAGAGGCAATTCCTGCGACCACCTCCACCACCGGCGCGGGCTCCGCTGGCTCTCCCACAAGCAAATCGTGCAGCACCTGCTGCTCCTGCACTACCGATCAGACGGTTGACTTGGGATGAAATGGAATGTAGAAGAGCTCAAGGTCTATGCTTCCACTGCAACGAGTGTTTCACGGCGGGGCATAGGTGCCAACGACTGCAGCTGCTACTTCTGGAGGGGCACACCAACACGGGCGATATCATTTGTGAGGACGTTACGGAGCAACAACTACTGGAAGAGGACCCAGGAGTGCAACCCGAGCAGGAAATAGAGCCAGAAATCACCTTACATGCTTTGACGGGATGGACTGTACCCAGAACGATGCACATCACGGCCAAGATTGGTCCCCACGAAGCTGTTGTGTTGATCGATAGTGGATCAACACACAACTTTGTTAATGACCGCTTGGCAAGTTTGCTTCGTTTACCAGTTGTTCCAACCGAAGCATTCACTGTCAAGTAGCAAATGGTGAAAGATTACAATGCCAGGGGAGGTTCGAGAAGGTACGGGTTAACTTACAAGGCACTGAGTTTTCACTCACCCTTTACTCTCTACCATTGTCAGGCTTAGATCTTGTATTGGGAGTCCAGTGGCTCGAAATGCTGGGTTCTGTGGTATGTAACTGGAAACAGTTAACCATGGAATTTATTTGGGACAACCAAGCCCGAAAGCTACAAGGAGTGGAGGTGCAAGCTATTCAGGGGGCTTCATTGAAGGAGATTAAGAAGGATTTTCACCAGGGCCATGCATTATTTGCGGTTTGTTTCCAACCAACCACGGGGACAGCAGCTAGGGACGAGTTGCAACTCGAGAGGCAGCAGGACATGCAGAAGGTATTGCAAGAATACGAGGAAGTCTTTAAAGAGCCCACCAGTTTGCCACCAACCCATGATGTAGACCATTGCATTCAGCTTAAGGAAGGGACCGAGGCCATTAACGTCCGGCCGTACCGATATGCCCATTTTCAGAAGGCAGAAATTGAGAAGCAAGTCCAAGAGATGCTAGATTCGGGGCTTATCCGCCCTAAAACCAGCCAATTCTCCTCGCCAGTACTATTAGTAAAGAAGGAGGGAAGTTGGCGCTTTTGCACAGACTACTGTGCGCTCAACGCCGTCACCATCAAAGACCGCTTCCTAATTCCTACGGTGGACGACATGTTGGACGAGCTCTACGGTGCTTCTTACTTTACTAAATTGGACTTGAGGGCCGGATACCACCAAATAAGAGTTAATCCTCCTGATATCCCTAAAACTGCATTTCGTACTCATAACAGACATTATGAATACTTGGTCATGCCATTTGGTCTCTGTAATGCGCCTTCTACATTTCAAGCAATTATGAACTCTATATTTCGTCCCCATCTTAGAAAATTTATATTAGTTTTCTTTGATGATATATTGATTTATAGTCCGACTTGGGACAAGCATTTGACACATGTAAGACAGACTTTGAAGATATTGAGGCAGCACAAATTCTTTGTCAAGTCTAGCAAATGTGACTTTGGACAACAAGAATTGGAATACTTGGGGCATATTATCACCAATGAAGGAGTAAAGGTGGATGAAAGCAAGATTGCAGCCATGGTAGCATGGCCACGGCCTATTAACATTTCTGAGTTGCGTGGATTTTTAGGGTTGACGGGATATTATAGGAAGTTTGTCCAAAACTATGGCATGATCGTGCGACCTCTCACCAACCTTCTCAAAAAGGGATAATTCGGATGGCATGATGAAGCTGAAGCAGCCTTCCTTGCCCTCAAGAAGGCCATGACAACCACGCCCACCTTGGCAATGCCAAATTTCAACGACTCCTTCACTATTGAGACAGATGCATCCGGTGACGGAATTGGTGCGATATTGACTCAACAAGGCAAGCCAGTGGCGTTCATGAGTCGGGCCCTAGGAGTGACCAAGAAATCATGGTCCACTTATGCCAAGGAGATGCTGGCCATTGTAGAGGCAATACGTGTATGGCGGCCTTATTTACTGGGCAAAAAATTTTACATACAAACCGATCAAAGAAGCCTTAAGTATTTTTTGGAGCAAAGAGTGGCAACATCGGAGCAACAGAAATGGGTGGCCAAGCTCTTAGGCTACGACTACGAGATCATATATCGCCCGGGCCGTGAAAATTCTGCAGCCGATGCCCTATCACGTAAACGAGGTAGTCCCATTCTTCATCATATTTTTATTCTGCAGGTTAATTTATGGGAGGAGATTAAACAAGCAACAAAAGATGACCCATGCATCAAATCCATGGGGCATTAAGCCGAAGTCCATCCTGAAGGCTCATTCAAATGGCACAATGGCCTACTCCTTTACAAGGGACGTGTGATCGTACCGGCCAACCCATCACTACGAGCCAAGCTATTCCATGAGATGCACGACACTAAAGTGGGCGGCCACTCGGGTGTGCTACGCCCGCTTAAGAAATTGAGTCAACAATTCTACTGGCCTGCGATGCACAAGGCAGTCCAAGAATATGTCAAAGGATGCGAGGTATGCCAAAAGACTAAGGCAGAATCTTTGGCTCCCGCAGGGCACCTACAGCCGTTACCAATTCCATGCCAAGTCTGGGACAACATCACCTTGGATTTCATTGAGGGACTACCAACTTCGCAGAGCAAGGATACCATCTTGGTGGTAGTAGACAGGTTAAGTAAATCAGCTCATTTTCTTACTTTAACCCATCCATTTACTGCAAAGACTGTTGCAGAAAAGTTTGTGGATGGGGTCATCAAGCTCCACGGGATGCCCAAGACCATTGTGAGTGACCGAGACCCAATCTTTATTAGCAAATTCTGGCAAGAGTTCTTCAAGATGTCGGGCACCAAGCAGCAGCTCAGCTTCACATACCACCCGTAAACCGACGGACAAACGGAAGTTGTCAACCGCTGCATTGAACAGTATCTTCGGTGTTTCGTTCACAAATGGCCGCACAAATGGAGTTACTTCTTACCTTGGGCAGAATACTGGTACAACACTACATACCATATTTCTACCGGGATGACTCCCTTTCAAGCACTATATTGGCAGACTCCCACCTTCCATTCCTTCGTACAAAGATGGTCTCTCACTTGTACACGAAGTTGATCAGCATCTTTTGAATTGAGATGAACTCCTTCAGCAACTAAAGGCCAATTTGGAGTGGTCTGTTAATCGGATGAAACAGATGGCAGATCAAAAGCGGAGGGATATCTCGTTCAACGTCGGCGAAATGGTCCTTCTTAAGCTCCACCCTTACCGCCAGCAGACGGCCTTCAAACGAGTTCACCAGAAATTAGCCAGCCATTTTTATGGGCCCTACCAGATTTTAGAAAAGCTCGGCCCCGTCGCCTACAAGTTACAACTACCTAAAGGGGTGCGTATTCACCCAGTTTTTCACGTATCGCTACTTAAGCGATATGAATATCAGGGCAAAAATACGGAAGCGCTGCATGCGGAAGTACCACCATTCACCAATGAGGGGGTGATTATTTTGGAACCTTTGGCCATCCTGGACACTCGCTGGATTAAACATGGAGCCCAACTTGTTGAAGAAAGCTTAGTGCAATGGAAGCATCTACCTATTGAGGAGGCAACCTGGGAGCGGTCTAAGATGCTGCGGGAGAGATTCCCAACCTTGGACCTTGAGGACAAGGATCCACCTCATGGGGGAAGGATTGATAGGCCACGTCGGTCAGAGAGGGGCCTAAAACCGAACCTCAAGTATCAAGGGTGAAGAGTGCACGTGAGAAAGGAGCTGCATGGCTTGCGGAGGTCAAGAAGAAGCTGTCAAAGTTGTTGCATGGAATAAAACAACTTCAAACGTTTACATGCAGCGTTGCCCAGTCAACTAGCCGTTGGAGCTAGTTTAGGAGCCTGTTTTTCCATTACTTCCCGTTGTTGTTTACTGAGTAAAAGTTTCGTAGCTTAAGTTTCGGTCATGTACTCGTTGATTTCGCTAGGCTTTAGCCTATTTAAGGAACCAGAGTTTAGCAATAAAAAAGCAAGAAAATTTCCTCAACTATTGTGGTCCTGTTCTCGCCTTAAAGAGAATATATATTTCTTTTTTTTTATCTGTTATAATCCTTCTTTGACTGGGACCACTATCAATCTCCCACCCTGGCAATGAATCATATGCACACACAACAGTAACTACTACTTTGTGTCCAGCTCTTCTGTACAAAGTCAAAATAACATGTCATGAAGTTGGAGGTGTTGCACGTTGAAGGTAACTCTTTAAAAACTTGGCTTAAGAAATAAAAGCCACGCCAGGATCTTCATGATGAAATTAACATGAGAAGATATTCACAAAGTTGTTCTTACAAGAGGTATTATGCACTCAAAACCTAAGGTGCCACGCCTAAATATGGACAATAGTCAAGATAGGAGGCTTCTTGAAAACCTTGAGATCTTTCTAAACCCAACTTTAGAGTGTGCCAGATGCAAGCTTTAAGGCATAGTTTAAACCGGACAGCTGGATTGATTTTTCAAAATCGAGGCAGCATGGCTACCATCTTCATAGACGGGGTAAATATACTTGCTGATTACCGTGCAAGATGCAAGCTTTAAGGCATCGCAAATCCTGAGTTCAAAGTGGTAATAAAAGAGAAGCTTGGTTATTTACATGAAGGCACATAAACTTCAGATTCAAACAGACTGTACTATCGTAGAACAGTAGATTAGTAAAATTTGAACCATCATTCATGCTTGACGAAAACAAAAATTGAGCACTGATGTTACAAAGAGAACTGCATCCTAAACTGGATACTTCCTATAAAGAAGCAGACTTTTCCAACAATTTACAAAATGCCATAAAATTCTGAATAAAGTAGTATTAGTTAGAGCCATGTTGACGAAGGAAAACAACAAACGCTGTTGATGCCACAATCAAGTACGGAAATAAAGTCCATATGCCCTGGAAACATGTAATAAGAACATTCGCATTAAGGGAAGTCTCAACATTCGCATTAAGGGAAAACAATGACTTAACAAAAGGAAAATACATATATAATATTACCACAGCTGTTGCAACACTTGCAAGTGCCACGACTGGTCGTTCTCTCAGCAAAAAACCAATGGCCAACTGATGCAGGAACACGAAATAACACGTTCAAGTTGGACAGAGATATTTTTAAAGTCAAACAAGGGACAAGTCAACTTTGAAATATATATCATGCTACAATACAACTTGCAATACATGTTAGCTACAATAAAAGAAACTAAACAGGACCATCCAGATCAAGGAATATTATCTCAGTGTCAGGCTCCATACTGGTACTACCCTCTTAGAGTATCGGTACGTTTGGTACGTTGACCAGTTCGGCATACCGACTCCCGTACCGCATATCGGTACCCAACCGGTACAGCTCCGTATGCCTTGTACTCGGTACATTTCCGTACTGCAAACCGGTATCAAACCAGTATAGTTCGATATGCCTTGTACCGTCCCGTTCAGCATAGTATGTGTGAGACCCTGGAACTGGGCCCGGTCCATTTGACCGGCCCAGTCCCAAACCTTGGCCTCACGTGCGTTGCACGTGAGGCAACGGGATGGAATTCCTTCCATCCCGAAGAAGGAAGCCCTGTTTTTAGGGCTTCCTCTCCTTCTCCTTGAGGCCACCGAGGAGAGCCGCCACACCAAGAAGAGGGAGAAGGGGGGATTCTTCTTCGTGTTGCCAGAGAGAGAGAGGGCCGTTGAGTGGCTTTCTTCTTCCGTTGCCGCCGGAGAAGAAGAGAGGCGCCGGATCTTCGTCGGGGCCGAGGTAAGAGTCCCTCGCCTTCTCCTCCTCTTTTGATGCTTGGCCATGACGTGCTGTGTATTGGAGCCGGCCAATCGCCGGATTTGCGTCCAAAACGGCTTCGGCTCTAGCCGTTGGCGTGCTCGCCGCCGCCAGTCGCCGAGGGTGGCTGGGCTTGCTCCGCCACCTCCTGTTGCTGCTGGGGCCGGCCACCGCGGCCGCCCTTCGGATCGACCGAGAGGGAAGAAGGGGGCGGCAGGGGGCACGGATCCCCTATTTCGCCGAAGGAGAAGAGGGGAGTCGGGAGAGAAAAGAAGAAAGAAGAAAAAGAAAAGAAGGAAAAAGAAAGGAGAACAGAAGAAAGAAAAAAAAAGAGAAAAGAAAAGAAAAATAATTTAATAATAATAAAGAAAGAGGATGGTTTGTGGGTATGAACCCAAACTTGGGGTGCTAGGCACTCCTTCAGGGCCAGCCATGGAAGGATATTAAGATTTAAGTTATATATATATATATTGTGATAAATTTTAAAAGAAAAATATGATTTTTGGATATTAGGTTCTGCGAGGGATTTGTGAGATTAATTGGATCGCATTCAATGTAAGTAATGAACTGCCTTTTCTAGACTCTTCATTTATATAATATTATTTTTGCATTAAATAAATTGTTAATGAATTTATATGTGATTTATGAATTTACGAGATGATGATTTGAATGAAAAATGGATATGTGAACTGAGATAATATTTTTCGGATTATTGTTATATTTACTGTTCTTGCATCGTATATGCATATTTAGATCGGATTATGATATATCTATTTTGTTACAAAAAGAATTTTGATGTGCATTAGATTTGGAACTCTCAGTCTGACTATGTTCTGTACCCTGCCAATTGGGAGTTATGCATTGGCAATTCTGGCCCCACCATAGGGTATAAGTGTGGTATTCTGGCCTACTCCGCAG
This sequence comes from Phoenix dactylifera, assembly GCF_051530095.1. Lineage (NCBI taxonomy): Eukaryota > Viridiplantae > Streptophyta > Magnoliopsida > Arecales > Arecaceae > Phoenix > Phoenix dactylifera. The sequence continues at coordinate 5,735,855 of NC_143202.1, forward strand.
GGTATAAGTGCGGTATTCTTGCCCACACCGCAGGGTATAAGTGCGGTTCTGTTTCTGGCCTAGCCATAGGGTATAAGTGTGGTCGTAGCTAAAGGCTGATGAGATGAATGTGATTTGTTTCGAATCAGATTTATGATTATGTATATAGATATTTGAAAAAATACGAATTTTAATGAATTTGTGCTTGAAAAGGAATTAATTATGTTATTATGTTGATTCATTGTAATTTGTATTTATATTTTATGTATTATATGAATTGACTAGTTAAGGTGTTTATTACTTACTGGGCTGTCTAGCTCATTATACAATTTCTTGTTGTTTTACAGACTTCGAGAACTAACCTATCGGGGATTTAAAATGGGAGGGCGACTAGAAGAACTGAAACACAAGTTATCCTAGATTAGGCTTTATTTAAATTGATGTTTTATCTTTATTGTTTCGCTGCGTATTTAGAACTGAGACTATATAATTTGGGTCAGTCGATGGAATAAGATTGTATTTATTTCAGCTGAATTAATTTAGTTACATTTTTGAGATTTGGTTAACATGCCTTGCATGCTCGTGGGGAGAGTTTTCTACGGGTGTGCGGCGGTTGGCGCGGACCCCCGGCTCGCGATCTCGGGCCGGAGGCGTGACAGTATGGCATACCTTAATCTAAATGCACAAACAATTCAGGACTTGAGAGTAGAAACATGATGTGATAGCATGGTTCTTGTGAGGATATTCACAACATGTAAACTACTCTATGACCAGAGAGCAGTGTGATTTTTTCAGACAGCCTACTCTACGACATGTAAACTACTCTACAGCCAGAGACATCATCTCTCACAGAAATGAGAGCTGATGAATGAGAAAGGTTCATCTTAGAGCTGAGGGAAAGATACTGCATAGAGGCCTGATTGATACTACATTGTTCAGGGAAGCCAAATTCCAGAACCAGGAGATCTTCATATATCAATACCACAATGCACTTTTTCAAAGAAGAACAAAATATTATTTTGTTTCTTAGAGGAGCATACTGACCATCATACATATTTTTTTTAAAAATATGCAAGCTATGTTAACTCTAGTCTTCCATGGAGATGAATACAAGAATCATTCAGACATTTTTCCAAGTGTCTACCTTGGTAAGAGGTAAAAAAAAAAAAAAGAGATACAGAGATATGCAGAAAAAAGATAATTTTAGTCCTGGTTCCACACTTGATTGAATGGTTAGATTAGAGAAACCACAGGATGAGATGATTCGTTTTCAACAAGGCATCAGGCTTCAGGTGTAACAATTAGATCTAGACAAATTTCCTATTCTCCAATAGGATATTGTAAGATAAAAGCAGAGAAAAGAATACAAGGCCTTTTTACTTTTCTTTTGTTGCATGTACACCCCCAAAAATATACAAAATTGTATGAATGCAGTCATAAAATTGCTACTTGCATGTATATCCTAATAAAATATTTATTTTGCATGTATACCCTTCCTTTTCTTTTCTTTATATATGTACCAATATCATTTAATGCCGTTAAAAAATAAATGATTTAAATTTTAAATGACTGAAATACCCTTGTAGGTAGACGCACAAAAAGAAAACTTTATAAAGATACACATGTAAATAGCAACTTTGCAAGAGTATTTATGCAATTATGCATATTTAGAATGGTATACACTTAAAAAAATTTAATAAAAATGATCAAAATTCAGTAAAAATAATTCAGTTGTCCTGAAAAGAAAGGATGACAAAAAAAAATTAATATTATCATGTCACACGATCTTTTGTTAATATCAACTCTTATAGAATGAATAATGTTGCTTTGATGAAATCCTAGCCTCAAAAAGAAATAACTCAACATTTATAAATCACTAAAAAATATTTTACTAATCTAAGCATCTATAATTAATTTAAATTTGATATGCTTTAATTTTTAAAAATGATGAAGAATATATAGATGCCCTAGATTCAATAATGATAATTATATCAAAATCAAATGGAGAATAACATTACCAAATGATCACCTAATATTCCAACTTGACCGAGTCATGATCTTAAAAAAAAATTTGACAATGTGGCTCATCTTTTTTTGACTTGTTGATTCAACTGAATCATAAAAGACTTAACAAGTTACCGCCATATTTTGATCCTTTTTTAATAAATTTTTTGAATTTATACCCTTCTAAATATGAGAATGCATGAATACCCTCGTAAAGTTGCTATTTGCGTCTATACCATCATAACTTTTTTGCATATCTATCCATAAGGTTATTTCAGTCATTTTAATTTTAAGCCATTTATTTTTTAATAACGTTAGATGGTATGGGTACATATGCAAAAAAAAGAAGGATATACAAGCAAATAGTAATTTTATGAGGATATTCATGCAATTTCATATATTTAGGAGGGCATACATGCAAAAAATCCTTTCTTTTTCTAAATGTGGAACTCCTATGAAACTTTTGTTGGTATTTTAAACTATATTCAACATATGACAAGCAAAGCCAGGGTTGGAACTAAAAATTCTCTCTTTTTAGAGGGACAATGATATATGATAGTTGAAAACTAAAAATGAATGTTATAGTTTCGCATCCTTGATATAAAGAGAGCTGATGAGAAAAATGTTTTTAAAACCTTAATGCCAATAAAGCTCAAAATCTAATATTTTAACATTTACATAGCTTTTCCTCATTACTCAATCAAAAGTTCTCTTAGTTAATTTCTATTCCACAACTTTGACAAGTAAATTCATCTATGATAGATAAACAAATGAAAGAATAGAAAGGCATTATATAAAGTACTATAAAATAAAAAATTATGCATTAAATTACATAGACATATAGAAATGGTTCATAAATTGTAATTCTGATTAAGGCTACCAAAAAATGAGAATATAGTTTTTCATGCTTACTTGAAGCATATGCAAGGGATTTTCCGATGTTATTTTCTAAATATAAACTATAATTTTAATAACATATTAACAAAATACTTTAACAAGAAAAATATAGTTACAAATCTTGCCAAATATATGCCAAGAGGATTATAGTGAAGCCAGAAGACTGAGAGAGGTAAATGAATGTGTATTTAGAGAAATAACTATGGAAGGGAGACTATTTCAAACATTGTCCAATTGGAAAATGTGTGTGTGAGAGAGAGAGTCCAAAGTATTCCAGGAATGAGCATAGAGAGGTGAAATAATATGGGCAGAGAAATATGTAACCAATGCTGTTTTGGGTCCCCTCCAATCAGGAAAATGTCAAGCCTATGAAAAATATTCTATATTTATGAAACTAGCTAGCCATCTAAGTAAAGATTTTAAACTACATGCTTCTAAATACATTTTTAGCCAAGAAAAGTAAAACTACAATGATTGCCAACAATCGGGATTTATTGATATTCTTGATTCTTGAGTAGCTGCTGAAAAATAGAGGCCACACAAATATTTTGGGGAGCAGTTCCCTATAATAATTTTGTTGCGGAGAGGGGGATGAATAATTCGTTGGAGATAATCAAATACTTCTTTTTCAGAGGGGAGTGTGTGGCCCTTGCCAGCCCCCTTTTGGTTCCGCCGCTACTTAAAGCAAATGTGTCAAAAGATGGTTTCTTCAGTAAAGTTGAAAAATGCACCGATATGCCAACCCATTCCATATATTGGATTCAAGTTAACCTCAGAAAAATGCCATAAAATCAAATATATACCTTCAACTGGCTGTGAAAAATGTTAAAGATTAGTTAGTATATGTGCATAAAGGCATAAAATAGATTGCAAAGCTTGCACCTCACATAAGCTTCTCAAATATGTTATGTGTAACCATTCCGAAGTTTTCATGCCAAAGTTTTCGATTTTGGCAAGATTTCATAAAATATTGTAGATCTATGAATGATCTACACAACCTCAATAAAACTTATTTTTTCGTTAAATCAATAAATATTTAAATTAACAAATATATTTTCAAATTAAAAATAATAATAATAAATAACTATGAATTAAAAGTATGTTAGAGGTATGCATGCTACTTTCGACCAAAATTTAGTACCAATTTATTTAAGTTTAGATGTGATCATACGCATAGTGATATTTGAATAAAATATAAAAAGAAGAAACCTTCTATGAATGCCCGCATGCTGAAAAAAGATATGTAGCATCTATGGTAGAATAGTCCATGGATCTGAGCTCTAATTAATTTTCAAAATTTTTAATTTTAAAAATTATTTTTTTTAGTTTATAAAATTATTAAAAATATATAATTACTATAACAAATATAAAAAAAGTACTATGCATAGATAATTTACAAGTATTTTCTAAAGTAGAAAATATTTTTTCATCACAATAAAATTTTATTATTTTTTAAATAATTAATAAAATGAAATGTGCTCGACAAATTTGTCAGAATGGATCCATGGAGGAAGATGTAGAACGTGACATTGGTTAAGACCATAGGCATAGTCTCTCAGGTCGGCATTATTGGAGATGCAACTGGTGCAGCATAAAATTTAGAAGAGGGGTAACCAAGAAGAAGCAGCATTTGGCACTAGTTATCTTGATGTATCCATATGCCAGAAATGCACACAAGAGGTCCGACAACTGATGACGAAGCATTTTGCTGATTTTAAAGCAACAAAGAAGGTTGCCCAAAAGAGGACGAAGGTGGATCCCTAGGCAATAAGCCTCTTTCTTATCACTTGAGAGTCAGAGTAGACATTCGCCTTCGTTCCACTGTCATTCAGACGAGCTTGGATGACCAATGGCAATTGGAGGAGGTGGCAAGGCATAGGGCTCAGTTTAAGCCTTCATAGTATGAGTCAAGCTTTGGTTTTGGAGTCAACAACACAGCTCCAAAGTCCAAAAAGGCCTCCTTAGTCAAGAAAACCATCAATAGAGGAGGTTATATTGCATCTATACTGGGGCCTTTGGTAGTAGGAAGAAAAAGTCTAAAGAGATTTCACCAACGGCCAGCATCCATTATCTAGATTCATGTGCCTTCCTTAGCAAAGATTCGAAGCAATAAAGGATTGACACTACACTGATGACAAGGACATATAGCGAACCATTACATTCTGATTCTACTTCAGACACATCCCAACGAACGCGATAGGCAACATGTACTATCAATCCGCCATCTCTTGGTACAGGCTACTGGTTTGGATGTGAATCCTCCAAGACCAAGGATATTTACGGTAACCTCCTTAACAACAATAAAGATGAGCTATAGAACTAGAACACCTCTTACCGGAACAATTGGGCTACCTATGAACTAACAATGATGCATGATGGTTGGACTATTCCTAGTAGGCAAAGCATCAATTTTCTAATGTACTGTGATATGAATACTTTCTACCCAAAGTCAGTTATTGCTTCCAATCAAGTGCACGATACTGCATACATCCTTATATTGATGGAGGATGTGATAGATTAGGTAGGAGAGTAGAACACCGTGCACATGGTAACTAATAACGAGCCATAGTATAGGGCCACTAGAGAGATTTTGATAGAGCGCTGATCATGCATTTTTTGGACTTGATGTACTGCACATTTTATCAACCACTGTAGATGGACATTGTGAAAATTCATAGGATGAACAAGACTGTAGACATACCCCAATCCATCACCAAATTTATATATAACCACATATGGATCCTAGCATTGATAAGGAAATACATAGGAAAGGCCTTTCTAAGACTTGCACTTGATAGTCTTCTTGAGAAGAAAGCAGACCTCCATCAACTATTTGTCAATGTCAAGTGATAGGAGAGTAAATTTGCAAGGGCCGACACTGAGGAAAGGCTTGTGAGGGCTTAGTGATGAGCCAGTAGTTCTAGTAGTAGGCCGAGAGGACCGTGAAGGCTATCGAGCCATTATACAATATGTTTCGGGCCGTGGACAACCAGAGTTTCACCTAAATAGGCTTGCTGTATCAAATGCTGGAGATGACCAAGGTTCAAAATAGACAGGCAAATCAGATGCTTGCCCAGCAGTTCATCAACTTTATTGAGCAGAAGTGCGAGTACTGGATAGATAGGAAGTTGCATCTACCAAGTAAGAAAATTACATTGAAATACTTGTTCATTGACTACTCTTGTAGTTATAAATGCCTTAGTAAAACAACTACAACTGTATTGGTAGCTTATTACCTAACATCAAGGTTCCAAAATACAGTTCCTAGGATCGACGTGGACAAGGAACTTCTAGCTATCTATTGCCATATGATTTACAAGATAGAGCATGAGTTAGAAGTTGCAACCCGCTTTCTTAAAAGGGTAAGTTAAGTGTCATACGTAAGTGAACTCATATCTTCAAACATCAACATATAACACGTCTCTTTTCCAGGCAAAAATATTTAGGAAGGGCACTGATAGCTTTGGTGGCAAGGAAACCTTGTCAAATAAGAAAACTATAAACCTAGGCACATAAAATATCAACTATAACTAATACTTGATTTTTTATAATTACTATTATCTTATATGTAATTTTCTTCAATGCTTTTGCAGTTAAGGGATGGTTCATTTTGGTCTGTTAGCGAGAAACCTAAGGCGGCTAGTCATTCGAATCCTTTTACAAAGGATCTCCTCAAAAGGCTGTGAGCAGTTGCTCCAACTTTGCCCGCATCCATAGCAACCAGAGTAACCAGTTTGATGCAGAAGTGCCTATGTCCAAGGTCCGCAATCTCAATACCGGTACGGTACACCTATGTGTCAAAATATCTCTCTAACCAATTTTTTTAATTTTTATCTCGGTACGCATTGGTACGGAACTGAATGCACCTTGATATGCCTCGGTATAGGGTGGTACACCTCGGTACTGATGGTATAGTGCTTATATCGACTTGAAGGTGTGTTTCATACTGGTTTTCTCCCGTACGGTATGGTATGCCACATATTGGGTGGAATGGTGCAGTACGGTAGACCTTGCCTATGTCCACTATAATTTAAGGTTGATTCTGAGGTGATTTTAGGAGGAAGTGAACCAAAGTGTAATGATCCACTCTAGAATGATTTCGTTCAAGATAAGGATGATCCCATGATCGAATGGCTTGAGGGCCAGGCAGGAGCCGAAGCTCGATGGTCTAGGATGGCCTCCACAACTAGCTAGTTTTGTAGCCAAGGAGGCAAGATTGGATGTAGAGCAATGGATAGAACATAACATTTTACGCTTGCATTCAATCGTACCAAAGGGGTAAGTGGGGAACTGATCATCACAGTGCTCCATGTCTGAGACATCCTCCTAGAGATATGATTAAGAGATGCTTAGATGATGCCACCATGCTATCCGATCTACTCAATTAGGAGGGCACCATCCATTCTTCCGACATAGCCATGCAAAAAGGAGCACGAAAGAAAAGAAAGCAGCTTCTCAACCAATCTTCAAAGAAAAAGGAAAGCCAACTGCAACCCCTTGGAGAGAGTGGAGTTCGTTTAGACTCAAAGACCAATCGGAGCAGCGATGATAGTTCCAATGATCATAAATCTAGTGGCAGGAAGGGAGCGGAGGATATGAGACCATCATTTATGAGATACAGCCCTACGTTGGTCTTCGATTCACTAGAGTCCCAATTCACTCATGCCATGCAATATAGAGATGATGCACGACACAGAGCCTGTGAAGATACCATGTATACAGAAGACAAGCTCCTCGAAGTCATTCAAAATATGAACCACTATAGATGACCTCGCAAGTAGAGTAGAATCCTTGAACATATAAGATTTCAAATCATATACTGGATCCTAATGCCCACTACCTAGCTATGACCCATACAGATACAGATATGGGGCATCTATATCTTCTAGTAGCTACTACCCTACATAGCCTTGAGCACCTTACAAGTGGATTTTACTATCGGCATATTAAGATAGGGCCCTCAGCTATAGCATCAGACAGATGAGTCCTCCTAAAGCTAGAGCTACACCTAGAGTACCGAGACTAGTTACAACCCAAGAAGCATACCTTATGGGATGAGCTTACATGACTATAATGCCATGTGGTTGGAGGGATGGTATGATGTGCCCTTTGATTACATAAATGATCTTAACGCTTATAAGAGACATTGACACCCCACCAGATTTTAGATGTCGGTATATATATCATATTTAAAATGTATTAAATTGATTCTACATTTTCTATTTCACTAATTTTTTGTAAAAATATACTAATTGATCTACTTCAATTGAATTTTATGAGAATATTATGGTCAATTTGAGGGCGTGAAGCATCAGAACAATAAATCACACATCAAAAAATATGAAAAAATATAAAATTAGGGATGAAATCAACCACAAAATCAAAAAAAAATGAGAAAGCTAAAAAATTGAGAAAACCAAAAACAAAAAATAGGCATGCCGGTCAGATCGGCATGTCTTGGTGTACCATGTGGCGGCATAGTACCGAATTGGTAATTGACCAGTATGGTTCTCGGTATCGGTTCTATTTACCTTGCTCTCATTTCTATGCATTGCATAACATGATGCAAGGTAACCTCAAGTCTTTTCAAAATTTAAAGTACAGTAATGGTGGTCAGCAAGGTTCGCCGAATCAATATCGAGAATCATACCGGTCAATGAGCGGTTTGATACCGTACCGACACGGTACAAGTGGCATGCCGATTCCGAGCTGGCATGCCAATTTTTTTAATATTTTATAAATTTGAATTAATAGTAATATATTTTTTATTTTTTTTATTTTAAGTATAATTTGATGTTTCTTGACATTTTTTGATGTTTCTTGACATTTTTTGATGTTTCTATTATCCCAATACATTCTCAATGATGTCTTCTGATGTTTTAAAGTGATGCTTAAGTATAATTTCTATTTCTAGAATGCATTGAATGCTAGAAGAAGCAACATAAAATATTCTAAAAGCAATTAGTAAAATACAAAATATAAAATAAAATAATCAATTATATATATTTAAAGTATAACATATCACCATCTAAAATCTTGTCGAGTGGCGATTCTTTCATAGATATATGGATTATTAGCATAATCAGAAGGCACATCAGCCCACCCTTCTAACAAAGCGATATTATCCTATACGCTCATCCCATAAGGAACAAACTTTGCATTATAATCAGTCTCAAATCTCTCACTGAAGCTTTGATTTTGAGAAGTGTCCTTTGGATAACAATATGGCCATGGAGAGGCCTACCTGAATATGCCGACGGCAAAATCCAATCCGTAAAATGCTTCGGGTTGCGTAGGATAGTAGCCACGAAAAGACAACGCCTCAAACGCACATATTCATATCCATATACGTATGAGTCATAGGCTGTCTGTGGCTACAGGTAATAGGATATAGTATACGACTTGGAACCTGATATCTATAGTCCTACTTCATGTGCGAGGTCATCTGCAGCTACATCGTATCCTCCTGAACAACCTTGAGGAGCTCGTCTTCTATTATTTAATCGTATCCTCACGGGCTCTACCGGCTCATGCACCATATTCCTATCTTATGTAGTATACGTAAACTGTGACTCATCAGTGAATCGAAGACCATCTTCCGACTGTCCTATTAACGGTATTCCTATATCTACTCCTTAGCCACTATATTCATGATCACCAAGAATGTCATCGCTACTCTTTTTGATCTCTAAATCAGAGTGAACTTACCTATCGTCCACCCTTTCCATTAGGGTTGCAATTGCCTTTCCATTTTTTTTGCTGCACTAAGCAGTTGTTTGCATTCCCTTCATGCCCTTTTCTGCCTGGCTATGCTGGGAGGATGGATGTCGCCCTCCTTACTAAGTCAACTGAATAGAATGGTGACCTCATCTACGCAACTCTCGATCGTATCTCTAGAAGGATGTCTGGGACAAAAAGTCATGTGATGATCAACTCCCTAACAATCCCTGTGGCTGTGGCTGATCAGTTGGAAAGATGCATAAAATGTTGCGACCTGCCCATTACCCTGTATCGATCTTAGCATTGCTAGCTACAAAACTGGTCAGTTGTGGAGGCAATCCTAGCTCATTAAGCTCCGGTGCTAGCTACTGGCCCACAAACCATTCGATTCTAGGATCATCCTCATTGTAAACAAAAGCATTGTGGATCAGATCCGTGTACTTTAGCACTAGTTCTCTCTAAATGCACTTCAGCTTGAACCCCAGATTATAGTGAACATATACAAGATCATTGAGATGCTTTTGTGTCAAATAGTTCCTCTGCTTGCTATGGATGAGGGCAAAGATGGACTAATTATACTCACAGCCACTTAAGAAGATCTAGGAGAGGACCAGATAGCTAGCCATTTACGATTTTTCGTGGACAAACCAAAACGAATCCAACATTTAGCTACAAAAATATTGTAGAATATTACATACAAGATAGTATCATATTAGTAACTATATAATGTTAGGTAATAGTTATCGTTGATATGTAATATATCCAGATTCATGCTTTTCTTATGACAATAGCCAAGGCTCCAAACTATCAGTGTCCTCTCTAAATATTTTTGTCTGTAAAAAAAACAATGTTATAATATGTTAATCATTAAAGATATGAGTTAACTTATGCATGCCACTTCAGTTAACTTATCTTTTCTAGACATAGAGCCACGACTTTTGGATCAAGCTCCATCTCATAGATCATATAACACAGAGCGACCAGAAGTTCGTCCATATCGATCCCAGGTATGGTATACTAGAACCTTGGGTTCAGGTAGAAGCTGCAGATAGAGTTCGTTATTGCTTCAGTAAAATTGTACAAATATAGGAGCTATATAATTTTTAATGTTCTTGCTTATCTGCTAGATGCAAGTCCTTATCCATCTGATAGTCCCACCACCACTCAATGATGTTGATGTAGTCTTGGGCATGCTTCGGATCTGCCTTCTGATTTGATCCTTTGCCCTCTCCATCATACGATATAGGAGGCCCATCTAGGAGTACCTCTCACTATCCACAGCCCAAAGCACTTTGTGCAATGGCTTCATAGCCTTTGCTATCTTCTCGATCTGCTGTTAGAATGTCTACCTCATCACGAAATCCTCCACAATGCTTCCCCCAGTGCTGACCCTCGCAAATCTGCTCTCCTATCACTCGACACTGACAAACATTGGATGCAAGCCTACTTTCCTCTCAAGAAGACTACGAAGTGCAACGTAGTTAGTAACAAATCATGTTACACCTTTCTTTAAGATCTCTTCCCCTGTATATCTTCTCATTAATGGTAGGATCCATGTGTGGTTATAAATATATCTAGTAATGCTTTAGGTTGTCTCCATTATCTGCTACACCCTACAAATCTTCACAATATCCATCAATATGAGGTCGATACAATATACAGCTCATGGGGTCCAAAAAATATATGGTCACCACTCCATCAAGATCTTTCCAATGGCCTTATATTATAACCCATTATCAGTGATGTCTGCACAACATTCTTGTCTCCTACTTGATCAATCACCTCCATCAATCTGAGAATGTCATAACGTCGTGCACCTAATTGGAACCATCAACTGACTTTTGGAAGAAAGTCTTCATACAATATGTCAAGTTGATGATGTTCTGCTTGGTAGGACCGGTCCAACCATCATACACACCATCTGTCTATATATGGGCCACTAGCTCTAGTATGAGGCAATCTACTTTTCTAGCTTCTTATTATTGTTAAGAAGCTCACCATAAATGTCCTTCAATTCTGAAGACTACACCGAGACCAACAACCTATATGGATGAAATGATAGACCTATATTACGTATTGTCTGCCTCATTCACTGGAATATGACTGAAGTGGAACTAGGATGCAATGCTTGCCACATATCCTTCTTATCATTCTTTAGCATGGTGTCAAACTGTCAACCCTCTGCTGCTTCGAAGCGTTGCTGAGAAAGGCACATGAATCTAAATCATGGATGATGGCTCCTAGTGAAATCTCTTTGGAGGACTTATTCTTTTTGCCAAAAGCCACCAGCATATATGCAATACATCAGTTTAATAATTATTTAATAATAGTAAAATTTTGTTACAATAAAAAATATATTTTTCTACTTCAAAAAATACTTCTAACTTATTTAATATATAGTACTAATTTTTTATATTTTTGGTTATTTATATATTTTTAATAATTTTTAATTTTAAAAATATGTTTAATTATCATAAATTAAGAAAAATATGTTTTCTAATTCAAAAAATACTTTTGAATTATATAATAATACATAGTACTATTTTTTTATATTTTTTACTAGTTATATATTTTAATGATTTTTAATTAAAAATAAATATAATATTTTTAGAAAATTAACGAGCTCAGATCCATGTAGAATCCTACTGTGGATGCTACACATTTTTTGAAGCCTAAGAGCATTGGTCAAAGGCTACTTATTTCTCAATTTTCTTTTAAATTTAGGCCCAGGCCACTATAAGTGTGATTGCATCAAAATTTGAATAAATGAATACAAAAGTTAGATTGAGGTAGCTTGCATATGCCTAAACAAGCTTCTAATTTTACAGTTATATTTTTAAATTTATTTATTTATTAATTTTTAATCCAAATATATATTTTTTAATTTAAAAAGTTTATATTTAATGAAAATGAAAGATTTTAGTGTGATTATGTAGATCATCTATGGATCTAGAACATATCATGAAATTAAGTCAAAATAAAAAAATTTGGCATGACCTCTTATTTTGAACTTTTTTTGGTATTTTTCGGCATTGAAAAAAAGGAAAGAAATGAGGTAGGGAAGAGCAATCGTATCTTATTAAAAATCATTATATATTTTTAATAATTTTTAATTTTAAAAATATGTTTAATTATCATAAATTAAGAAAAATATGTTTTCTAATTCAAAAAATACTTTTGAATTATATAATAATACATAGTACTATTTTTTTATATTTTTTACTAGTTATATATTTTAATGATTTTTAATTAAAAATAAATATAATATTTTTAGAAAATTAACGAGCTCAGATCCATGTAGAATCCTACTGTGGATGCTACACATTTTTTGAAGCCTAAGAGCATTCGTCAAAGGCTACTTATTTCTCAATTTTCTTTTAAATTTAGGCCCAGGCCACTATAAGTGTGATTGCATCAAAATTTGAATAAATGAATACAAAAGTTAGATTGAGGTAGCTTGCATATGCCTAAACAAGCTTCTAATTTTACAGTTATATTTTTAAATTTATTTATTTATTAATTTTTAATCCAAATATATATTTTTTAATTTAAAAAGTTTATATTTAATGAAAATGAAAGATTTTAGTGTGATTATGTAGATCATCTATGGATCTAGAACATATCATGAAATTAAGTCAAAATAAAAAAAATTGGCATGACCTCTTATTTTGAACTTTTTTTGGTATTTTTCGGCATTGAAAAAAAGGAAAGAAATGAGGTAGGGAAGAGCAATCGTATCTTATTTTGGGTAGGATCCTCCTTGAATCGTCAAAATCTGTATGTTTTTAGCAAGGGGGGATTTGAGAAAAGTGTGAAGGAAGGCTTGAAAAGGCTTGAAGAAGCCTTTGGAAGGCCTTCTCGTCACTTAAAAAAAGGAATGACTAGTCGACCGGTTCGGAGCAATTCTAGGTGGGTCTCATTTTTCACAATCGAACCGACCTGATTCTATGCCGATTCAGCTCGGTATGGCCCGAATCAAGTGGTTCCGGCCAGTTCGGCAGACCTTGGTGGTCACTACAATGGAATGGCTGGTAAAACAAGAGCAACAACCTTGATAGAACACAAAAGTTGAATCACGAACATACATGTGCTATATGTACATGGACAAACATGTGTTTATGTCTATAATTCAAAAGCATAACAAGCCTTATCATTTCTATCTAGTTCCCCTTCATGAATTGTGTTCTCTTGACAATTCCTGTTCTTGTTTTTGTAGGTATTTTGTTCCTCTCTCTCCTAACCTTATAGCATACATGGTCTCCTTTATCTACATTGTAGCTGTTCTATCAACCCCCTTGTTCCTAGACATGTTATCTGTCAATGAAAATTTGTAAGATCTACAAATATATTAATTAGTTAATCACTCCTAGTACCAAATAGTAAATCAAATGTTTTAATTGTTGCAAAGCTATGTGTTTATACACATTATTGGCCAATAACTTAAGATCTCAAGGGCCTGATTGGATGCCAGAATTTGGCATTGGTGATAACTCTTTCCAAAACTTTTAGGGATAAGGCAAATCATCAGATGCTGCTAATATTTGGATTCCACATACAAGCTGTACACCTGCATTCATGCATTTATCTCCATAAAAGGATGTGACAGTAGTTCATCTACAAGATTCACACAGTATACTTCTATGATATAAACTTACAGTAACTGTAAGTATTATCTATAATTAAGGATAATGATGATTAACCTGACTCGGAAGAGTAATTAAACCACCACAGCAAACTCCAGCAAAAAAGCACTCTGAGGGTATTCCCTGAATGCAGTAAATCAAACCTAAGTGTTAATTGGATGTGAGTGCTAAGAAGTAAATGGATGTATAGCTTAGCAGATGGGAATCTATTTTTAATAAAAGAATAAAATGGGTGCAATACAAGATGATGGTCTAACAATTCTCTGAATGCAAATACCATCAAGATAAAGTTGTTGCTCTTCTGTCTAAGAATAGATTCTGAAGAATAAATATCCCTTTTTTTTGCCAGATAATATATATATACCTAGTTAATCTAGACATGACATGATAGTTTCAGTTCCCATAAAACAAATATGGTTTGTCATATTGAAGAAAATGAATACTTGAGATCATTAGGATTCGAGCTTGAAAAGCAAAATTTATACTGAAACAAGAGGTATGTTTACATTTACCTATTGGTGATTTAATATTCTTTTATTTTACAGACTATGGGATTAGATTATCATTTTCCTAATTTACTGGTAAAGGTATCTGGTAGCGAAAATTTATTCCACTGCAATAGGCAATGCTGTAGATGATGTAGCATGACCAACATAAAGGGGGAAAAGAATTAGCTACACAAATATATGACTTTTGTAAGCCATCACCATATGTTTATCTTTTAGCAGAGAGATTAAAATAACTAATAAAAACATATAATCTGGAAGCTAAAGATCACCAGCATCTCAGAGACCACCAACTTCTAAAGTGACATCTTTGAGCAACAGGAGGTTTGAATTCAAGATAGTCTTATAATGATCTATTTCTAGTTCTGTTTCACCAAAACAGCCTTATTAAGTATCTGAAGTAAAAATATGGGTTTCATTTTTGTAATTTTCTAATCATTCCAAAGTGTCACAAGTGGCATTAATCAAATTTTCTATGGTTCGATCAAACTCCCCCAATCATGATCATGATGTTTCAATAGTTTGCCTGCCAACTTGTTTTTGATTATGACTAGATAGCCAGGTCTCCAACCACTAACCAGCACATGTCAAGTTGGTCCACCAGACCAAAGTGGAATATCTGAATGTCAAAACTCTCAATCCCCAGTTTACCTTTCTATTACTCTGTTGTGCATAACAAGCAATTTATAGCTATATTATTCAAATTGAAGAAACAATCATAGTTAACCAATTTATTGTCATCATTTTTAATGCATGAAGATTCCAAATGCCTAAAAAATGAATGATCACGTTCCCTGGATATTAATGATAGATCTAGTAAACAACATGTAGTTTAATTTAATATGGGAGTAATATAGTACTTCATTAAATAAATAAATCTTTTGGGAGAGATTTTGATAATGCCTTTCAATTTGAGTCACAGACTCACCAGTCAAAGAGTAGTTCACAACCTACATCCCCTAGACTGGATGATGATTACCTCCAGACCATCTCTGAGCAGGTGGCTGCTATATTGCTAGCAGCCAGAGCTACAACGCCGGGGAAGAGTGCAAAGGGTTCTTCCATGGCTCCTCCCTATGACTCCATTGGATATAACTGTTTGCCTATACTTCCACTATCACTCAGTTGTTCACCGAGCAAAGTATCCAGCTTGCATATCTTCGGACATTGGTCATCAGTTTGTGGGAGAGTTATAGATATGGAGCATGAGGTGAGAGGAGAGAGTCGGCAACTCGATCTGATCAAGATGAGAGCATTCCATTGTTAGAGCTGACTGTAGAAGCTGGAAGAGTCCTAGGCTTGAATGAGTCAGGCATTTGGCAGTTGCGTGAGGAGATGAGAGGCTCAAGCAACAATCACATCGGGCAATGCTTCTCTTCTTCAATCCATGGACAAATTGATTTGACAGCTTGATGCCCTATTACTTATGCCATAGCTTTGTAGCACCTAGGATGTCTACTACCACCAGTAGGCCTCCTAGTCAGCCTAGTTATACTACTTATCGTTTCTTCCAGTCATCATCGTCTGGACCTCTCATCCCTTCGGCCAAGTGTTGGGCCTTCTAGCAGGACTAGAAGCTGGGGAGCCGATATTTCGTCTAGACCGTTTGCTCATTAGGAGATTTCTTCTTTATCTAAAAAGGATTAGAGCTTCTTCTGATTCTATATGTATCTTCAGCATGTGTTTTATTTGGATGACTTTGTTTTGGTATCATGTTTCAGATATGTATTATGGATGAGAGATGACCCTATGGATGATACGTATTATGGATGACTTCATGTATTATGCACTATCTTTTTTCCATCTTATTTCATGTCCGCTCTTTCATGCTATGTATGGCTTTCCTTGATTAATGATGCCAAAAAGAGAGAGTATATATGTAAATGTAGTACAAGTATACATGCATTTGACTAATGTGCATAAATGCATGAGGTGATACAAATGTTTTGACTGATGTGCATGCATTTTTTTGATTTGATACTATTTGTTTCTTTGATACTATGGATTAATACTATTGACTAGCATGCATGTTTGCTTCGATACCATTGACTAATGTGTCATGTATGCATGCATATCCTGAATAAATTCATATGCTCTGATATTATTGTACAGGAATGATAATGCTCTGATGCTACAACACATTTGTATTATTACATGCTCTGATACTATTTTATATTCCTACTATTGTCACGAAAAGGGAGAGTATATGATTTATATTCTAATACTAGCACCCAAGGTACGCCGTACTAGCCCGAACCGAGAGATACGAGACGTATCGTACCGATTCGATACCGATACCTGGTATGGATGGCGTACCGATACTCGATATGCCAAAAATATTTTGTACCATACTATATCGACATTATACTAGTATGGCACCGGTACGGGGTCCGGTACCGAGACGATGAACCTTACTAACACCATTCATCTAATATTATGTAAAATGATTAGAGACAGTGAGAAAAGATTAGAGGCTCATACTATTTGCTCTAATGCTATGTTATGTCTTGCATGCACCATTTTCAATATTTAGATGCTCTGTTGTGTATTTAAATGATCTTCTAATGATCTGTAATAATGCTATGATACATTGGTTTGAGACACTATCGAATGATTAGCATGCCCGACACAATGATTAGATGTTTATACAATGTTCTAGTGTAATATATACCCTACTTCGAAATATTCTGATGCTTGTTAAAAATGGCATATCACATAGGCATTATTCTACTTTGATATTTTGCATGACAGTAGACTATGTTTTGAAAAACACACTTCGCTTTACATTACTTATACCTAATGTTTTGTCGTCATCAAAAATGACCTAAAAGAATGATTTTAATGATTACAAAATAATTGAGCAGGTTACTAGTGCTTGTGTATTTTGGAGCAATTTAAGTTGGTTTTTTGGGAAGCCTTAGAAGCTTGAATATTTAGAGAAGCATTGAAAGAAGTCATCAGAGAAATTCCACCAGGAGCAGCAATCCATGATTTAGATCCAAATGCCTTCTCCAGCAGAGATTCGAGGCAGCAGAGGGTTGACTCAATGCCAAAGAAGGATAAGTGGTGATTAGATCCTAATTCCACTTTAGCGACATCCTGGCGAATATGACAGACAGATAATACGTAATACAGATCTGCCATTTCTGTTATACAAGCTGCCGGTCCCGGTATAGATGCTCGAAGCTCGAAGGACACATACGGTGAGCTTCTTGACAGTAATAAGGAGGAGCTAGACAAATGGATTGCCTCCTACATGATCAAGTGGCCCACATATGGGTTGACCATGATGTGTGATGGTTGGACTAGTCCTACAAGACGGAGCATCAACTTTCTAACATACTATTATACCAAGACTTTCTTCCACAAGTCGATTAATGCTTCTAATTAGGTACACGACGTCGTGTACATCCTCAAACTTATAGAGAAGGTAATTGATTAGATAGGAGAGGAGAATGTCGTACAGGTCATCACTAATAGTGGGCCATAATATAAGACCGTCGAGGAGGTCTTGATGGAGTGGTGGCCATATATTTTCTGGACCCAATGTGCTACACATTACATCGACCTCATGTTGATGGACATTGCAAAGATTTGTAGGATGCAGCGAACAATGGAGACACCCAAACCATCACCAAGGATATTTATAACCATACTTGATTCCTTTCACTGATGAGAAGGTATGCAAGAGGAGATATTTTGAGACCAGGAATCACACGGTTGGCTACCAACTACGTTGTACTTGATAACTCTCTTGAGAAGAAAGCAGTTTTACGTCATATGTTTGTCAATATCGAGTGGCAGAAAAGTAGATATGCCCAGCACGACACTGAAGGGAGTAGTGTCGAAAACTTAGTGATGAGGTAGATATTCTGGCAGTAGGCCACTGCAGTAGTGAAGGCAATCAGACCATTCTATGAAGTGCTTTGGGCCATGGATAGCGAGAGATGCCCCTAGATGGGCTTCTTGTATTGCATGATGGAGAGGGCAAAGGCTCAAATCATGAAGGTAGATCCAGCCCATGCCCAAGAGTACATCGGCATCATTGAGCGATGGTGGGACTACCAAATGGGTAGGAACTTATATCTCGCAGGTAAGCAAGAACATTGAAAATTAGATTGCTCCTATACTTGCTCTTGTACTTGTATAGTTTTACTAAGATGGTCTCCTCTATGTGCAGTATACTATCCGAAACCTCGATTTCAGTACAGCATAACTGAAATTGGTATGGATGACAAAGTTCTGGCCACTCTGCGTAATGTTATTTACAAGATGGAGCTTGATCCAAAAGTTGCAGCCCTATGTCTAGAAGTGGTAACTCAATTGACATGTATAAATTAACTGAATCTTCTATTGCTAACATAGTACAATACTGTTCTTTTTCACAGACCAAATTATTTAAAAAGGACGGTGACAGCTTTAGAGTGCGGGCAACTGTCGTAAGTAAGACAAGTATAAATCCAGGTATATTACACATCAGGAGGACATTTGTTTGGAGTTAGAAGGTTACTAATATGGTACTATCTTATATCTATTTTTCTTAAATGCTTTTGCAGCTGAATGGTGGATTTATTTTGGGCTGTCCGCGAAAAAATCTTAAGTGGATAGCTATCCGGATTCTCTTCTAAACAGTCTCCTCAAGTGGTTGTGAGCACAACTGGTACACCTTCGCCCTCATCCACAATAAGCAGAGGAACCGTTTGACATAAAAGCGCCTCAACGTCTTTGCATATGTTCACTAAAATCTGAATGAGGCTGAAGTGCATTCGGAAGAAAGTGGAGCTTAAGTATACAAATTTGATCCATAGTGCTTTCGTTGATGAAGATGATCCTATGATCGGATGGCTTGTTGGCCAGCAGCAAGAGCTGAAGCTTGATAAGGTAGGATTGCCTCCACGACCGGCCAGCTTCATAGCCAGCAAGGCTAGGGTCGATGCAGGATAATGGGCTGAGCACAATATTTCATGCATTTCTACAACTGATCAGCCCAGCCATAGAGAAGCCAATCACCACATAACTTCTTATCCGAGACATTCTCTCAGACATATAATCGAGAGATGGTTGAACGAGGCCACTACGCTACTCGGTCAACTTGGTCAGGAGGATGATATAGCCAGGCAGAGAGAGGCATGAAGGGTAAGAAGGAAGCTGCCCAACACACCAAAAAAAAACAAAAGGCACCTGTAGCCCCAATGGAGTGTCAAGCAGTCCTGGAGCAGTAGCGATGACAGTTCTAGTGGTTATGGATCTGCTGTCCATAAAGAGAATGGAGGATAGAAGACCACTGTTCATGAAACACAGCCGCAAGGTGGTCATCGATACATTGGTGAGTTTCAGTTTACACATGCTACACAAAATAAGGACCACGATGGACGATTTGGTAGAGCCCATGACGATACGATTGCATATAGGATACAAGCTCCTCGAGGTCATTCAAGAAGACACGATGCAGTTGTAGATGATCTCGCATGTGGAGTAGAATCCATAGACGTATCAGATTTCGAGTCATATACTGCATCCTATTATCCAAGCCACATGCAGCTAATGACTCATATGGATAGATTATCGATATGATGCATCTGAGGCATCTTCCGGTAGCTATTATCCTACGCAGCTCGGAGCATCTCACGGGTTAGATTTTGCTACCGGTATATTCGGATGGCCCTTTCATAGCTGTATTATCAACCAGAGGACACTTTGCAGAGCAAGAGCTTCAACGCGAGATCCGAGAGTGCTTAAAACTCGACGCGCATTTCTTGTGGAATTAACATACAAGACTATAATGCCACTTGGTTAGAGAGGTGGGTTGATGTTCTTCTGATTATGCTGATGATCCGAATATCTACGAAAGGCATCGTCACTCAATCCGATTTTAGATATCAGTATGTATGTTGGACTTTAAAAATATGTAATTGATTGTATCTTAATTTGAATATATTTTATGTTGTTCATTTTATGATTTATATTATTTTAAAATAATAAAATGCATTATCTAGGTTAAACCGAGATCATAGAAACTTAAAAAAATATCAAAAAAAAATCAAATTAGACTTAAATTCAAAGAAAAAGTTCGACAAGAGTGAGAACTTAAAAAAAATTAGGGCTTGACGGTCCATTAACCGGCACGCCCTACCGGATCGGTTCAGTTCGGTTCGGCCCGAACCGGAACCAAATCGTACTGGTCGAACCGTACCGGGCACCGACTGGTATGAGTCTCGATTCCAGTTTGGCGGACCTTGAGTTAGTTGGATACATAAGTCTATGGAAACATCCTCAGTTGTTACATAAAAGATGTTCAGGTTATAAAAATGCTTGACGTCTTTGGAGGAGTTTTAAAGTTGCATTTAACTGAAAGGAGCATAAAATATCAGCGGAACTGTAAGCCAAGATTACCTCCTTGATATCCACTAATGGTCATGTGTCATCTTTTTCTAATTTATATGACCTCCCTTTTGACTTAATATGTCATCTAGAAGATGATATAATGGGATAGTATAAAAAGAAGCTTCAAATCTGTAAACTTCCGTTCTTTAACATCCCTTTTGACTTAATAAAAGAAGTTATTTAGAATTTAGAGACAAAAGCTCTCATATACTAGATCAATTAACTATTGCATCATGATGTATATTCTAGGGATATTTATAATGAAACACCATATCAGATACATACTTATCATTAAGTAGAAATCATGTGATTCAAGAAATAAAAATACAACCAAAACACAATATTTGATAGGGAAGTATACATTGTCAAAAACCCCATCTGGCATGTTTCTGGAATGAACTGATTAATAACTTAGGATTCTCAAGATGGCATCCTGCAAATCAATTTATCTCATGAAGAACAACTTATGTTCTCAAGCATCCATATATGGTTAGGACTTAGGGGACCAAATGATATGACAGAATGTCAACTAAATTGCACATTCATCACTAAAATCTACCATAAATAAATTAAATTTATCACTACTTATGCATGAAGAAGGAAGCACTGACCCATGCTCCTGCTAGAAATGCCATGGGATTCCGTATTCCAAGAGAAAACCGTTCAACTGCATTACAAATATTTCCATACAAATTACTCAGCAGTCTCTATGAGCAACAATCTAGTTTTAATTTGTTTATATCCTTAATAATCATGAACAGATGTAACGAGGGAAAATTGTTTTTGCATTCACATAATAACACATGTAGGTCTTTTTTCAGGGAAGTTACTGATAGCATCCAACTTTCATGTTTTGAGAGGGAAAATGTGCAGGAGATATGCAATATACCATGAGAAAGTAGATTTAGTAAAGAAAAATTTTATTGCAAATACATTTGTCCAGAAAATTGCAGTTCAATCATTCAAGGTACTTATGTCTTGTTTGACTCAAAAAATCTACAATATATGAATTCATTTTTTATGTAGTATACTTACGGAAAAATAAATGTAGCATCTGTATTATTTAACAACTCATAGATTGATGATGAGCCACTCAAATTATATGTTTTGGAGTCCTCTACTTATGCGTGAAGCAGGTGCAAATATCGATAGGTTTGACTGCATGATATGATATTTTTCTATGAACGCAACATCAAAACCTACCAAACTCTAAAGTCTAAACCATAACATAGATCAAGATCACACTGGATATTCAATTTACATGTTCAATCATGTATATTAGCAAACTAATACAACTTGTACCCTCCATTTTTTAACCGCTTCATCGTAGGTGACAGACCATTGAGTTATGTGATTCTAAGTTTCCAGGTATTTCTGGTAGTGCAGATCATGATCAGCAGTGTGCCCCTGAAGGATAATCATGAAACTGAAAGAATGATAAAGTGAGTCTAAAATGGACATAACAACACCATAGTTTTGCAAGATATGAAGGCCACTAGAGCAAGAAAGTTATTAGGTGAGTTAGCTGATTTAGACAACTGCAACTAGGCTTGCTAGCTGATTTAACTGATTGAGGTGCAGATCAACCATGCAAAGTTGCAAGATAACGAGACAAACTTGTAGAAAGTCAAAGTAGATTAAAATGACATGGATATGATCCTGAAGCAATGAAGCAAGTATAGTGGAAAGACAAGCACCAAAGAGTAATTCCTGTATATTGTTATTGTTTGGTCATCAAGTTATTAGAATGAACGCAAGAGACATTGGTTATACTACTGAAACTTCAATACGTGGTGTGGTATGATGATAAAACAATTGGCAAAGCAACCCAAAGAACCCATTGAATGTGAGGACCTGTGCGAGCGTCTGTTTAGTCCCACATCGGTTATCTGCTGGATAGATCTTGGGTACTTAGACAAGATCAAAAAATCCAAATAATACCTTCCGGCTAGCCATTCTGGGTGAGAATGTGACAAATGGTATCAGAACGGACCCACCCATAACCTATGTGGACTAGGAGACGCTGCATCACGGATCCATTGGTGCTGACCATAGGCCGATCATAGTATTTGTGATTAGATTTGAATGGATTTGAACCCTTAGCCTGACAAGGACGTCAGGACTTGAATAGGGGGAGCATGTGAGTACCTGTTCGAGCGTGTGTTAGTCCCACATTGGTTATCCACTAGATATATCTTGGGTACTTATACAAAATCAAGAAACCCAAATAATACCTTCCAGCTAGCCATTTTGGGTGAGGTCCATGGTTGTTACACTAAACCCCTGTTTCGCCCCTCTTTATTCAAAATTCTATTGCCGGCCACCAGCTTGATTCCGCCATCCACGATGGTCCCTGACCCAAGCCTTCAGCACCATCGTCAAGCAACTGAAACACTTTTCTCTAGCCATTTTTCTCTCTTACTTTATCTCTCATTCTTTCTCACTCTTCTTAGACCTCCTTTCTCTAATTAGTTGGCAGGTGACCCTAAAGAGTCTTTCTCTTGCAACCTGCATTGATCTTAGTAAAAGAGTCCTAAACCTTAGCCGACAACATGTTGGCCTCCACCTTGGTCCTTATCAAACACACTAGGTTCAGTTACCCTCGATCATTATTAAGCTGTATGTATCTCCGCCCGACCAGTTGGATCTGACTTAGTTATCTTGATTTGACCAGCCGGGATGTTGAGCACCACCCCCTAGCTAGCTCTGTCCTCTTTCCATCCTAGTTTTGGCATGAAGCTATATCCCCACCAATACCTCAATTGGATCTATCTAGATTCTTCAGGATTTCTCATTTCGTTAGGCTTCTAATATCTGGAATTTCAATGACACTGAATAGGTGTATCTGACCTGCTTGATTGAAGTGAGAATTCAAATCGAGAAGACTTAAGTAACCCAACACTTCATAGTGTTTTTGATTCAAAATTTCTTAAAAGAAATGATCTCATGAAAATTACTATTAGTTTATTAAATTTCTTTTATGATCTCTGCCTTTGATAATGAATCAAGTATGTTATTATACGGTCATGATTATTTTAAAATATATTATGTGTTTTGATATTCTTATAAATTGGGTTTGAAAAATTTGACTGGGTAGTTTGTGAAATTGCTTTTTTATATATTCTCAGCAAGGCTATGATCTAGCCCCGCCAAAAGAGATTATATGTTGGTCCTGTTGATTTGTAATCTGAAAAACTAGTTTCAAAATCAAGCCGTCAGTAATTAGAATAGCAGTATTGTAATATGTTATCTGACACACCCTGTATCTGTTATTTGACCCATGCCACTAGTTTACATGGCCATAGCCAGAAATTGGGCCTAATATCAATTTATAAAGAATAAATTTTGAAAGGAAATATATATATTATTCAAGGTTTGATTTCTTCCCTGTCAGTTTTATGTCGTTTGATTATTTATTTGTTTGGTATGCTTAGACCCCACTTTGATGTGTTACGTTGCTTACTAGGCTAGTGTCGCTAATTATTCTTTCCTTTTCTATTTTCTAGATCCTAAATCATCAATTGCTCGGGACATGAGGAAGTGCGCTAGATCTCCTAAAGATATTCGTTATTATTTGGGCTTCTTAGTTTGGTTTTGTTTAGTTTAGTTTAGTTTAGTTTTCTTTAGACTTTATTTGGTTTAAATGATAATAATTGGTTGGAAATTGGAACAATATGACTCTTATTATTTTGGAATATTTGTTTATAAGAATGATTTGATAGAATCTTTATTAAACTATTTTTTGAAAATTGCAAACAAAAATATTATTGCTCTAAATTTAAAATGACTGGATCAGTAGTCTTGCATAGTTGTATGGTTTGCTTTGTAGGCATGCGGCGTTTGTTATGGTTTGAGTTCGAGGGATGACAAATTAAGCGATATCAGAGCTTAGGTTTATAATCACTAAGGATATGATAGAAGTAGAGGAAATGGATTTAGAGCTTAGATTTAAGATCGCTAGGTATTGTGATAAACTTTATGCATACGGTTTGGCATACGATGAGTACAGATAGGCTAGAGGATTTCTATCTCTCATTTCAATAAGTGGGGTTGAGTTAAGAAAGAGTTTCAGAGTATCAGAGTGGAATATTCTCTAAGGCTGCACCTATATGTAGATTATGTATTAAATTGGCATATAGAAGAAAAATATATTTGGTTCCATCGATCAATTACAGGACATGGGATATACATCTTGGTGAAATCTTTGATAATTTAAATTACTATCTTTGGATCAGATTACTTTATCATCCTTGTATTTGTTGGAGACTATTGGGTGCATTAAACTTCAAGTCAATGTCTTGGTTTATGAGCAGATCTAGGGTATCTTGCTACTATTGTTGAATTGAATGAAGGAATTGATTTTTGGAGACTTATATGAGTTCAACATAGAAGGAATAAGATTTTAGGTAGGGTTTTGATAGATGCTAGGGATCATGATGAAGGAAGCTCTATATGAGAAATAATCGAGTTGACTCAACTCATATTGACTTGGAGTCTTCTAATTTGTTAGAGTTTGGAGTTAATCTTCTAAGAGGAAAGTGGATCTAGAATTGTCTAATTGAATTATCAAGGAAGTCAACGTAACTGAAACTGGTCTAAAGCTATTGTCTTGGACGGATGGTGAAGCTTATGCAATGGCTTCAACTATGGAAAGTAGCTTAAGGTTTAATCTTGATGTGGTATGCTCGAGGCATAGTAAGGACAAAGTGGCTCAAAGGTTTTGCTCTAGTTTTACTTGAAAATTTGAAATTTTGGATCTTTGTAGTTCCAGCGCAAAGCAGTATTTTGGTCAGAAATCATTTAGTGAACCTAGAGAACTCAGTAAATTTAGATCAGACTGCGCAGCAGAAGTGTAATGGTTTGAGTTATTTTGAAACTAGTTAGAAACATAAATTCATGGATCCAAAAGATACCATGATGGAAGAGTTGACTCTTTTATCCAGTAATGTAGGATTTTAGTGATAAATGGAAGTAGAATGTTCTTGATTCTTTAGCTAATCTGGATGTAGCCATGCAATTTTCACTAGTAGGTTGTCCTATTGTAGACAATGCTAGGGAGAACTTTGGGCATCTCAAATTTAGGGTTAACTGATTGATGGTTCTTTGGTTGGTCTTGGACCTAGGATGTTTTGGCATAAATCTCCTTCTAGCTCTGACATTGTTATTCTATCTGTTTGAAGGAGCTTAAGATTTTTCTAGGATAAAAGTTTGATTGTTTAAATCATAGGAGAAGTTAAGAGAAGAAAGAAGGCTGTAGATCATGAACAATGTCTAATGCTCAAGCCTTCTATTTTTGTTAAGAGTGGATTAAGCTATTTATGATTTTTGTCTGGAATTAATCAAGAGCAATTAATTTTGTATGCAAAGAATTACAGTATTTTAATCCAAGGTTAGGAGGTTGGCATTCTTTTGAAAGAGATTAAGAGAATTCGATATATATTGTGAATGGAAACGATCTAGTTTTGAAATGCCACATAATTTTTTATGTCAAGATCTTGTGAAGCAAGTACTTTGAGCAGAGACTATTTGGGAGCTCGAGGATGACATAAGGGTTGTATACTTCAGAGTTTGAGCCTTCAGTAAATTAATTTTGAGGACGAAATTATTTTATGGGGGAAAGAATGTGAGGCTCAGCCCTTTAGCCGGCTTGATACCATTAACTGGCCTGACTCTAAGAACAACCCAAATACAAAAAAAAAGAGAGAAACAGGAACGAAGCTTCCCTGTTCGAGTCAGAACAGGAGACCAACTCTAGCTCCTCTCTAACTTTGTCGGAGACTAGGAAACCCTAACCTCCACCTATAAACCGTCCCCTCCTCTCCCATCGCCATGGAGTGTCTCTCTTCTCTTCCAAAAAAAATTGCCCTTGCACTACCATTGAGTCTCCTCTCCATGTCGCCCACCTCGACGCCTCAACAGAGCCGAGGTGTGGGGCCACTGTCTTCCCCGACCTTACCCTTCATCAGGATGCCATCGTCGGCTAGGATCTCATTGCAAGATTGCGAGACTTTGAATGGTAATCTACCTCCCATGTTTTCATTTCTTCTCCCATATTTCATGTTTTTTTTTATTATGAATTTATGATTGATGGCAAGTCCTTTATCGGAGATCTAGTTGAGCACCTAGCAACTTGCCATAACTGCTTGAATGGGACCTCAGCTATTGGCAAGCGAACCAAGCTCAATTGAAGCCTCGATTCCTTGTTTTAGGTTAATCCCTATCCATTGGCTAATCTCTAGCCTTTGTTCTCTCTTTTTTATCTCTCATTCTCTCTTCTTAGACCTCCTTTCTCTATATAGTTGCCAAGTGACGCCAAAGAGTCTCTCTTGCAACCTGCATTGATCTTGGCAAAGAAGTCCCAAACCTTGGCCACAAGCTTAGTCTTTATTGGACGCCATTAGGTTTAGTTATACTAGATCGTTATTGAGCCATATGTATCTTAGCCTTACTTGTCTGATCTAATGTAGTTATCTTGATTGGACCAGCCCGGATGTTGAGCACCATTAGCTAGCCAGCACTATCCTCTTTCCATCCTAGTTTTGGCATGAAGCCATATCTGCAACAATATCTCAATTGGATCTATCTATATTCTTTAGAGTTTTATTATTTTGTTTGGCTCCTAATATGTTGAATTTCAGTGATCTTGAATAGGTGCATCTGACCTACTTGATTGAAATAAGAATTTGAATTGAGCAAAGGTAAGTAACTTAACACTTTATAGAATTTTTCGTTCAAAATTTGTTAGCAGAAATGATCTCATGAAAATTCCCATTAGTTTATTAAATTAGTTTTATGATCTCTGCCTATATATGATAATATGGATAAGCAAGTTATTATTACAGTCATGATTATTTTAAAATATATTATGTATTTTGATATTCTTATAAATTGGATTTGGAAAATTTGACTAGGTAGTTTGTGAAATTGCTTCCGCATATCTATATATTTTCAGCATGTGACGCAATCAGGGTGGGCTGCAGATTTTTTTTCTTCTTTGAGGATGGCTGAATCTTTTTTCTCTTTTTTTTTTTTTTTTTCAAAACAATGGCAATGGAGGCTAGGGTTCTTTATGGTGGAAGGAAGGAGGAAGAAGATGGGTTGCTGGATGGGTGAGATTGGGTTCATGGGAATCAACCAAGTGACTAGAATTGGGCACCCAATTGAGTGGGCGGCTGAAATTGGTTTGCACCTAATGGGTTGGCCGGCTTGGGTTATTAGAGTCCTATTGGAATTAGGACTCAAGGGAGGACGTGGGAAGGGGTTGTGGCATGAAGAATACGGCTGGGGAGGCTGATGTGGCATGCAAGGAGGCGCACCTAAGGAAACAAGGCGTGAAACAAGGGAGAGAGAGAATGGATAAGGATGAATTAGTTGGAAGTCTCATCCAAACTAATTGAAAATTGGAAGGCGTGACGGGAGGCGTCCCACCTCTTCCTCCAGCATCTTGGCATCGCACCAAGCAAGGGACTAGCTCCTCTTCACGTAAACAAAGGGAATTTCGAAATCCAAAACTAATTTTATTCATCATACCCTCCTTTATATAGAAAGAAAGGTTGGCAAAGGATAAGGATAAGGACTACACAAAATTTTAAATTAGACTCCTAATTACATGTGGACTCAATTCAAAATTTAAATTTTCTAATTGACCAATCAAAGGCCTTGACACCTAAGCCTAGACACCTAAGATCCATATCTATGGCATGTGGATTGAAACCCATCAAAAGGAATTCAGCCGCATGCCATGAATATTTATCTAGGTGGAACTCCTTCTCGGGTACCAACATCAGCATGAAGTTCAGGAGACTCCTTAAATGTCATCTGATCTCCAAATTTCATGTTCTTATAGTCATTGGAAAGCTACAGATGTCTACTTTCCAACAAAATTTGAATCAACTTAATCAGACTTCTGTAGCTCCCGAAATCTTCAAAATACCATATGGTGTTCAATCTGTCACGGATTTCAACTGGATCTGAACTCTGAATTTCTTCCACATGTGAGAGGTCTTCATGGTTGAACTTCTCTTTATTTTGACATGTGACCACTTCTAATTAGCCATGGACCCATTCATGCCTTGGACTCAATCTAATTGATATTGAAGAGGCTAACCCATTGTGAATCAAATCACTTATTGCATGGACTCAATCTAATTTCAGCTTGGACTCAACTTTGCTTGGACTAAAATTCTTTCCACTCCTTCACCCAATGTCCCACGCCATTAGAATGAGGGTGGTGCTTCATGGTTGGGCTTCATCTCCACGCTCTCCCCATGATTCAATTGGGCTCAACATGATTGATATTGGAACTCCTTGAACCCCATGAAACTTGGTGCACACCCAAGAAGGGAACTCAATCTCCATGCCCAAGGGACTAGACCCAATACTCCATGCCCAAGGAGGATGCTCCTGCATCAATTCCCCCCTTCTGGAAAAAAAACTCGACTCCATCGAATTTTGCATTTGATAGAGCTCGTAGAAGTTCAGGTTCAGCTGTTGGACTCCCTCCGTCTTTAATCATGTGCAATCTAAAATTAGTCGGTCCTCCAATAAAAAACTTCTGGTATCCTCGTCGGCATGTAGGCATGATCTGATCAACTAGGATTTCCTCAATGGTGTCCGTCGGGGCTGATCGTCGAAGAAGTGATGATGATACAGGTGGGATGTCTTCATCTTTAACATAGCGACCATCATAGGGCTGCAACTCTTCAACATAGTGACCATCGTAGGGCTGCAACTCTTCAACATAAAAGATGGGGCTAACCTGCAAATCATCTGATAACTTGAGCACAAAGGTCTTGGGTCCCATCCACTTCAGCACCTTGAAGAATTCGACTTGGCAAGGTTGAAGCTTCCAAAAATTTCGGCGTTCAGTACTCAACTGCATTAACACAAAGTCTCCTTCCTTGCGCAGGGTTAGCAGATAGAACCTATCCTCCACCATGGTGACTATCTTGACATAGCCAAAGTGACTACCAAGGCCTCCGCCATGGACTTCTCGAACAATATGATCACAAAGTGAGATCTCCGAGACACATAAAAGAAAGCAATCATGGGCAGAAAATTTTGAATGCTGCCACTGATCCACTGCTGAAACTTCTGCATATATGGGCTGAAAATATACTTCAGAGGGGTACAAAATTTTTAGATTGGCAAACCCCATTAACATTCAAAAGAGTTAGAACATGTGAATTTTGACGGAGAGCATCAGCAATAAAATCTTCTGCATGTGGCCCATGCTTCAGGATTTGGCGACGAGGCTCCTCGTGTTCTTTCGGGTTCAACCAGCGTGCAGAAAGGTTCGGCAAGCTTGATTTGGGCACCAAACCTATGGTGTGCTGGTTGTCTCTCATCAGTGGAAGGTCCTTGGCATGGAATGCCGTACCGGCCCGTACCGGCCGGTACGGGCCGGTACGTACCGGTCCGGCCGTAGACCGGTACCGGAACGGATAAAAAACCGGTATTTCCCGATTTTTTATCCGAACCGGCCGGTTCGGGCCCGTACCGGCCGGTTCGGAGCCGGTACCGGCCTCGTACCGGTGCGAACCGGCCGGTTCGCACCGGTACGATTTTTTTTTTTTTAGAACCACAGCGCCGCACGCTGTGGTTTTTGAAACCACCGCGTACCGGCCGGTACGGGACCGGTACGTACCGGACCGGACCGGTACCGTACCGGTCCGGCCGGCCACCGGTACGCCGACCGGTACCGGTACGGCGGACCTTGGTCCTTGGGGAGACTCTCAGGGGTTACATTAGAGGAATCATCCAATATGGACTTGAAATCAGGAGGAACAACTTCTGAAATTTCAGCACCAACTTTCCTAGACACTAGTGAATACATGACTCCAATCTCTCGGCTACAAGCTTCAAACTTTCTCATGGTTAAAACCCGCCGGATTATCAGAATTTTAGAGGTAAAATCAGTGATCCGAAGGGGCTTTAACACAACTCTTTTGTTGGCATAATATAGAGAATAACAATTGGATCGACCGTCATACTCGACACTATGATCATACAACCAAGGTCTTCCTAGAAGAAGATGGCACGCCTTCATGGGCAGAACATCGCACCATACTTCATCTCGAAAGTCCTTACCAAGTGAAAAACTGATTAAGCATCTTTGTTTAACAGGGATGGAAGAGTCTTCGATCCAACTTACCCGATACGGCTTTGGATGCGGTACCAGTTTCAGATTCAGCTTTTTCAGCACTTCTTCAGAAATGATGTTCATGCAGCTTTCATTGTCAATGATGAGGTTTAGAGACTTGTTGGCATGCTCGACGCAAGTGTGGAAGATATTGGTGTGCCTCCAATCTTCCTCCACATTCTCCTCCTGCTTACAACTCGTAAAAACCCGCCGCACGACGCACACAGGTAGATTGAAGCTCTAGCTCCACCGCAGGGGCTTCTTCATCATGTTCTTCGTTTCCTTCATTTCCCTCTTCATCAGCGGGCTGAGAGGGAGGAGTGACTTCAGAGGGTCCTATGATCTCATCCTCTTCACATACCAATGCAAATCGTTGATCTCGGGTAGGACAAACAACGGCGAAATGGCCTCGCCCGCCGCACTTGTAGCATTCAACAGGATTCTTCCCTTGCGGTGTGGATTGTGGCATAAAACCTTTACCCTTTTCATTAGCCCTTGGAGCACCCCTTTCCTGATATGTGCTTCTATTTACAGAGGTTTCAGATCTGAAAACAGGAGCGTTACCTCGAGGAAATGGAACTCCGCGGTTGGTGCTGCGCTCGGAAAATCGTCGTGCAACCGGTGCTTGCGCAGGCATCTTTGTCGTAGCTGCGATAACTCGAATGGCGAGTTGGTATGCCTCCTTTAGGCTGAAGATGCGTGTCGTCATTAGCTCCCTCTTGATGTCATCCCTCAGCCCGGATCGGTACCGAGTTAGGAACTGTCGATCCGTCTCCGTGAGGTTGCTGCGGATCATCAACTCATGGAATTGGGCTGTATACTCCTCTACGGAAGAGCTTCCTTGACGAAGTTTCAGAAGTTCTTCGAAAAGTGTCTCCTCATAATCAAGGGGAAGAAACTTTTCCTTCAAACGAAGTTTCATCTCCTCCCAATCATTGATAGGGGCTGTCGGAGTCGATGAAGCTTCTCTTCAACGCTATGCCACCATATGCGTGCTTGGCCCTTGAGCTTCATCTTCACAAATCGCACCTTGGTTTCATTGGGTATGCTGAACCATTCGAAGTAGTCTTCAAGAGACATCAACCAATCCTGAAAGTAGGTTGGGTCCATGCTTCCGCTGTAATCAGCAACTTCTACACGAACCCGCTTCATGACATCGTCGAGATCATTGTGCTCCCGCTGATTTTGATGAATATAGGGGTTCCTGAAATTATTCCCCATACGAGGAATGTTTGGAGGGGGCATCCGCTGATCCCTAGGTGGCCTTTGGGGTGATAGACCCCCAGGGGAGAATGCTTCAACGTCGGGGTCTTCTCCAAATGGCACTTCTGAATTTTCAGGTTGCGCGGGGACAGCATGTTCATCTTCAAGATTGTTTGGCTCGAGGAAGAGACGATCCCAAACTACTTCCACCTTCTGATTCAAGGCCGCCACTTGCCGGATGAGTTCGTCCATCATCTCAGCACGTTGTCGTTCATTGTTGTAGGGGCGACCACTTCTGGTACTCATGGCGACAAGGATTCGTTCTGATACCAATTGACGCAATCAGGGTGGGCTGCAGATTTTTTTTCTTTGAGGATGGCTGAATCTTTCTTCTCTTTTTCTTTTTTTTTTTCAAAGCAATGGCAATGGAGGCTAGGGTTCTTTGTGGTGGAAGGAAGGAGGAAGAAGATGGGTTGCTGGATGGGTGAGATTGGGTTCGTGGGAATCAACCAAGTGACTAGAATTGGGCACCCAATTGAGTGGGCGGCTGAAATTGGTTTGCACCTAATGGGTTGGCCGGCTTGGGTTATTAGAGTCCTATTGGAATTAGGACTCAAGGGAGGACGTGGGAAGGGGTTGTGGCATGAGGAATACGGCTGGGGAGGCTGATGTAGCACGCAAGGAGGCGCACCTAAGGAAACAAGGCGTGAAACAAGGGAGAGAGAGAATGGATAAGGATGAATTAGCTGGAAGTCTCATCCAAACTAATTCAGAATTGGAAGGCGTGATGGGAGGCGTCCCACCTCTTCCTCCAGCATCTTGGCATCGCACCAAGCAAGGGACTAGCTCCTCTTCACGTAAACAAAGGGAATTTCGAAATCCAAAACTAACTTCATTCATCATACCCTCCTTTATATAGAAAGAAAGGTTGGCAAAGGATAAGGATAAGGATTACACAGAATTTTAAATTAGACTCCTAATTACATGTGGACTCAATTCAAAATTTAAATTTTCTAATTGACCAATCAAAGGCCTTGACACCTAAGCCTAGACACCTAAGATCCATATCTATGGCATGTGGATTGAAACCCATCAAAAGGAATTCAGCCGCATGCCATGAATATTTATCTAGGTGGAACTCCTTCTCGGGTACCAACATCAGCATGAAGTTCGGGAGACTCCTTAAATGTCATCTAATCTCCAAATTTCATGTTCTTATAGTCATTGGAAAGCTACGGATGTCTACTTTCCAACAAAATTTGAATCAACTTAATCAGACTTCTGTAGCTCCCGAAATCTTCAAAATACCATATGGTGTTCAATCTGTCACGGATTTCAACTGGATCTGAACTCTGAATTTCTTTCACATGTGAGAGGTCTTCATGGTTGAATTTCTCTTTATTTTGACATGTGACGACTTCTAATTAGCCATGGACCCATTCATGCCTTGGACTCAATCTAATTGATATTGAAGAGGCTAACCCATTGTGAATCAAATCACTTATTGCATGGACTCAATCTAATTTCAGCTTGGACTCAACTTTGCTTGGACTAAAATTCTTTCCACTCCTTCACCCAATGTCCCACGCTATTAGAATGAGGGTGGTGCTTCATGGTTGGGCTTCATATCCACGCTCTCCCCATGATTCAATTGGGCTCAACATGATTGATATTGGAACTCCTTGAACCCCATGAAACTTGGTGCACACCCAAGAAGGGAACTCAATCTCCATGCCCAAGGGACTAGACCCAATACTCCATGCCCAAGGAGTATGCTCCTGCATCAGCATGTCTATGAACTGGCTCCACCAATGGAAATTATACATTGATCCTATCAACGTGTATCTGAGAAACTAGTTTCAATACCAAGCCACCGGTGATTAAGAGGTTTCTGTTAAATGTTATCTACCATGTTATGCATCCTGTACCTGTTATTTGACCCATGCTACTGAGTTATGTGGCCATAGCCTGATATTCGGTCTACTATCAATTTATGAAGAATAAATTTTGAAAAAAATATATGTATTATTCGAGATTTGATTTCCTCTCAGTTAGTAATAAGTATTATGCTATTTGATTATTTATTTGTTTGGTATTTTTAGATATTACTTTGATGTATTATATTGGTTACTGGGCTAGTGTAGCTTGTTATTTTTTTTTCTATTTTTCAGATTCTCAATCATGTTGCTCGGGACATGGGGGAGTGTGCTGGATCTCTTGAAGATATTCGTGATTATTTGACCATCTTAGTTTGGTTTAATTTAGTTTAGTTTAGTTTTCTTAATAATTTTATTGGGTCTAAATGATCATAATTGGTTGGAACAATATGACTCATTACTTTGAGATATTGTTTATGAGAATGATTTGATGGGATCATTATTAACCTAATTTTTGAGGACTGAGAAAAAAAATTATTATTGCTCTGAAATTTAAATGACTTGGTCAATAGCCTTGCATGCTTGTATGGTTTGTCTTGTAGACATGCGGCACCTGTTACGCTCTAAGTTCAGGGCGTGACACTAGTAAAGCTAACATAATTTTTATGAACTTCCTTAGAGTTGAAAAGGACATAGATTGCCAATTAAATTCAGAATTAACCAAATTAACAATAAAAAGTAAAAATATAAAAACACAAACAAATGCAACATAGCTGTAAAAGCCATAAAAATTCTCTTAAAAGATCCCATTTTAATTGGAAACCATAGCATCCAATAGCATACAAATGAATGTGAAACAACAAAAGCACAACAGAGTAACTGAAAGAGAATAAACATGCAGAAGAAGGATATGTGATGTGCTTTTATAGCAAAATTCAGGTAAAAGCTTTAATTCAACGATTAAGTTTGAAAAGCTATGTTATTGCTTGGTGAATATCATGAGATCTCCAATTATTGGTTGTAATTAGTGAATTCTCAGAGGTACCTAGTAAGGTTGAAAAGAACTTTATAGAACCTAATCTATAGCCTTTAACCTCCCATTTTATCAAAAATTAAAGTAAAAATCCCCCAAATAAGCACCAGTCAGCACAGCCAAAATAGCACGCTCCCAATGGTAGGTGGTTAAGTTGGAATGTATACATGCTGCACATAGCACACCCACCCTACGTCAATATTGGTTCAATAATCAATATTTCAAGCGTTGATATATATATGTGTATATAGCCCTCACAACTATATCCGTATGCCAGCATTTCTTCCTTCTACTTATTCCCAGAATACACTTAAAGTTTCAGTTTATTATGCTTGAAATATACATGCAAGTTCCTGAGAGATCCATTCAGGTTCATTTGTTTGTTAGGTTGCTTCATAGCTGTTAGTGGTACTTATATACATGGCCCGGTACAGTTGAGACAAGGAAATAAAATCATGAAACACCACCCAAGCCAAATTGTTCTTATACTCACATAATTCCTACTATTTGTTGATATTACCTTCTGATTTATTTTTGTTTTATGAATAAGATATCTTAGAGGTATTGGCTTCAGACTTCAGTTCATATAATTTTTTTTTCTTTGTTTCAAGCACTAGATTTTTGTCATTTATTTTGGAGATACATGTGCATTTGCACATGTAAGAAAACTAGTACAATGCAGCTCATATATATATATATATATATCATAAAAACTATTATTTGTGCATATGTATGTATGTACGTTCTTATGCATACAATTCATGTAAGTATATCCTTATGATATCCCACCCACTTTGAAATCTTTCAGAAAACCTTCCTTAGGTCCTCTATATGCTAAAGTACCAAGATCTATATTTCCCATGCCTGCTTTAGTGTAATTCAGTGTATAACTAATGGAACTGTGATAAGTCAGATCTCTTTATTTGTTTTTTTTTAAAAGAGTAAGAGAGGGATGACCACCTGCGCTACAGATGCTTAGGTCCCAATACTTCGGGACAAGGTCCACCGAACCGGTACTGGAACCCATACTAGTCGGCGCCCGGTATGATTCAGTACCGGTTCGGTGCCGAACCAAACCGGTAGGGCATGCTAGCTCACGGACCAGCACGCCCTATTTTTTTTATAGTTTTCAAAAACATTAATTGGTAATCACTCTTTTCGAACTTTTTCTACGAATTTAAGTCTAGATTGATGTTTTTTTGATGTTTTCTTGATTTGTTTTTGATGTTTTTTTATGTTTCTATGATCCCGTTTTAACCTAGACGATGCATCTTATTGCGTTAAACTTATTCAAATCATAAAATGAACAACTTAAAATATACTCAATTTAAATAGTGAATAAAAATATAAAATAATACAATCAGTTATATACATTTAAAATAATACAGTGGTAGCATTGTGGCAATAATGTCACAGTGTTACTTGACTCGGTGTGAAATGACTGGTTTGCACCGAGTCGCATCGAACTAGTTCCGACCGGTTCCAACCCAAAAAGGACCGATTTTGGCCAGTCCCATTGCGGTTCCGGCCCGGGCCGCAACTGTTTTCTATTAGCGAACTGACCCGATTTCCGGTTCGGTACTGCCTGAACCGGCTGGTTCGGCCCAGTTCAGCAGACCTTACTTTAGGATGCACCATCCAAGACTCAACATAGAACCTTTGGTTGCTACATAAAGGATTATGACCACTAGCACAAGTTCAAATTCATGATCGTTATTTGTTAAGGTACCTTTCAATTCTACAATACGAATTAGGCCTCTAACCTTGACATATTTAAACAGTGTAGAGTATTAATGCAGTTATTTCGTAAAATCTAGAATAGAAAGAGAGAGTTCCAATATTTCTTGGCTTAGACAACTTACCAAAGCCAATCAGGTTTCCATATTTTTGTAGTGCTCTGATAATGCTCATAGCTTTCTCCTTGCCAATTCCCAACTACAATTGCCATTAGTATGAATTATGTACGAAGAATATGATAACTAATTAAGCCAACCAACTAGCATAATCATTTAATTACACTATACGATCATGATGGATGTTATTCCCAAAAAGTGGAAATAAACTGAAATGAAATATGAAACATACAAAATTACTCTCATATGATGAACAGGAAATGAAGTTCAGGATACATACCTTGGTACATATACCCTCAGATGCCTTGGTCTGCCTAAATAGCTTTCCTAAGTAAAATGGTATCATATCACTAATGCAAACACCCCTGCAGAACAAGATAGCAGGTAAGGCTGGTGAGTATGCGCATGCATGGAAAGTTACATTACAATTTGCAGGATTAATAAATCTTTAACTTACCAGTAAACCCATAATATTGTGGATATGACATATGAAGCATTTGCTGAAAATGACTTAACTAATGATTTCCAATTTCCATCCAGAGATAGATTTCTTGCCAAAGATATGCCAACCTACATCATTTGCTAAAAAAATTGATTATACAGCCTAGATCAAGCACTATGAGATCTATAAATCACTGAGTAGATTTTCAGTCACATGGCAAGGGGTTAGAAAAAAAGTTTAGACAGAAAAAATAAGGTATCGTGAACCAAACTGAAATTAGTCAAAAGGATGGTACCACTATAGAGGACAGACCCAAACATTTAGTGCTTCCTCACTAATGAAAAGTCCACATCCAGCAGCCATTAGCAACCAAAAGTAGACCCATCTGCATGGTAATTCGCATGGTAAATTAAGGTCAGATGAAAAAGTAGGTTTTCCCAAAGAGGAGTTGATAATGAAACATGATAACAATGTCCAGATGTAATTTTATAAACCTAATAATATAGTGCAAAAGGTATGGTGGAAGGTCCATACAGCTAACAAAACCAAGAAAGAGATGCACACAGTCAGTAATGAGTAGGGGTGGCAAGTTTTGACCAAGACCTGCCAAATGCTTGAAGCCACATGAAAGAAATTGGTTCAGGAGAGGGTCTTTATAACTGGGCTGGTTGTGGGTTAGCAAAGACTAAACCAAATTATAAATGGAACCAATGGGTTGCCATGGGTTGAACAAAACTTCAAAATGCAGAGTTTACTGAACAGGAAGAGCTTCCAATAGCCAAACAAATGGAATGTTAGACTCTATTTGGTTCAAGCTCAAGTATGGATGTAATCAACATAAGAAGCAATCTATGATGGATACCCATTATCTGGCTTGATAAGTACTGTACCAGCCAGGACCTAAACTACAGGCTCGATAATGCCCAATTTGGGTGAACCACATCCAAATAGGCTAGATCGTACCAAATTGGGGTGGATCAAGCGTGAAACACTCTGTATTGTGGAAACCAACCAGGACTATATAAGATCCTTTTATTTGTTTTCTAACATACGAAGGTGGGTGCAGCAGGAAGCAGGGGCATGGGAGTTGTAAGTTGTAACTATATTTACACATCAATCAGCACTAATAACCAAAAAAGGGGCTAGAATTAGTTTCTATCTAGGTAATGGCTTCTTTCCCTTGCGTATTTTTTAAGAATTTTCAAAAATTTAACCCTAAAAAAAAAAGGAAATTGGGGAAATTTAGTGGAAACTATGTTGTATTGTTGTGGTTTGACTTCATGGTGTATGAAAATTGAATTCATGGCATGAACCCAGATCAAGCTTGAACAAATTGAGGATTTTAAGTTGAATACCAAAAACCTTTCCAACTTCTTCTAAAGTCCAAAAAGCCAAAACCTCAAAAATGGTGTTCATTCTGGTTGGTATTTGGAGATATTGCTAATCAGAAACTGACAAACAACCCCACCAAAATATTTTTTTAATTTTATTTAAAAATTTAATATATATGGAACTGTAAAAATTAAATAATTAATCAATGATGTGTGCACAATACCAAAATGACTTGTTAATTGCGCATGATTTGGGCAGGCTTGGGTTCCAACAAAATGTAGGCTTGAAACTAAAATTTGAAATCTACCGAACTCACATGAATTCTCATCTCTCTTGATCTTGAAATTAAATTTTAAATTATATACTTATAACAAATATTTAAAAGTTAATTTACCCAAAAAAAGAGAAAGGCACAGCATAATTTCACAAAGATATTTGATTTTTGACTATCAATTATATAAACAATAGCTTTAAGATGTGAAAAATAATGTTAAATAACAATAAAAGAAGACATATCAAGGTACTTTTATATGCAAGGTGAACAAGCCCTTCGAGTATCATTCGAACAAATTTAAAACATTAAAAATTAAAAATATATAGATAAAATTCTCTATACATTCAATCATAGCATGCCATTGATACCAAATTGTTGGTATCATTTAAATGGATATAGTTTGCAAGTGTTTCATGGCTAAGAAGATAGGAAGAGCCAGAGATATTGGGTGTTTGCATAGAAGGCAGAATGGCAGGGGTCCGCACTAATAAGAGTGCAACCATGGTATGCCGAACTGGCCAGCTACCGGTATGCCGAAGCCATGGAAACCTGTAAAGGCCAGTCCTGTGCCGGAGACGAAGAAGATGAATAGAAGGAGAGAGAGCGCAGTGAAGAGAGGGAGGGAGGAGATCTGTGGCCGTCATCAAAGAGTCGCGGAGGGGCGGCGGAGACCGGGGGGTGGCAGAGCCCGCGAGGGGGCGGGGGAGGCCGAGGCCGCGGCCGCATCTCCTATTTCGAAAGAAACAAGGGACGCGGCCGCAGGTTTTTAATTTAAGGGTTTTAAGTGAAGTCGGCAAATCGGTTGCCGACTTCACTTAAAAATAATTTGAGAATTTTTAAGTGAAGTCAGCAACCGATTTGCCGACTTCCCTTAAAACCCCCAAATTAAAAATTGGTGGCCGTGTCCCCTGTTTCTTTCAACACAGGTGCAAGTTGACTTGATTTGATTAGAACTCTTCTAATTGATTTAGGTCCAAACTGTGCAAACCCGAGCTTAACAATTAGAACCCTTTCTAATTGGTGATCGAATTAAACTCTTTAATTCGATCAAACCTACAAGACAAGATTGACGTCTAGCAACGTATCATGTCTACCCGGAAGACATGAAATTTGGTGAAAATACCAAACATACCCTTCAGTGGCAAGTTACCGTACAATTCAATCCTTCAATCAAGCTGCATCCCGAATATGTATACAAGTATGAATCTATGTCAAACTCAATTACATATTCATGTGTCTCTCAATCTTCTAATGATAATTCGAATAATGAAATATTAGAAACTCTTTCTAATTTTTCCTCTACTTTGATCAAAGATTTTCTGAATTATCATATGATTAGAATAAGTAGGATGCGGTCTTCTCTTACTAGAAGTGATTGATTTCTTGTTGACCTATTCATAATCTTCGTACACAATCCACCATATCCAGAAGACCTCATACACAACTTATTGTCATGAATGAGTGTAAGCCAAAACATGGATTCATGTGCACAAGATACCATAGTGATCTTAGGTCAAAGGATCAGTTGTACAACTCCCACTAAGAGAATCATATTTTGACATGTAAGTAAGACTCCATAAGATATTCTCTTGGCAGATCAATTCAGTGAACTCATTCCTCTAATGAGTACCCACATCTTTGTATTAATGTCTCCACACAAGTGATTGTGAGATCAATCATCCTCTGCATCGAGCATATATAAGATGTGCCAAGTCTTTCCGGTAGCATTGATCCCCGACTCAATATACCAACAATTGGGAATATCTTAGATTAGGGTTTTAGGATTTGAAGTCTCACTACCATGATCTCATCATAGCTCTAAAACTATTGCCCTAATCTATGGGGTTCATCACAAATATAAGATGCAGCAATTGGTGAAACATAATGCCTTTTATTTATAATCAAAATGTCATGTACATGATCTTAAAAAACAAAAGAAATCCTATCACAATACAGCTTGCGGTTGGCTTTTAGGATACTATTCTTTCATTCTTCCACTGGCACTAAAGCCAATCGCCTTTAAACTTTAACCCCATACAATCGAGATGGCAATCAAACTGCTGCGGAGGTAAAGCCTTCGTGAATGGATCTGCTAGGTTGTTCTTTGTATCTACTCGTTCAATCATGATATCTTATCTGTCGACAATCTCTCGAACAAGGTGGAAGCGTCTTAGAATGTGCTTGGATTTGTAATGAGACCCTGGTTCCTTCGCCTAAGCAACAGCTCTAGTGTTATCACAATAAACTTGTACTAGTTCAGCAATCACAGAAACCACACCCAATTCAGTGATGAAATTCTTCATCCAGACCGATTCCTTAGCAGCTTCACTTACAGCAATGTATTCTGCCTCAGTAACTGAGTCAGCTACAGTCTGCTGCTTGGAACTCTTCCAACTCACTGCACCACCATACAGGATAAAGACATACCCTGAAATGGATTTGCTATCATCTGCATCTGATTGAAAACTAGAATCAGAATATCCTTCTAGTTTCAACTCAAATCTTCCATATACTAGAAAAACATCTTTAGTCTTTCTCAAGTACTTAAGAATGCTTTTCACTGCTTTCCAATGATCCTCTCCTGGATCAGCTTGAAACCTGCTTGCTATGCCTAAGACATAAGCAACATCAGTCCTGGTACATAGCATAGCATACATAATTGCCCCTACTGCCGAAGCATAGGGAATAGAATTCATTCTATTCCTTTCTTCAGATGTCTTAGGAGACATCTTCTTAGAGAGACGTATGCCATGACCCATGGGTAAGTAACCATTTTTACTTCCATCCATGCTGAACCTTTTCAGCACATGATCTATGTACCTAAACTGGGACAAGCCTAGCATCCTTTTAGATCTAGTCCTATAGATCTTTATCCCAAGTATATAGGATGCTTCACCCAAGTCTTTCATAGAAAAACTTTTTGATAGCCAAGTCTTGACCGATTGCATCATTGGAATATCATTTTCTTCACGAGAAAAGCTCTTAAATTTTCTT
The DNA here is from genome assembly GCF_051530095.1 of Phoenix dactylifera. Lineage (NCBI taxonomy): Eukaryota > Viridiplantae > Streptophyta > Magnoliopsida > Arecales > Arecaceae > Phoenix > Phoenix dactylifera. The sequence goes on from NC_143202.1 coordinate 5,778,137, forward strand.
CAAAACTCTATTCTGAATTTTATTCTTCAACCTCTTCTTTATATAGAGTAAGAGGTTGAAAAAATAAAAACTCTTACAACAAAAATTTTGAGGATTCCTTTTTTAATAAGGACTCCTACTAAACACAGACTCTTTTAAATCAAATCAATCATTTGACTCAATCAACTAACAAATTACCTAAGATTCCCAAACGACTTGGACTCTTTAATGACACATGGACTAAATAAGACTTCAACTAATTTAGGACTCAGCTTGTGCATGCCCCATGCAAGGAAGCTTCACGCATGCCACAAATAAGGCTTCACGTACATCCTTAATTCCATCCTAAATTCAGACCCTTTCGGACCAAGTCAACAAGCCAGCAAATAATTAGAGACTCTTCCTAACTTTGGACTGCAAATTCTAGACTCAATGTAACATTAGACACGCTCAATGTTGGACCCAAACTCCTTAACTTAAGACTCCTAATCATCTAGGACTTTCAAAACAGCTAAGACTCTCAAAAACTCATGCACACGCTGCATCATGGTTGCTGTCCATGAAGTCCCCAAACGTGAACTTGACGCGCCCCATGGAGAGTCCTTTAAGTGGAATAGGTCCCCGCATTGGTGCCCCCTGAACTAATGGTTGACGAAATTGGAAAGCCCCAAATACTGTGAAACAAATCTACTGGTTGGCATCCTTTGGAGAGTCCTTCTGCGAGTGGAATTCCCCCTGCTGGTTGGCACCCTCAAAGAGTCCCAAACCAAGTGAAATTCTACTATTGATTGGCGCCCCTTGGAGTGCCCCAAATGGCATGTAACCATGTTGCTGCGCTGGTCTCTGAATGGCGCACATGTAGAGTCCCAGCCAGGGTGGAACTAGGCTGATGCGTGGCGCGCTTGATGAATCCCAAGTGGCTGATCGCTTGAAGAGTCCTTGTTAGACTGAAACTCTTGGACCCATTGTGTTTTGGTGCTAGAACTTATGGGCCCAATGTGTTTTGGGCACGCCCCAGCAAGGACCCAAACTCCACGCACATCCTTGATGACTTGGGCTCCTGCTCCTGCATCACCCATTTAAGGATGTGGAGAGTGAACAAGATGATATGAACAACCTAGATGATATGAACAAGGCTATTATTATAGGCATATAGCAGCTATGAAGACATCCAAGTCAGAGCAACATGAATGAGATAACATGCAGAGCACGAAGCACAGTTTGGGCTATTCGAGTACAAGAGGGGAGGTGGCTCTAGGAATGGTAAGGGGTCAAGTATGTAAGGGCCGGGTTGTCCAAAGTCGGACTGTAAGAGATGACAACTCCATGAACCAGAAGCTTAGCTCATTCAGCAAGGGCAAGTTTAAGAAGAGCAGTTGCTATTCAGACATCAAGGACATTGACCCTACACATATACAAATGTGGCCTTGGAATACTATTGGAATGCTAGGATGGAGATGGGTTGTTTGATCTCCAGCTGGTTTGAAGCGACATCTTCATTGGACATTTTTGCAGAACATTACATTAATATTTTATGTTCAATGACATAAATGAGTAGCAATTTATTAGGATAGTGAATGAGCAAGGTCAACAATCATCTCTAGATGCTTGCCCTGATAAAGAAGCACGTTCAGATGGAGATAGAGGGGCATGCTCTTACTAGATTTGCCACCAATTACATTGCTTTTAAAAGCCAGATTTAGAAGAGAATAGACCTGAGGGCACTGTTCACCTCACAGAAGTAGGCAGCATGGTCTGCTGAACCGACCTGTACCGGTCCGTTCAGCCTGTACCGGACCGGTGCCAATCGCTCATAGAAGTAGGCAGCATGGTCTGCTGAACCGACCTGTACCGGTCCGTTCAGCCCGTACCGGACCGGTGCCGACTGGCACCGGTCCGGTACAGGGGTATAAAATGGTTCCGACCCAAACTGGGTCGGAATTGATTGGTTCTGTACCTGGACCGGTGCGAACCGGCCCGGTTCGCGCCGGTACAAGCCGGTACCGGTGCGAACCGGCCCGGTACAAGCCGGTACCGGTGCGAACCGGCCCGGTACAAGCCGGTACCGGTGCGCACCAGTCCAAGCCACACTTTCCCTGCGCGTGGGTGCGCGGGGAAGAGCGCCCGCGCGCGGGGAAGAGCGCCCATGCGGCTGGAGCCCGCGTGGGCCTTTTAATGCCACAGAGTGGCATTTAAAGCCACTTTGTGGCATTTGTTTTTTTTTTGAAAAACGCGCGCGGACGCGCGAGCGGAGATGTTGGAGGGCGTCTCTTGGCCCCGAGCCGCCACACCAAGCCTTGCACCTTGGCACCTTGCGGATGCCTTAGAATCGTAGGAACGCGGGCCGAACGGGTAACGCCGGGTGCTATGCAATCCTTAGGACGGTCATGGATGCAAGTCAAGGGGCGGGCCTACTGGCTGCAGCTTGGCCCGGCCCTTAGCTTGTTGGGAATGGTGGACACGCTCCTTCGGATGGCCGTGGGAATCAAGACAAGGGGCGGGTCTACTGGTTGCAGCTTGGCCCGACCCTTGGCTTGAGAAGAAGACAATCACTCAATAGAAGATATGTAGAGGAAAGCTTGATTGATTGATTCTATTCCCAAATGAAGCTACAAGCAAAATATCTAGAGGAAACTATGATTGGTCTCCCCTAGCCCAAGTCCAAGAGCAAGCTCAAGGACCGAATACAATAGGGCAAAGCCCTCCCAAGCCCTTAGGCCGAATACAAGTGAACTCCCAAGATGAAAAAAGATCTAAGATTCTAAGCTCCCAAAAGATGTCCCTCCATGGCTTATTTATAGCCTTACAAGTCTTCATATGGATGCCCAAAGGGATGGCTAAGGCATGGCTTCATAGGGCCTAGGCATGGCCAAGGCCATGGTTGCTTGTGGCACAAGGCTGCACACTTGTCATGGTTGCTGCAGCAAGGTCTTTGGCATGGCTGTGGCATGGGCTGGCAGCATGGCTGGCAGGGCTGGCATGGCTGGCAGGAGGCATGGCTGGGCTGGCAGGGCACTGCTGCAGGGCTGGGCAGCAGGCTGGGCAAGGCCTTGGCAGTGGCAAGGCCTTGGCAGGCGGCTGGGGCAGCTGGCAGGTCGGCAGCAGGCTGGACAGGGCGCTGGGCACGGCAGCAGGGCGGCCAGAGGCTGGGAACAGGCTGGCAGGGTGCCTGGGCGCGGGGCTGGGCCGGCAGGGGCGCTGGGGCGCTGTGGCAGGGCGCTGGGGCGCGGCAGGGGGCGTGCCAGGGCGCTGGTAGGGCGCCTGGGGCGCGGCAGGCCGTCTGGGCACGCGGCAGGGCGTCTGGGCGCGCGGCAGGGGGCGCTGGGGCGCTGGCAGGGCGCGGCACGGGTGCCGAGGCGCAGCAGGGCGCGGGCGGCGCGCGCAGGCCGCTGTCGGGCGGGCGCGCGTGGGCGCGCAGGCGGCGCTGTTGCGGACCCCCCACACGCACCGCCATCGGATCCCACAACCAAGGAGGAGCCCATGCTCGGATTGATGCTAAGGAAGGGTCGTGCAACGGCCAAACTCAAGATCCGGGCCAAATACTTTGCTTGAAGGGGTGGCCGGACCTTAGCCAAGCTTCTTCACACTTGGCCAAGACTTGGCCAACCACTTTCACACTTGGCCAAGCCTTGGCCAAGCCAAGACCCCCAAGGCATGGCCAAGCACCTCCAAGATCGGCCATGGCATGGCCAAGCATGCCAAAGGCACGGCGCACCCATGCGCGGCCCAAGCCGCGCCCATGCGCGCCCACCGCACGCGTCCGCGCGCGCCCAGGCTGCAGCCGCGCGCGCCCACGCGCGCCCAGGCCGCGCGCACGCTGGCCGCGCCCGCCCGCGCCCGCCCGCAGGCACCCGCTACCGGGCCGGCCGAACCTCGCCAGCCGCAAGACTGCGCGCGCCCGCTACCGGGCGAGGTTCGGCCGCCCGAACCTCGCCGGCCGCAGGACTGCACGCGCCCGCCCGCGCGCCTGCGCGCACGTACGGCCGCGCCGCGCCTGTCGGCCCATGCGCGCCTGCGGCCGACCGCGCCCGCGTGCGCGTGCCCGACAGCGGCCTGCCGCGGCCGCCCACGCGCGCCAGGCCCCTGCCAGCGCCCCTGCCGAGCGCCGCGCCTCGGCGCCCGTGCCACGCCCTGCCAGCGCGCCTGCCGCGCCCCCTGGCGCCCTGCCGCGCCCTTGCCGCGCCCCCTGGCGCCCTGCCGCGCCCCTGCCGCGCGCCCAGGCGCCCTGCCTACCACTTCTGCCCGCCAGCCCTGCTGCCAGCCATGCCAAGGGCCATGCCACAGCCCCCAGCAAGCCAGCCAAAGGCCTGCCAGCCACCAACAGCCTTTGGACAGCCTTGGGCAGCCATGGCCAAGTTTGGGCAGCCAAGGCCTTGGCCAACCTAGGCCAAGCCTTGGCCAGCCTATGCCACACCTTGGCCAACCTAGGCCAAGCCTTGGCCAACCTAGGCCACACTTTCCACTAGTTGTTTGTCCCCCATGAAGAGCCTATAAATATGTGTTGTGCAAGCTTGTGAGGGGATCTTTTGAACACCTTAGAGGCTTAGAACCTTGTGTATTTCGGCCTTAGGCTTGGGAGGGCTTTGCCCTATTGTATTCGGTCCTTGAGCTTGCTCTTAGACTTGGGCTAGGGGAGACCCATCATAGTTTCCTTTAGATATTTTGCTTGTAGCTTCATTTGGGAATAGAATCAATCAATCAAGCTTTCCTCTACATATCTTCTATTGAGTGATTGTCTTCTTCTCAAGCCAAGGGTCGGGTCAAGCTGCAACCAGTAGACCCGCCCCTTGTCTTGATTCCCACGGCCATCCAAAGGAGCGTGTCCACCATTCCCAACAAGCTAAGGGCCGGGCCAAGCTGCAGCCAGTAGGCCCGCCCCTTGACTTGCATCCGTGACCGTCCTAAGGATTGCATAGCACCCGGCGTTACCCGTTCGGCCCGCGTTCCTACGATTCTAAGGCATCCGCAAAGTGCCAAGGTGCAAGGCTTGGTGTGACGGCTCGGGGCCGAGAGACGCCCTCCAACAATGGTGCTTTCATTGAGAGATTTCGTTGGGAGAAGTTCCTAGAGAAGCTCCGTTGAAGATCTCTCATCTTAAGAGGTAACGCCTACAACCCTAAGAAGAATTTAGATTACATATTGGGTTGAGTTTAGATGCTTTATTTTCTTTGCATGCCTAGGAGTGAAGTTACTTCTTATTACCTACATTTTATTTGATGAACTTGAGAGGGGTATATTAGAAGTTATTTTGCATGCAAGTAGTGCTCAAATTTCTGCATTTATCTTTCTTATTTGCAAAAGAGGAGTGAGCATTTTTTTTGTGAAAGAGAACGAATTGATCTCTACCTTGCTCATCATAGGGATGGTGCCAATGGGAAGGCTAATGGTAGTACCCGGCACTATTTGACCCAACTATTCGGTGTAGGGTACATTAGGGACGGCACAAGAGGGAGGCTAGTGGTAGTACCTCGTGCCCTTTCCCAACTACATCGGGTAGGGAGCAAATAGAGTTTCGAAACGTCTCTCTTGGGAGAAAGAAGAGAGAGTTTTTACTTGTTGTAATCCTTGTTGTAATTGGAGAAGATTGAGTGATGTTCATTCCAATTTTTATAAAAAGAGGAGGGCCGGATCATCCCTTGGGTGACGGCCAAAGGGGGAATAGAGTGACAATTGGAGATAAAGAAACAATGAAGTCCGGTGCATACTCAAACACTAGCCGGCAAGGAGTTGATCTCATGAAGGAGAGTGAGGCATCTTTGAGGAGGGCAAACGAGACCCTATCTAAAATTAGAAAGAATCTAAAGGATAGGGAAGAAAGAGAGAGGAAAGATGAATTCATGAGGAGAAGAGAAGAGAGAAGAATAGATGAGAGAAGAAGGGAGAAAGAAGTAAGGAGAGATGAAGAAAAAAGAAGAGAAGAAAAGAAGAGGAATTGGGAGTATAGGAGTACTCAAGGAGCAAGTAGCTATGCTAACCACCATGGGGAGCATGGCTATAGGGAAAGTAGGTGGAGAGAGGGCCAATTGACAATGATAAAAAGAGAGTTAGAAAAGGCCCGGGAGTGTTTGAAGCTTGGGGCAAACCATGATCATATGAGACAACCCAAGAAGGAGCTTTTTCATGCTCAAAAGCTTGAGGGCCAACCCGAGGAAACCAAGATGACACAAGTGGGAAGCAAAGATGAAGCCACCAAATCTGAAAATTTAGAAGAAGAAAGGGAAGAGCTTGAACATGATGATGAGACCGGAAGAAGTTCAAAAGAGGAGGAGGCCGAGCCCCCTTTGCATGCCTTGCAAAGATCGTCCATCCTTCAAGCTACAACAAATGAGGTACCTTGGCCTTGCTTAACAAATTTTGCTTCCTTTGATAATCTTTTGGTCCCTTCTCAACCCATGGAGCAACACAAGGAACATGTGGAGGTTGTGTTGTCCATTTTGGATGAACACCACTTCCACATCATGCTCACCAAGAATCCCCCCGGTGGTATCCAAACTTTATCCTTGAGGACAAGGATATTTTTCAAGGAAGGGGGAATGTTGCGGACCCCCCTCACGCACCGCCATCGGATCCCACAACCAAGGAGGAGCCCATGCTCGGATGATGCCAAGGAAGGGTCGTGCAACGGCCAAACTCAAGATCCAGGCCAAATACTTTGCTTGGAGGGGTGGCCGGACCTTAGCCAAGCTTCTTCACACTTGGCCAAGACTTGGCCAACCACTTTCACACTTGGCCAAGCCTTGGCCAAGCCAAGACCCCCAAGGCATGGCCAAGCACCTCCAAGGTCGGCCATGGCATGGCCAAGCATGCCAAAGGCACGGCGCACCCATGCGCGGCTTGGGCCGCGCCCATGCGCGGCTTGGGCCGCGCCCATGCGCGCCCACCGCACGCGTCCGCGCGCGCCCGCGCGCGCCCAGGCCGCGCCCGCCCGCGCCCGCCTGCGGGCGCCCGCTACCCAGCGAGGTTCGGCCGGCCGAACCTCGCCAGCCGCAAGACTGCGCGCGCCCGCTACCGGGCGAGGTTCGGCCGCCCGAACCTCGCCGGCCGCAGGACTGCACGCGCCCGCCCGCGCGCCTGCGCGCACTTACGGCCGCGCCGCGCCTGTCGGCCCACGCGCGCCTGCGGCCGACCGCGCCCCCGTGCGCGTGCCCGACAGCGGCCTGCCGCGGCCGCCCACGCGCGCCAGGCCCCTGCCAGCGCCCCTGCCGAGCGCCGCGCCTCGGCGCCCGTGCCACGCCCTGCCAGCGCGCCTGCCGCGCCCTGCCGCGCCCCCCTGGCGCCCTGCCAGCGCCCTACCCAGCGCCCAACGCCCTGCCAGAGCCCCCTGCCGCGCGCCCCAGCCTGCCAGCAGCCCCTGCCGCGCGCCCCAGCGCCCAGGACCACGCCCCAGAGCCCTGCAGGGCCTTTGGCCGACCAAGCCACCCAGGTCAGCCGTGCCCAGCCCCTGCCAGCCGCCTGCCTACCACTTCTGCCCGCTAGCCCTGCTGCCAGCCATGCCAAGGGCCATGACACAGCCCCCAGAAGCCAGCCAAAGGCCTGCCAGCCACCAACAGCCTTTGGACAGCCTTGGGCAGCCATGGCCAAGTTTGGGCAGCCAAGGCCTTAGCCAACCTAGGCCAAGCCTTGGCCAGCCTATGCCACACCTTGGCCAACCTAGGCCAAGCCTAGGCCAAGCCTTGGCCAACCTAGGCCACACTTCCCACTAGTTGTTTGTCCCCCATGAAGAGCCTATAAATATGTGTTGTGCAAGCTTGTGAGGGGATCTTTTGAACACCTTAGAACCTTGTGTATTTCGGCCTTAGGCTTGGGAGGGCTTTGCCCTATTGTATTCGGTCCTTGAGCTTGCTCTTAGACTTGGGCTAGGGGAGACCCATCATAGTTTCCTCTAGATATTTTGCTTGTAGCTTCATTTGGGAATAGAATCAATCAATCAAGCTTTCCTCTACATATCTTCTATTGAGTGATTGTCTTCTTCTCAAGCCAAGGGTCGGGTCAAGCTGCAACCAGTAGACCCGCCCCTTGTCTTGATTCCCACGGCCATCCAAAGGAGCGTGTCCACCATTCCCAACAAGCTAAGGGCCGGGCCAAGCTGCAGCCAGTAGGCCCGCCCCTTGACTTGCATCCGTGACCGTCCTAAGGATTGCATAGCACCCGGCGTTACCCGTTCGGCCCGCGTTCCTATGATTCTAAGGCATCCGCAAGGTGCCAAGGTGCAAGGCTTGGTGTGGCGGCTCGGGGCCGAGAGACGCCCTCCAACAGGCGCGCGCAGATGGCGCGCGTGGGCGCGCAGACGGCGCGCGCAGGCACCTATCGGGCGCGCGCAGATGGCGCGCGTGGGCGCGCAGACGGCGTGCGCAGGCACCTATCGGGCGCGCGTGGGCACGCGCAGGCGGGCGCGGGGCGCGCGCTGTCGGGCGTGCCTGGGCGAGCGCGGGCGGGCGCGCGCAGTGCCGCGGCTGGCGAGGTTCGGGCGGCCGAACCTCGCCCGGTAGCGGGCGCGCGGCGGGCGCGCCCAGCGCGCGGGCGGGCGCGCCCAGCGCGCGGGTGCGCGCGGCCTATGCGCGCGCGGTCTGGGCGCGCGCGGCCAGGGCCTGGGCGCGCGCATGGCCGCGGCCTGGGGGCTCACGGGCGCGTGCGGCGGGCGTGCACGGGCGCGGCTTGTGTCGTGCATGGGTGTGCCGTGCCTTAGGCATGCTTGGCCGACTCTTGGCTGACCTTGGACATGCTTGGCCGTGCATTGGGAGCCTTGGCTTGGTCAAGGCTTGGCCAAGTGTGTTGAGGCTTGGCCAAGGCTTGGCCAAGTACGAAGAGGCTTGGCCAAGGCTCGGCCACCCCTCCACGCGAGGTAGTTGGCCCGGATCTTGAGTTGAACCGTTGCACGACCCTCCTTTGGCATCATCCGGGCGCGGGCTCCTCCATGGTTGTGGAATCCGACGGTGGTGCATGAGGGGGGTCCGCAGCATTCCCCCTTCCTTGAAAATTATCCTTGTCCTCAAGGATATAGCATGGATACCGCCGGAAAGTTTTGGCATAGTCTTCTCAAGTAGCATCGTTCCTCTCCATTGCATGAACACTTGCCATGACTTTCTTCTTTCTTTTTCCTTCAATATCCCCCGGTAAGCTTCAAGCAACCTTCGAACCTTTGGAGGTAGCCCCTCCAACTCCTTTTCTTGCCGGTTGCCTTCATGATGTTGTGGGCCGGTCAACTTTAAGAATCTTTTTGATGCCGGCTCAACCTTGGGCATGGGCCAATTAATCATGGCCTCTAACTTGAGGGTAGCGCACTTCAACTCTGGGTGGGGGAGGGTGTGTATTGCAAGTTTGATGTGGAAGTGGTGTTCATCCAAAATGGACAACACAACCTCCACATGCTTCTTGTGTTGCTCCATGGGTTGAGAAGGAACCAAAATATTATCAAAAGAAGCAAACTTTGTCAAGTAAGGCCAAGGTACCTCATTTGTTGTAGCTTGAAGAATGGACGATCTTTGCAAAGCATGCAACGGGGGCTCGGCCTCCTTTTTTGAACGACTTCCGGCCTCATCATCATGTTCAAGCTCTTCCCTTTCTTCAATGACTTGTGGCTCTTCCTTTGGCAAGCTCTTGACTTCGTTGGGTTGGTCCCTTTTGCCATTTTCAACCTCTTCTTTGTCTTCGGAAGGGGTTTGCGGTTGCAAGGAAGAAGATGCATGCTTGTTGAATTTCTCTTCGATGCATGTTTGCACTATCTCTTCTTGCTTCTTCTTGATGATATACTCATGGCTTGCCCCAAGCTTCAAACATTCTCGGGCTCTCTCTAACTCCCTTTTTATCATCTTTAATTGGTTCTCTCTCCACCTACGTTCCCCATAGCCATGCTCCCCGTGATGGATAGCATAGCTACTAACTTCATCACTCTTCCTCTCCCTTCTTCTCTCTTCTTTTCTCCACCAACTCTCTTTATTTTCTTCTCTCCTCACTTCCTTCTCTCTTCTTCTCTCTTCCTTTCTCCACCAACTCTCTTTATTTTCTTCTCTTCTCTTTTCTTCTCTCACCCTCATATACTCATCTTTCCTCTCTCTTTCTTCCCTAGCCCTTAGATTCATTCCAATTTTGGCTAGGGTCTCATTTGCCCTCATCAAACAAGCCTCACTCTCCTTTATGTTTACCATATTAACCCAAAATAAAATTTGAAATTTTCTTAGGGTTGTAGGCGTTACCTCTTAGGAAGAGATCTTCCTAATGAATTCTCTCAATGAAAGCACCATTGTTGGAGGGCATCTCTCGGCCCCGAGCCGCCACACCAAGCCTTGCACCTTGGCACCTTGCGGATGCCTTAGAATCGTAGGAACGCGGGCCGAACGGGTAACGCCGGGTGCTATGCAATCCTTAGGACGGTCACGGATGCAAGTCAAGGGGCGGGCCTACTGGCTGCAGCTTGGCCCGGCCCTTAGCTTGTTGGGAATGGTGGACACGCTCCTTTGGATGGCCGTGGGAATCAAGACAAGGGGCGGGTCTACTGGTTGCAGCTTGGCCCGACCCTTGGCTTGAGAAGAAGACAATCACTCAATAGAAGATATGTAGAGGAAAGCTTGATTGATTGATTCTATTCCCAAATGAAGCTACAAGCAAAATATCTAGAGGAAACTATGATTGGTCTCCCCTAGCCCAAGTCCAAGAGCAAGCTCAAGGACCGAATACAATAGGGCAAAGCCCTCCCAAGCCCTTAGGCCGAATACAAGTGAACTCCCAAGATGACAAAAGATCTAAGATTCTAAGCTCCCAAAAGATGTCCCTCCATGGCTTATTTATAGCCTTACAAGTCTTCATATGGATGCCCAAAGGGATGGCTAAGGCATGGCTTCATAGGGCCTAGGCATGGCCAAGGCCATGGTTGCTTGTGGCACAAGGCTGCACACTTGTCATGGTTGCTGCAGCAAGGTCTTTGGCATGGCTGTGGCATGGCTGTGGCATGGGCTGGCAGCAGGGCTGGCATGGCTGGCAGGAGGCATGGCTGGGCTGGCAGGGCACTGCTGCAGGGCTGGGCAGCAGGCTGGGCAAGGCCTTGGCAGTGGCAAGGCCTTGGCAGGCGGCTGGGGCAGCTGGCAGGTCGGCAGCAGGCTGGACAGGTCGCTGGCCACGGCAGCAGGGCGGCCAGAGGCTGGGCACAGGCTGGCAGGGCGCCTGGGCGTGGGGCTGGGCCGGCAGGGGCGCTGGGGCGCTGTGGCAGGGCGCTGGGCGCGGCAGGGGGCGTGCCAGGGCGCTGGCAGGGCGCCTGGGGCGCGGCAGGCCGTCTGGGCGCGCGGCAGGGCGTCTGGGCGCGCGGCAGGGGGCGCTGGGGCGCTGGCAGGGCGCGGCACGGGCGCCGAGGCGCGGCAGGGCGCGGGCGGCGGGCGCAGGCGGCGCGCGCAGGCCGCTGTCGGGCGGGCGCGCGTGGGCGCGCAGGCGGCGCGCGCAGACGGCGCGCGAAGGCCCCTGTCGGGCGCGCGGGGGTGCGCGCAGGCGGGCGCGGGGCGTGCACGGGCGCGGCTTGTGTCGCGCATGGGTGTGCCGTGCCTTGGGCATGCTTGGCCGACTCTTGGCTGACCTTGGACATGCTTGGCCGTGCATTGGGAGCCTTGGCTTGGTCAAGGCTTGGCCAAGTGTGTTGAGGCTTGGCCAAGGCTTGGCCAAGTACGAAGAGGCTTGGCCAAGTACGAAGAGGCTTGGCCAAGGCTCGGCCACCCCTCCAGGCGAGGTAGTTGGCCCGGATCTTGAGTTGGACCGTTGCACGACCCTCCTTTGGCATCATCCGGGCACGGGCTCCTCCATGGTTGTGGCATCCGACGGTGGTGCATGAGGGGGGTCCGCAACAGGAGAACGCGCGCGGACGCGCGAGCGGAGAACGCGCGAGCGGAGAACGCGCGCGGACGCGCGAGCGGAGAACGCGCGCGGACGCGCGAGCGGAGAACGCGCGGACGCGCGAGCGGAGAACGCGCGCCCGCGCACGATTCCCCGCGTAGGAACCGTGCCCACGCACGATTCCCCGCAGGGAATCGCGCCCGAGCGCGGTTCCCCATGCGGGGCACCGTGCCCACGCGGGCTGGCAGCCCGCGTGGGGGCATTAAATGCCACAGAGTGGCATTAAATGCCACTCTGTGGCATTTGATGCGGACGCATCTTTTTTTTAATTGGAAAACGCGCGCGCATTTTCTTTTGTTTTTTTTTTAAAATTTCCGCGCGCGCATGGCCTCGCGCGCGCAAGTGGTGACTGATTAATAATTAAGCTTGCATTATGCAAAGAAAGGATGATTCATATTGCTTACTATGTCCAAATAAAATACATATCTTATTTTTAAAATTAGAAGAAAATGGCGCAGAGGATTTTAGGGCAAGAAATGCTGAACCGGCCGATTCAGCCAGTACCGAATCGGTCCAGTCTTTGATCGGCCCCGTTCGGCGTTAAAAAAAGGTACCGACCCGTACCGGCTAGGCCAAATTTTTTTGAGCTTTTGAATGTATGAACCAGGCCGAACCAGTAGGACCAATTCGGTAGCAGTTCAAACCGATCCAATGGTCGACCGATACCGGTTTTGCGATCCTTGTTTTAGGGTGATCTTCTAGCTCATCAATTGGTGGAGACAGAATTTTGGTCGATTTGGTTTTATCCAACCTACCTCTATATTTTGCACCATTTTCCTAGGTTCCAAATTGGGTAATCAGAATGATTGCTAAGATATTAAGATCCTACTTTTGGAAGGAGGATTTTTCATGTAGGACAACTTGAGGGGAATGGCCTGCTTATATGTCAATGGACCTCATAGAGAAGGAAAGTCATGGAAATATAGACGAGTATAGAAGAGTAGAGAAAAGAAGACATTAAAGAGAGAGGAGAGAATGAGAGGAAAACAAGACAGAGAGATAGGAGAGAAAGCAACTCTATTCAATACAAGACGGAACTGCTTGGTTTGGGGCCCACCGAACTGCTTGGTTTGGGGCCTACCAAACCGAACAAGTGGGGAACTAGGTCGATTTGCCGGTTCAGTTCGGGACTTGGGCTAAACCGGTTTGAACTGAGCAGAACTGCCCAACTCTATTCAATACCAACCAAGGTTCGCCATCTTCGTACCAGACCCCGTATCGGTGCCACATTAGCACTGTATCAGTATAGTACAGTATAGAGTCTACCAGGTACTAGTACTGAACCGATTTAGTATAAATATGCCTCGCACCGCCCGGTTCGGGTCGATATGGCGAACCATTGTACCAACCAATAACTAGAGCAAGAAAAAGTATTGGGAGCCTATCTTGGTACCGGGTACATATTGTACTATAAGAATTGTATCACATTGAACCAGTCACTTTTGAAATGATTGCCTTATACTAGTTTTGTGACTTTGAGAGGGATGAAAGAGGAGAAACAAATTTTCGTTCTTAACAATAAACTAACATACAATACACAATTCAAGTCTATCTTCCTTAGCTATTCATACTTCATAGACTATATTTAAAGCCTACTAAAAAATTAAAAAAAAAGTAACTTGGGGACCTAGTAACTTAATGGCTAAGTTACTTAAAGGTCAAGTAAACTAATATCCATGACTTTCATTAAATAATAAAAAATAAACTTGATATATTGATCAATTTTGGATTGCCAAACAACTTTGATGCTCCAATATGTTTCGTTAACGCTCCTAGCAGCTTGTAAGGTGATAAATCATCATACTACAAAATTTGATAAATGAGCCAAGCCCTTGTCTCCATTATACAGTTCCATTGCATGGATCTTGTCCTTGAGATCTTAACATCACTTGGGTGCTTGATCCATGTTTTCCTTTTCTTATTTTTCTTCGTTTTTTCCTTGGGTGTTCCAATGCATTTATATCTTGAAAAACAGTTGGGAGCCCAGTTTTAGCCATTGGAGAGGTTGAACTAGCCATTAGAAGAGAAAAGAATCATTTTGATTTTACAAAAAAGGTAGCTATTATAGTTGTTAGACGCAGACGAGTCTACTCAACTTCTTCAGGGGTCAACTTGACTTCTTTAGGGCTCAACTCCTCTTTTTCAGGGGTCAACTCGAGAAAGCGCTTATTTTTAATGCGTTGCCTTTTGCCTGTGGTTATTGTGAGGTCAACTAATCTAGTCTTTGAGGTTGACTTGTCCATGATTGGGGCCAACTCGTTATCCTCCAAGGACGACTCACGAAAGAGCTGAATTAATCAGCTTTTGATCTTTTGCCTATGACCATTCTGGGGTTGACTCTTGTTATACAGGGGTCGGCCCATGGTCTTCAGGGGTCGACTTGGCTAACCAGAGGTCGACTCGTGAAAGCATGCCAGTCTTTGTTAATATGTTGGGGTAAACTCTTGTTCTTCTAGAATTGACTCCTGAAACTGCCCAAAATTAGGTCTTTTGGTTTAAATTGTGGACATTCATGGATCGGCTCCTAGTGTTCTTAGGGTCCACTCTTATATCGGTCTTCATAAATTTGAGTTACATTCTTCCACCTTAAGTATTTTAAATTGATATAATCTTGGTTTCTTGTGAGCATTTTTGCACACTCTAAACATGCGATTAATCATTAATGAACTTTTTACTCAAATTATTTGTATCATCAAAATGAAGTCTTTTGGGTCAACAGGGAGGGATCCAATTCAACATTAAATCAGTGCAAACAGGGTAGTTCATGCCGGTTCAGCTCCGAGCCACTTGGTTTGGAGCGCCATGCACTAGTTCGGGTGCTCAATTTTATGGCCAAACCGACTCGGTTTCTTGGCATTTCAGTTCGGGGTGGTACGGAATACTATGCTCTATACAGCTTGACTCAATTCAGATCATCCAATGAACAAAAAGTGAGGCGGCCACGGGATACCATGGCAGGGTCAGTTTTGTCAAGGAAAAATATGGGGAAAAGAAAGTTTGGTTACTTTTGAGTCCAAATTCAAGCCAAATAAAGTATAACCCCTCCCTATTCTTCTTTGATAACTTTGACTTCTATTAGCTTGAAACGATGCCTCATTTTCTACGTCGAAATTTTGATATCATAAGTTATCTAATTAATATTCATGAACTTGTATTTACATGTTCCAACTTGAAATTCATTATAAATCATTTTGCAATAGAGTTTTTGTTTTCATTGGACATATCTAATGAATGTTTCATAATGACATATGAGATTCTGTATTTGTAAAAATTATGACATACTTGGAAACTATATCTAGACCTATGGTTAGCTGGTACATTTTCACCTCATTCAAATCATCAATTACAAGGCATTTAGACATCTAACCAAGTATATGTTGGCCTGTACAAATTATTGATGATAATATGTGCCAACCTCCTACTCGGTGCTATATACCAACCTCATTTGAACTATCATCTATCAATGACGATATGTGGAAGCTTTTAGCCATGTGGACATTGAGGATATCTACGGGCTTATTCAAGTTATCGTATGTGTGTGTGTGGCCTAGTCTGCATTAACAATAAGAATATATGTAGCCATTAGGATATATTTGAAGTGTTATTCTATGTCAATTATATAAGCTCTTTTCCTAGAATTATGTGTCCTGATCATCAAACAATATCTCAATTCCTACTAGCAATTCTGATTTTCTTAATTCATTATAAAATTAATTGTTTAAACCTCTGCTTGAACTTTATTGTGATAATTCTTCATGGTAGATATTTATATTTTCTATTATACAGGTCATTTATTCTCAATGCAAATTTAAACCCATCTTACAGTGATTGGTGATAACTTTGGTGAACCCATTCTGAACGAAGTGTACTAGGTTCTTTATTGGTTTTATGATTGTTGTTTCTGTTTCATGGATATAGTAGTTTAGTATCATGTAGTACTGTATCTTTTGAAGTTATAGGATTATGTATAATAGGCTAGGATTAAACTATTGTAACTTTATTTTATCAAAATAACATCTGTACTTGGTAATATGCTTTTAGTTTATCCTTTAGAGAATCTGAACATATAGTTTGTTTAAGGATGGTTCAATCTTAATGTTACTTTTGCATCACGGAAAATGTGTCAGGACAAACACTCATTAGTCCAGTATCTGGAAATGTTGCTACCATCTTGTAGTCACCATATACAAATTGCAGGGAAATGACTCAAACATGCCTCAAAATGTCACTAATTGTCTAAAGAAACAACTAAAATTTTCTTATGGCTGCTATATATTAGCACCATGTTACACATCTTACGCAAATGCATATTACATCCAGTATGCACAGAAAAAAATGTCTTTTAATTGATGTCTCAGCCCTCAAGTATCATGAACAAAAAATCAATGCTTCATTAGGGCATCACATCCAGCATATTGGATAGATCATATATCTATTGAACATTGCAATTTTTATTTTGAAACTTGATACATCCGAATTGAAGTGATATGGAGAATATAAATTGTAACTTTCTAGGTATTGTTTTCCCATGTGTGGAAGGTATGCCCAAACAAATGTTGACTCCTAGTACAAGGAACTATTGACATAATTAAAAATCATTAGCAGAAAAACCTGTGGAAAATTCTTGATAGTTTGGCAAGCATGGCGCTGAATAAACTTGGCTGATGCAAGATTTTAGTCATGGACATGAAAGAATGTGCTCGTACCATTGAACTCCATATTTCAGCATGCTAAGTTTTACATGATCTGGGACTTCATGATATCCTTAATATGAAAAGACTAGTATATTAATTGAGAGAGCATTGAAACTAAGGTTCACCGTCTCGGTACTGAACCGCATACCGGTGCCACACTAGCATAGTGTTGGTATGGTACGGTACGGAATTTTTTTAGCATATCAAGTATCGGTACGCCACCCGTACCAGATACTGGTACGAAACCAGTACGTTACGATACGCCTGCAGGAAAATTTTTTCTATCATCAAAAAAAGCAATAAAGAAAAAGTAATTTGAGTCCATCTTCGTAGTAATAACCATAGTTCATTCCAAAATCCCAGTTTCATGGATCAGCGAGTATAAGCTACAGGATAAGCTTAGAGAAATGTTTCTGTCCGTTTGAACTCTTGAGCAGGAGCTTCCGCAGGAGAACAGAATAGGCATCCATTAGCTCTGTCCCTTCGCGATCTAGTGGCCGGTGAATCACTGATCAAAGAGCGAGCAGCCGCCAGGTTTAATGATTTTGTCAGCATACCATGATTGAAACTAAAAATCTTGTACCGCCCCGACCACCCAGTTCAGGGCGTACTGAGCCATTCTGGGGTCGGACCGACACAGTTCCACCTCTTGGTTCGAAAAATCCAGTAAAGCAGGGGAGAGAAAGAACGAGAGAGAGAAAAAGAAAGAGAGGGAGAGGGAGAGGGAGAGGGAGGGGGAGAGAGAGGGGCTAGGCGAGGGGGGAGAGGGAGGGATTTCAAGCCCTCGTGCCGACTTCACTTAAACAAAATTTCAAGAAAAAAATAAGTTGGATCTCTATTACGTCAAAAACAGGGGCTCCGTGTTTGTTATCATGCGGTTGGAGGAGAGGGGTCTCAAAGGCCCTCTCTCCCTCTCAGCCTCTCTCTCTCCCCTCCCTTCCTCTTGCTCTCCCTCCCTCCCCTCCTCTCACTCTCCCTGCCTCCCTCTCTCTCTCTCTTTTCAACAAAATAAGGGCTTCATCCTTGTTTCCATGCAGCCGAAGGAGAGAGGGCTCAAAAAGCCTCTCCCTCCCTCTCTCGCCTCTCTCTCCCTCACTTCCTCCCTCTCCCTCTCCCTCCCTCCCTCTCTATTCTTTTCTCTTTCCTTCCCCCCCTCCTCCACCATCTCTAGCTGTGTCAGTACATGCTCGAAATAGAACAACACGGTACCTACCGTAGCATAGTGCCGAGCAACCAGCACGGTCCTGTTACTAGCCCACACACCTTGATTGAAACAAATTCTGTCGAGATCAATTCAAATGGTTCTGAATCTGCCATGCAAAACAGTTACATGTGCGATGGTAATGTTCAATAACATGTTTGTTTGATATATTTAACATGCTATATTTTTTTAAGAAATATGAATTAAAACTTGCAATGAAATGTTCACTTTAAGTCCATGAATCATTAAGAAATCATATCAATAAATGCTTTCATCAACATATCCTTGTGTACTTTGGAGTAACAATGCATTAGTTTATACAAATGTGTGCAATACTTAATACTTCATGCAAGCAAACATAGGCATGATTAACCTTATAAAACTAGTTCATCTATGTATGGCATGTGCTATAGACATCATATATCAGATTGCCTACCATGATTTCATATATCAGGTCATTACTAAGTGTGTTATTCTATACATTCAACACTTCCCGTGAAGAAGAAAGTCTCATAGACATTGGATATGGAGGGATAATATAGTGCATATTAACCAAAGGATAATGCTAACGGCGCAATTACAATATACTATCATCAACAGCAACAAGAATAATATATTCACCCAAAAAATAACTGTATTTTATGTCTAAGCCACAAATTATTATAACAGTAGCATCTCCTACACTAAAATACAGAGCATAAAACAGGAAATTATGAGAACAGAAGGAACAAGATATGTCCATACCCTGGAGTATGTTCTGGTAAAATAATCCTACATCCAAAAATTGTCAAGGTGAAACCATTTGGCGTTGGCACCGGAACTGACTGGGATGAACTATTAACAAAATGTGGTAACTGGAAGGATGATCCTGATGGTGGCCACTTGCAAACAGATACCAAAGTAACTGTTGCTGCTATACCAAGAGTAACTGCTAATTTTGCCAGGAATGATGTCCTTAAATTGTTGTTATTTACTTCTAAACCTTCAAGCATCTGACTTATATCATCCCCTTCACTTGAAGGATTTACTCCAGATGTTGAAGCCTTGGCACTCCCAGCATAAAAATGCCAAAAGCTCTCCATGCTGGATATGCAAAAAGAAATGTCAGATATCAATACAACAGCTAATTTGATATATTCACAATACTAGCATGGAACCATCCCAAACATTAGATTACTGAAAGAAAATGGTTCAGACATTGCAAGGAAGTTTTGACTAGACAAACCCAGACATCTAGCATGCAGCAACTTTTGAAATTAATTTACCATTTAGACTATCTGATAAAATGCAAGAAATCCTCACTACCAAGTCACGTTCAGACACAAGTCAAGCAATATAGGAAACCGCAAATAAATAATTAGGCCAGGATCAAGGCATGCGGAGCTAACAGAACCGACGCACCGGTGGAGACCGGTACCGGCTGGAATTGGTACCGAACCGGCCAACCGCAAAAAAAAAAAGAAAATACGCGACGCGCGCATTCGCGTTTTAGCCACATAGTGGCATTAAATGCTACTCTGTGGCATTAAATGCCCACGCGGGGCCGCGTGGGCTCGCTGCCCGCGCGGGCAAACGCGCTCTTTTTATCTTTTCTTTTTTTTCCCTTCTTTCTTCCTCCTTCTCGAACTCTCTTCCTCTCCTTTCTTCCCCTCTCTCCTCTCTTCTCCTCTCTTTTCCTCCTCCCACGAGCAAAGAAGGGGCCGGAACCGCGAGCAAAATGGGTGATCCTCGTCGGCCCGAGGGAGGAGGTCGGCCCAAGGCCCGGTGCGACAGGTAGGCTTCTTCTCTTCTTTCTCTTCTCCTCTTTTTCTTCTTCCTCTTCTTCTTCCTCTTCTTTCTTCCTCTTTTTTCCTCTTCTTCCTCTTCTTCTTCTCCGGTGCCGGTACCGGGCTTGTACCGGTTCGCACTGGCACCAGGTTGTACCGATGCGAACCGCACCGGTTTCCACCAGTACGGGCAAGGAGTCGTTCGGTTCCGACCCCAAAAGGTTCGGAACCGAATTCTATGGTTGTACCATACCGGTGCTGGCCGGTACCAGTACGGTACAGGCTGAATTGTCGGTTCCAAACGGTTCAACAGACCCTGTCTGCATGGCAACTTAGATTATTGCCTCCTCGTCATTTGGAGCGGACGCTTTCTCTAACTCTTTGGAGTGATAGAAAGATGGCTCTTCCGCTCGACGGTCCACCTCCGCCTTCTTCTTGAAAATCCTCTCCTTTACTGCTTTAAAATCAACAAACTGCTTCTTCATCAGTTGTCGAGCCTTGTATAGGCATTTTCGGGCATATAGATCCATCGAAAAAATTACCAACTATATGCTACTTCAAACTGGTTATCCCTCCTCTCTTAAACACTGTGTTGCACTAGTTATACTTCTAATGGTCCGGTCTGATAGCATTTGCCCATGATCCCAGCCAATGTCATGCTCTGGGTCTTTTTTTCTTTGATGACTCCATTCCTGCATATTTATCAAGTACGTTAATTTATCAATTATTTAAAAAATAAAAAATAATTTACGATAAAAATAATTTTTTATCTCAAAAAATATATCAAATTTATCTAATACATACTCTAATTTATATATATATAAAATAATTTTTAAATTTAAAAATATGTTTAAATATCATAAATTTAAAAAACTATGATTTTTATCTCAAAAATTACTTCTGAATTATGTAATATGTATTATTAATTTTTTACAATTTTTGGTACTATTTATATATTTTTAATTATTTTTTAATTTAAAAATAACTTTTAAATATTAATATTTTAAAAAATTAATTTCAGTTCAGATCCATGTAGAACCAACAATGGATGCTATATATTATTTTTTTAAGCCCTCGGACATACATCAAAGGCTACTTATTTCTCAATTTTTTTTAAATTTAGGCCTAGACCACTATGCACATGATCGCATCAAAACATAAATGAATAGATACCAAATTTTTATGAAGAGTAGCTTGAATGTTCCTAAATATGTTTCTAATTTTACAGTATTTTTAATTTTTATTAATTTAAAAAAATATTCTTTAATCTAAAAATATATTTTAATTTTACAAATTATATATAATCCAAAATTTAAAAATTTTATGCCAGCATGTGGATCATCCATAGATCTACAACGTATAAAAAAAAATGTCCAAATCGAAAATTTTGGCATGCTCTTCACTTATTTTGCAATTTTTTAGCGATTTTTCAAGCCCCCACCTCCCAAAAAAGAGAGAATGAGGTAATAAAAGGAAGCACACCTTATTTAGCCTTGGCTCTTCCTTCTAATAGCCTGAATCGGTATTTTTTTGGAGTATTCGAAAAGAAAAAGTGGCCGAGAGAGCAAAATAGCTTTCAAACTGTTGTTGGACACTCGATGCTTTAAAAAGCATTAGGTATAGTCTACAGTTTTAACCCGGTTTGAAATCGGGTTGACTCGGTGCGAACCTACTGGTTCGCACCGAGTCTGCACCGAACCGACCAGTTCCGGCCGGTTCGGGCACTTAGCGGCAGGTACCAGTCGGTAAGAAAACGGTTTCGGCCAGTTCTGTATGGGTTCTAGCCGCGTAATAGGCGAACCAACCCGATTTTGCACTAGGTCGGTTCGGCATTACCCAAATCGGACGGTTCGACCCGATTCGGCAGTCCTTGGACATACGTATCACACGCTATTTACATGGCTCCGATCACAATTCACTTGTTAAAGGAGAAAAGAAATCAGAAAAATACGAGAGTAGAGAAAAAGGAAGGGCTAGGACTTGGCATACCTATTTTCTTTTTGCCTCCAAGGCTTCTTTCTGGAGTCATGCTTGTTACCGGCTCCACTACTCCCACAGCCCACTTTTTCTTCTATGGGCAAACAAGTGAAAATAATCCAACAATCTCTCTCAACTAAAGAAGATAGTCCTAGCAAATCTATTAGCAAGCATGCCCATTATTATTGCTGCCATGGGAGGCATTAGGCATGAACATAGGAGTCCTAATAGTCTTTTGGTATTTTTAAAGAGTTGAATAGGGATTTCTAGTGAGTCAAAAGAGGAGAAAAGAGATATCTGAAACCATGTAAGGAAAGTCAGGTTTAATTGAGCTGCAATTATATTTCGATCCACCAAGGGGCAAGAAAGTTGAGCTTTATGTTGGAGAAATTTCAAGTTTGCCCTCAATGGTTTGATTCAAAAACAAAATTTATTTCTAACTATTTAGTTTGTGCATGTCTCTTTACATATATATCCTTAACAATGGCACATGAGACATTGGTTGTTAGTCAAGTCAGGGTTGTCTTGCAAAACCTTGAGGATGAAATAAAATTCACAAACAATAAGACTCTAATTCATCAATTAGATTTGTTGGTGAAATAATTCATTAATTAATTAGAATTTTTCTAAGCAAGCAATTGTAACCCATATATATGTATATGTATATGTGTGTGTAAATATGGTTGATGATAGTAAGACTTTGAAAGGATTAGTTTTCTTCATCCAAAAACATCAATGAGTTAACGCTATGACATTTTCTTCTGTGCAAAGATTTTCAAAAAAGCATAGCTTGATTGTATATTGTCACAGGACCTTGACAGCTAAGGAATTATAGGAACAGGAAAGAGACTATTAAGAGGTAGCAATAGAACTAGAGAATAAAGCATGGAGAGTTCCATTGGAAAAATTCACAGCATGAATAAAGCCAATGTTCTTGAAGAAGATATCACAAATGCACAGCTGCACTGCTCAAAATAAAATCGACAAGAGAGCTTAATATAAAAATCGTTCTAAATTGCTGGACGCTAAAGATGCAAGATTTTCCATCATCATTATAGACTAAGCAGCTATATCACATGGATGGTTGATATTTGGTGCTGACTCATGTGAAAAAAGGATTTCTGATATTGATCCCTTACAGTTACACAAGGACCATTCCAACTTACATCTAAATCATATTACGATCATAACATGTAGGTCATTCCTCTGATTTTGATATCATGTCCAAGGTCAATCCATTAATTGTTAGCGAACAATGTCTAATTGATGGGACAAAACAAGTAAACCCCATGAATTCATTTACCAATGAAAATGAAAATAAAAGTAATTATGCGTAAATTTTCAATCAAGAACAACAAAGCCAAGCAAAATAAGCTGAAACAGATCAAGACAACCAGAAGTCATGAAATGAATGAACGGAAGAAAGTACCGTAGGCTACCGGAGAGGGAGCAACGAGAGATAGCAACGCCAGAGAAGCTTCCTCGTTTGCCCGTTCTTGAGACGGTACTTGTCACAGTGGGAGGTGAGCGAATTGGGGGTGGTAAGAGGGATCGGCGGGATGAGGCCTTAGCCAGAACACTAGCAGCAGGAGGAGAAGCCCGTAAAGCCATTTACTCTCTCTCTCTCTCTCTCTGCGTTGTTCTGCTGAGAGTTTATGGAGCCATAAATGTATGTGTGGGCACGGGTTGCGGGAGCCACAGATTCCCAAGCACCTCGAATCTCGCAGGCATAAACCAGCACAGACCAGGCATTCCGTCGTGAATCTTCAAGCTTCAAACGAGCGGCGGATGAGCGGCCGCTCACGGCAATCCGATTGACGGCCACGAAATCGAGACGTGGTCCTGTTTTGGCAAAATGAGAATATGCTGCGGCTTCCGAAGGATGCTGTCCTCCCAGGTGGCAGCTGCTCCAACCGGAGTTCGCGGGGACTTCCTCCCATACAGCTGTACAAAATATATAAAAAATCGGAAGAAAAATCAGGCCTAACGAAGAAAAAGAGATTTCCACTTTTTCTAGGGCCAACGTCGCACCAAGGAGACGCTTAAAAGCTGTATGCTTATCGTCCAAATGTACCGACAAATATCCTTAATATTGTAAAAGACAGTGGTTAACTAAATTTTTTCACCAGTATTTTTTAATATAGTACTATTTTTTGTGGTTAACTTAAATTTTGACAGCATGGTTTACGTCATTTAAAAGCCAACCAACGGAGTGGTATTGCCGTCTTTTTACCTTCTGAAAGCATGCATGTCTGCCCTTGCCAATTTGTAGCTTGGACTGCACCGTGTATTTCGCAGCTATAACTTTCTCATTCAAATTCAAAAGAATAATTTATAACATATTAGAAAATTAATTAGTCATGAGCATTCAATTCCATACGTACTGATTATATATAAGGATGGTAGCCCAATTTATAATGATCCGCTTTAAGCAACTTCTAGCATGATGCGAATGGATTTGGATTATACATGAATCAATATGTCTACATTTATTTATTAAATGAATCGGATTTAGGTTTAGATCTTTGACTGATGTAACTCATTTTGACCCTTTTAATAAATCGGTCACTCACCTATTTAAACATTTAAAACTTGTGTAATCTATTTAAAACCTATCTAACCTATTTTTGTTCCAATTAATCTGATCCGCTTAACCTGTTTAACCCATTTAAATCTATTTAATATGTTAAAAACTCACTTAACATATTGTTTGCAATAAAATCTTCCATTGAGGGGATGGATGGCGTGAGCATCGTCTTTGGCTGGTTTATGCGAGTCTATGTTAACCTAATGAATTGATTTTGATGAGTACAAAATATTTCAGTATGATACTAATGATTTTATGTTCTTCGAGTAGTTAATTTATTTTATAGGGAGCTCAATAAGTTTGAAAGATTAGAGAAGTATAAAGAAGCCTAGAAGAACAAATCTCAAAATTGGAGAAATATTTGAAGTATTTTAGAAGCTTTTATAGCAAAGGAGTTGGTCCCATGTGAAGAAGAATCGATCCCAAACTTGTAGAAGTCGACCCCAAACTTGTAGAAGTCGACCCTAGAAAGCTATAAACAAAAGATAAAGAATAGTGAAAATAAATCATTTGCGAGTCGACCCAAGCAGATCATAAGTTGAACCTTAGTGAGCACGAGTCAATCCCAGAACAAGTTGAGTTGACTCCAAAATGGTCGCAGATGAAAGACAAAATGTAGTAAAAATGAGCACTTTCTCAATTCACCCCTGAAGAAGAAAAGATAACCCCTGAAGTTCACAAGTCAATAAAATTAGAATGGCTCTATTCACTTTCAATAGCTATTTCAGCCTCTCTAATGGCTATAAACAGTTTTCCAATGAATTTTTAGGGTATACATGCATTGGACCACCCAAGGAATTGAAGGAGGAAGAGAAAATAGGTGAAAGAAAAAAAAAAAAGAAGAAACATTAAGTGAGAGCTTTAAATATCACATCTTTCACATTACAAGAGCATTAAGTGCAGATCTTTCAAGCATCCATCAATCCCAACCGCTGCTTCCTCATGTGCCTCAACAAGTCATAATCAGCTCTTCAAGAAGATTTGATTCTTTTCTTGTATACTTTAAATTTCTGTTGTAACAAATTTCAAGGGTTCGAAGTTAGGAAAAAATCCATCTAAACCTTAAATTGGATTATATTATATCAATCCTAGGGAAGGCATTGATAAGGATGGTTGTAGTTGATTTTTAGAGAAAATCAACTGTGTTGATTGTGAACTCAAGCAAAATAATCAGACAATAATCTTTCGAAAGATTATAATAGAATTTCTAAGAAGGATATCTTTGGACTGGACATAGGTGTTGGGTTTGAGACCAAACCACTATAAATCTTGTGTATGAGTTGTTTGTGCTTGTTTTTATCTTATGCATTTTTTATCACTCGTTTTGTTGTACATACTTAAGTTTATATTAGTTTTACTTAATCATTGTTTAAGTTTGTAAAATATTTTGAAAAACCTAATTCATCCCCCCCACCCCACACACACATGGGTTGCATAGTTGGGCAGCAAATGGTATCGAAGTGTTTAGATTAGTTTTACTTAAGCATTATTTAAGTTTGTAAAATATTGTTGAATGAAAATGAAGATTCTCATTCTAGCTTGCTAGTAGGTAGAATTAGATCCATTAGTGTTGCCCAAGGTGACAAGCCAAGAGGGGGGGGGGGGGGGGGGGGGGTGAATTGGTTTTTCAAAATTTTTGCTATCTTACTTTAGTTAATTGATGAGTGAGTGAAATTAGAACAATGCACAATACAAACACACAAGAAGTATAGTGATTCGGTGCTCTCCTAAGCACCTACGTCCACTCCTCAAGCGACCCCTTGGGAATTCACTATGATCCCTCGGATTACAGTTGGATTGTTTTTCGGGCACAATCCAAAAATCTTTACACTTTGGTTTTCCGGAATCACCAATAACCTTTGTTAGTTTTACAGGCTCACCAACGAACCTTCACAATTGGTTTTACAGGTCCACCAATAAACCTATATCGTTGGTTTTGCGGGCTCACCAACAAACCTTTACAAGGTGATTAACAAAAGAAAGAAGAAGGTTGAAGCTCCTAGATGAGCAAATATAATAATTATAAGCTACAAAGAAAAGTTTAGAGAATAGTTATCGCTTGATGAGACTTCTCTTTTCTTTGTCAAGAATGCTTCACTCTTCGAGGGTGGATGGAGCTCTTGATATCTCTTGGAATCTGCTCAACCACTTCCTTTCAACTCTTGAATGAAGCACTTGGATGAAGAAGATTAGGGCACTTGTCTTTCTTGGGTAACCTTTGATCTTTTTGCAAAAGGATATTCTTCTTTGATGAATAGTGTCCCTTTAAATAGTTTTCCTCACCCATTGGACATTCCTCATTGGTCAGATTTCAAAAACTAGCCGTTACTTATTGTTTGGAGGTCAAAAAGTACTTCTGCAGAACTAGCCGTTATGCTTCTGCCCGTGTTTGGGTCGACTCAACTTTTACTGGGGTCGACCCAACTTTCACTTGGGTCAACTCATGCAACATTGGGGTCGACCCTCTCAGGAACCACAAAACCTTGTGTTTCAGTCTTCCTTCACTTGGGTCGACTCAACACTTTTTGGGTCGACTCAAGGTTGGGTTGGGTCGACTCAAATTTCACTTGGGTCGACCCTCTCAGAGATTCCAGAGAACTGATTTTTGAATGACATAGCCTTTGGGTCGACTCATGTTCTGTTGGGGTCGACTCAAGGTTGGGTCGACTCAAGTTCCATTTGAGTCAACCCTCTCAGGGATTTTAGAGACTTGTTTTCTTGAAGCTTGAAGATGGGGTCGACTCAACTTTCACTTGGGTCGACCCAAGTACTGTTCATCCGTACCATTTTTGCAGAAGTGTGCCAGATGTTTCCTTGATGTGCCGGGGTCGACTCAATCAAGCTTGGGGTCGACTCAATCTATACTTTGCTGCAACTTAAGGTTAGATTTATCCATATAATCAATGAAATAAACTTTAAACAATTTTGAATATATGTCATGATGGTGCTACATACTCTAAACAATGAAAATTACTATTGTCCACTTAAGAGTACGTTTCACTTGAAACTTTGCCGAATTGGAATTTAGAATTCACTATCCCTTTCCTATTGCAAATTTTATCTCATTATTAATCATCGTATTAATCATCAAAATACCACTATCATCCTCAATCTCCCCCTTTTTGATGATTACAAAATATTGAGTATGATCAAATTGATTCTTATTTTAAAATTAATTTTAGAAGGGCTCAAGTTGCTGAATTTCAGCTTTTCAAATATGAGAGTGAAGTCTCCCCCTATTTCATCCAAATGTTGCCAATTTGAACTTATGGTCTTCTCCCCCTTTCTTTTATACTTGGTTAAAGATGACACTTCAAAAATTTGAGATAATGAAAGAGTTTCAGATTATGTATCGAGGTATGAAAGGTATGTGCCAAAATCTGAAATTCGATTTAAATTTTAGACTTTAACATTTTCATTGTACAAATTGCTCCCCCTTAAATGTATAGTCTTTCCTATTATAATTTTCAACCTTG
Organism: Phoenix dactylifera; assembly: GCF_051530095.1. NCBI lineage: Eukaryota > Viridiplantae > Streptophyta > Magnoliopsida > Arecales > Arecaceae > Phoenix > Phoenix dactylifera. The sequence goes on from NC_143202.1 coordinate 5,805,691, forward strand.
TTTGTCAACTTATTTCTCTTTCTTTGCTTCTCCTCCTTTTTGTTATCATCAAATAGGTGCATGGTAATAGATAAATAGACACAATAATTAATAAACAGTTCAGTTTCATTGATCAAAATGGAACATTGTAGTACATTAATGCCAAAACAAAACAAATACAATATTCCTCAATCAAAGTACAAAGTACATGATCAATCACAAAATACATATAAGAACTAGATAAATCCTAGGCACTAATACCAAAAGTGCTAACATCAGCCTAGGGGGTATCTAATGGCTATGATCTAGTCCTCATCCTTCGAGCATATGTGGCGAGTGGAGGTCGGGCCTGATGGGACTGAGTCTGACGTGGAGCTCGGTGAGCTGGATGACTCTATGCCGAAATCTCTGACTCAGCTGCCTGGGGCACAGATGGTCCATGAACCTCTCTCTCTCTCCGTAGAGCTCCTACCTGCTCTCTAAGATCGCTAATCTCAGCAGTCATAATATCCAATCTGCTCGTCAATCCACCAGTGATAGTCCTCGCCTGAGCTGTCATAAGCTCAGTCATCCTACTCCAAAACTCATCTGTGTATCCCGCGGGAACAGATGACGAAGGTCCAGCCTCTGAAGGTGCTGTAGGATGATCCTCAGGCTCCTCATCCTCAGGGATGGGATCTCTAATCTCTGGTGCATCACCCTCTGATACAGCATGAATCCCAGCTCCTGCACGCACCCACTGCCCGTTCACCTTCTCATTCCCCATGCGAATAAGGGATCGTGCAGTGTATGTGTCAGTAAATAGTAGATGCCTGGAGATCTCTCCCTTTACTGATATATCATGCTGTCGGAAGATCAGGGTGAGTATCATACCATAAGGCAGGGATACTCTCGAGTTGCATATGACCTTTCTCATCTGCCTAAGCATCATAGCTGGGAGGTTCAGGGGAATGCCCTGAACAATGTGCTCCATGACGACCAGGTCTCGCTCAGAAATGAGATCAAATCTTCCACTTTTCGGAAACAAAATCCGACCTATGAAGTTGTGCAACAACCTCATCTCAGCTGAAAGAGAGCTTGCTATTACATTTTCGGAATAGTCGAAATCATCATTCTCAAGAATCAACTGTAGAGCTCTCAACTTATTTTCAGGTCCTTCGCAGGGGAGATGAAGCAACTCACTCAAACTTTCTTCGGAAACCCTAACCCTTACTCCTCGGACTTCAGATATAAGCCCTCCCATTCCAGATTTCAGGAAGGCATAGAACTCACGAACTAACCCTAGGTAGATCACCACATAGCAAAGATACTCCCATCCTTGCCTTCGGATCCAATCACCCAACCGGAACCCTTCTTGATCCAAAAACTCGGAGTGGATCCTTTTTTCCGTGGTAACCGGTCTCCCCACAAATTTTGCAAGTTGGACTGAAGGGGAGGGAGGAGGAGGAGGCTCTACACGTGTCTCACCTTGTGGAGGCACTGTAAAAAGCTCTGTAGCATTTCTATCAACACGGGTGGTCCGTGAAACCCTTCCGGATCGCTTGACTATGGCTCTCTTGGGTCCCATTTCTTCAAGATTTTGATCTAACGGCTTTGGGAAGCTTTCTTCTACTGTTTGGAGATGATTGGAGGAGATTTGAGAGTGGAAAATAGGGTTTTTGGAAGAGGACAAAGTGAAAACAGTGCCCTAGATTGCTCACGGGTCCCCCTTTTAACAGGGGGGTCCCGTCGTTGGGTCGACCCTAGATTTTTCTTGGGTCGACTCAACGTTGGGTCGACCCCATTCTGGGGTAGGTCGACCCAAGTTCAGAAATTTTTCCTTCTCTTCCTTTTTCCTTTCAAAAAAATTTTTTATTTCTTCCAATTCTTACAAATTCTTACTGGGACAATGATACATTAGTAAGGAATCTATAGATGACTAGTTTGATTAATGTTTTATAGGTTTTTAGAAATGGAAGGAGAGTATCATGAGACATCTTGCTCCTTTGTATATCTCCTTAATCAAAAGGATCACATATGCCTAATTCCCTCCTAAGCATGCAAAATCTATCTTCACTCAAAGGTTTTGTGAATTTGTCAGCTAATTGTTTGTCAGTACATACATGCTTAATACATATGTTCCCATTTTGCATATGATCTCTAATAAAATGATATCTTATTTCAATGTGTTTGACTTTAGAGTGCTGAACCGGATTTTTAGTAAGGTTGATGGCACTAGTATTATCACACTTTATAAGAATGTTATCTAGTTTAATTCCATAGTCCTCTAGTTGTTGTTTAAGCCATAATACTCGAGCACAACAACTGCCGGCGGCTATATATTCGGCTTCAGCCGTTGATAGTGCTACTGAATTCTACTTTTTGCTAAACCATGATACTAAATTATTTCCTAAAAATTGACATGTTCCACTAGTGCTCTTTCTATCTAATTTGCATCCAGCAAAATCTGCATCAGAGTAGGCAAGCAAATCTAGACAGGAGTCTCTTGAGTACCATAATCCTATGTTTGTAGTTCCTCTCAAATATCTAAGAATTCTTTTAACAGCACTTAAATATGACTCCTTAGGATCTGATTGGTATCTAGCACATATTTCCACACTGAACACAATGTCTGGTCTACTAGCAGTAAGGTAAAGCATGTGACGAGAGCACAAAAGTGCGACCTACATGTCACTAAAATTAATGTTATTGCTAACCGATAATGATAAATTCACTGGATTAATATTATATTTAGGTTTAACACAGATTATCATAAATTAGAGATAAAATGCACATTGAGTACAAATTTAACTTCAGAAGGATCTCTTTCCAGACCCGATCCAGGTCGGATCCGAGTCAGGTTCAGGTCCATTTTGTTTGTGCTTTTGGAAAAGAATTTTGGACAAATCTAATTTGGCCATATCATAACTATGAGGTGCTGGGTGACCCATGATTTGAAAGACTTGCAATTGACCTCCAGTCAGAATAGATGACCCGTGACGAACTAACTCCCATCTCAGGAGGGCAAAGAAAATCATGGCACGTTTCCCCCATCTCAGCAATCAGCCGTCGTCCGCATCGCAACGCCCGCGTCCCCAATGTGCCAGGCCGTCCATCTTCCACGGATCATCCCGTGCCTGTCCGCTTCATCCACATCAAAGCAAGCTCTCCCCTCTTCCGGATTCAAGCCGTCCGCGTCGCTCCCTCAGCCATTCTCTCAGCCCGGATGACTGCCTCTCCCATGATCGACGTCCTCCCCAGCTCTTCCGCACATCACAAATGATCCACAGAGCTTCTTCCTCCCGTTGATCACGCTCCCGACTCCTCAAATGATCCCGAGCGATTTTCCAGCCGTCCACGGATCATGCCAAGATCGCTCCTCCTCCGCCTCAGCCCGCGCCTCCTTCCTTCCGCACCGCGTCCAGCCGTGCAACCATTCCGGATTCAAGACCCCATCCTCCGCATCCAAAGAATCCCATTGCCAGCAGCCGGTAATCCAGCTCATCCCATGATCCCCCTCCACGGATCAAGCTTCCGCGTCTCCAACGATCATCGACCCCCTCCTCCACTATCCGCCATGATCCCAACCTGTGAAGCAGCCCAAGATTCCATCCCGTAATCCAAGCCCTTTCGTCGATCCCGCAGCACCCTCCCAGCGATCCCGCGATGCATTGTCAAGGAACGGCAGGCTAGCTCTCTTCCGGTTTAGCACCTCGATTCAGCCCCAGCATCCCGGATGACACACATTCCTCCCCTAATTTCAACACCCCGCGATCTATAAGAAGGGGGAGAACGAGAGGAGAGGGGAGCTGGGCTGGGTGGTGGCCGGCGGGTCCAAGAAACATGGGAAGACGGTTCGGTTTGGGAGAGAAGAGAGAAAGAAAAAAAATAGAAACAGGGGAGGGCTCTGTTTTGGTTTGAAAAGAAAGAATAAAAAAATAGGGGAGGAAGAGCATTATGTTTCTTTTATTTTGAGAGCATGTTATTTTGGGGTTTTTGGTTTTAGTTTAATAAAGAGTTTTATTTATGCTCAAGTTTTAATTTCTGTTGTTTTTAATTTCTATTATTTTTAAGTTCCGTTGTTCAACTTATGTAATTTTCTCTATTTTTTTATGCAATTCATTAATTTTCTTTTTATGCAATTTGTGTCTAAGTTTTAATTTAATTTCTGCAATTTATCTTATGTGTTTTGAAATTCTTAGTCTTAAGATAACTCTGAAATTAGTCTTTGCTGTTTGGTTGGCAATTTTAATTTATATTCTGTTTGTAGAAATCAACCCCTACTCTGCATCAGATTTCAATTGCAAAGTTTTCTTTCTTCCTTTTGTTTATTTTCAAATAAGAAAACATTCTCTGGTAGACTATAGAATCATTCAACATTTTCAAAATAATATTTTTCTTTTATCATTCAAAAATCGATTTTGAATCCGAGTGAACGTTTTAATTTTTATGCAACTCCAATCGCCTTCCTGTGGATCGACCTCTTACAACTGCTATTCTTCGAGTAGGAAAGGTAAGAGTAAAAATTTAAATTAAACTTTTGTTCGTCGGCTCTAACAACGATCTGTCTAGCATATTTTTAGGTAGACAGGAATCGGACGAACAGAATTTTGGCGCCGTTGCCGGAGAGGCAAATCGAGAAGCAAGAACGATCACGAAGATCAAATCAAATTTTGGATGCCCGAAGTAAACGCACTCCGGTAGTAAGTTTTTATTTTTATTTTTATTAATTTTCCTTATTTTGATAATTTCTAGTTAATAATTTCGTAGTTATTAAATTCTGAAATTTGAAATTCGAAATTTAAAGTTTTTTTCCAAAAAAAGTAAAAAAAAATTAAAATTCAAAAAAAAAAGATAATTAAAAAAATTGAAAAAATTTCCAAAATTCAAAAAATTTAAAAATTTAAATTCAAAATTTGAATTCTGTGATTCAAAATTTGAAATTTAAATTAAAAAAAAGAATAAAAAATTAATTAAAAAAAATCTTAAAAAAATATTATTTTTTCTAGTAATTGATAAGGTACAATCCCTCGAGGTGATCATACCTCTATTGGGGCTCCTCACGGAGTAATCTCCAGAGCTTATTCAACGGGCATTCGGAGATTGACTGACGCATAAGGATTAGTTTTAGTTTATATTCAAGTTATTCCTATATTAAAAATTAAAAAAACAACATAAAATTTAAAAAAATTAAGAAAAATAAAAAAATAAAAAAAAATTTGCTTGCTCATTTAATCAGTACAACCTAATGATATTGCATAAACTTTAAAAAAACCATTAATTATTTGCTGCATTTAGTATTAAGCATTTGCATAAAAGAATTTAAGGGCAAAACCCATTAAAAAGATAAGGTCAGAAAGTCATTACCTGTCCTTAGCCCAAAAATCACCACCTTGCATACATATCCTAAGCCAAATTAAATTAAAATCAAATTAGATGTTGGCCTTAGGGTTTTCGAGCTCAATTAGGCTCTTGGAAAGAAGCGGCTGAAAGCCACTCTAGTGAGAATTTTGTAATTGGTGATGTCTAGGAAAGTTTTACAACAGTGAGAACTGTTACGAGTATTGTGGTATCGGTGTATCCCTTCTGGCACCACCGCACACCCCGGGACTTTCCTGGTCACTGGTTACTGGATCACTTAACTGGTAAGCTCAAGCTTAATCTGAAAGGGAGATTAGGAGCTGTCTAATCTAGAGAGAATTTCAGAAACTTTTTAACCTGATAAATCTCTGTGCAACTAGATTTTAAAAGCTACTAAACCTCACTTAGTTCTAAGACTAATAGGGTCAAATTGTTGTGTGGTGTTGATTGTGGTCATCTTGGTCTAGCCCTTCTTCTCTTCTTCTAGGATTTCGTTTAGGAGTCGAGTCTAATTAAGTTGTGGATAATGTATGCACGGTAGAAGATCATTAAGGGGTAAGTTAACACCATTTAACCCAGAGGTTAGAAAAAAGCATCGTCACATTCGACGAATTATTGATCAACCACCAATCTATACAATGGGTGATCACATTAGAACCCTGAATGAATTATTCGCTCCTGCATCCGCTAGTCCACCTACAAGTATAGTATTGCCAATAAATAATGCAGCCCAATTTGAAATTCAAGCTACAACAATAAATATGTTACCCAAGTTTCATGGGTTCGAGAGTGAACAACCCTACATTCATCTAAACAAATTTTTGACAATCTGTCACACGTTTAGAAATCAAAACTTAGATGAAGAGGGTATTAAATTAAGGTTGTTTCCCATGACTTTAGAGGATCGTGCTGCTGCATGGCTGGATTCCCTTGCTTCAAATTCCATCACATCATGGGAACAACTATCTAGGAAGTTCATGGCAAAATTTTACCCCATGATTAAAACAGAAAAAATTAAGGATGCCATAAGAACTTTTAAAGAAAAATCTGAGGAGGAATTTTCTCAACTTTGGAAAAGATTCCATGATCTTTTGGTCAAGTGCCCGCACCATGGGCTTGACAAGGCTGATCTAGTACATTTCTTTTACAAAGGACTACCTCCGGCACATAGAAACATGATCGAGTCCATGCACAAAGGTAGGTTCATGAACCAAACCCCAGATCAAGCCTATGAATTTCTTGTTGACTTAGCTGAAAATGCCCAAAATTGGAGTAGCTATGGTGAGGAAGTAAATAGAGATGAGTTTGGGTCTAGAAAACCAGGTAATTATGAAATGAAAGTAGACCCAGATCTCAAAAATATTATATCCAATCTGGTGACTGGAGTAAACAATTTAGGCAAAAAGTTTGATGCTTTCACTGTGTCCACTAGTTCAGAGTCATATAAAGAGTCAAATCCCGTCATGAAAGTGGATCACGAGTCATATAGTTTGTGTGTCTTGTGTAACAGTCCAGAGCATCTAGTGGAGTGCTACCCTAATCTACCCACCATAAAGGCCGAGTAAGCAAATGCTCTAAATTCATATAGTGCCTTTAAGAAGCCCACTCCCAATTCGTTCAGCCTAGTTTACCACCCTGATAATAGGTTCCACCCAAATTTCTCATATAAGCAGAACGAACCTATTCAGCATCAAGGTGGTCCACCAGGTTTTCAAAACAACTTTTTCAGGATAGGGCCACCACAAATGAACCAATCTTTGGTTCCATCTGTATCTCCCTATAATGCTCCTATCCCACAGCAATCTTCACCATTAGAAACCATGATGGCTAATATGATGAAGCAACAACAAAATTTTATCAAGCAACAACAACAGACCAATACAGCCCAAGCCCAGACTAACCAATTCCATGCGCAAGAAACTGCAAAACTTGAGGTTAGTCTAAGCCAAATAGCAAACTCTCTAGGGGATAGAAAGAAAGGTGAACTACTTAGTCAACCAGTGCCTAACCCTAGTAGACAACAAAATCAAGATCAAAGAGGTCAGTATCAAATCAATGGAAATCCGACCTATGAAGTCCAGGCAATTACCACTCTAAGGTCTGGCAAGCAAGTGGACAATAAAGTCCAACTTCCTGAACATGAAAAAGAAAATAAAAATGAATTCGATAAGAACCCAATTCAGAAGAGAGGTCAAGAACAGGACAAACCAGAAAAAAAGGGAAGAACCTATAGAAACATACAAACCCAAGGTTCCCTTCCCCAGTAGACTTCAGGACTCCAAGAAACAATCTAACTTTGATGAAATCATGGAAGTCTTTAAAACTGTTCGGATAAATATACCTTTTCTCGATGCCATAAGACAAATTTCCTCCTATACAAAATTCTTGAAAGACCTCACCACGGTCAAAAGAAAACCAGCATTCCTAGACAAGCTGTTATGGCTGCACAAGCCTCATCTCTCATTCAATAACAGATTGCCCCGAAATACAAAGATCCTGGTTGCCCCACCATTGAAATAAAAATAGGAGAGACGATCATCCAGAGAGCCCTATTAGATTTAGGAGCTAGTGTGAACCTACTTCCCTACAATATATACCAAAAGTTAGGTTTGGGGGAATTAAAGCCCACAAATATTACCGTTTTCTTAGCAGATAGGACGGTGAAGTATCCCAAGGGGATTGTAGAGGATGTAATAGTGAAGGTAAACGAGTTTTACTATCCTGTGGACTTCGTTATCCTTGAGACCGAACCTGTAATACATCCAGACAATCACACATCTATAATTTTAGGTAGACCCTTCTTAGCCACAGCAAATGCTGTGATCAATTGTCGAAATGGGATGCTGAAGTTATCTTTTAGCAACATGAAAGTCAAGCTTAATGTCTTTAACATAAGTAAACAACCACCAGACGACAAAGAAACCAATGAAGTTGACATGATTGAAAGTCTGGTTCAGGAGACTTTCTTACAAACTTATAATAAGGACCCTTTAGAAGCTTACCTTGCTCATTCCGGGGAAGGGGTCAAGCATGCGCCCCTTAGTTCTGTTCTCCTTATGAGCATATATTGTCATCAGCCGACTGTTCTTCATCGGACTCTTCCAAAACCATTCTTAGATAATGATTGAAAAAAAGGGGGATTTACATTTTGTCTGGCTGAAGACATAAAACTTAGCGCTCTTGGGAGGCAACCCAACATATAAATATTATTAAATAATAATAATAATAATAATTAAAAAAAATTCAATAAATTACTAACATGCAGGTTTGGAGGTGTTTGGCCCCAATTGTCACTTTATCCATCCATATCATGTAACTTCTCCTCTGTCCTATTACTGCTTTAAATTTTGTTTAACATTGAGGACAATGTTAAATTTAGGTATGGGGATGAGAATATTTTTAATTTTTCTACCTAAAATAAAAAAAAGATTTTAAAATCGAGAATATTTTTCAAAAAAAAAAGATTTTTTTTAAAAAAAAGAGAAGGGATTTCAAATTTTTAACTCAAGATCTAATCTTTTTGGCTGTACAAACTAGAAATTGCTTGACAATAGCTTTGAGTTAAGGAATATGATAGCAGTTCTAGCTTGAGTTTTCGTCCCACCTATCTTCTGCTACTATGATACAAGATGATTTAGCACCAAACGTAAGCACATGAATAGTGGGGTATGTATACTTGCAACTAATATAAATACTTTTAATCTTCGAGATAATTTAAACTTATATGTGTGATGAACACCCTAATCAAAAAAAAAGAAAATAAGAAAAAAGAAGATAAAATAAAATAAAAATAATGAGTTTATTTTAAGTCTTCTCACTGAGTAACCGGGCCTCTTGCCTGGCAAGCAGCGAGTGTTCGCGTAAAAAGGTGAGGATGATTTAGATTAAACTCTGAGTGACTAATTTGGCCTTGAAGCCTAGTTAACTTGAGTTATTAAGCCTGTTAGGGTGTCTCTACACTTAGTGCACTGAGCCATCTGGATCGGAAGTTATTGGCCTAACACTCGCTACATGGGTCAACTAGAAAGCTTAATAAGGCTAGATATTGCACAAGTCATTCTTCTTAGCATTCAGTCTGATAAATAATAATAATAATAATGAAAAATAAAAAAAAATTGGGATGTTCATTACCATTTAACTCTAGAAAGTCTTGAAAATTGGAGTTGATCATGTTGGAAGTAAGTGAAAGCCACTCATTTATATGATATTATCTTGCACCTTACTACATTCTTGACTTGTTAGCAGATAGATGGGGTGTAATGAAACTTGAGTTAGAGTCTGCTTGAATATGATAGCAATAAGTCTTTATTGTCCTTGCAATTCTAAGTCCATACAATAATACTTGCTCAAATTTTGAGTTAAACATTAGAAATCCCTGACTAATGGAGTTTGTGGATAACTTCACTACAAACCCTCACGAGACAACACTCGTCCACTAGGGTAACCTAGAGGTTTAAAGGCTTGTTGCACGTGCTAAGTGCAATCGTGATTCCCTACGAAAATGGGTACATATCTTAGTTTTGTGTATTTAGTTTAAAAAAAAAAGAAAAAAAAAGAGAGTCATAAGTTAGACTACATCTTTTTGTGCCCTCATTTTATCGTTTGCTTTTTAATTGCTAGAGACTAGCAATAAGCTAGTTGGGGGGTGTGACAAGAGCACAAAAGTACGACCTACATGTCACTAAAATTAGTGTTATTGCTAACCGATAATGATAAATTCACTAGATTAATATTATATTTAGGTTTGACACAGATTATCATAAATTAGAGATAAAATGCACATTGAGTACAAATTTAACTTCAGAAGGATCTCTTCCCAGACCCGATCCGGCTCGGGTCCGAGTCGGGTTCAGGTCCATTTTGTTTGTGCTTTTGGGAAAGAATTTTGGACAAATCTAATTTGGCCATATCATAACTATGAGGTGCTGGGTGACCCATGACTTGAAAGACTTGCAATTGACCTCCAGTCAGAACAGATGGCCTGTGACGAACTAACTCCCATCTCAGGAGGGCAAAGAAAATCATGGCACGTTTCCCCCATCTCAGCAATCAGCCGTCGTCCGCATCGCAACGCCCGCATCCCCAACGTGCCAGGCCGTCCATCTTCCACGGATCATCCCGTGCCCATCCGCTTCATCCACATCAAAGCAAGCTCTCCCCTCTTCCGGATTCAAGCCGTCCGCGTCGCTCCCTCAGCCATTCTCTCAGCCCGGATGACCGCCTCTCCCATGATCGGCGTCCTCCCCAGCTCTTCCGCACATCACAAATGATCCACAGAGCTTCTTCCTCCCGTTGATCACGCTCCCGGCTCCTCAAATGATCCCGAGCGATTTCCCAGCCATCCACGGATCACGCCAAGATCGCTCCTCCTCCTCCTCAGCCCGCGCCTCCTTCCTTCCGCACCGCGTCCAGCCGTGCAACCATTCTGGATTCGAGACCCCATCCTCTGCATCCAAGGAATTCCACTGCCAGCAGCCGGTAATCCAGCTCATCCCGTGATCCCCCTCCACGGATCAAGCTTCCGCGTCTCCAACGATCATCGACCCCCTCCTCCACAATCCGCCATGATCCCAGCCTGTGAAGCAGCCCAAGATTCCATCCCGTGATCCAAGCCCTTCCGTCGATCCCGCAGCACCCTCCCAGCGATCCCGCGATGCATTGTCAAGGAACGGCAGGCTAGCTCTCTTCCAGTTTAGCACCTCGATTCAGCCCCAGCATCCCGGATGACATGCATTCCTCCCCTAATTTCAACACCCCACGATCTATAAGAAGGGGGAGAACGAGAGGAGAGGGGAGCTGGGCTGGGTGGTGGCCGGCGGGTCGAAGAAACAGGGGAAGACAGTTTGGTTTGGGAGAGAAGAGAGAAAGAAAAAAAAATAGAAACAGGGGAGGGCTCTGTTTTGGTTTGAAAAGAAAGAATAAAAAAATAGGGGAGGAAGAGCATTATGTTTCTTTTATTTTGAGAGCATGTTATTTTGGGGTTTTTAGTTTTAGTTTAATAAAGAGTTTTATTTATGCTCAAGTTTTAATTTCTGTTGTTTTTAATTTCTATTATTTTTAAGTTTCGTTCTTCAACTTATGTAATTTTCTCTATTTTTTTATGCAATTCATTAATTTTCTTTTTATGCAATTTGTGTCTAAGTTTTAATTTAATTTCTGTAATTTATCTTATGTGTTTTGAAATTCTTAGTCTTAAGATAACTCTGAAATTAGTCTTTGCTGTTTGATTGGCAATTTTAATTTATATTCTGTTTTTAGAAATCGACCCCTACCGAGTTCCGCTTGGAAACAAGAAGCTCTTCTCCTACTCTGCATCAGATTTCAATTGCAAAGTTTTCTTTCTTCCTTTTGTTTATTTTCAAATAAGAAAACATTCTCTGGTAGACTATAAAATCATTCAACATTCTCAAAATAATATTTTTCTTTTATCATTCAAAAATCAATTTTGAATCCGAGTGAACGTTTTAATTTTTATGCAACTCTAATCGCCTTCCTGTGGATCGACCTCTTACAACCGCTATTCTTCGAGTAGGAAAGGTAAGAGTAAAAATTTAAATTAAACTTTTGTTCGTCGGCTCTAACAACGATCTGTCTAGCATATTTTTAGGTAGACAGGAATCGGACGTGTTAGATGTATGCCCTAGAAGCCAATTTTTGGCTGACACATTATTAATTCTGGGACATAATTTGTATTTGACTTTATTATTGAATAAATAAAAGGCATCTTTTTCATTCATATTGTTTATGTGTCTATGAATCGTCCAAGAATTAATAAGATGATGATGCATATTCTTAAGAGTTGAGAATTTGAGCCATGCATCATTGGTGATTAATTTCTGAATGCTCCTGATCGATGGATCATCACGAGGGCGGTGATCGATCCGATGAGATCAGTGCATACATTACTTTTCTTATGGATGGACGAGACTCGAGTCCACAGTGTGGCGACACTGAAGTAATAGTGCAGGTGCTTGTTAAGAACAAGGGTACTGAGCGTGACCAATACAAGAAGTCACTTGGATGTCTATCCACTCGTCAGTGACTTGCTTGATGTTGCAGTAGTGTGACTGGTCCTTTGACCTGCGGTGCTTCGGCCACTCACAGTGAGGTTATTGTAGTTTGACTACACACATACATGGTCTCTAGCCATATGGGTCCATGCAGTGTAGATTGGCTGCAGTAGGATCACTGTAGGAGTAGGGTATGCACCTATAAGGAATCTATCGACCTTGATAGATAAGGAGAGATCCTATGTGATTTATAAGACTGAGTTCGTAAGACCTCGGCCGGGGCAGATTGCACAATAGAGAAAGAGTTCTCCGCTCTCGAACTTAAGTCGAATAAATCTTGACATATGACAGACGATGGGGTTTGACGAGTTGTCTATGACCTCCGTCCTGTAGGGATCCACGATAGAAGGACTGTATCACATAATAACTGCACCTAGAGGTTCACCATTTTATTCTGCTGGGTAGCCACTACATGCTGCTTGGTGTCACTGGTGGATGGTGGGACTCATAGGGATTGTCTCGATGATCGATAAACCCTAATGAGTTGAGTTGGAATCGTTCCAACCCATTGAAAGAAGTTTTCAATGATATTGTGATAGAGATCACAATATATCTCACTACCAGTCAAAATAGAACCTATGGGGTCACACACACTTGAAGTATTGACCGATCCGATGGTTGAAAAGTGATTATGAATCACGAGTAATCAATTCGATTGATAATAAGTTGAAGAAGGAACAATGGGAATTGATTAATTGGACTTAAAACACAAATCCTACTTAGAGTAGGGTTCCTAGAGTCCTAATTGGATTAGGACTGGAAATCCTATTTGGAGTAGGACTGGGATTCCTACTTGGAGTAGGATTCCTACAATCCTAATTAGATTAGGATTTTGAATTTATTTTTGGATTCCTATTTAGAATAGGATTCCTAGAAATCCTAATTGGAATAGAACTTCGGATTCAATTAGAGTCCTAATTGGATTAGGACTAAAATTAAATATGTCCTAATTTGGATTAGGATTTTTTAGGTCACAATTAATTATTAATCTAATGAATCAATAAGACTCCTAATTGGATTAGGATTGAAGAGTTCAATTGAGTCAAAATTGATTTAAGTTCTAATTGGATTAGGACTTACCTAGATTGGATCCAAATTGGTTCACCCTTGGGCTAAGCCTAATTGGATTAGGACTTGACCACATTAGGGCATTGCAAACCCTACTTAATATGGATTAGGTTTTACCATGAGGAGGGGCGTACGCCCCTCCCCTTTCCATGTGGTGAGGGATGAAGAGAGGGGGCCGGCGCCCCCTCTTAGGAAATAACTCTAGGACTCCTAAATTGTAGGAGCCCTAGATGGCTATAAAAAGGGAGCAAAGGGGCCGGCGCCCTAATCAAGTTGAATCCTCTCCCTTCCAAGCCGTGGCCTCCCTCTCCTCCTCCTTGGTTCAGCCGCAAGCAAAGGGAAGAAAAAGGAAGCCATTGGCGGCCTCCTCCTCTCTTCCTCCTTCCAACACAGGGAAAAGGAAGTAGGCTGCAAGGGCTTTGATTCTTTTTCAAGTTTCATCCTTCTTCTTCCTCCTCCCAAGCACAATCAAGGGTTGATTGAAAGGAAGGAAATCAGCCATCAAAAGAAGTCTTTGCAAGGGAGCTAGCACCCTAGGAAGACAAGAGAGCTTTGATCGGATCTCTGCTTCGTGTGGATACCCGTAGAGGCCGGACACTTGAACGGCTTCAAGCGAACCCTCTTCCTAAAACCACGAACTCAGATTTGCGGTGATCATTTACCCGCACAAGGTGAAGATCTGATCTTCTTAAAGTTATAAAAAGTTTTTAATCCTTACCTATCTACGATCGGTTATCAAACGACGTTCATGCGATGAACGTCGATCCCGCGCATGCCCCTTTCGCTGCCATCTGATTTTTGTTTTGAAATATCAGCGGCATGGGCGGGTTCCCAACAGTGGTATCAGAGCCTAGGTTTCGTAGATGAAGATAAGGATTAATTATTAATAGGCTTAATAGATCTGAAAATTGAATGATCATGCATGCTGAAAATTTTCTGCATGCAGATTTTTTCTAGGATGCTGATTTTTACATGCTGATTTTTATGTGATAAAAAGATGATTCTAATTGCATTGTTAATGGGATTACAAAGTTTAGAATCATGATTAGCATGATCAGCAACCTATGTCATGAGATAATCAGTTAGTTTTCAGATCTGAAAATTATAATTGTTGCATATGGTGATGATCATAGGATTCAAACCCTTTTGGTATTAAATGTAAGGACCTGCTATGTGATCTGCAATGTCATGTAATTTTTCAGATGCTTGCATGCATCTTATTTAATATTTTGAGAGGCCTGCGTGCCTTCTAAAAGGAAGATGTAATTTATTTTATTTTTATTTTATATCTGGTTGTATTTCTGTGATGTGATGTACGTCAACGATCAAGTCGAAGATGATGCATGAGATGAGCAGGGGTCTAAGCGGTTGATGGCGATTGGATCAAGAGTTGATCAATGATCGAATCAAGGAGGCTTGGAACCAATTCAAGAGTTGAAGACCAGTTGATCGATTGACGTGCATGTGCTTATAATACGACCTAACTAGAATCCATGATCATCACCTATTTAAAGTTTAGCTTAATTATTGCTGCGATTATAACTGCCTGCAATGTGCCGTTTGCATGTGATGTGAATGAGAGTCGGGTAGATAGGTTTACATGTGATGTAACAAACCCAATTGAGACCTAAATTAAAACCTCCTCAATCAAGTCGAGAGTGAACCGACATGAGCAAGTCATATTAGATTAATTGATCTAATTGGTGTCTAGGAAAGCATGAAAGGTGGTTACTTAATTAGGACCTTACTCTCTAAGTAAGGGGAGCCTCCCACCTGCTTACCTGGCCAATTGTTCGATTATCTCTTATGAAGAGCTCAAGTTGCAAACACTAAGACCTGATTAACCAATATTAAGTCAATAGGTCTTCCACTGTAGTAGAGCTGCTAAGGCCTTTCTGATGTTGATTTGTCTCGGCTGGACACAGTGGTCAAGTTGCATCGGGGGGCTGGACCTTTCTATAGACATGAGATGTTGTAGGATAAAGATAGAGTTGGGCACCAATAACTGTTAGGTGAGGACCCAATGACGACTTTATTCCTACGGTTATACGGTGGGTCTGACTTAACTAAGAAATGGGACCAATAACTGTTAGGTGAGGTTTTCATGGCTTAGAGACCAAGTTGTACTGCAACATGCTTGAGAAGCATTGTACAAGAGTTGTACATTCATCAATCTATGTGTCACCAATAACTATTAGGTGAGGTGGCATATAAATCGGTGGGACCGCAGTACCCACTAGAAATTCTAGTCGTGTGGGATTTTCGTTTTCCTACCAGGGGAGTGTGAGGAATTCGAGAAAATAGTGGGAGTTACATTTGTTCTAAAAGTCCTTAAAATAGATTAAAGATCAAGTACAAAAGTCTAACTAGAATCTTTACTCTCTGCAGATCATAATGTCAGCCTCAAACCCTTTGACCCGTATTCTTGAGACTAACCGATTGACCGGTACAAATTATAAGGACTGGCTTAGAAATCTCAAAATTGTTTTGAACTACGAGAAAATAGGCTATGTGCTCGACAATGACATTCCTGCATTACCAGCACGTCCGACCGCTGATCAGCGTACGACGCATGAGAAGTGGACAGACGATGACACTAGGGTCAAGTGTTATATCATGGCATCCATGTCCATTGAACTACAATGCCAGCATGAAAATATGAAGACTGCTAGGGACATACTGGCACACCTGCAAGAGTTGTATGGTGAGCAGAGTCGCACAGCTCGTTTTGAAGTGTCCAAGAGGCTCTTCAAGACAAAGATGCGCGAAGGGCAGTCTGTCCATGATCACGGTCTGACTATGATCAAGGACCTAGAGGAGCTTGAGAAGCTTGGAATGAACATGCACAAGGAATTGCAAGTGGATTTGATCCTACAGTCACTTCCTGATTCATTTGGTCAGTTTATAGTAAACTACCACATGAATAAGATTGAATGCACTAAGACTGAACTGATAAATATGTTGGTAACTGCTGAGGGAGCCTCGAAAGGTTCAAGGGGCAATGTCCTTGCTGCTGAGTTGACTTCTGGTTCCAAGAGAAAGTCTACTTGGAAGAAAAAGAAGCCTGTTAAGAAGCAGAAGAAAGACAAAAAGCCAAAGAAGGAAGTTCAAAAGAAAAAGGCTAATGACAAAGAAAAATGTTTCCACTGCAATGTCGACGGCCACTGGAAGAGAAACTGTCCTTCATACCTCGAGAGCCTGAAGAACAAGAAAGGTGACACACCTTCAGAAGGTATAGACTTGCTCATAATTGAAACTAATCTAACGGTTTCTTCTACTTCTAGTTGGATTATAGATTCTGGTTCTAGTGCTCATCTGTGCACTACCATGCAGGGTCTAAAGAAAAGTAGAAGGCTGGCGGAAGGTGCGGTAACCCTTCGGGTTGGCAACGGGGCAAAAGTTGCTGCTGTGGCTGTGGGCACCTACCATCTGCAACTACCGTCTGGTTTTAGTTTATTACTTAGAGACTGCTATTATGTACCTGCTGCTAGCAGAAATTTGATTTCTATTTCATGTCTAGCACAGGAAGGTCATGTTTTTACATTTGACAAAGACTGCTGTTCTATTTATTTCAGAAATAAAATAGTCGCACGTGGTTTTATGATTGACAGTCTCTATCATTTACATATGGATGTATCTGTGAATGTTACCGAGCAAGAAGTGAGTGCCAAAGGATCCAAAAGATCCAGGGATGAGATAAACCAAAAGTATTTATGGCACCTCAGGCTTGGCCATATTGGAGAGGACAAAATGAACAAAATGGATAAAGATGGGCCTCTCGGCTCATTGACTTCCAAGTCATATCTAGTTTGCGAGTCCTGTCTTCAAGGAAAAATGGCCAGATTGCCCTTTGTAGGACATGGGGAGAGGACCACTGAAATACTTACCCTGGTACATACAGATGTATGTGGCCCATTCGATGTGCTAGCCAGGGAACGTTATTCATACTTCATTACCTTTACCGATGATTATTCACGGTATGGGTATGTGTATCTTATGAGACACAAATCTGAATCTTTTGAAAAGTTCAAAGAGTTCAGAAATGAAGTAGAAAAACAAACTGAAAAACTCCTTAAGGCTCTTCGATCAGATCGAGGAGGAGAATACCTTAGTGGAGAATTCCGGAACTATCTCAAGGACAATGGCATAGTCTCACAATGGACTCCTCCGGGTATACCTCAACTCAACGGGGTGTCAGAGAGGAGAAATCGGACTCTATTGGATATGGTCCGGTCCATGATGAGCTTCACTGATCTACCGATGTTTCTTTGGAGAGATGCCTTACTTACCGAAGTATATCTACTGAATAGGGTTCCCTCTAAATCCGTTCCTACCACACCGTATGAGATATGGCATGGGAAGAAACTAAGTCTTGGTCATCTCAAGATTTGGGGATGTCCGGCCCACGTCAAAAGACTATAGGCGGACAAACTAGAGGCTAGGACCATAAGTGCTCGTTTTATAGGATATCCTAAAGAGTCATTAGGATACAATTTTTACATCTCAGAGGATCACAATATGGTTGTGAGCCGTCATGCCATCTTCTTGGAAAATCAGTTTATCCTTGACAGAGGCAGTGGGAGGAAAATTGAGCTTGAAGAGAAAGTCTCTGAAAAGCAACGAGTCATGGATCCTATCGAACCCATTAATACAGAGCCAGTACACGATATCCCTCAACCGCCTCGCAGATCTAGTAGGGTCTCCCATCCTCCCGATAGATACTTAGGTGTACTAGAAGAGGATACCGAGGAAATGTTCCTAGTGGGAGATAGGGATCACATACAGGATCCCAAAACCTACAATGAGGCGATATTTGATATCGATTCTGAGAAATGGTTGGAAGCTATGAAATCAGAGTTAGACTCCATGCATTCCAACCAAGTCTGGACCTTAGTAGATCCACCAGAAGGTATTGTACCTATTGGATGCAAATGGATCTACAAAAGGAAGATAGGTTCAGATGGAAAGGTAGAGACCTATAAAGCAAGGCTGGTGGCGAAAGGATATAGTCAACGCGAAGGTATTGACTATCAGGAGACCTTTTCACCTGTAGCCATGCTGGAATCCATTCGAACATTGCTTGCCATTGCAGCATTTCATGATTATGAAATCTGGCAGATGGATGTGAAAACTGCTTTCCTAAATGGATATCTTGAAGAAGATATCTATATGGAACAGCCTCTGGGTTTCACTTCCAATGATGGAGATCACAAGGTCTGTAAGCTGCAAAGATCTATTTATGGACTAAAACAAGCATCTCGAAGTTGGAACACTCGTTTCGATGATGCAATCAAAATGTTTGATTTCATCAAAAATGAAGAGGAACCATGTGTTTACAAAAAGGTTAGTGGGAGCACTGTCGTATTTCTCGTACTGTACGTGGACGACATCCTCCTGATAGGGAATGATATTCCCATGCTAACCTCGGTCAAGGTCTGGTTGTCAAAAGAATTCTCCATGAAAGACCTTGGGGAAGCATCCTATATTTTGAGAATTAAGGTCTATAGAGATAGATCTAAAAGGATGCTTGTCCTATCACAGAAGATGTACATAGAGGAAGTGCTGAAAAGGTTCAGCATGGAAAACTCTAAAAGGGGTCTCTTACCCCTAAGACATGGAATTCATCTCTCTAAGAAGATGTGCCCCAACACATCTGAAGAGATTCAACGCATGAGCAAGATCCCTTATGCATCGGCAATAGGGAGCCTCATGTATGCAATGCTATGTACACGATCTGATATAGCTCTTGCTGTGAGTGTCACAAGCAGATATCAGTCGAATCCAGGTGAAGAACACTGGACAGCTGTAAAGAATATTCTTAAGTACTTGAGAAGAACTAAAGATTTATTCTTAGTCTTTGGAGGATCATCAGAGTTAAAGGTAGAAGGGTACACAGATTCAGACTTCATGACTGATGTCGATGATAGGAAGTCAACATCTGGATATGTGTTCTTGTGCAATGGTGGTACGGTGAATTGGAAGAGTTCTAAACAACCGATCATTGCTGATTCTACTATGGAAGTTGAATACATCGCCGCCTCTGAAGCTGCTAAGGAAGGCTTCTGGTTCAAGAAATTTATTGCGGAATTGGATGTAATGTCATCAGATGCCATAACACTCTACTGCGATAATAATGGCGCCATAGCTCTTGCTAAGGAGCCAAGGTCTCATCAGAAGTCCAAGCACATAGAGCGGCGCTTCCACCTCATACGCGACTATGTTGAGAAGAAGTATGTCGAAGTGCAGAGAGTAGACTCCGCGGATAACGTGGCAAACCCGTTCACTAAACAGCTAAGTCAGCAAAAGACTGAAGCCCACCTTGAAAAGATGGGACTAAGATATATGACTGATTGGCCTTAGTGCAAGTGGGAGATTGTTAGATGTATGCCCTAGAAGCCAATTTTTGGCTGACACATTATTAATTCTGGGACATAATTTGTATTTGACTTTATTATTGAATAAATAAAAGGCATCTTTTTCATTCATATTGTTTATGTGTCTATGAATCGTCCAAGAATTAATAAGATGATGATGCATATTCTTAAGAGTTGAGAATTTGAGCCATGCATCATTGGTGATTAATTTCTGAATGCTCCTGATCGATGGATCATCACGAGGGCGGTGATCGATCCGATGAGATCAGTGCACACATTACTTTTCTTATGGATGGACGAGACTCGAGTCCACAGTGTGGCGACACTGAAGTAATAGTGCAGGTGCTTGTTAAGAACAAGGGTACTGAGCATGACCAATACAAGAAGTCACTTGGATGTCTATCCACTCGTCAGTGACTTGCTTGATGTTGCAGTAGTGTGACTGGTCCTTTGACCTGCGGTGCTTCGGCCACTCACAGTGAGGTTATTGTAGTTTGACTACACACATACATGGTCTCTAGCCATATGGGTCCATGCAGTGTAGATTGGCTGCAGTAGGTTCACTGTAGGAGTAGGGTATGCACCTATAAGGAATCTATCGACCTTGATAGATAAGGAGAGATTCTATGTGATTTATAAGACTGAGTTCGTAAGACCTCGGCCGGGGCAGATTGCACAGTAGAGAAAGAGTTCTCCGCTCTCGAACTTAAGTCGAATAAATCTTGACATATGACAGACGATGGGGTTTGACGAGTTGTTTATGACCTCCGTCCTGTAGGGATCCACGATAGAAGGACTGTATCACATAATAACTGCACCTAGAGGTTCACCATTTTATTCTCCTGGGTAGCCACTACATGCTGCTAGGTATCACTGGTGGATGGTGGGACTCATAGGGATTGTCTCGATGATCGATAAACCCTAATGAGTTGAGTTGGAATCGTTCCAACCCATTGAAAGAAGTTTTCAATGATATTATGATAGAGATCACAATATATCTCACTACCAGTCAAAATAGAACCTATGGGGTCACACACACTAGAAGTATTGACCGATCCGATGGTTGAAAAGTGATTATGAATCACGAGTAATCAATTCGATTGATAATAAGTTGAAGAAGGAACAATGGAAATTGATTAATTGGACTTAAAACACAAATCCTACTTAGAGTAGGATTCCTAGAGTCCTAATTGGATTAGGACTGGGAATCCTATTTGGAGTAGGACTGGGATTCCTACTTGGAGTAGGATTCCTACAATCCTAATTAGATTAGGATTTTGAATTCATTTTTGGATTCCTACTTAGAATAGGATTCCTAGAAATCCTAATTGGATTAGGACTTCCGATTCAATTAGAGTCCTAATTGGATTAGGACTA
The DNA here is from genome assembly GCF_051530095.1 of Phoenix dactylifera. NCBI lineage: Eukaryota > Viridiplantae > Streptophyta > Magnoliopsida > Arecales > Arecaceae > Phoenix > Phoenix dactylifera. Next base: position 5,826,899 of record NC_143202.1, read on the forward strand.
AAATTAAATATGTCCTAATTTGGATTAGGGTTTCTTAAGTCACAATTAATTATTAATCTAATGAATCAATAAGACTCCTAATTGGATTAGGATTGAAGAGTTCAATTGAGTCAAAATTGATTTAAGTTCTAATTGGATTAGGACTTACCTAGATTGGATCCAAATTGGTTCACCTTTGGGCTAAGCCTAATTGGATTAGGACTTGACCACATTAGGGCATTGCAAACCCTACTTAATATGGATTAGGGTTTACCATGAGGAGGGGCATACGCCCCTCCCCTTTCCATGTGGTGAGGGATGAAGAGAGGGGGCCGGCGCCCCCTCTTAGGAAATAACTCTAGGACTCCTAAATTGTAGGAGCCCTAGATGGCTATAAAAAGGGAGCAAAGGGGCCGGCGCCCTAATCAAGTTGAATCCTCTCCCTTCCAAGCCGTGGCCTCCCTCTCCTCCTCCTTGGTTCAGCCGCAAGCAAAGGGAAGAAAAAGGAAGCCATTGGCGGCCTCCTCCTCCTCTCTTCCTCCTTCCAACACAGGGAAAAGGAAGTAGGCTGCAAGGGCTTTGATTCTTCTTCAAGTTTCATCCTTCTTCTTCCTCCTCCCAAGCACAATCAAGGGTTGATTGAAAGGGAGGAAATCAGCCATCAAAAGAAGTCTTTGCAAGGGAGCTAGCACCCCGGAAAGACAAGAGAGCTTTGATCGGATCTCTGCTTCGTGTGGATACCCGTAGAGGCCGGACACTTGAACGGCTTCAAGCGAACCCTCTTCCTAAAACCACGAACTCAGATTTGCGGTGATCATCTACCCGCACAAGGTGAAGATCTGATCTTCTTAAAGTTATAAAAAGTTTTTAATCCTTACCTATCTACGATCGGTTATCAAACGACGTTCATGCGATGAACGTCGATCCCGCGCATGCCCCTTCCGCTACCATCTAATTTTTATTTTGAAATATCAGCGGCATGGGCGGGTTCCCAATAGGACGAACAGCAAGGATTCAATTAATCCTCTATAAAGCTTCATATCTATACTTTTTTCTTTCTCATCTTTGTCTAGCTTACTAGTGGGATTCATTGGGGTGCCTACTCCCTTATGATTTTCATTCCCAAACTTCTTTAATATTTCCTTTGTATACTTAGTTTGATGAATGAAGATACCTTATTTAGTTTGTTTGATTTGTAATTCGAGAAAGAAATTTAGTTCTCCCATCAAACTCATCTCGAATTCTCCTTGCATTAAATTAGCAAACTCTTTGCAAAGATTATCATTTGTGGCACCAAAAATTATGTCATCTACATATATTTGTACCACTAGCAGATTTTTGTCTTTTCTTTTGAGAAAAAGTGTTTTATCTACATTTCCTCTACTGAAATCATTATTCAGTAGAAATTTGCTTAGTCGATCATACCAAGCCCTAAGTGCTTGTTTTAATCCATATAATGCCTTATGTAGTCTAAACACATGATTTGACAATTCATGATTTTCAAAATTAGAAGGTTGCTCTACATATACCTCTTCCTCTAGAAAACCGTTTAAGAAGGCACTTTTTACATCCATTTGATACAATTTGAAATCCATGAAATATGCAAAAGCTAGAAGTAATCTAATAGCCTCTAATCTAGCCACGGGAGCAAATGTTTCTTCAAAATCTATCCCTTCTTCTTGATTGTATCCCTTAGCTACAAGTTTAGCTTTATTTCTTATAACTACCCCATTTTCATCTAATTTATTTCTAAAGACCCATTTTGTTCCAATTACAGAGTTATGCTTTGGTCTCTCAGTTAATGTCCATACATTACTTCTTTTGAATTGATTTAATTCTTCTTGCATAGCATTTATACAATTGGTGTCTTTTTCAGCTTCTTCATAAGTCTTAGGTTCTAACTGTGAAACAAAAGTAAGATAATCATTTAAATTTCTAAGAGAGGAATCGAGTTCTTACCCCTTGAGATGGATCACCAATGATTAAGTCTTTAGGGTGTCCATATGCATACCTCCATTCCTTTGCTAAGTCTTGAGATTGTGGTGGCACGCAATCATTTTCCATCTCTTGATTTGGTACGTCATCAAGATTCAAATTTTCAAAGTCAATAATTCCTGCATCATCATCAAGAATACTTTCTCTCCTAGGAGACTCACTATCAGACTCATCAAAAATGATATTAACTGACTCTTCAACTATAAGAGTTCTTTTATTGAATACTCTATATGCCTTACTAGATGTAGAGTATCCTAAGAAGATACCTTCATCTGACTTGGCATCAAATTTACTTAGATCCTCCTTGCCATTGTTTAAAATGAAACATCTACATCCAAATACTCTAAGATACTTAGCAGTTGGTTTCTTATTCTTCCAAAGTTCATAGGGAGTTTTATTGGTTATTGGTCGTATTAAAACCCGATTTAAAATATGGCAAGCGGTACTTTGGAAGATTTGACTCGCACAACATTGTGCGTGCCATTTATGCCAAGGTCCTATTTTTTCTTTCAACAACCCCATTTTGTTGAGGCGTTCTAGGTGCTGAAAATTGATGTGAGATACCATTTTCATTACAAAATTCTTCAAAGTGTTGATTTTCAAATTCAGTTCCATGATCACTTCGAATTGCTATTAAGGTGAGCTTCTTTTCATTTATGATATTTTTATAATATTTAAAGAATGCTGAAAATGCTTCATTCTTATGTGCAAGAAATGAAACCCATGTATACCTTGAAAAATCATCTACTATAACTAGTCCATACTTCTTCCCTCCTAGACTCGCGGTTCTAGTAGGTCCAAATAGATCCATATGTATGAGTTCAAAGGGCCTAGTGGTCGATACTATATTCTTTGATTTGAAGGATAATTTTGTTTACTTTCCTAATGAACATGGTCCACAGATTTTGTCCTTTTCAAAAATCAATTTTGGCACATCTTTTATTAATTCCTTCTTGACTAGTTTTGATATTAAGTCCATACTAGCATGTCCTAGTCTACGATGCCAAAGCCAACTTGTTTCATTTTTCTTTTCTTCATTAGTAATTAAACACAATCCATTTTTCTTGCCTAATTCATGAAGGTTTACCAAGTAAATATTTCTTTGCATTTGACCTATAAGTACAATGCTATTATCTTTAGGATTTGTGATTATGCAAACTGAGGCTTCAAATGTGACTTTAAACCCTTTATCACAAAATTGACTTATGCTAAGTAAGTTATGTTTCAAACCATTAACTAATAAGATATTTTCTATAAAGATAGATAGAGTAATGAAAATTTTACCCTTTCCAATGATATATCCTTTTCCATTGTCTCCATAGGTTACTACACTCCACCCTTTTTAGATTCCAAGATGACAAATTGTTCTACATCATCTGTCATGTATCTTGAACAGCCGCTATCTAGATACCATCGTTTATCCACCTTATTAGCTGCAAGACACCCCTGCAATCAAGATCAAGAATAAGCTTTAGGTACCCAAATTATGTTGGGTCCTTTAGGGTTAGTACTTGATGTTCCTTTTGGAACCCAAACTTTCTTAGATTTAAGCTTATAATTATTACTCAATTTGTTGTAGCTGGACTTTCTATAGTTACATTCATATGCTTTATGTCCTAATTTATTGCAGCAATAACAAGTTATATTTTCATTTTTGGCTTTCACAAATATATTCTTTAAGTATTTTTGTTTCCTATTTGTTTTATATCCTAATCCAGCTTTATCATATACAGCTTTTTGACTATCAAGAATCATATTTAATTTGGTTGAGCTAAGTGTAAACTTGTCTACTAAGGATTTGTATTTTTCAGCGTCTTCTTTTAACTTGACATTTTCAGCAATTAGATTCTTGGTTTCATTTGAGAATCTCCTACTTAATGTTTCATAGTTATTAGATAGTTTCAGCTTATCTTTGATAAGAGATTGATTTTCATCTTTTAGAACTTTATTTTTGTTGATTAGTTTTTTGTGTTCTTCCATGAGTTCTAAAAATGCATCATGTAATTCATTAATAGTAAAATCACATTCAAGTTCAGAATCTACCTCATCGTCATTAGCCATATGGCAGATTTGAGCTGTCTCTTGTTGATCTTCCTCTTCCGAACTTGACGCCTCACTTTCACTCCCTTCAGCCATGAAGTTCTTCTTTTTAAGTTTTCGTGCCATCCACTTCAATTCCGGACAATCTATCTTGAAATGCCCGGGCTTGTTACACTCATAGCAAATTAGCGTTTCCTTTTCTTTTTTCTTGTCCTTACCCTTTTCTTTGCTTGAACTACCTTTGAAGAAGGGTTTCTTTTTATGAAGTTTCTTCTTTCCTCTCATAAATTTTCTGAATTTTCTTCCAAGCATAGCCATTCCTTCTTCATCAAATTCCTCATCATCATCAAATTCTTCCTATTCAGTTTCCTATTTTGGAGTGGTAGTCTTTAATGCAATGGTCTTTCTTTTCTTGACTTCATCTTCTGAATTTTGCCTCATGGTCAACTCATGGGTCATGAGTGATCCTAGAAGTTTCTCCAATTGCAGTGTATTGAGGTCCTTTGCTTCCTGAATTGCTGTTACCTTGGCCTCCCAAACTCTTGGTAGAGACCTGAGAATTTTTCGCACCAATTCAGAGTTAGTACAAGACTTTCCTAAACTCTTTAGCCCATTTATGATTTCTGTGAAACGAGTAAACATTTCAGTTATGGACTCAGTGTATTCCATTTTAAACAACTCATACTTATGTACTAATATGTTTATTTTTGACTCCTTAACTTGATTAGTTCCTTCATGTGTGACCTCAAGTTTATCCCAAATTTCTTTTGAGGAGATGCATGTAGATATTCTATTGAATTCAATTACATCTAGTGAACAGTAAAGTACATTAATCGCTTTAGCATTTAGTTGTGCTAGTCTTCTATCACTTTCATTCCAATTCATTTCTGGTTTGGGTATGATAGTGCCCTCTACACTAATTGTGGGTGTGTGAGGTCCTCTAGTTATAACATACCACAATTCATAGTCTAGAGCTTGAATGAATATCCTCATCCTAGCTTTCCAGTATGTGTAATTAGTGCCATTAAATAGAGGAGGTCTATTTGTGGATTGCCCCTCACTCATAGAACATTCCATTTGGGTTGTCATGATCTTTGTCTCTTGATTGTGAGATCAACAAATACTATATGAGCACCTCGCCCTGATACCACTTGTTGCCCAAGGTGACAAGCCAAGAGGAGGGGTGAATTGGTTTTTTTATATATTTGCTATCTTACTTTAGTTAATTGATGAGTGAGTGAAATTAGAACAATGCACAATACAAACACACAAGAAGTATGGTGGTTCGGTGCTCTCCTAAGCACCTACGTCCACTCCCCAAGCGATCCCTTGGGAATTCACTATGATCCGTCGGATTATAGTTGGATTGTTTTCCGGGCTCACAATCCAAAAACCTTTACACTTTGGTTTTTCGGGATCACCAATAACCTTTGTTGGTTTACGGGCTCACCAACGAACCTTTATAATTGGTTTTACGGGTTCACCAATAGACCTACACCGTTGGTTTTGCGGGCTCACCAACAAACCTTTACAAGGTGATTAACAAAAGAAAGAAGAAGGTTGAAGCTTCTAGATGAGCAAATATAATAATTATAAGCTACAAAGAAGAGTTTAGAGAATAGTTATCGCTTGATGAGACTTCTCTCTTCTTTGTCAATAATGCTTCACTCTTCGAGGATGGATGGAGCTCTTGATATCTCTTGGAATCTGCTCAACCACTTCCTTTCAACTCTTGAATGAAGCACTTGGATGAAGAAGATTAGGGCACTTGTCTTTCTTGTGTAAGCTTTGATCTTTTTGCAAAAGGATATTCTTCTTTGATGAATAGTATCCCTTTAAATAGTTTTCCTCACCCATTGGACATCCCTCATTGGTCAGATTTCAAAAACTAGCCTTTACTTATTGTTTGGAGGTCAAAAAGTACTTCTGCAGAACTAGCCGTTATGCTTCTTCCCGTGCTTGGGTCGACTCAACTTTTACTGGAGTCGACCCACTTGGGTCGACTCATGCAACATTGGGGTCGACCCTCTCAGGAACCACAGAACCTTGTGTTTCAGCCTTCCTTCACTTGGGTCGACTCAAGGTTGGGTTGGGTCGACTCAAATTTCACTTGGGTCGATCCTCTCAGAGATTCCAGAGAACTGATTTTTGAATGACATAGCCTTTGGGTCGACTCATATTCTGTTGGGGTCGACTCAAGGTTGGGTCGACTCAAGTTCCATTTGGGTCGACCCTCTCAGGGATTCCAGAGACTTGTTTTCTTGAAGCTTAAAGATGGGATCGACTCAACTTTCACTTGGATCGACCTAAGTACTGTTCATCCGTGCCATTTTTGCAGAAGTGTGCCAGATGTTTTCTTGATGTGCCGAGGTCGACTCAATCAAGCTTGGAGTCGACTCAATCTATACTTTGCTGCAAATTAAGGTTAGATTTATCCATATAATCAATGAAATAAACTTTAAACAATTTTGAATATATGTAATGGTGGTGCTACATACTCTAAATAATGAAAATTACTATTGTCCACTTAAGAGTACGTTTCACTTGAAACTTTGCCGAATTGGAATTTAGAATTCACTATCCCTTTCCTATCGCAAATTTTATCTCATTATTAATCATTGTATTAATCATCAAAATACCATTATCATCCTCAATTAGACAAGAAAAGTCCGTTGGTAGATTGTCCCTCAACTAGAGATGAGCCTCTAAGGGATGCCATGGATCTTTTGCTCTTAGATGTCAAGTCCTAGAGTGGCCAATAGAGCACCGTCTTTGATACCAATTGTTGCTTAGATAGCAACCCACGTGGGAGGATGAATTGGATTTCTTTGCAACTTTTATACTTGTTGACAATTAACTAAAGAAAGCAATGAGTATGGAAACAATCTAAAAATCAACTGTAATGAAATAGTGTGTAAGTGAAGGATCGTATGGAAGGAAATCAACACAACAGTAAATAAGAAAACAAAGAGCACAACATAAAGAGGGTAACACAATATAATTTTAGTGGTTCAGAGTCAACTCACTCCAACGTCCACTTCCTATAGCTATCTTCTTGAGAATTTGCACTATAATTCCAATGATTACTACCAGAAAACACGCCTATAGTGATGAAGATTCTCGTCACTATACCGTGTTTCCGGTTACTAATACGGAATTTGTGACTGGAGCTTCCATCACTAAATTGGTTACAAAAATACGTGTCACTAAATTCTCCGTGACGGCGGCGATTTCTGTCACTAAACTCCATGACAGAACCTCCGTCACTAAGCCGTTACAAATCCAAGAATTAAATATTTAAGAAATTACGTATTTTCCGTCACTAACCAGTCACTGAGTTAGTGACGAAGGTAACTTGGTCACTAATTTTGTCACAGACTTCGGTCATAAATTTGGTCACCGATCTATCAGAACCTTTAGTAACAGATTTAGTCGTCACAGACATGGTCACAACTTTTGTCACTAAATTTATCATTAATCTCGTCATTGACCTAGTGATAAGGTTATCGTCACTACTTTGTCACAAACCCTCTGAGTAAAATTAATTTTTATTAGCCAAAATTCTGTCACTAAGTTTATGGCTGCTCGTCACAATACTTGGTAAACATTTCAATAACCAAAATTTGGTCACTATGTTGGGAACCCGCCCATGCCGCAGAAAATTCAAAAAGAAAAATTCAGATGGCAGCGGAATCGGCATAAGCGGGATCGACGTTCATCGCATGAACGTTGTTCAAGAACCGTTCGTAGATGGGTAAGGATTAAAACCTTTTAAAAACTTTAGGAAGATCAGATCTTCACCTTGTGCGGATAGATGATCACCGCAAACTGATGATCGTGGTTTTGGATGAAGGTTCGCTTGAAGCCGTTCAAGTGCTCGGCCTCTACGGGTATCCACACGAAGCAGGAACCGATCCAAGCTTTCTATCTCCCTGGGGTGCTAGCTCCCTTGCAGAGATAACTTTGATGGCTGATCTCCTCTCTTTCTTTCAACTCTTGAATATGCTTGAGAGGAGGAGGAAGAAGGAGCAACCAAGGAAGAAGATCACTAGGCTTTTCAGCCTTTATCTTTTCCCTGCGTTGGAAGGAAGAAGAGAGGAGGAGGAGGCCACCAATGGCTTCTTCTTTTCTTCCTTTGCTTGCGGCTGAACTAAGAGGAGAGGAGAGGGAGGCGTACGGCTGCAAGGAGAAGGGGATTCATTTTTCTAGGGCGCCGGCCCCCATGCCTCCTTATAAAGCCATCTAGGCCTAGACTAGTTTCCTAAGAGGGGGCGCCGGCCCCCTCTCTTCATGCCGCACCAACCAAAAGGAGAGGGGCTCATGCCCCTCTTACTTGGTTAACCTAATACTCCTCCAAGGAGGATTAGGTGTCCTTCTCATGGTTTAGTCCTAATCTAATTAGGATTAACCAAATCATGAATCAGTTGGGTTCAATCTATACTAGTCCTAATCCAATTAGAACTTGAATGAATCATGACTCAATTGAACTCTTCAATCCTAACCCAATTAGGAGTCATGTTGATCCATTAGATTAATAATTAATTAGGACTTATGAAATTCTAATCCAATTAGGACTTATTTAATTTTAGTCCTAATCCAACTAGGACTCTAATTTGAATCCGAAGTCCTAATCCGATTAGGACTCTAGGAATCCTATTTCAAGTAGGAATCCAATTTTAATTCAAAACTCCTAATCTAATTAGGATTGTAGGAATCCTACTCCAAGTAGGAATCCCAGTCCTACTCCAATTAGGATTTCCAGTCCTAATCCAATTAGGATTCAGAAATTCTACTCCAAGTAGGATTCGTGTTTTAAGTCCAATTAATCAATTCACATTCCTTCTTCAACTTCTTATCAATCGAATTGATTACTCGTGATTCATAATCACTTTTCAACCATCGGATCGGTTAATACTTCTAGTGTGTGTGACCGCATAGGTTCTATTCTGACTGGTAGTGAGATATATTGTGATCTCTTATCACAATATCATTGAAAACTCCTTTCAATGGATTGGAACGATTCCAACTCTACTCATTAGGGTTAATCGATCATCGAGATAATCCCTGTGAGTCCCACCATCCACCAGTGACACCTAGCAGCATGTAGTGGCTACCCAGCAGAATGGAATGATGAACCTCTAGGTGCAGTTATCGTGTGATACAGTCCTACTATCGTGGATCCCTACATCATGGACAACTCGTCAAACTCCATCGCCTGTCATATGTCAAGATTTATTCGACTTAAGTTTGAGAGTGGAAAACTCTTTCTCCACTGTGCATATTGCCCCGGCCGAGGTCTTACGAACTCAGTCTTATAAATCACATAGGATCTCTCCTTATCTATCAAGGTCGATAGATTCCTTATAGGTGCATACCCTACTCCTACAGTGAACCTACTGCAGCCAATCTACACTGCATGGACCCATATGGCTAGAGACCATGTATGTGTGCAGTCAAACTACAATAACCTCACTGTGAGTAGCCGAAGCATCGCAGGTCAAAGGACCAGTCACACTACTGCAACATCAAGCAAGTCACTGACGAGTGGATAGACATCCAAGTGACTTCTTATATTGGTCACGCTCAGTACCCTTGTTCTCTAACAAGCACCTGCACTATTACTTCAGTGTCCCTACACCGTGGACTCGAGTCTCGTCCATCCATAGGGAAAGTAAGTGTGCACTGATCTCATCGGATCGATCACCGTCCTTGTGATGATCCATCGATCAGGAGCGTTTAGAAATTAATCACTAATGATACATGGCTCAAATTCTCAACTCTTGAGAATATGCATCATCATTTTATTAATTTCTTGGACGATTCATAGACACAATAATAATATGAATGAAAAAGATGCCTTTCATTTATTCAATAATAATAAAGTCAAGTACAAATTATGTCCTAGAATTAATAATGTGTCAGCCAAAATTGGCTTCTAGGGCATACATCTAACACACTGATCACAATCCAATAACCTGGTACATTTGGTACCTTCATTGGCTCATAATAATCATAATAATAGTAATATCATTAATAGCAAAGGCACTCAACATTATGCAAAAGTTATTTAACATGTCATTCAAAATAGGCATCAATATGTCCTAACTCCATCAAAATCAAAGTCTAAAAGTATGTCATAGAAATCAACAGAGATTTCATTTCTCCTAGGAATGCAAAGACCTATCATCTAAGGCAAAAGCAATCATAATGAAGCATGATCAGCAGAACCAAAATCACCATTAAAACTTCCCTGATATGCATGCCTTGGTCCAAAGCCAATCTCTTCTCTCATCTTTTGAAGAACCTCCTCTTGCCCTTTTTTCTTTTCATGCTCAAGAATACCTAGAAGGTCTTCACGCATGTACAGCTCTGGAACTTGACTTGTAGAGGTGGAAGAGGATGACGATTGCCCAATAATTCCAGCGAGATCCTCCAGGGGACTAAAGCCATAGACATGGCCACGAGTTGGGACACTAGTTGCCTTAAACCAGAAGTCATAATCATGTGGTGGAGCATATGAGGGGGAGGCATCACCATATATTTTAGAGTATTCAGCTGAATACTTTGCCTGCCAATTGATTTGAAAAAAGAGAAAAATATTATGGTGGATCAAATAAGAGATAAACATGAGCAAGCTCAATAATATTTATAAATCATAAAAAATTACACTTACCATGACAGCTTCACTTCTTTTATCCACATATCCTCCCATGCCTTGCTTTGTCTTATGCGTTCGATGAAAAGATTCAATTATTGTGGGCTCCCTACCGAACTTTATTTTTTATAAAAGAGAAAAGAAAAAATTCATTAACATATAATGGGCTGATTTGAGATGATTGAACAATAATATGAAAATTATTATAGAAATCTAATTGAATAAAGATGTGTACCAGTCGTTCGTCATGATTGACAAATGCGATTGATCCTCCACAGTGTTTAGAGATGCTACCATTCTTCATGGTGTTTCTATTGTTTTTGTTGGCTTCTGATTTCTTCTTCCATTTTAGAGAAATCCAAATGTCAATTAACTTATTCTAATTTTCTCTAGAGATCCAATTACAGGGTTTATCACAGGCTCTATTTAAATCTCCTTTTGATTCCACAAGCTTTTGGCTCTGACCCTCCCTAATGAGGTTGTCAACCGTCGCTAACAATGCTTATTCCAATCTTGATACATATGATGCAATTGTCTTGGAAGAATTGTGTGTATCTCCTAACAATATATAGGTCGCAAGTAATCAAACTTACTAATTGGCATGTGTAACAAGGGCAAAAGTTAATGATAAGAAATATAAATTAATTACATCACCTCAAACTTATTCCACATTCCAACTTTAGCATATGTAGGGACCTCCCTCCATGATAACCAAGGACCATTGAAAAATTGGCGCATGATAGCAACAGCTTTGTAACTGACCTCATAATCAAGAAACCTGCAATTTAAAAAATATTCATTAGAAAATAAACTAAATACTTTAAATGCAACAAACACATAAATTCAAGTTAGTGATAGAAGAAAGTAATATTTTCATACATTCCTCTTGTGCACCTAACAATCACTTTTCCATTTGCATCAACAAGGGCTTTAAGGGTTGGCTCTCAGCCATTGCTCTATCTTGGATCAACCCCAGGTTTATCATTCATCTGATCCTCATTTATTGTATCCTCATGATTTTGCACTGCACCATTCATCTCATCATTTATTTCTTCATCTGTATCCACCTCTTCATCCTTGTGCTCATCAGGGATGTAGTCATCATCATCATGACATTCCTCGACACACTCAAACAACCTAGGAGGTTGAGGAGGAACTTGAGTAGCAGCCCGAGATTGAGTAGCAGCCAGTATTAAAGCTGCTTTAACATTACCTCTTGATTTTTCTTTTCTCTTGGCCATAGCTGCACAACAATAAAAAGTTATAGTTATTTTCCAATATGAATGTCAACAAATCCAATCAAAGTAAGGCCCTGTTTGGGGGAGCTTTTGGAGGGCCAAAAAGCACTTTTTCGCCCTCCAAAAGTACTTTTAGCTAAAAAATGTTGTTTGGTAAATTTTTTGAAAAGCTGTTTCAGCTTTTGCAGAAAGCTGAAAACAGCTTTTGGGGAAAAGCTCCAATTTGGAGCTTTCTGAAAATGCTGTTTTCAGCTTTTTCGGAAAGCTGTATTTTTGACCAAAATATTCCCATGTAAAAAAAAAATTACTCCCCCAAAACCTCGTCGTACCGCCTGTTCCTATCCCAACCGACCCGCCCCCAAACCCCCCCTCCCCCCACCCTGTTCCTCTCCCAACCCACCTCCCAACCCACCAGCACCCCCACCCCTCCCCCCGCACCGCCGCCGCCGCTGTCGTTGCTGTGCCTCCCTCTCCCCCGCCGCCGCACCCCCTCCCTCTCCCCCGCCGCTGCAGTGCCCCACCGCCGCACCCCCTCCCTCTCCCCCACCGCCGCTGCGGTGCCTCCCTCTCCCCCGCCGCCGCACCCCGTCCCTCTCCCCCGCCGCCGTAGTGCCACACCCCCTCCGGCGCCGTCGGCCACCGAGACTATTGCCGGCCACGGCCCGGCCCCCTCCGGCGGCCGCCGCGGCCTGGCCCCCTTCCGGTGCTACGGAGAAGGGGGCAGAGGAAGGAAGGAGAAGAAGAGAAGAAAAAAAAAAGAAAAAAAAAGAAGAAAAGGAAATAAAATAAAAGAAAAGAAAAGAAAAGAAAAGAATAATGTTGCTGGGGGTTCAAACCGAGAACGATTGGCACAGCGGTGTGAACGGGTTCCCTTGGAATTGCTTCGGTTGCGCTCCACCTTCCGCCGGGAAACCTGCAAGCAAGCCTCGCACCACCACCGGGGTAGTGGGGGCCCTCCGACGATCAAGTTAGGGAAGATCGAAGGAGAAGGAGAGGTAGCAGGTAAGATGATACTCTGGAAAATCTTGCTTACCCTCCCCCTTCCCCCCCAGCCGCATATATACCAGGCTGGGGGGTTCTTTTGGGGATTGGTCATCGTGTGGCACGATGGAGTTGCCACTGACATGGCCGTTACAGGGCGTCGTGGGGCAGCGCTGGGTACGGCTATGGCAGGGCGTAGTGGAGTTCCACTTTGTACGGCTGTTACAGGGGATCGTGAAACAGCGTCGGATACGGCCGTTGCAGGAAGTAGTGGAGCAGGGGGCCGCGGCGTGCCTCAGGGGAACAGTTTGTTGTTGTCAGAGATTGCCGACTCGGGGTCGGATTGCTGGATCAAGGGGCAGCCGACTCGGGGTCGGGCTGCGGAGCCGAAGATATCCGACCCGAGGTCGGATTGCTGGATCAAGGGGCAGCCGTAGTCTTCCCGGGCGCGCGTGCCTGTCACGTGGGGCATGGTGGCTAAGTTCCCCTGTAACAGTAGCCCCCCACTTCCGAGCCTGGAACCAGGAGGGGAACGGGTGAAGGGAGTGATGCTTCGAGATTGCCGCCATCCCTCGGAAAGGCGCGCGCGCTTCGAGCTCCCCGCCTTCTTTACGGCGTATGGCGGTTGTCGCTGATCTGGCGGTCTGCGGATTTCGGCGGACATCCTTCCTTAATGGCGTCGATTCGCCTTTGGGGCGCGAACGAACCTTCGGCAGCCAGGCGTCCTCTGGCATCACCGAGGCGTCACCCGCCTTTCTGCCTATTTAGCCGGGGGCCCTCCCCTGTCCGCCTTTCTCTTCACAGACATCCTCGAGTTTCTCCCTTGTGCTGCTGCCGTTGCCGTCGGACTGTTCGTTCGCTCCTCCTTTGGCGCTCTCGGAGCCGTTCTTCCTTCCCTTCCGGTGAGTTGCCCCACTCTGCAATTTAGGGCCCTCCGTACTTTCTCCTTTCGTATTAGTGTACCCCAGTCGTTCCGGTCCCTTCTCCCCTCTTGACCCCGTCCTGACCGTAGATTCACTGGCCGTTAGGGATGGACGAAGTAAGAGCAGACCGCATTCAGTCGGAGCTGGTCCCCGAAGACCTAGATAGGTTCGTGGCCCGGTACCACCTTTCCGAAACCTGCAACGTTACGCTCCCGGGGCCTGAGGAGAGGATGTCCCATCCTCCTCCAGGGAAGGTCGCCATCAATGAGGACATCCTTCGGGCTAGGTTCCGCCTTCCCCTCTCGGACTTAGTCGTGCAGGTGCTTCGAGGTTTAAGAGTGGCGCCGACGCAACTGGTGCCGAACTCATGGCGTACCCTGACGGCCTTCCAGGTTCTCTGCCGCATGCACGAGGTTCCCGCCACCCTGAACGTCTTTTGGGAATGCTATGGCCTGAACGGCCACCCCCGGGACAGAGGGTGGTGGTGTTTTGCGGCGCGGCGAGGGTGCGGCCTCGTCAAGGAGGCTCCTTCCTCCATTCATGGCTGGAAGGAGCGTTTCTTTTTCATCGACGTAGATCCCTCTTGGGGAATCGGGACAACCTGGAAGACGCCGATGAAGTCCCCGATCGGCCTATCGAGGTTGTCGAGGGAGGAGTCCGATGGCGTCGCCGTCTTGAGGGGGTTGGTTGCCGAGGGCCGTCTCCCCCCGGTGGCTAGCCTTATTTCCGAGGATGCCTTGGTGAACGTCGGTCTGAGCTCGGTCCCCGCCGACCGTGAGCCCGCCACCACTTCTTCTTTTTTAGCTCTTTTCTCCTCTTTCCTTTCTTCTTTCCATCGGTTTCTTAGTTTCTAACCATCTCGTCCTTTTTGCAGAAATCGACGACGTCATGCAGTCGGACAAGGCAATGGCTGTTAGTAGGGCGTCCCTACTGGAAGCGGTCCGGAGGAAGAAACGGACTCCTCCGAGCGGGGTCCCACCGGCGAAGAAGCCCCGCCAGCAGGCGACTCCGACGCCGACAGACGGGTTCGGGCCCATCGATCAGGCGGACGCCGCGGGCTCGGACCGACAGTTGACGCCGTATCAGCCCTCCGGTGATGAGACTATCGTTTTTCCGGAGGTGTCATCCGAGCGCGCCCGGGGCGGCCGGGTCGGACGCAGTCGGTCCCCAGCCCGATCTTCGACTCGGTCGGCTTCGGATGATACGAGAAGGGGGGGCACGCCGAGGCCCCGGCCGAGCGGGACCCTGTCGATCTCTGGCGCGGCCCCTGCCCCGCGCACGGTTGGCATGACTCTCTCCCAAGCGATGGGTAAGGGTAAGGCTGCAGAACCACCGTCCGGCTCCGGGGCGAAGTCGGGGTCGGCCTTCACTTTCGCCGGCGCCCGAAACCTCGTCGAGACGGTGCTGCTGGAGAGGGACCGTAGGCAGGTCCGGCAGATGAGCATCCCTGAAGTCGGAGCTGCCAGCTGCGTCTGTCTCATGTCGGTGTGTTCTTTTGGTCGCTTTCGTCGTTTATAGGCTCTGTTGATCCCCGTCTGACGCTCTCATTTTTTCTATCTCTTAGCTCGCCCAGTACATGATCCGCCTGGAGGAGAGCCACGAGGAACAGGCGAGGCTTCTGGCGAGGACCGAGAGCCGACTGAAAGCTGTAGAGGAGGGAGGCCAGGCTGCGGCGGGGAGGACGACCAGGGACCTCGAAACGAGGCTCCAGGTGGCCGAAGAGCGGGCACTCGGCTTCGCCGTCCTCGAGAGGCAACTGTTGGATGCTCAGGAGCAACTCAAGGTTGCCTCGGGTCTCGAAAGCGAGATCAGGAAGGCGGAGGAGCGGGCCGAAAAGCAGTCCCGGAAGGCTGCCGACTTCCGGGAGAGGTGGGAGAAGGCCCAGCAGTCGGCCGACAACGCCCGCAACTGAACCCGATCTCTTGAAGCCAAGCTGGCCGAGTTGGAGTCGGCCTTGGAGGGGACTCGTGCGAGCAACCAGGAGCTTCATTTGCGCCTGGAGGAGGCTGAGGCTGCTCGCGTCGCTGCCGAGGCGAGCCACATGGAGGCTCGGGCCGATCTGCTGAGGGTCTCCTTCGAGGCGGACGACCGGATTGTGGCGAAGGTCATGGAAGCGAAAGCTCAGATTACGGAGCGAGCGGAGGCTGCGCTGGCCGAGAAGAGCGCGGAGATCGGGCGTCAGGCGGTACAGGCCTATCGTCAGTCCGCCGAGTTCATCCGTGACATGTCGGACGCGGGGTCCGACTCCTTTGCCTTAGGCTTCGATGAAGGCCTGGCAAGGGTGTCCGCTAAATACCCCGGAATTGACCTGAGTGGGGTCTCCCTCCTCGACTCCCCTCTGATGCCATTGCCTGCCGATTCTCCAACCGTCTCCCCACCCTTCGTGGACGTGCTCGCCGTTCCCGACTCAGGGGTTCCTCCAAACTGACTCTCTGTACTTTTCTTTGTTCTTTTCTTTGTATGTTGGCATTTTGCCATGTTGTATGGGTCTCGGCCCTGATGCAACGAAAGTTAATGCAAACAGAGTGTTTCCTCATTTCACTTTCGTCCTTCCTCTTCTTAACTCTTGGTAGCGTCTCGCCGACTCCTGACTCTTGAAGTTCTTCCGGCGCTAGGCCAGGCATCCGAGGGTTAGGCCTCAGGAAATTCTTCCGGCGCTAGGCCAGGCATCCGAGGGTTAGGCCTCAGGAAATTCTTCCGGCGCTAGGCCAGGCATCCGGGGGTTAGGCCTCAGGAAATTCTTCCGGCGCTAGGCCAGGCATCCGAGGGTTAGGCCTCAGGAAATTCTTCCGGCACTAGGCCAGGCATCCGAGGGTTAGGCCTCAGGAAATTCTTCCGGCGCTAGGCCAGGCATCCGAGGGTTAGGCCCTAGGAAATTCTTCCGGCGCTAGGCCAGGCATCCGAGGGTTAGGCCCCAGGAAATTCTTCCGGCGCTAGGCCAGGCATCCGAGGGTTGGGCCTCAGGAAATTCTTCCGGCGCTAGGCCAGGCATCCGAGGGTTGGGCCTCAGGAAATTCTTCCGGCGCTAGGCCAGGCATCCGAGGGTTAGGCCTCAGGAAATTCTTCCGGCGCTAGGCCAGGCATCCGAGGGTTAGGCCTCAGGAAATTCTTCCAGCGCTAGGCCAGGCATCCGAGGGTTAGGCCTCAGGAAATTCTTCCGCTGGTCGGCCAAGGCTGGCGCAAGCCGAGGCGACCGGTCGGGGCTTCAGGCTAGTCTGCTCCCGGGATGATCATCGGGTTAGCCTGGCATCCGAGGGCCGAGCCTCGGAGAATTCCGCTCGTTGGTCGGCCAAGGCTGGCGCAAGCCGAGGCGACCGGTCGGGGCTTCAGGCTAGTCTGCTCCCGGGATGATCATCGGGTTAGCCTGGCATCCGAGGGCCGAGCCTCGGGAAATTCCGCTCGTTGGTCGGCCAAGGCTGGCGCAAGCCGAGGCGACCGGTCGAGGCTTCAGGCTAGTCTGCTCCCGGGATGATCATCGGGTTAGCCTGGCATCCGAGGGCCGAGCCTCGGAGAATTCCGCTCGTTGGTCGGCCAAGGCTGGCGCAAGCCGAGGCGACCGGTCGGGGCTTCAGGCTAGTCTGCTCCCGGGATGATCATCGGGTTAGCCTGGCATCCGAGGGCCGAGCCTCGGGGAATTCCGCTCGTTGGTCGGCCAAGGCTGGCGCAAGCCGAGGCGACCGGTCGGGGCTTCAGGCTAGTCTGCTCCCGGGATGATCATCGGGTTAGCCTGGCATCCGAGGGCCGAGCCTCGGGGAATTCCGCTCGTTGGTCGGCCAAGGCTGGCGCAAGCCGAGGCGACCGATCGGGACTTCAGGCTAGTCTGCTCCCGGGATGATCATCGGGTTAGCCTGGCATCCGAGGGTCGAGCCTCGGGGAATTCCGCTCGTTGGTCGGCCAAGGCTGGCGCAAGCCGAGGCGACCGGTCGGGGCTTCAGGCTAGTCTGCTCCCGGAATGATCATCGGGTTAGCCTGGCATCCGAGGGCCGAGCCTCGGGGAATTCCGCTCGTTGGTCGGCCAAGGCTGTCACTTGCCGCTCGACGGGGTTTCTCCGTGGCCAGCTGCGATCGTGTTTCTCCCCCTCTCGAAGCGTCGCCTGGGGAACACTAGAAGGCCATTAAATGCTAATTGAGGCGTTACCTGGGAAATCGGACTGGCCAGTTGCTGCTTGCGAGGAGTGCCAGTTAAGCGGCCGCGATACGCGCGTTCTTCGAGGCGGATGCAGCCTGGGCGCGTGCGGAGATACGTGGGCCGCGGGATACACACCGTCCGGAGTGTCCTGTACGAAGAATGCAATTAAGGAGAATGATGCCTAGGAGATCGTGGGGGGATAAACCTCGAGAGTCGGAACGGCTCCGGATTTGATGTGCCCGCATTTATTGGAGCCACCCGCATCGGAACGACCGGAGGGCCACAGTTTGGCTATAAATATAAGCGCAGGTGCGGTGGAGCCTGCCAAGCCGGAGCTGTTCAGGTTGCCATGGATCATGGACCTCCTCTCCGGCGCGTGGCTGGGAAATCCCAGCCGGAGGAACGGGAGGCGCGCCCCTCGCGACTTCCACCAACTAGCCGTTTCATCTGGGATCAACGGGAGGATTCTCCCCGGTGGAACTCCGCTCTAGGCGTTTCATCCGGGATCACGCCTCCTCGCGCTCTTCTCCCTTATATTCCTTTCCTCCCCTTCTCCTGGGGAGGACCGGAATATCCCTTGGAGGTGGTGTTCCTCTAGAAGCAGTGTGAACTTCTTCTTCGTCCGCGCCGGCTCTTCGTCTTTTGCGTGATGCGTCGATGGCGCCTCCGGGGGGAAGCACCCACGGCCAGTGGGATTGCAGCTGCTTCGGGCGGAGGGTTCGGGATCCCAGATCTTCAGCTCCACGGAGTCCCCACCTCTTCCTTAGTTTCTTTACTCCCCAATCCTCCTCTGGGAATTCTTTGTAATCACACGAACACGCTATTGTAACCAGAAATTATTGAAATGAAAAGAACTATATATTTTTTGAGCTGTCTTTCTGGCTTTGTCTTTCTACTGGTAATATACCCGTAGGTTAGCGGAATTCCAGCTCCTTGGAATTTCTCGACCATCTAGTGCCTCCAACTGGTAGGAGCCAGGTCGGTTTACCCAGCGAACCCTATACGGGCCTTCCCAATTTGGCGCCAGCTTCCCACCTTCCGCGGGCTGAGATGCTTTGGCCCGCCTTAGCACCAGATCTCCGATTCTGAAAAGTTTTGGTCGGACCTTGGAGTTATAATACCGGGCCACCCTCCGCTGATACATTGCCATCCGGACCTGCACCATTTTCCTCGCTTCTTCCAAGAGGTCCAGGTTCCCTCGGAGCTGCTCCGAATTGGCCTCGGGTCGGTGCGCGGCCACCCGGGGCGAGGGGAGTCCGAGATCCACGGGGACGACCGCTTCCGTGCCATAGGTTAGGCCGAAAGGCGTCTCTCCGGTAGGGGTCCGATGCGTGGTCCGATACGCCCAAAGGACGTTCTCGAGTTCTTCGACCCAAGCTTGCCTCGTCCGACCAATTCGCGCCTTAATTCCTTGGAGGATTGTCCGATTTGTCACTTCGGCCTCACCGTTGGTTTGGGGATGCGACACAGATGTGAACCGATGCTCGATCCCGAACTCCTCGCAGAAGTCACGGAAATGCTTGCTGTCGAACTGTCGACCATTATTCGAGATGAGGATCCGGGGTACCCCAAATCGGACAATGATGTTTTTCTTTACGAACTTCCGGACTTGCGCCTCCGTGATAGTGGCCAGCGGCTCCGCCTCCACCCACTTGGTGAAGTAGTCGATTGCAACAATCAAGAATTTCCGTTGGGTGGAAGCGACGGGGAACGGTCCGAGGATATCCATTCCCCACTGTGAGAAGGGCCAGGGTGCGGTGATTGGTGCCAAGGGGACAGAAGGGACTCTCTGGACGTTGGCGTGGCGCTGGTAGGCGTTGCATTTCCATACGTGATCCTTTGAGTCCTCCAACAAGATAGGCCAATAATAGCCTTGCCTCATGATCTTGTGCGCCAAGGACCTAGCCCCCGAGTGCGATCCGCAGACGCCCTCGTGGACTTCGCCGAGGACGTAGGCCGCCTCCAAGGGGCGGAGGCACCTTAAGAGGGGGGCGGTGAACGAGGTCCGATACAGCCTCCCTTCATAGAGTACGTAGTGGGCGGACTTCCTGACAAGTCGCCGAGCTTGATCTTCGTCTTCAGGGAGGATCCCTTCGGCGAGGTAGGCGACGAGCGGGTCCATCCAAGACGGCTCCGGATCAATCGCCATCACCGCCCCAGCCTCGCCGATGCTCGGGGCATCCAGGGTCTCCAGGTAGATTGCCCTCGACAGGTTGCGCGCCTCTGCGCCCACCAAGCGGGACAACCTGTCGGCCCTGGCATTTTCGCTTCTGGGGACCTGCTGGAGGTCGACGCTGCCGAGGTCGGGAATGAGTGCTTGTACCTTCCGGACGTAGTTCTGCATGGTCGGGCTCCGGGCCTCGAACTCCCCACGGACCTGCCCGACCACCAGCTGGGAGTCGGTGAAGACCTTCAAACGCCGGATGCCGAGCTCCCCGGCGAGTTTGAGTTCCGCGACTAGGGCCTCGTACTCCGCCTCGTTGTTGGTCACTGGAAATCCAAACCTCAAGGCATACTCGGCTATCACTCCATCAGGACTGGTAAGGACCAGCCCGGCCCCTCCACCCTCGGGGTTCGACGACCCATCGATGTGAAGCGTCCAGGTCGGGAGGTCGAGGCTGGGCGTTTCCGGCGGTCTAGGTTCTGCCACCTGCACCGTGCACTCAGCGAGGAAGTCCGCGAGCACCTGGGCCTTGATGGCGGGCCGAGGCTGGTAGCGGATGTCGAACTCACCGAGTTCTATTGCCCACTTCACCAGCCGTCCCGCATTCTCGGGGTTGCTGAGGATCTGTCGTAGTGGTTGATCAGTTAAGAGGGTGACAGAATGGGCCTGGAAATAGGGGCGGAGCCTCCTGGTCGCGGTCAGCAGCGCGAAGGCGATCTTTTCAGCCTTCGTATACCGCGCCTCGGCATCCTGTAGGACCCGGCTGATGTAGTACACGGGCTTCTGGAGCTTTGCCTCTTCCCGAACCAGCACCGCACTGACCGCGGCTGGGGAGACCGCCTGATAGAGGTAGAGCATCTCCCCTTCTTGCGGTTTGGACAGCAGGAGAGGAGACGCCAGGTATTCCTTGAGCTGGTCGAATGCTGCTTGACATTCGGCCGTCCAGAGGAAGTCTTTCGGGCGTTTTAACACCTTGAAGAATGGTTGGCAGCGTTCGGCCGATTTTGCCACAAATCGTCCGAGCGCGGCGACCCTTCCAGCGAGCTCCTGAACCTCCTTCACTTTGGTCGGAGGGGACATACCTTGGATGGCCTTGATTTTGTCCGGGTTGGCTTCGATACCCCGCTGGTTGACAATGAAACCGAGGAACCTCTCGGCCGGAGCGCCAAAGGCGCACTTCGCTGGGTTCAGCTTCATGCGAAACTTCCGCAAGGTGGTGAAAGTCTCCTCCAGATCCACGATGTGCTGGTCTGCCTGGCGGCTCTTCACCAGTATATCGTCCACGTACACCTCCATATTCCGGCCGATTTGCTCTTTGAAGATTTTGTTGACGAGGCGCTGGTAAGTGGCGCCAGCATTCTTCAGACCGAAGGGCATTACCTTATAGCAGTACAGCCCCCGGTCTGTTATAAAGGCAGTTTTCTCCTCGTCCTGTGGGGCCATCATTATCTGGTTGTGTTGGAGGGAATAAGATTTTTTTTTCCAAATGACATAAATGCCCCTAAGAAGCCGTACAACTTCCGACCCCGGACGGCCGAAGTCGGCGTCCGACTTCGGAACGCCCGACCTCGAGACCTCCGACCTAAGAAAAACCCCGATGTTCGAGGTCTACTCTTGTCAGCCACCTACTACGGCCGTGCGCCTCAGAGGTCTGGCCGAGGACCATACCCTGACGCCCCTCTGGCATTTATTGCGCATGGTCGCTGTAACCCTCCGGCTTACTCCACAATAAATGCGGATCTCCGGCTTACTCCACAATAAATGCGGATCTCCGGCTTACTCCACAATAAATGCGGATCTCCGGCTTGCTCCACAATAAATGCGGATCTCCGGCGTACTCCACAATAAATGCGGATCTCCGGCTTACTCCACCATAAATGCGCATGGCTCCTGTCATCTACGGACTCTCAGCTCTCCACGGCAAATCAGCCCAGCAGAGTCTAGTCAACTATGATAAGTCTCCGATCTCGGCCATACCTCCGACACCAATGCAATAATTCGTCTGACAGCGTGCTAGTTCGGGTTATACGACGCCCTCACCGCCGACATCAGAGCAATGATTCGCCTGACCATGCGCCGACCTGAACAACATGCTGAGCCGTACTACGGGCTCGCCCTGTTACATCGCAGGTAAACCGACCCCCGCCTATAAAAGGGAGCCTTGGCCTCTCAGGAGGGGGTTGGAAGATTGATACACTCTACAGACATTATTTATCTCCCTTTCTACACTATTTCCCCCCTCCCTGACTTGAGCGTCGGAGGGCCGGCGCCGGAAAACCCGGCCACCGGTTCGTGTGCAGGCACCCGGACGGAGGACGCCGCCAACTGACGGATCGCCGCTTCGCCACGAGGACCTGCCGCCCCTTCTCTCCGACCGCCCCAGACGGAGGACGCCGCTCGCCGACGGACCGCCGCCCCGCCGTGAGAACTCATCGCCGCTCCCTCTCCTCGACCGAAGACTGCCCCCGGGTCCAATTTCCAGCAACAGTTGGCGCTAGAGGAAGGGACCGAGTAGCAGTCATGAAGTTGAGAAGTAAGGGAGCCTCTAACATCTCTCGGCGTCCCCCGCAAAGCCCTGGACACTCTGTCCAGAATTCTCCAACTCCGGCTGACCCAGTTCCTCTGGTCCAGCCGGAACAGTTCGACGCCTTGGTACAGCAAGTCCAGGCCCTAGCCGCCGCCGTTCAGAGTTTGCGGCGCGAGGAAGCCTTACCTACGCTCCCCCCACGGACTCAGGCCCCGCCGGAGTGTCTCCCCAACGGCCCGGTTTTCCCAAGCCAAAACTTGCATGGCTCTTCTAGAGCCAACAACGGAGAACGAGCTTCTCCCCGGAGGGAGTTACCGGGAGAAGGTTTCGATCGGAGACCCCAACTTTCTGAGGTAGAGTCAGCCCCAGATCACCGTGAGTCGGCGCAAACCACAGCGACAATCCCACGGGTGGGAGAGCTCGACCGGAAAGTTGAGCATCTGGAGCGTCAGATTGCGGCGCTCCACAGCAAGAAGGCAAGACAAGAGGGAGACTTTGAGTTCACCACCAAGTCCCCCTTCTCCCGCCAGATCGAGGATGAGCCGGTTCCCGCGAGGTTGAAAATGCCTCAGGTGGAACCCTACAACGGGACGACCGACCCTCTCGACCACCTGGAGAGCTATCGGGCCCTCATGGCCCTACAAGGGTCCTCGGAGGCCATACTCTGCAAGGCCTTCCCAGCGACCCTCTGAGGGACCGCTCGGCTTTGGTTTTCTGGACTGAAGCCGAATACGGTGTCCTCTTTTGAGCAGCTCGGCAGGCAGTTTGCCACCAACTTCGTTGCCAGCCGGCGCCAGCAACGGACGTCAGACTCCCTCCTCGACATCAAACAGAAAGAGGGGGAGCCCCTCAAGGAGTACCTGGACCGCTTCACCGCCGCCACATGGGAGGTTCGCGAGCTAGACCAGTCGATGGCTATGTCGGCTCTGAAGACTGGGGTTCGCTCCTACCGATTCCTCTTCTCCATCGAGAAGAGCTTCCCGGCCGACTTCACTGAAATGTTGGCCCGAGCCCGGAAGTATGCCAAGGCCGAGGAGGCAGTTGCATCCAGGCGGGGGGCAATTGAGCCCGCCTCCAAGAAGCAGAAGAAACGCCGCGAGGAGCGCGGCCGACAAAGGAGCCGATCCCCCCGCCGAGAAAAGAACCTCCCCGGACTGAGAAGTCCGCCCCGACAGCAGAGGCGATCTCAGCAAAGGACCCCTCCTCGGCCGAGGTCCCCACCACGGCCTCGGACGTACCCGGAAAAGTACGAGAACTACACACCCGTCAACGCTCCCCGGGCCGAAATTTTGATGGAAATCGAGGGTCGGGACTTCTTCCGACCCCCGCCTCCTATGCGAGACACGGGATTCCCCCGGAATCCCAGGAAGTATTGTCGCTTCCACCGAGATCGTGGGCACGACACGGAGGACTGCTACCAACTCCGGGATGAGATAGAAGCGCTCATCCGACGGGGAGTACTCAACCAGTTCGTGAGGAACCGACCTGAGGAAAGGAGGCCGGCGGAGAATGTCGCACCAACCGAAAATTCGGGCGACAACAGGCCCATCGCCGGCACCATCAACATGATCGGGCGGGCCTCGGCAGGAACGGCCGCCCTGGGAGCGCCCCCGAAGCGCCCACGTACTGGTGAAGTCATCTCGTTCTCGGACGAGGACTTAGAAGGGGTCGAAACCCTCCATGATGACGCTGTGGTCATCTCTATGATTGTAAATAGGTTTGATGTAAAGCGTGTCCTAGTTGACAATGGAAGCTCAGCCAACATTTTGTATTATCATGCCTACCAAAAAATGGGATTGACAGAAGGGCATCTCCGGAGAGTCAATGCCCCGTTGGTTGGGTTTACCGGAGATGCAGTCCCGGTTGAAGGTGAGGCTAGCTTTCTTGTCACAGTCGGCCTCGCCCCCCGGGAGAGCACAGTGAGGATGGACCTCCTGGTGGTCCGTCTGCCCTCGGTCTACAACGCCATCCTTGGGCGCCCAGGGCTAAATGCCCTTCGAGCCGTGGTTTCAACTCGCCATTTGCTCATGCGGTTTCCCACCGACCAAGGAGTAGGCGAGGTCCGCGGAGACCAGCTGGTCGCCAAGCAATGCTACATGGCGGCCCACACAGTAAAGAAACCAGCCGAGGCGCCGGACCACCCGATGGGCCCTTTGCTGCCCATAGAAACCCTCGATGCGAGGGACACCCTCTGGAAGAAGCAAGTAGAGCCCGGTGAGCTCCTTATTCTGTTAGATGTATGTCCTAGAAGCCAATTTGGCTGACACATTGTTGATTCTAGGGACATAATTTTGTACTTGACTGTTTATTATTGAATAAATAAAAGGCATCTTTTCATTCATATTATTTATGTGTCTATGAATCGTCCAAGAAATTAATAAGATGATGATACATATTCTCAAGAGTTGAGAATTTGAGCCATGTATCATTGGTGATTCATTTCTAAATGCTCCTGATCAATGAATCATCACGAGGACGGTGATCGATCCGATCAGTGCACAGATCACTTTCCTTCTGGATGGACGAGACTTGAGTCCACAGTGTAGGGACACTGAAGTGATAGTGCAGGTGCTTGTTAGAGAACAAGGGTACTGAGCGTGACCAAGACAAAAAGTCACTTGGATGTCTATCCACTCGTCAGTGACTTGCTTGATGTTGCAGTAGTGTGACTGGTCCTTTGACCTGCGGTGTTTCGGCTACTCACAGTGAGGTTATTGTAGTTTGACTGCACACATACATGGTCTCTAGCCATATGGGTCCATGCAGTGTAGATTGGCTGCAGTAGGTTCACTGTAGGAGTAGGGTATGCACCTATAAGAAATCTATCGACCTTGATAGAAGAGGAGTGATCCTATGTGATTTGTTAGACTGAGTTCTAAGACCTTGGCCAGGGCAGTAATATAAAGTGGAAAAAGAGTTTTCCACTATCGAACTCAAGTCGAATAAATCTTGACATATGACAGACGATGGGGTTTGACGAGTTGTCCATGACCTCCGTCCTGTAGGGATCCACGATAGTAGGATTGTATCACATGTTAACTGCACCTAGAGGTTCATCATTCCATTCTGCTGGGTAGCCACTACATGCTGCTAGGTGTCACTGGTGGATGGTGGGACTCACAGGGATTATCTCGATGATCGATAAACCCTAATGAGTTGAGTTGGAATCGTTCCAACCCATTGAAAGGAGTTTTCAATGATATTGAGATAGAGATCACAATATATCTCACTACCAGTCAGAATAGAACCTATGGGGTCACACACACTAGAAGTATTGACCGATCCGATGGTTGAAATCGTGATTAGGAATCACAAGTAATCAATTTGATTGATAAGAAGTTGAAGAAGGAACAAAGGGAATTAATTAATTGGACTTAAACACAAATCCTACTTCGAGTAGGATTCCTAGAGTCCTAATTGGATTAGGACTGGGAATCCTAGTTGGAGTAGGACTGGGATTCCTACTTGGAATAGGATTCCTACAATCCTAATGAGATTAGGAATTTTGAATTAAAATTGGATTCCTACTTGGAATAGGATTCCTAGAAATCCTAATTGGATTAGGACTTCGGATTCAAATTAGAGTCCTAATTGGATTAGGACTAGAATTAAACAAATCCTAATTGGATTAGGATTTCTTAAGTCCTAATTAATTATTAATCTAATGAATCAACATGACTCCTAATTGGATTAGGATTGAAGAGTTCAATTGAGTCATGGTTCATTCAAGTCCTAATTGGATTAGGACTAGCATAGATTGAACCCAATTTGGCTAATCCTAATTGGATTGGGATTAAACCATAAGAGAGGCACCTAATCCTCTTTGGAAGAGGATTAGGGCATCACAAGAAGGAGGGATCACGCCCCTCCTCCTCTCCTTGTGTGCGGCATGAAGAGAGGGGCCGGCGCCCCCCTTCTCTCTTTGGAAAACCATCTAGGGCTCCTACTTTGGAGGAGCCCTTGATGGCTATAAAAGGCACCATGAGGCCGGCGCCCTAGGGCATTGAAACCTCTCTTCCTCCAAGCCGTGGCCCTCTCCTTTCCTTGGTGTTCTCAGCCGCAAGCAAGGGAAAAGCTCTCCAAGTGTTGGCGGCCTCCTTCCCTTCCCTTCCTTCATCCAACACAAGGAACAAGAGAAGGCTGCGTAGGGGATCATCTTCTTCCTCTTCTTCATCCTTCTTCTTCCTCCTTCTAAGCACAATCAAGAGTTGATTGAGAGGGAGGACATCAGCCATCAAAGCTATCTCTGCAAGGGAGCTAGCACCCCGGTGAGATAGAAAGCTTGGATCGGATCCTGCTTCGTGTGGATACCCGTAGAGGCCGGACGTTTGAACGGCTTCAAGCGAACCCTCTTCCAAAACCACGAATTCAGATTTGCGGTGATCATCTACCCGCGCAAGGTGAAGATTTGATCTTCCTAATAGTTTTAAAAGTTTTAATTCTTACCTAATTACGAAAGGTCTCGAAACAACATTCATGCGATGAACGTCGATCCCGCACATGCCTCTTCCGCTGCCATCTGATTTAATTTTTGAAATATCAGCGGCATGGGCGGGTTCCCAACAGTGGTATCAGAGCCTAGGCTTCGTAGATTAAGGTAAGAATTAAATATCTAAAGGCTTATTAGATCTGAAAATTGAATGATCATGCATGCTGAAAAATTCTGCATGCAGATTTTTCAGGGGTGCTGATTTTTGCATGCTGATTTTTATGTGATAAAAAGATGATTCTAATTGCATTGTTAATGGGATTACAAAGTTTAGAATCATGATTAGCATGATCAGCGACCTATTTCATGATATAATCAGTTAGTTTTCAGATCTGAAAATTATAATTGTTGCATACGGTGATGATCATAGGATTCAAACCCTTTTGGTATCAAATGTAATGACCTGCGATGTGATCTGCGATGTCATGTAATTTTTCAGATGCTTGCATGCATCTTATTTGATGTTTTGAGAGGCCTGCGTGCCTCCTAAAAGGAGATGTAATTTATTTTTATTTTTACATCTGGTTGTATTTCTGTGATGTGATGTACATCAACGATCAAGCTGAAGCAAAGGCATGAGATGAAAGGTGATCTAAGCGGTTGATGGCGATGGGATCAAGAGTTGATCAAGGATCGAATCAAGGAGGCTTAGAACCAATTCAAGAGTTGAAGACCACTTGATCGATTGATGTGCATGTGCTTGTAATACGACCTAATTAGAATCCATGATCATCACCTATTTAAAGTTTAACTTTATTTGATGCTGTGATTATAACTGCCTGTGATGTACCGTTTGCATGAGATGTGAATGCGAGTCGGGTAGATAGGTTTACATGTGATGTAGCAAACCCAATTGAGACCTAAATCAAAACCTCCTCAATCAAGTCGAGAGTGAACCGACATGAGCAAGTCATATTAGATTAATTGATCTAATTGGTGTCTAGGAAAGCATGAAAGGTGGTTACTTAATTAGGACCTTACTCTCTGAGTAAGGGGAGCCTCCCACCTGCTTACCTGGCCAATTGTTCGATTACCTCTTATGAAGGGCTCAAGTTGCAAACACTAAGACCTGATTAACCAATATTAAGTCAATAGGTCTTCCACTGTAGTAGAGCTGCTAAGGCCTTTCTGATGTTGATTTGTCTCGGCTGGACACAGTGGTCAAGTTGCATCGGGGGGCTGGACCTCTCTACAGACATGAGATGTTGTAGGGTAAAGGTGGGGTTGGGCACCAATAACTGTTAGGTGAGGACCCAATGACGACTTTATTCCTACGGTTATACGGTGGGTCTGACTTAACTAAGAAATGGGACCAATAACTGTTAGGTGAGGTCTTCATGGCTTAGAGACCAAGTTACACTGCAACATGCTTGAGAAGCATTGTACAAGAGTTGTACACTCATCCATCTATGTGTCACCAATAACTGTTAGGTGAGGTGGCATGTAAATTGGTGGGACCGCAGTACCCACTAGAAACCCTAGTCGTGTGGGATTTCCGTTTCCCTACCAGGGGAGTGTGAGGGATTCGAGAAAATAGTGGAAGTTACATTTGTTCTAAAAGACCTTAGAACAGATTAGGATCAAGTACAAATAGTCTAACTAGAATCTTTACTCTCTGCAGATACAATGTCGGCTTCAAACCCTCTGACCCGTATTCTTGAGACCAACCGACTGACCGGAACCAATTACAAAGACTGGCTTAGAAATCTCAAAATAGTTTTGGACTGTGAGAAGATAGGTTACATACTCGATTCAGATATCCCCACACTACCAGCACGTCCTACTGATGTTCAGCGTGAAATGCATAAAAAGTGGTTGGATGATGACATTAGAGTAAAATGCTATATGATGGCATCCATGTCTAATGAACTCCAATGCCAGCATGAAAATATAAAGACTGCTAGGGACATACTGGCACACCTGCAAGAGTTGTATGGTGAGCAGAGTCGCACAGCTCGTTTTGAAGTGTCCAAGAGGCTATTCAAAGCGAAGATGCGCGAGGGGCAGTCTGTCCATGATCACGGTCTGACCATGATCAAGGACCTAGAGGAGCTTGAGAAGCTCGGTATGGACATGCACAAGGAATTACAAGTGGATTTGATCCTACAGTCACTTCCTGATTCATTTGGTCAGTTTATAGTAAACTACCACATGAATAAGATTGAATGCACTAAGACTGAACTCATAAACATGTTGGTAACTGCTGAGGGAGCCTTGAAAGGTTCAAGGGGCAATGTCCTTGCTGCTGAGTTGACTTCTGGTTCCAAGAGAAAGTCTACTTGGAAGAAAAAGAAGCCTGCTAAGAAGCAGAAGAAAGACAAGAAGCCAAAGAAGGAAGTTCAAAAGAAAAGGGCTAACGACAAAGGAAAATGTTTCCACTGCAATGTCGAAGGCCACTGGAAAAGGAACTGTCCTTCATACCTCGAGAGCCTGAAGAACAAGAAAGGTGACACACCTTCAGAAGGTATAGACTTGCTCATAATTGAAACTAATCTAACGGTTTCTTCTACTTCTAGTTGGGTTATAGATTCTGGTTCTAGTGCTCATTTGTGCACTACCATGCAGGGTCTAAAGGAAAGTAGAAGGCTGGCGGAAGGTGCGGTAACCCTTCGGGTTGGCAACAGGGCAAAAGTTGCTGCTGTGGCTGTGGGCACCTACCATCTGCGACTACCGTCTGGATTTAGTTTAATACTTAGAGACTGCTATTATGTACCTGTTGCTAGCAGAAATTTGATTTCTGTTTCATGTCTAGCACAGGAAGGTCATGTTTTTACATTTGACAAAGACTGCTGTTCTATTTATTTGAGAAATAAAATAGTCGCACGTGGTTTCATGATTGACAGTCTCTATCATTTACATATGGATGTATCTGTGAATGTTACCGAGCAAGATGTGAGTGCCAAAGGATCCAAAAGATCCAGAGATGAGATAAACCAAAGATATTTGTGGCACCTCAGACTTGGCCATATTGGAGAGGATAGGATGAACAAAATGGATAAAGATGGGCTTCTCGGCTCATTGACTTCCGAGTCATATCCAGTTTACGAGTCCTGTCTTCAAGGAAAAATGGCTAGACTGCCCTTTGTAGGACATGGGGAGAGGACCACTGAAATACTTACCCTAGTACATACAGATGTATGTGGCCCATTCGATGTGCTAGCAAGGGGACGTTATTCTTACTTCATTACCTTTACCGATGATTATTCGCGGTATGGGTATGTGTATCTTATGAGACACAAGTCTGAGTCTTTTGAAAAGTTCAAAGAGTTCAAGAATGAAGTAGAAAAACAAACTGGAAAACCTCTTAAGGCTCTTCGATCAGATCGAGGAGGAGAATACCTTAGTGGGGAATTTCGGGACTATCTCAAAGAAAATGGCATAGTCTCACAATGGACACCTCCGGGTACACCTCAACTCAACGGGGTGTCAGAGAGGAGGAATCGGACCCTATTGGATATGGTCAGGTCCATGATGAGCTTCACTGATTTACCTATGTTCCTTTGGGGATATGCCTTACTCACAGCGATTTATTTATTGAATAGAGTTCCCTCTAAATCCGTTCCTACCATACCGTATGAGATATGGCATGGTAAGAAACCAAGTCTGGGTCATCTCAAGATTTGGGGATGTCCGGCCCATGTCAAGAGACTACAGGCGGACAAGTTAGAGGCTAGGACCATAAGTGCTCGTTTTATAGGATATCCTAAAGAGTCATTAGGATACAATTTCTACGTCTCAGAGGATCACAATGTGTTTGTGAGCCGTCATGCCATCTTCTTGGAAAATCAGTGTATCCTTGATAGAGGCAGTGGGAGGAAAATTGAGCTTGAAGAGAAAGTCTCTGAAAAGCAACGAGTCATGGATCCTATTGAACCCATTCATACAGAGCCAGTACACGATGTCCCTCGACCACCTCGTAGATCTAGTAGGGTCTCCCATCCTCCCGATAGATACTTAGGTATACTAGAAGAGGATACCGAGGAAATGTTCCTAGTGGGAGATAGGGATCACATACAGGATCCCAAAACCTACAACGAGGCGATATCTGATATCGATTCCGAGAAATGGCTGGAAGCTATGAAGTCAGAGTTAGACTCCATGCGTTCCAACCAAGTCTGGACCTTAGTAGATCCACCAGAAGGTATTGTACCTATTGGATGCAAATGGATCTACAAAAGGAAGATAGGTTCGGATGGAGAGGTAGAGACCTATAAGGCAAGGCTTGTGGCGAAAGGGTATAGTCAGCGCGAAGGCATTGACTATCAGGAGACCTTTTCACCTGTTGCCATGCTAAAATCCATCCGAACATTGCTTGCCATTGCAGCATTTCATGATTATGAAATTTGGCAGATGGATGTGAAAACTGCTTTCCTGAATGGATATCTTGATGAAGATATCTATATGGAACAGCCTTTGGGTTTCACTTCCAGTGATGGAGATCACAAGGTCTGCAAGCTGCAAAGGTCCATCTATGG
Source organism: Phoenix dactylifera (assembly GCF_051530095.1). Classification (NCBI taxonomy): domain Eukaryota; kingdom Viridiplantae; phylum Streptophyta; class Magnoliopsida; order Arecales; family Arecaceae; genus Phoenix; species Phoenix dactylifera. The sequence goes on from NC_143202.1 coordinate 5,858,494, forward strand.
ACTAAAGCAAGCATCTCGGAGTTGGAACACTCGTTTCGATGACGCAATCAAAACGTTTGATTTCATCAAAAACGAAGAGGAACCGTGTGTTTACAAAAAGGTTAGTGGGAGTGCTGTCGTTTTTCTCGTACTGTACGTAGATGACATTCTCCTGATAGGAAATGATATTCCCATGCTAACCTCGGTCAAGGTCTGGTTGTCAAAAGAATTCTCCATGAAAGACCTTGGGGAAGCATCCTAAATTTTGGGAATAAAGATCTATAGAGATAGATCTAAAAGGATGCTTGGCCTTTCACAGAAGATGTGCATAGAGGAGGTGCTGAAAAGGTTCAGCATGGAAAACTCCAAGAGGGGTCTCTTACCCCTAAGGCATGGAATTCATCTCTCCAAGAAGATGTGCCCCAACACATCTGAAGAGATTCAACGCATGAGCAAGATACCCTACGCATCGGCAATAGGAAGCCTCATGTATTCCATGCTATGTACACGACCTGATATGGCTCTTGCTGTGAGTGTCACAAGTAGATATCAGTCGAACCCAGGTGAAGAACACTGGACAGCTGTGAAGAATATTCTTAAGTACTTGAGAAGAACTAAAGATTTATTCTTGGTTTTTGGAGGATCATCAGAGTTAAAGGTAGAAGGATACACAGATTCAGACTTCATGACTGATGTCGATGACAGGAAGTCAACATCTGGATATGTGTTCTTGTGCAATAGTGGTACGGTAAATTGGAAGAGTTCTAAACAACCGATCATTATAGATTCTACCTTAGAAGCTGAATGTTAAGCCGTATCTAAGGGTGCAGTGGAAACCTTCTGATTAAAAGTTAATTGCAGAGTTAGGTGTAATGTCATTAGATGCCATAACACTTTACTGCGATAACATTGGCACCATAGCACTAGCTATGGAGCCATGGTCTCATCAGAAGTCCAAGCACATAGAGCGGCACTTCCATTTCATACGCAACTATGATGTAGAGGTGCAGAGAGTAGACTCCGCGGATAACGTGGCGGACCCGTTCACTAAGCAGCTGAGTCAGCAAAAGACTGAAGCCCACCTTGAGAAGATGGGCCTAAGATATATGACCAATTGGCTTTAGTGCAAGTGGGAGATTGTTAGATGTATGCCCTAGAAGCCAATTTGGCTGACACATTGTTGATTCTAGGGACATAATTTTGTACTTGACTGTTTATTATTGAATAAATAAAAGGCATCTTTTCATTCATATTATTTATGTGTCTATGAATCGTCCAAGAAATTAATAAGATGATGATACATATTCTCAAGAGTTGAGAATTTGAGCCATGTATCATTGGTGATTCATTTCTAAATGCTCCTGATCAATGAATCATCACGAGGACGGTGATCGATCTGATCAGTGCACAGATCACTTTCCTTCTGGATGGACGAGACTTGAGTCCACAGTGTAAGGACACTGAAGTGATAGTGCAGGTGCTTGTTAGAGAACAAGGGTACTGAGCGTGACCAAGACAAGAAGTCACTTGGATGTCTATCCACTCGTCAGTGACTTGCTTGATGTTGCAGTAGTGTGACTGGTCCTTTGACCTGCGGTGCTTCGGCTACTCACAGTGAGGTTATTGTAGTTTGACTGCACACATACATGGTCTCTAGCCATATGGGTCCATGCAGTGTAGATTGGCTGCAGTAGGTTCACTGTAGGAGTAGGGTATGCACCTATAAGGAATCTATCGACCTTGATAGAAGAGGAGTGATCCTATGTGATTTGTTAGACTGAGTTCTAAGACCTTGGCCAGGGCAGTAATATAAAGTGGAAAAAGAGTTTTTCACTATCGAACTCAAGTCGAATAAATCTTGACATATGACAGACGATGGGGTTTGACGAGTTGTCCATGACCTCCGTCCTGTAGGGATCCACGATAGTAGGATTGTATCACATGTTAACTGCACCTAGAGGTTCATCATTCCATTCTGCTGGATAGCCACTACATGCTGCTAGGTGTCACTGGTGGATGGTGGGACTCACAGGGATTATCTCGATGATCGATAAATCCTAATGAGTTGAGTTGGAATCGTTCCAACCCATTGAAAGGAGTTTTCAATGATATTGAGATAGAGATCACAATATATCTCACTACCAGTCAGAATAGAACCTATGGAGTCACACATACTAGAAGTATTGACCGATCCGATGGTTGAAATCGTGATTAGGAATCACAAGTAATCAATTTGATTTTATAAGAAGTTGAAGAAGGAACAAAGGAAATTAATTAATTGGACTTAAACACAAATCCTACTTCGAGTAGGATTCCTAGAGTCCTAATTGGATTAGGACTGGGAATCCTAGTTGGAGTAGGACTGGGATTCCTACTTGGAATAGGATTCCTACAATCCTAATGAGATTAGGAATTTTGAATTAAAATTGGATTCCTACTTGGAATAGGATTCCTAGAAATCCTAATTGGATTAGGACTTCGGATTCAAATTAGAGTCCTAATTGGATTAGGACTAGAATTAAACAAATCCTAATTGGATTAGGATTCCTTAAGTCCTAATTAATTATTAATCTAATGAATCAACATGACTCCTAATTGGATTAGGATTGAAGAGTTCAATTGAGTCATGGTTCATTCAAGTCCTAATTGGATTAGGACTAGCATAGATTGAACCCAATTTGGCTAATCCTAATTGGATTGGGATTAAACCATAAGAGAGGCACCTAATCCTCTTTGGAAGAGGATTAGGGCATCACAAGAAGAAGGGATCACGCCCCTCCTCCTCTCCTTGTGTGCGGCATGAAGAGAGGGGCCGGCGCCCCCCTTCTCTCTTTGGAAAACCATCTAGGGCTCCTACTTTGGAGGAGCCCTTGATGGCTATAAAAGGCACCATGAGGCCGGCGCCCTAGGGCATTGAAACCTCTCTTCCTCCAAGCCGTGGCCCTCTCCTTTCCTTGGTGTTCTCAGCCGCAAGCAAGGGAAAAGCTCTCCAAGTGTTGGCGGCCTCCTTCCCTTCCCTTCCTTCATCCAACACAAGGAACAAGAGAAGGCTGCGTAGGGGATCATCTTCTTCCTCTTCTTCATCCTTCTTCTTCCTCCTTCTAAGCACAATCAAGAGTTGATTGAGAGGGAGGACATCAGCCATCAAAGCTATCTCTGCAAGGGAGCTAGCACCCCGGTGAGATAGAAAGCTTGGATCGGATCCTGCTTCGTGTGGATACCCGTAGAGGCCGGACGTTTGAACGGCTTCAAGCGAACCCTCTTCCAAAACCACGAATTCAGATTTGCGGTGATCATCTACCCGCGCAAGGTGAAGATTTGATCTTCCTAATAGTTTTAAAAGTTTTAATTCTTACCTAATTACGAAAGGTCTCGAAATAACATTCATGCGATGAACGTCGATCCCGCACATGCCTCTTCCGCTGCCATCTGATTTAATTTTTGAAATATCAGCGGCATGGGCGGGTTCCCAACATATTCAAATCCCACTACAAGAAAATTTTTCCGAGCTAACTGTGCAGGTCGGCTCCGGCCTCGGCGCCCGCGAGAGGGATTGCCTCGTCAGCTTCCTGCGGGACAACGCTGACGTCTTCGCCTGGTCGCCCGCGGACGTGCCAGGAATTGACCCTGAGGTCATGGTCCACCGACTCCAGGTGAGACCGACCAGCAGGCCTGTAAAGCAGAAGAAAAGAGGCTCCGCCCCGGAACGACAACGAGCTGCGGCTGAGGAGGTGGACAAACTCCTCGGGGCCGGCTTCATCCGGGAGGTCTCCTACCCGGACTGGCTCGCCAACGTAGTCCTCGTAAAGAAGGCCAACGGGAAGTGGCGTATGTGCGTGGACTATACCGACCTGAACAAGGCCTGCCCGAAAGACAGCTTCCCCCTCCCGAGCATCGACCAGCTCGTCGACTTCACTTCAGGACACCAGCTGCTAACTTTTATGGACGCCTTTTCAGGGTACAATCAAATCCGAATGGCGCCAGAAGACGAGGAGAAGACGGCCTTCATCACCGACAAGGGCACCTACTGCTACAAGGTGATGCCCTTTGGCCTGAAGAATGCTGGGGCCACCTATCAGAGACTGGTCAGCCAAATTTTTAAAGACCAGATCGGCCGGAACATGGAGGTCTATGTGGACGACATGTTGGTAAAGAGCCGAGCGGCGGAACACCACATAGCCGATCTCAACGAGACATTCGCCAAGCTCAGAAGATATCAAATGAAACTCAACCCGGCGAAGTGCGCGTTCGGGGTCACCTCGGGCAAGTTCCTGGGTTGCATAGTGACCCAGCGCGGAATTGAAGCCAACCCGGAGAAAATCCGGGCACTGCAAGAGATGTCGCCTCCAAAGACTGTTAAGGAGGTGCAACGGCTCGCGGGGCGGGTTGCCGCCCTGGAAAGGTTCGTCTCTCGGTCAGCCGAGTGATGCCTCCCCTTCTTCGAGAGCCTCAAACGGCCGAAAGACTTCCGGTGGACGGAAGAATGCCAGCAGGCCTTTGAGGAGCTTCGAAGCCTTCTGGCCTCTCCCCCGCTGCTCACCAAGCCCCAGAAAGGCGAGATTCTTTACTTATACTTGTCCGTCTCCCCAGCTGCAGTGAGCTCAGTTCTCGTCCGGGAAGAGGACAAGCTCCAAAAGCCGGTCTATTACACCAGCCGGGTTCTCAGGGATGCTGAGACCCGGTATTCTAAACTTGAGAAGACCATCTTCGCTCTCATCATCTCGGCTCGGAGACTCAGGCCTTACTTCCAAGCCCACACGATAGCTGTATTGACCGACCAGCCTATGAAGCAGATATTGCAAAGGTCGGATCGTGCGGGGAGGATCGCCAAATGGGCGGTCGAGCTCGGGGAATTCGACCTCGAATATCGGCCCAGGCCGGCTATCAAAGCTCAGATACTCGCCGACTTCATCGTGGAGTGCACCCTTCCGGACAACCCCGAGAGGCCACCCGAATCCGTAGAGGAGGCCCCGAGGCAGCCATGGGTCCTGCACTCGGACGGATCTTCGACCTCGGGGGGTAGCGGGGCCGGACTTATCCTCACCAGTCTAGACGGAGTGGTGGCCGAGCAAGCTTTGCGCCTCGAATTTCCGGCCTCGAACAATGAGGCCGAGTATGAGGCTCTCATCGCCGGGCTCAAGCTGGCGAAAGAACTAAGAGTGGAAGACCTGACGGCCTTCAGTGACTCCCAGCTGGTGGTGAACCAGGTCCAAGGAGATTTTGGAGCTAAAGAGCCATCCATGCAAAAGTATCTCCAAAAGGTGCGGGAACTCATATCTGCCCTGAATTCTTTCAATATTCAATACATCCCCAGAACGGAAAACCTCAGGGCAGACCAACTATCCAAATTGGCAACCTCCCGCATAAGCGAGCTTCCCAAGGGAACAGCGCTCGAGTATCTTCGGATCCCCAGCACGGAGGAACCCGAGCCCACCATGTGCATCGACTCCGAGCCAAGCTGGATCGATGGGCTCGTCTGCTACCTTCAGGACGGAACCCTACCTCACGACGAGACGGAAGCTCGCCGAATCAAGCGCCAGGCCCCCCGGTATGTCTTATACGAGAATAGACTCTACCAGCGATCATTTACTTCTCCCCTTCTCAGATGCCTCCGCCTCTCCGAGGCAGACTATGCCCTCCGAGAGGTCCATGAAGGGATCTGCGGAAATCACCTGGGGGGTCGGGCATTAGCCCATAAGGTCCTGCGACAAGGATATTATTGGCCCACACTCCAGAAGGATGCAACGGATTTCGTCCGGAAGTGCGATCGGTGCCAGCGAAACGCCAATGTCCAGCGCCGACCTTCAGCTCTGCTGACCTCCATCATCGCCCCCTGGCCATTTGCCCAATGGGGGATCGACATCCTGGGGCCCTTTCCCCTGGCCACCGGACAGAGAAAGTTCCTGGTCGTCTCCATCGACTACTTCACCAAATGGGTCGAGGCCGAACCCGTCGCCCGGATCACCGAGCAAAAGATGCGAGACTTCGTGTGGAGGTCCATAATCTGCAGATTCGGACTATCCCGTATCCTTATATCTGACAATGGTCGACAATTTGACAATGTTCGTTTCAGGGAATTTTGCTCTGAGCTCGGCATTGATCACCGTTTCACCTCAGTCGCTCACCCCCAGACAAACGGGGAAACTGAGGTAACTAACCGCACTATTTTGCAGGGGCTCAAGGCTAGGCTTGATCGGTCCAAAGGACAGTGGGTCGAGGACTTGTACAATGTCCTTTGGGCGTACCGGACCACGTTCCGACTGCCCACGGGAGAGACCCCCTTCAACCTAGCATACGGCACTGAGGCCGTCATCCCGTTGGAGATCGGCCTGCCTTCTTCAAGGGTGGAGCATTACGACCCCGACACCAATTCTTCCCAGCTCAGGAGCAACTTGGACCTCGTCGAAGAGACAAGAGAGGTTGCCCGGGTCCGCATGGCGAGATACCAACAGCGAACGGCCCAATACTACAACTCTAGAGTCAAGCCCAAGCTCTTCAAAGTGGGGGACCTCGTCCTCAGGAGAGCCGAGGCTTCTCAACTGACTGAGCAAGGAAAGCTCGCCCCAAATTGGGAGGGGCCGTATCAGATCGCCCGGGTACAACGACCAGGGGCGTATAAATTAAAGTCCCTAGAGGGGACCCTGATCCTGCGAAGCTGGAACTCCGAGAATCTACGAATGTACTACCAGTAAAACTCCTAGGGGTTCAAGACAATCAGGACAATGGACTCAGCTTCCTTTTCGCAAGCAATTCTCTTATCTTGATGGCTGTAATTCTCTTCTAATATTGGGTCATCTGTGATCCTCAGATTTCCCGACCAAAATCGGGATGCCTCGAGGCTCGACCGTAGAGTCCCAAACTCCCTCGACCTCGGGAAGAATCGCAGGACGACGAAATATCGACTTGGCGCGAAATTCCCTCGACTAAGGTCAGAATGCCCCGGTTCGTCGGGATGCCCCGGCTATAGGGATGCTCGAGACGTCAAGATATGAGCTCGGCTCGTTCTCCATCAACTTCCATCTATGAGCACGGTCCTCTCTGACCAGACGAGCTCGGCTCGTTCTCCATCAACTTCCCCCTATGAGCACGGTCCTCTCTGACCAGACGAGCTCGGCTCGTTCTCCTACCTCGACTAAGGTCGGGATACCCCGAGGGTCGACCGTAGAGAACCAGACTCCCTCGACCTCGGGAAGGCGCCGTGAGGGGTGGAAAGGGTGGCTCCACCCGGGGCGCCACAAAGTGGACCCCCGGGAGCGGTCGACGATCCCCGATCCCCGAAGCGAGCGATCCCTCGACTAAGGTCGGGATGCCCCGAGGGTCGACCGTAGAGAACCAGACTCCCTCGACCTCGGAAAGCGTCGCAGGTCGGTAGAGCGTGCCCAGACCCGCCGACTTGACGAACGATCCCTCGACTAAGGTCGGGATGCCCCGAAGGTCGACCGTAGAGAACCAGACTCCCTCGACCTCGGGAAGAAGCCGTAAGGGGTGGAAAGGGTGGCTCCACCCGGGGCGCCACGAAGTGGACCCCCGGGAGCGGTCGACGATCCCCGATCCCCGAAGCGAGCGATCCCTCGACTAAGGTCGGGATGCCCCGAGGGTCGACCGTAGAGAACCAGACTCCCTCGACCTCGGAAAGAAGCCGTAAGGGGTGGAAAGGGTGGCTCCACCCGGGGCGCCACGAAGTGGACCCCCGGGAGCGGTCGACGATCCCCGATCCCCGAAGCGAGCTATTCCCCGACTAAGGTCGGGATGCCCCGAGGGTCGACCGTAGAGAACCAGACTCCCTCGACCTCGGGAAGCGTCGCAGGTCGGTAGAGCGTGCCCAGACCCGCCGACCTGACGAACGATCCCTCGACTAAGGTCGGAATGCCCCGAGGGTCGACCGTAGAGAACCAGACTCCCTCGACCTCGGGAAGCGTCGCAGGTCGGTAGAGCGTGCCCAGACCCGCCAACTTGACGAACGATCCCTCGACTAAGGTCGGGATGCCCCGAGGGTCGACCGTAGAGAACCAGACTCCTTCGACCTCGGGAAGAAGCCGTAAGGGGTGGAAAGGGTGGCTCCACCCGGGGCGCCACGAAGTGGACCCCCGGGAGCGGTCGACGATCCCCGATCCCCGAAGCGAGCTATTCCCCGACTAAGGTCGGGATGCCCCGAGGGTCGACCGTAGAGAACCAGACTCCCTCGACCTCGGGAAGCGTCGCAGATCGGTAGAGCGTGCCCAGACCCGCCGACCTGACGAACGATCTCTCGACTAAGGTCGGGATGCCCCGAGGGTCGACCGTAGAATCCCAAACTCCCTCGACCACGGGAGGCACCACAGGTCAGCAAAGCGTCCACGGACTCGCCGACCTGACGCAAGATCCCTCGACCAAGGTTGAGGCGCCCGAGGTCATACCATGGGGTCTGAAACTCCCTCGACCTCGCAGAGAGCTACAATTCAATAAAGCCTCGCCAAATCCTCTCAACCTCGGTGGGCGCTGTTGGGTCCGTGAGAAACCCGAGCCCCCCTTTTAGTCAAAATGACTCCGGAGGTCAACGAGGAAAGGAGGCAACCTACTCCACCATGCGAAGCGTGACTCGGAGAATGCAAGAGGTACATCCAGCTAGACGCCCTCCTTGTTAAATTTTATCTACATATTGCTGAGCGGAATCCCAACGTTGGAGTCTTATCTCGCCCCAAAGTCGGGCCTCTCCAATGGGTCGGCTTGAGATCGACCCCCTAACTACATTATGCAGGCTCCGTTCGTCAAGTCTCCGCAATCTGTACGAAGGCTTCATAAATTAGGGCCCAACTCGGCTCTTCTACGTAAACTCCGACATCTAGCTGAGAAAGTGGTCCCGACCACGAGTGTATCAGCCAAACATGGATACCAAGGCAATTTTTGGAAATCCCAGCCTTGCTCACCGAGATCTCGGCAGAGTCCGAGAACGATAACTACGAAAACCTTCGACGATGACTTACTTATTAGCCCGCGCTCCCTACGAGGGGTTCAGAGTTAAGTTCGGAAACCCGACTAAAATCTCCGAATAGCAGCAGGCATAGACCTAGTCCGGTCTTACTTGAAGGGCTAAGGCCCGACCTCGATGCCTTGGGATTTCCCTAAAGGCTAAACGTGATGACTTCCACGATTCTTAGATCCGAGCTATGGGACTTAGAGGAATTTTCTAAAAAACCTAAGACTCGGAGCTCCTTTTGGTCGGAATGACTGGAACCCGAGAAGGGTAAGACATAGCCCGGGAAAAGGGGACAACTTCGTTAAGCAAACCGAAAACTAAGATGTGAAGTTAGAGGTCGTCGAGGCAGTTAGCTAAGGCTCTAGCCTCGTTCGCAACAAAAAAGAAAGGCAAACACATAATGATGAAAGTGTTTTTCATTAACAGAAGGCCGAAAGCCGATTACAAAATTGGAGGTCGACCATTTAAGAGCCGACCTCGGATACAATGAAAAAGAAAGGAAAAATATGCTAAGTCCTAAGCGGCGGGAGCAACGTCCGGGGGGTCGTCCGGCACATTGATGATCTCGAGGTTTTCAGCCGGCACAGGCTCGGGGTCGGGGGCAGGGGCCTCGGGTACCGCCTCCGGGACGGCGTCCGTCTCGGCCGCCGGAGCCGCCTCTATGGTGCCAACCGCCTCGGCCGCCCCCGTCGAAGGCTCGGCGGGGTCTTCTTCGTATATCCCCGCCTCGGATGTCAAAATGGCGGGGAGGGCTTCCACGTCGGACCCCAGGCCCAGGTCCTCCCTCGGACGGACCGTCGAGAGGTCGTACTGAGGGCAGTACCGGCGCATCTGAGCCCGGAAGTTCTCGAAACCTCGGAGGAACCCGTCCATTGTCTCCTCCTCCAACATGTCGCGAAACTCTTGCGACTCCTTGAAGAGCTCCACGGCATGTTCGGCTCGCTCGAGTGCTCTCCTCTCCCGGGCCTCAAGTTGCTCGATTCGGAGGCGGGAGACCCCGTCCTCATACCTGAGGGCCGCGACCTCGGCCTGGACCTCCCCTAAGCGCGCCTCCGTGCCGCGCAAGGCCGACCTGGTTAGGGCGTGGGCGGCCTTCTCCTCCCCGAGCCCCTCCGCCATAGCGAGGCGCTCAGCCTCGGTGGCCGCCCACCGAGCCTCGGCCGCGGCCAACGCCGCCTCCAGCTCGGCGACTCTTTTCTTGGCCGGCTCCAGCTGTCGGCCGAGCTGTCGAACTTCTTTCCGACACCCGTGGGCGATGAACGCCAAGGTGTCGAGCTCGAGAATATGCTGAAAAGAAGGAAACAAGGGAGAAAGGCAACGAAAATAAGAAGCAGCCAAACAAGACCTTTAGGGCAACCTCGAGGGGTTTATATAGACCCCCCTGACGGCCCAGATCGATGGGGTCGGTTCCCATCCCCCGATCGGGTTGCGCCACGTATCGACCTCGGAAGCCGAGGCACCGTATTCACTCCGGATTAATAAATCGGGTACGAAATCGAAGCGTTGTCCCGTCGGATCTCGGGGCCTCATCATGGGTCTGCAAAATCAAATCATCTTGAGGAACGAGCGGACGCCGCCCCGCTCCCCTCATTTAATAAGATCTGGGACACGTGGAGCCTCGATGTGGCCTCCACCTCTCCGGAATTGTGATCCAGTAACACGAAATCGGAAGCGTCCGATCTTGGGTCACGCTGCGTGTCCGTTTTAAACCCCGTAACGGCACACTTATTAATGAGCGAGAAGCCTCGATTACGGGATTGAGGCACCGCCTCGACAAGCTCGAGGACCCCCATCATTAATCCGCCGTAAGGCGATCCTGGCGATTCAAGAGACGCCACCTCCGCTTCAAGAAGCGTAATGATACGAGCTTCATCATAAGCTCACTGAATAAAGCAGCCTCGAGACGCCAAAGGGCGCAGGTTTCACCATGAAAGCTCCGAGAAGCGCAAGGGGGCGGACGAGACTCACCCCCCAACCTCAGTGACAGACTTCACTTCCCACGTCCGAGCCCACAAGTCGCTCGAACTCGGAAGTCGGGGGGTAGTGTTGGGGGAAATAAGATTTTTTTTCCCAAATGACATAAATGCCCCTAAGAAGCCGTACAACTTCCGACCCCGGACGGCCGAAGTCGGCGTCCGACTTCGGAACGCCCGACCTCGAGACCTCCGACCTAAGAAAAACCCCGATGTTCGAGGTCTACTCTTGTCAGCCACCTACTACGGCCGTGCGCCTCAGAGGTCTGGCCGAGGACCATATCCTGACGCCCCTCTGGCATTTATTGCGCATGGTCGCTGTAACCCTCCGGCTTACTCCACAATAAATGTGTTGGGAATTGTATCCTAAATGTCAATCGTCAGCATATTGATGATTGAATATTGTAAATAAATTGACAAATTAATAAAGTATTATTTGGCATTATTCATCATTTCATCTTCAAATGAACTCTTATATGATGAAGTCCTTAGGACTTATGTTATGATAAAGGAGGATTTATCTTTGAGTCCTTAAACTTGTTCGCGACCAAATGATATGTTGTTACTAGGACGACAACATTATCGAGATTAGGTCGTTGTGTGACATATACGTTGGTTGTCCTCTTAACCAAGGAGTGTGGAGACACTGGTATGCCATACAGGTGAAGTGTAGGAGTACATTTCACTGAACGTGACCAATTCCGGAACGCTCTACTGTCGAGAGATGTTCCGAGTGGATATGGGTATAAGTTTGGCCCTCTGACCTGAGACCGCAACCTGTGACTAGCAAGCAACTCACTGTACTTTGGTACCGGACTACCTGAATTTCTAATTCAGTGACGGAAGGTCACTGGGTGCAGTCAAGTACTTGCGTAGTCAGTTGTGAGTCAAGATGGAATTGACCCCTCCTGCAAACAGGAGATAATGTCTTGTGACTAATTTAGCAAAACCTTGGCCAGGGTAATCTCAGTGAGGAGTCACGGGATATCTAAAGTTAATCACATAATGGATGTACTAATTATAGGGTTGACAGTGAGCTCTAAGTCATCCTGGCATTAGGAGTCAAAGGGATTGAATTATACAGTAACCATAGTTCAGGGTTCCAGAATATTTGCTTCGCATATATTCGGCCTATTCGGACGTCGGGTACCATTGCTAGATGGTCACATCGATTAGTGTAGGAAGTCGTTCCTATACTACCGGCTTAGGTTCGAACCTATGAGGTCACACGCATAGAAGATTCCTGATTGATCAAGAAGGCTGATGAATGATTAAGAATCATTCAGGGGTAATTTGGTCAATTCGATTGGCAAATTATCTTATAAAATAATTAAAGTAATTATCGGAAGATTAATTAGTAATTAGATTGCTAATGAACTCAATTGGATTGAGTAATTAGACTAAGGATGAGCCAAATTGAATTAGATTCAATTCTGGGCTCAATCAGGGTTTTTAACCTGATTGGATTAGGTCTGAATCAAGAGGACTTAGGTTGACTAAATTAAATTAGATTAAATTTGTGCTTAATTAGTGGGAGTTAAATTTTATTTATTTTTTTTTTTAAAACCATGGCTGAACCTGATCGGGTTGCCTACGTACCCCTTCATAAGGGGGATCAAGCCATACGTAGTTCTTTTTAAGTTTTAAAACGCAGCGGAAAAATCGAATCAAACAATTTAATTCATGCATGCTTACAAGATCAAATCTAGAAATCAGCACCTTAAGAACACATAGGATTATGCCGGAATCGTTTAAACAATTATGCTAAAACTTTCATGCATGATTAACTATCAGATCTGAAACTTAAGAACTCTATTCCGATTAATCTCCGAATATCCATTGAATGGATTCTGGAGATATCTCCGTGAGGAGCCCCAAAAGAGGGTAAAACCTCGGGGAATCAGACCTAGATCTTGACACCATAATAAAAGATTAATGTAGGATTAATACCTTTTATGATGGATGAAACTTGTGGATCTGATCCTCGACTTCGCAGCCACGCACACGAATGGCCTCTACGAGAAGTCCACGCGAAGTTCCTGAAGAGATCCAATCCTGCGGAAGTGCTAGCTTGCGCAGAATTTCTTGAGGCTGAAATTTGATCTTCCAAACACTATCAACTTTTGATCCGCCTTCTTGGAAGAACTTGGAGGAAAGGTTTAAAGGGATTGAAGAGGACTTAGATCTGATCTAAAGACTCTTATCAGGGACCCCTAACACTAATGGCGCGATGGACTTAGAGGAGGAAGAAGTCAGCTAGATTGAATGCAGAATTTTTCCATGCATGAACTAGGGTTCCTCTCTTTTCTTTTCCCTTTTTTCTTCTTCTTTTTCTCTCTTTTTTCCTTGAATTCGACCACCAGATGATGGAGGTCCTTTTAATGTTGCTCTCCTACCTAACTTCATGCCAACCATCCCATATTTGTGGAGGATTTTGTGGTGATTAAATTCGAAATTCAACCTTAATTAGAAGTGAGATAAAGATAAGGATGGCATATGTCATGAAGAGAGAGAATTTGATCTTATCCAATTCTTTTCATGAATTTATCTCTCCATTTCGACCCATCTAATGATGAAAGAGGTCCCTGATGTTGCCAAGTGTCCCATGGCACCATTAAATAAATTAAATTAATTTTTAATCATATTAAAAATCAATTTATGGCGCCATGCATGGATATGTGACAAGTGGATTTCAAGATCCGAATAGTTTCAGATCAAACCCATTTAATTTAATTAAATCCTAACAATTAGAATGATTCAATTACCATGGGTTGAACCTAATCCAATTAGGTCAATCCCTAATTAAGCACAAATTTAATCTAATTTAATTTGGTCAACCTAAGTCCTCTTGATTCAGACCTAATCCAATCAGGTCAAAAACCCTGATTGAGCCCAGAATTGAATCTAATTCAATTTGGCTCATCCTTAGTCTAATTACTCAATCCAATTGAGTTCATTAGCAATCTAATTACTAATTAATCCTCCGATAATTACTTTAATTATTTTATAAGATAATTTGCCAATCGAATTGACCAAATTATCCCTGAATGATTCTTAATCATTCATCAGCCTTCTTGATCAATCAGGAATCTTCTATGCGTGTGACCTCATAGGTTCGAACCTAAGCCGGTAGTATAGGAACAACTTCCTACACTAATCGATGTGACCATCTAGCAATGGTACCCGACGTCCGAATAGGCCGAATATATGCGAAGCAAATATTCTGGAACCCTGAACTATGGTTACTGTATAATTCAATCCCTTTGACTCCTAATGCCAGGATGACTTAGAGCTCACTGTCAACCCTATAATTAGTACATCCATTATGTGATTAACTTTAGATATCCCGTGACTCCTCACTGAGATTACCCTGGCCAAGGTTTTGCTAAATTAGTCACAAGACATTATCTCCTGTTTGCAGGAGGGGTCAATTCCATCTTGACTCACAACTGACTACGCAAGTACTTGACTGCACCCAGTGACCTTCCGTCACTGAATTAGAAATTCAGGTAGTCCGGTACTAAAGTACAGTGAGTTGCTTGCTAGTCACAGGTTGTGGTCTCAGGTCAGAGGGCCAAACTTATACCCATATCCACTCGGAACATCTTTCGACAGTAGAGCGTTCCGGAATTGGTCACGTTCAGTGAAATGTACTCCTACACTTCACCTGTATGGCATACCAGTGTCTCCATACTCCTTGGTTAAGAGGACAACCAACGTATATGTCACACAACGACCTAATCTCGATAATGTTGTCGTCCTAGTAACAACATATCATTTGGTCGCGAACAAGTTTAAGGACTCAAAGATAAATCCTCCTTTATCATAACATAAGTCCTAAGGACTTCATCATATAAGAGTTCATTTGAAGATGAAATGATGAATAATGCCAAATAATACTTTATTAATTTGTCAATTTATTTACAATATTCAATTATCAATATGCTGACGATTGACATTTAGGATACAATTCCCAACAACTCCCACTTAGCCTAAAGCCAATCGGCACAGTATCTAATACCCATCTTCGACTTGTGTTCGTTGAACTCTTTGATGCCGAGGACTTTGGTAAATGGGTCAGCCAGATTTTCTTTTGTGTCAATCTTCTGAAGATCAATATCACCTCGTTCTATAATCTCTCGAACCAGGTGATAACGTCGCAGAATATGCTTGGTCCGCTGATGTGCTTTAGGTTCCTTTGCCTGAGCTATGGCTCCAGTGTTATCACAAAATATAGGAACTGGACCATCAATGGAAGGTGCCACTCCCAGCTCGGTGATGAACTTGCGCAACCATACGGCTTCCTTGGCTGCATCAGATGACCCTGATTGAGCCCAGAATTGAATCTAATTCAATTTGGCTCATCCTTAGTCTAATTACTCAATCCAATTGAGTTCATTAGCAATCTAATTACTAATTAATCCTCCGATAATTACTTTAATTATTTTATAAGATAATTTGCCAATCGAATTGACCAAATTACCCCTGAATGATTCTTAATCATTCATCAGCCTTCTTGATCAATCAGGAATCTTCTATGCGTGTGACCTCATAGGTTCGAACCTAAGCCGGTAGTATAGGAACGACTTCCTACACTAATCGATGTGACCATCTAGCAATGGTACCCGACGTCCGAATAGGCCGAATATATGCGAAGCAAATATTCTGGAACCCTGAACTATGGTTACTGTATAATTCAATCCCTTTGACTCCTAATGCCAGGATGACTTAGAGCTCACTGTCAACCCTATAATTAGTACATCCATTATGTGATTAACTTTAGATATCCCGTGACTCCTCACTGAGATTACCCTGGCCAAGGTTTTGCTAAATTAGTCACAAGACATTATCTCCTGTTTGCAGGAGGGGTCAATTCCATCTTGACTCACAACTGACTACGCAAGTACTTGACTGCACCCAGTGACCTTCCGTCACTGAATTAGAAATTCAGGTAGTCCGGTACCAAAGTACAGTGAGTTGCTTGCTAGTCACAGGTTGCGGTCTCAGGTCAGAGGGCCAAACTTATACCCATATCCACTCGGAACATCTCTCGACAGTAGAGCGTTCCGGAATTGGTCACGTTCAGTGAAATGTACTCCTACACTTCACCTGTATGGCATACCAGTGTCTCCACACTCATTGGTTAAGAGGACAACCAACGTATATGTCACACAACGACCTAATCTCGATAATGTTGTCATCCTAGTAACAACATATCATTTGGTCGCGAACAAGTTTAAGGACTCAAAGATAAATCCTCCTTTATCATAACATAAGTCCTAAGGACTTCATCATATAAGAGTTCATTTGAAGATGAAATGATGAATAATGCCAAATAATACTTTATTAATTTGTCAATTTATTTACAATATTCAATCATCAATATGCTGACGATTGACATTTAGAATACAATTCCCAACAAACATGTAGAATCTGCCACTGTATGCTGCTTGAAACTCTTCCAGCAGATGGCCCCACCCTTAAGAGTGAAGATATATTCCGACACGCTCTTGCTATCATCTTGATCTGACTGAAAACTTGAATCGGTATATCCCTCAAGTTTTAAGTCAGAATCACCGTAGACAAGCCACTGATCTTTAGTATTTCTCAAATACTTAAGGATGGTTTTGACAACCTTCCAGTGGTTGCTACCTGGATCAGACTGGTATCTACTCACTACTCCTAGTGAGTATGCCACGTCTGGTCTAGTACATGTCATGGCATACATTATAGATCCCACTGCTGAAGCATATGGAATTCTATCCATAGTCTCTCTTTCTTGAGAGGTTGTCGGACAATCCCTTTTAGAGAGGTTAATTCCATGGCCCATTGGAAGATAGCCTTTCTTGGAATTAATCATACTGAACCTTTTCAGTATAGTATCAATGTATGTGGATTGGGATAATCCAAGCAATCTTCTAGATCTATCTCTATAGATCTTCATCCCTAGGATGTAAGATGCTTCTCCCAAATCCTTCATGGCAAATTGAGATGATAGCCAAACCTTTATTCCTTGTAATGCAGGAATGTCATTCCCGATTAAAAGAATGTCATCCACATACAAAACAAGAAATATAATAACTGAACCATTTGCCCATTTATAAATGCAAGGTTCCTCTTCATTCTTAATGAAGCCATATGATTTGATCACCTTATCAAATCGTATGTTCCAACTCCGTGAAGCTTGCTTTAATCCATAAATGGATTTTTGAAGTTTGCACACCTTAGACTCATCTGCAGATATAAAACCTTCAGGTTGCATCATATACACCTCTTCTTCTAAATCTCCATTTAGAAAAGCGGTTTTAATATCCATCTGCCAGATTTCATAATCTAAGTGTGCTGCTATCGCAAGCATAATCCGAATGGATTTGAGCATTGCCACAGGAGAAAACGTCTCGTCATAGTCAATACCATAACGTTGACGATATCCCTTGGCAACCAGACGGACTTTATAGGTCTCTACTTTTCCGTCTGCGCCCCGTTTTTTTTTGAAAATCCACTTACACCCTATGGGTTTAATCCCTTCGGGTGGGTCAACTAATGTCCATACATCATTGACCTTCATGGATTCCATTTCGGATTGCATGGCTCCAAGCCATGCATCAGAGTCATGCCTCTGCATAGCATCCATATAGGTGATCGGATCCTCATTGTTTTCATCAAGTTCGACAGGATCCCCGTCCTGGACCAAGAAACCGTAATATCTGTCCGGCTGACGTGGTACTCTACCTGATCGCCTTAATGGTGCATCTAAGATGGGTTCTGGATCTGATCTAATCAAATCTGACTCAACTAGTTCAGTAGATGGTGTCGGATCTTCTACATGTTGAACTTCCCTAAGCTCAACATTAGAACTTTTAGTTCCTTCACTAAGGAATTCTTTCTCTAAGAAAACAGCTCTATTGCTTACGAATAACTTTTGTTCTTCAGCAAAGTAGAAGTAATATCCTTTAGTTTCTTTAGGATAACCAACAAAGAAACATTTGTCAGACTTGGGTTCAAGTTTGTCTGTCTTCAAACGTTTGACATATGCTGGACACCCCCAAACCCTAAGGTGAGACAGCATTGGCTTACGTCCAGTCTACATCTCATGTGGTGTTTTATTTACAGACTTACTTGGAACCTTATTTAGAATGTAGCAGGCTGACTCAAGTGCATATCCCCAAAAGGATATGGGCAGACTTGCAAACCCCATCATGGATCGAACCATGTCTAACAGAGTTCGATTTCTTCTTTCTGATACACCGTTATACTGTGGTGTACCAGGAGGAGTCCATTGGGAGAGAATCCCATTCTCTCCTAAATATGTCAAAAACTCATTGGAAAGGTATTCGCCTCCTCGATCTGATCGAAGAGTTTTAATACTCTTTCCAGTTTGTTTTTCTACTTCATTACGATACAATTTGAACATTTCAAATGCTTCAGATTTATGTCTCATTAAATAGACATAACCATACCTAGAAAGGTCGTCTGTAAACGTAATGAAATATGAATACCCACCTCTAGCATCTGTGCTTATTGGCCCACATACATCAGAATGTACAAGGGTCAATAAATCACTGGCTCGTTCACCTTTTCCGGTAAAAGGTGATTTGGTCATCTTACCAAGAAGACATGACTCACAGGTTGTCAATGATTCACAATCATTAACATTGAGGATTCCCTCTTTACTTAACCTGTTCATCCTGTTCTTGTTAATATGACCTAGCCTATGATGCCAAAGGTAGACATCCGTGACATTATCTATTCTAGGACGCTTACTTGACGTGTACATTACATTAACAGGTTGTGATAACAAGTAGATGCCATTGCTCAATTGTCCATTCATTACAGTAACACCATTCATAATGATATCACAAGAATATTTCTTTATTGAAATTTCATAACCGTTCATGGCCAAAAGGCCTACGGAAATTACATTCAATAAGAATGCAGGACAATAGTGACAATCACTCAAGACAACTACATGAGAATTGAAAACAAGTTTGAGATTTCCTAAAGCTAGAACTGGAACAGATCTTCCATCTCCAACATTCAGGAATCTCTCGCTGTTTTCAAATCTCTCATTGACTTGAAGTCCTTGCAATGAATTGCATATATTAAACGGACTTCCAGTATCTAATACCCAGGTTGAATTATCACGTATAGAAAAATTACAAGGTGTTATCATATAAATACCTTGATCTGCAACTGATTGCCCTTTTCTCTTGCTTAGCCTGTTCGGGTCAAGTGAGGTAAGGTACTGAGGACAATTCCTCTTCCAATGCCCCTGCTTCTTACAATAGAAGCATTCTGCCTGACTTTGGTCATCCTTAATCCTTTTGGTCTGACTATGCTGAGTTTTCAGCTTTCTATACCAATTATTGAAGTTGGGACTAGTCAACTTGTCATTATCCAATAATGAGCGAAGTGACAAACTTGTGGCCATTTCTACATAAAAGAAAATTTGGCTATTAGTATATGAATTGACTAAACACAGTAGACTTGGACTTTAGTCTAAAGATACTTCCACTATTTTATACAAATTGGTAGCCTCTACCTCCAATTCGAAAAAGTACTCCTAATTCTTTAGTGGGCACTAGAACCCAATAGATCGCATATAGGCCCGAGTGTGGCTCGGCTAACCCATATGCACCTATTGGTAGGTTCTAAACCAGTTGCTTCACCAAGCAACTTCTAGTGATAATTTTGCCCTAGGTTCTTCGGCAGGCGTGTGGCGCCTCCACCGAATACCCTAGTCAGGTCCAACCATTAAATGATAGGGTTAAGTCTAATCAACTAATAGACGACCAAGCCCGAGTGTGGCTCGGCTCACCTGACCGCCTATTGAAGGTACACTTAACTCATCATATATTGAATGACAATTCCAATGCTTGATAAGTACCAGGCGTGCCGCGCCTCCAATAATTATCAAAACATTGGACCCATTATTACCCAACTTAATGGGAGGCTATGACCTAGTTATCCCCATAACCATTTCATTTTAAGGACCTAATAATTTTAGAGGATTTCATAATTAGGATAGATGAGAAGATCCGGTTAGTCTAATTTCTCCCACTGACTTCACCAAATCAGATTAGACTCAAACCGGTTAAGGAGACACCTAAATCAGTCAAACTGATTTTCCTTATAGGCATGGGCTAACTCGAATCATTAAATGATCCAATCAAAATGTGATTGACCATGTCGGCCAGGTAAGTGAGATCGGTGGAAGGGATATGCCATTAACTCGGCAAAGACGAATCAGTGCGAGTAGCTCCCAATTAAAAACCACCGGTCAAAACTGCCAAACTTACCTTAGACACCGACTGGTTAATCAATTTCGATTTGATTACTCAAATGACTCGGGCTACACCTCTGAGCCTAAATCAAGTTCCATCTTGGTCTAATCAAAGACATGGACTTGATCCATCTACAACTATTGTAAATTGATCTAGAATTTTCTTGACTTAATCTAGTTACTACTTAATTAGATTTGATCAATTAATTCTATTTGTCCATGTATGATTCTAACCTTAGGTCTAACCCAATCCTAGGAACTTGATTCAAGCTAACCCATATGCCCAAAGAATTATGCAATGTCAATTAATTGAGTTACAATTCTATTTCATAACACTTAATTCTCAATTAAGTTTAGACTTATGAAAGTTTTGATCATTGCATATTTCTTTTTAATTACATATTAATTACAATCTTTCAGTTCTTAAAACATATTTTCAGATCTGAGTTTTTGTAATTAATCACATGTAATCAGATTAAATTCATGTTTAAGTCATTATATTTAATGTTCATGCATCACATATACATAACAACATGAATTAATACAAACAACATACATCTTATGTATTTGTTTTTTTTTACTTTTATTTTCAGATCTGATTTGTTCATTAAAATCAGAGATCATATGAATCATAAATTTTATTTAGATCTAATCTAAACAATATTATGATTTCAGATTTATTTATGTTACAAATCTTAACACAAACATGCATCATATGCATTCAAAATTTCAGATCTAGTTAATCATGCATAATCAGCAATTAAATCAATCATAAAAAATACTTTAGATCTAATCTAAGCATGCTCATGATTTCAGATTTAATTACAAGAATTAAAACATAAAAGTTTAAACATGAACCTGGCTCTGATACCACTGTTGGGGGAGTCTCCACTCCTACATAGGATCGGTCCTATTAAAAGTAGGGTGACACCCATGTATACCTATCAGAGCACGCATCTCTATACGCCTCCGGACGGAGAGCCACGCTTCGTCACACGATCACGCGTGAGAGTTTCCGGAGATCGGTCACAACTCTTGGACCTTTGCTCTGATACCACTGAAAGTGAATCCTAGGTTCTTCGGTGTTAAGCATGCGGATTTTTTGTGGGGTTTTGAATTTTGAATTCAAAATTCAAGTTCATGTGCCATTACATGATGAAGCTTGATCTAATCTAAACCATTCATCATGTTGCCACTTCCCTCTTTCAATTTCGAAATTCCCATGCCCCTAATCAGATTAGAGGGTCACGTGGTGATATGATGAATGGTTTAGATTAGATCAAGCTTCATCATGTAATGGCACATGAACTTGAATTTTGAATTCAAAATTCAAAACCCCACAAAAAATCCGCATGCTTAACACCGAAGAACCTAGGATTCACTTTCAGTGGTATCAGAGCAAAGGTCCAAGAGTTGTGACCGATCTCCGGAAACTCTCACGCGTGATCGTGTGACGAAGCGTGGCTCTCCGTCCGGAGGCGTATAGAGATGCGTGCTCTGATAGGTATACATGGGTGTCACCCTATTTTTAATAGGACCGATCCTATGTAGGAGTGGAGACTCCCCCAACAAAATGCGGATCTCCGGCTTACTCCACAATAAATGCAGATCTCCGGCTTACTCCATAATAAATGCGGATCTCCGGCTTACTCCACAATAAATGCGGATCTCCGGCGTACTCCACAATAAATGCGGATCTCCGGCTTACTCCACCATAAATGCGCATGGCTCCTGTCATCTACGGACTCTCAGCTCTCCACGGCAAATCAGCCCAGCAGAGTCTAGTCAACTATGATAAGTCTCCAATCTTGGCCATACCTCCGACACCAATGCAATAATTCGTCTGACAGCGTGCTAGTTCGGGTTATACGACGCCCTCACCGCCGACATCAGAGCAATGATTCGCCTGACCATGCGCCGACCTGAACAACATGCCGAGCCGTACTATGGCCTCGCCCTGTTATATCGCAGGTAAACCGACCCCCGCCTATAAATGGGAGCCTTGGCCTCTCAGAAGGGGGTTGGAAGATTGATACACTCTACAGACATTATTTATCTCCCTTTCTACACTATTTCCCCCCTCCCTGACTTGAGCGTCGGAGGGCCGGCGCCGGAAAACCCGGCCACCGGTTCGTGTGCAGGCACCCGGACGGAGGACGCCGCCAACTGACGGATCGCCGCTTCGCCACGAGGACCTGCCGCCCCTTCTCTCCGACCGCCCCAGACGGAGGATGCCGCTCGCCGACGGACCGCCGCCCCGCCGTGAGAACTCATCGCCGCTCCCTCTCCTCGACCGAAGACTGCCCCCGGGTCCAATTTCCAGCAACAGGTTGTAACCGGAGAAGGCGTCCATGAAAGACAGCAGCTGATGTCCGGAAGTCGCGTCGACCAGTTGGTCTATCCGCGGAAGCGAAAAGCTATCCTTGGGGCACGCCTTGTTCAGGTCGGTATAGTCGACGCACATCCTCCACTTCCCGCTCGCCTTCCGGACAAGTACGACATTTGCCAGCCACTCGGGGTAACTCACCTCCCTTATGAATCCTGCCTCCAAGAGTTTGTCTACCTCCTGGTCGATCACCCGGATCCGATCCGGGGCACAGTGTCTCTTCTTCTGCTTCACTGGCCGGTGGGTCGGGTCGACGTTGAGGGCGTGAGAGATGACCTCCGGGTCGATCCCAGGTACATCGGCCGCCGACCAGGCAAATACATCGGCATTGGCTCGGAGGAATTCCACCAACCGGGCCCGAGCTCCCGGGTCGAGATTGGCGCCGACCTGGACCGCCCGGCCCCGGCGGCCTTCCTCGAGGGGAACTTCGACCACACCCTCGGCCGGCTCTCCCTGCCGCAAGGCCACCTCGTCTCTGGCATCAAGGGACTCGACGCATAGGGCTTCTGCGGGCTTCTTCCCTTTGAGGGTCGCTAAGAAACATTGCCGTGCGGTCGGTTGGTCACCTCGGACCTCCCCGATCCCGACCGTCGTGGGGAACCGCATGAGCAAGTGGTACGTGGAGACCACCGCACGAAGGGCGTTCAGCCCGGGTCGTCCGAGGATAGCATTATAAGCCGAGGGAACACGGACGACCAAGAACCCGAGTCGCACCGTGGCTTCTGCGGGTGCGACGCCCGCAGTCACAGGCAGCTCAACGACACCTTCCACCGGGACAGCGTCACCGGTGAATTCTACGAGGGGGGTGGACATTTTGTGCAACAATTGTCTGGACAAGCCCAGCTTTTGGAAGGCCTCGTAAAACAAGATATCAGCTGAGCTTCCACTATCCACAAGAACACGCCTTACATCATAGTTTGCCATGGTGAGGGAGATTACCATGGCGTCATCGTGGGGGGTCTGAACCCCCTTTACATCCTCATCACAAAAAGTGATTACGTTGCCGACCCTTTGCCTCTTTGCGACGGCCGCCCCCGACGCCTCCGTCGAGCCCCCTGCGTTCCTCACGGGTCGGGGGCAGCCCCCAATGATAGTGTGGATCACGCCCGCAACGGGTCGATTCTGCTCCCGAGGCCCCGGAGGAGCCGGGTCGGCCGGACGCGAGTCTGCGGGGGGACGTCGGTCGCTCACATATCGACCGAGACGCCCCCGGCGGATGAGAGCCTCGATCTCGTCCCGAAGCTGGAAGCAGTCTTCCGTGTCGTGGCCGTGGTCTCGGTGGTACTCACAGTACGCCCGAGAGGGCCTCTTCCCAGGGATCTTCCGCATCTGTCTCGGGGCCGGGAGGTCCTCCCGCCCCTTGATCTCCATAAGGATCTTGGCCCGGGGAGTCAGGAGAGGGGTGTACCGGTTGAAACGTCGGGGCGGAGAACGAGGGCGTGGGGCGCCGTGGTTCTTCGCCGGCGACGGGCTTCTGCGCCGACGCTGGGGCGTCGGGCTCCTCCTCTGGCGTGCCTCTTTCCGCCTTTTCTTCTCAAGCTTTGGAGGGATCTCGGCGGCCTCCTTGCTCCGGTGGGCGGCCGCCTCCTCGGCATCCGCATACTGGTTCGCCCGGGACAACAGCTCTGGAAAGCTCCGCGGCAGGCGTTTGTCCAGGGAGAAGGTGAGTCTGCCCTTCCGGAAGCCACGCTTCAGGGCTGAAAGAGCTACCTCCTGACTCAGGCTCCGGACCTCCAGCGTAGCCCTGTTGAAGCGGGTAAGATAATCCCGCAGGCTTTCTCCCTCGTTTTGCCGGACATCAAAGAGGGAGTCGGAGACCAGTCGCCGCCGGCTACTGACGGTGAAATGAGTGACGAAGAGGCGAGTGAACTGGTCGAAGGACCGGATTGAGTCAGCCTCCAGCCCGGCGAACCATGCCCTCGCCGGGCCACGGAGGGTTGCCGGGAAAGCCTTGCAGAGAAGAGGATCTGATGCTCCGTGGAGGAGCATAAGGGTCCTGAAACTCTCGACGTGATCCCGCGGGTCCGCCGCCCCGTCATAGGGCTCGATCGCCGGCATTTTGAACCCCGGCGGATTCGGGGTCCGCAGGATCCTCGAGGCAAGCGCCGGCTGGGAGGAGATCTCTAAGTCGGCGAAGGGATCTTTGGAATGGCCCTTCAGGACCTGGAGTTGTCGGTGGAGATCGTCCACCCGCCGGTCCAGGGAGCGCGACCGGTGGGTGGGAGACAAGGAGCGACGAGAGGGGGACCGACTGGAGCGCGGGTTCCTCGAGGATTGGGGGGTCTGGGAACGCGCCCGGGCCCGCCTCTCGGACCCCGCGCGGCTCCTGTGGGAAGGTCCCGGCAGAATGGAGCGTGCTCGAGAATCCTCCTCGCGCCGGCGCTCATCCCCATGGGAGAGGAAGGAGCGCGGGTTGAGGAGGACAGGCGAATGTTCAGGCCGCGGCGGCTCCTGAGCCCGCTGCGGCGCCCGGGAAATCGCACCCTGCAGATTCTGCACCGCCTCCGCGAGGGTGCGAACCTGCTGGGTTAGTTGGTCGAACTGGGCGGCTTCGACCGTCTGAACGGGCGGTGGGGAGGTGGAGTGTTGCTGAGAGTGTGTTGGAGATGCAGCGGCCTTCCGGCCAGAGGCGTGAGAGGCCCCGCGACCGAAAGCATTGGAAGCTCCACGACCACCTCGCCGTGCCATTACGATCGCTCTGAGATCCGGTCCCTTCCTCTAGCGCCAACTGTTGCTGGGGGTTCAAACCGAGAACGATTGGCACAGCGGTGTGAACGGGGTTCCCTTGGAATTACTTCGATTGCGCTCCACCTTCCGCCGGAAAACCTGCAAGCAAGCCTCGCACCACCACCGGGGTAGTGGGGGCCCTCCGACGATCAAGTTAGGGAAGATCGAAGGAGAAGGAGAGGTAGCAGGTAAGATGATACTCTGGAAAATCTTGCTTACCCTCCCCCTTCCCCCCCAGCCGCATATATACCAGGCTGGGGGGTTCTTTTGGGGATTGGTCATCGTGTGGCGCGATGGGGTTGCCACTGA
The DNA here is from genome assembly GCF_051530095.1 of Phoenix dactylifera. NCBI lineage: Eukaryota > Viridiplantae > Streptophyta > Magnoliopsida > Arecales > Arecaceae > Phoenix > Phoenix dactylifera. The sequence continues at coordinate 5,884,107 of NC_143202.1, forward strand.
CATGGCCGTTACAGGGCGTCGTGGGGCAGCGCTGGGTACGGCTATGGCAGGGCGTAGTGGAGTTCCGCTTTGTACGGCTGTTACAGGGGATCGTGAAACAACATCGGATACGGCCGTTGCAGGGAGTAGTGGAGCAGGGGGCCGCGACGTGCCTCAGGGGAACAGTCTGTTGTTGTCAGAGATTGCCGACTCGGGGTCGGATTGCTGGATCAAGGGGCAGCCGACTCGGGGTCGGGCTGCGGAGCCGAAGATATCCGACCCGAGGTCGGATTGCTGGATCAAGGGGCAGCCGTAGTCTTCCCGGGCGCGCGTGCCGGTCACGTGGGGCATGGTGGCTAAGTTCCCCCGTAACAAATAAATAAATGCATAAATAAATATTTATGTAAATGAATGAATGAATGAATAAATAAGATAATAAATAAATATATTTCAATGGATAAAATAATAAATAAATAAATGCATAAATAAAAATATATATACGAATGAACGTATAAATAAATAAATATAAAGAAAAATAATGAGTGAGTGGCAAATAATCTGATCCTTATGATATTGATAAGTACAGTAAATTTGTACTGTATCATTGCCATTGCAAATAGTTAAGTAAAGAGATAATCTATTAAACAGATAAATGGTTATTTATTGTTGTATTATACTATAAGTATATTATTATATTACATTATATCATAATACATTAATATGTAATGTTAAATAATTTAATATTATGTTATATTATGAAAAATTAATTAATACTAATAATATAATATTTTATACCTTTATTATTGTATTATACTATAAATATAATATATATTACATTATATCATAATATATTAATATGTTATGTTAAATAATTTAATATTATGTTATATTATAGAAAATTAATTTACTCTAATAATTATATTACCATTATGCTATGCTATGCAATATCATATTACTATATTATAATAATAATATTTTATATTACAATAATATTATACTATATCGTATATTATGTATTAATATATGTTATGTTTTATCATGCTCTATTGTATAATACTATGTAATATCCTTTATGGTAATTTTATCATATAAAAGTACTTTCTCAGTTTGTTTACCAAACATATGTTAAAGTGCCACAGCACTTTAAAAATATGGTTACCAAACAATAAACAGCTTTTTATAACAGCTCTACTTTAGACAGCTCTACTTCCAACAGCGCTACTTCCAACAGCTCTACTGCCAACAGCTCCTCCAAACAGGGCCTAAAGAGCAATCAGTGGACCTGTTGCTTTTTCTTTGCTCTTTCTCATGTCTACACAATTATAATGTATAAGTCTAAAATTAGTTATATTAGCATTCATAAATATGCATGTTGTATTTTAATCTTCCTCAGCCTCATGCTCCTCTTCCTCGATTTGTTTATCTTCAAAATCTTCTTCTTCATCCTCAAAGTCCTCTTCCATTTGGTTATCTATCAACTCAATTTCTGCTGCATCAATTTCTTCTATATCTCTATTAACACCAACCAAAATGTCTGGATCATCAAGCTCATCTGTCATTGAGATTTGGGTAGGAATCCTGTGGTTTTCTTCTTGATAAAAATCCAGAAAATTTACTTCTGTCCCACTAGGAGGAAACCTATCTCTAGCTTTCGTCTTAATTACTGCCCACCACAATCTTCCATCTTCTTCTTACTTGGGTAACCAGTGTAGAACACCTGATGTGCTTGTTGAGCTAATACAAAAGGATCATTGGTTGGAAGTATTAGTTTGAAATTGATCTCAACGAGTCCATGTTGAGGGTGCACTTTCATAACCTTATCTCTATCATACCAGTCATATTTGAATAACACTACTTTATTACCAACCCCAAAATAGTCTAACTCGATGATGTCAACCAACATCCCATAATAGTCACTCTCAAAGTCATTGTAACTACTTCCTTTAATGCACACACCACTGTTGAAGGTTCTTTTATCCTTTCCATATTCTTTGGTGTGAAATCTATACCCATTCATAAAGTAGCCCTTATAACATTTAACTTTATTCCCAAGGCCATATGATAGGCCCTTTAAGCGCCCATCAACATGATTTTTACTGTCATTAACCTAGCATGATAAAAATAATATCATAAGAATAAATCAAGAGAAAGTCTAATTTATTATTATATTTATGAATTGTGTACTCACATATGACCTAAACCAAGCCGGAAACTCCATTTCGCATTGTCTTTTCAAATCTATTTGGCCTATATTTAGACAAGATTGCCGAATATAATCATCAAAATACCTACAAGACAAAAGTTATAATTGTTAGATGTATGCCCTAGAAGCCAATCTGGCTGACACATTGTTAATTCTAGGACATAATTTTGTACTTGACTATTTATTATTGAATAAATAAAAGGCATCTTTTTCATTCATATTGTTTATGTATCTATGAATCGTCCAAGAATTAATAAGATGATGATGCATATTCTTAAGAGTTAAGAATTTGAGCCATGTATCATTGGTGATTAATTTCTAAATGCTCCTGATTGATGGATCATTGCGAGGACGGTAATCGATCCAATGAGATCAGTGCACATACTACTTTCCTTGAGGATGGACGAGACTCGAGTCCATGGTGTAGGGACACTGAAGTAGTAGTGCAGGTGCTTATTAAAGAATAAGGGTACTGAGCGTGACCAAGACAAGAAGTCACTTGGATGTCTATCCACTCGTCAGTGACTTGCTTAATGTTGCAGTAGTATGACTGGTTCTTTGACCTGCGGTGCTTCGGCTACTCACAGTGAGGTTATTGTAGTTTGACTGCACGTATACATGGTCTCTAGACATACGGATCTATGCAGTGTAGATTGGCTACAATAGATTCACTGTAGGAGTAGGGTATGTACCTATATGGAATTTATTGATCTTGGTAGATAAGGAGAGATCCTATGTGATTTATAAGATTGAGTTCGTAAGACCTCGGCCGGGGAAGTAAAAACAGTGTGTGGAGTGATTGATCATAACCCTATTTGATTTTGATGAGCTCAAAGCATCTGAGTATATCTCTTGGTTACTAATGAATTCAATTGAGTGTTTCAGTGAAAATCTTGTCTAAAGTGTTTCTAGACTTGGTTCATAATATTTTGGATAAGTTAAGAAGTCAGTTTGAACCAAAGTCTGAGACTCGAGTCGACTCCGGAGTATTACGAGTCGACTCCAAGCGTATCAGAATCACTGGCACGGGCTCGAGTCGACTCCGGATCATTACGAGTCGACTCTGACTGAGAACAGACAGACGAGCAGAAAGCATCAACTCAAAACCTGTCAGCGAGTCGACTCCTGAAGTGCGCGAGTCGACTCCGATGTTTACCGAGTCGACTCCAGAGTAGTATGAGTCGACTCCAAGGAGTTACAGACAGAAAAGTCAGAGAGCGAATTTCGACCCTGAGATTCGAGTCGACTCTTGTGGAACGCGAGTCGACTCCGATGGTTGGTAGGTTGACTCCAAAGAAAGCGAGAGTCGACTCTCAGTGGTTCACAAGGCAAAAGTCAGAGAGCAGTTTTCGGACTCTGAGATTCGAGTCGACTCCCGCAATGCGCGAGTCGACTCCGAGATAGCGCGACCCCAAAAAGACAGAAGACCGAATTATTGTCTCTGAGAGCCGAGTCGACTCCCAGACAGCTCGAGTCGACCCCAAGGCAGCGCTACACCAAAAAGGCAGAAGGCCATATTTCGGAAACTGAGAGCCGAGTCGACTCGAGAACAGTCCGAGTCGACTCCAAGACTAGACGAGCCAAAAGACAGAAGATCGGGAGTTCGGGCTCTGAGCGCCGAGTCGACTTCCAGGATTGTCGAGTCGACTCGAGTGGGCCAGGTTGAAAATTGGCTCCGTGGACTTCATGGGATGAGCCGACTCCGAAAATGCCAAGTCAGCTCCAGAAGTTGGCGAGTCGACTCCGGGTCAAGTCTAGTCGACTCCCAGTCGAAGAGGCCACTTTAATTCAAATCCGGAACAGTTGCCGAGTCGACTCCAGAAAAGCATGAGTCGACTCCTGCTACAGCCGAGTCGACTCCTGATCGCGCGAGTTGACTCCGACCCCCAACGGACATATTGTCAGGTTGTGCAGAGTGTGCAGAACGGGCAGAAAAAGGTGTCTAACGGCTAGTTTCCGTGGGGGTTGGCTTAAATAGCCACAGAGGACTGTAGCAAGGCAGTGAAGCACCATTCCATTCAAAGAAATCAAGCATTCATTCTCTGCATACTTGTCTTCAACGAAAAGAAGGAAGAGCGCCATTAACTCCATCCAACTTCCTCTTCCCAGCATTTTAAAGAAGCCTCCTCCTGCATTCAAGTCGACCAGACATTCCAGAGGAGACTCAAAGTTCAAGAAGCCCTACTCTACTCCAACTCAAAAGTGTTTGAGGGCTCTTAACTTCTCTCTAGTTTATATTGTAGCAAATCTGCTTTTTAAGAAGCTCAGTTTTTCTGTTTGTTTCTTATTCTTTCCATATTGTCTTTGCTTGGTTCAATCGGGAGGTTGAATCAAGGGTGTAGAGGTTGGTTGGTGAGCCGAGTGTAAAACCAACGTGTAAGGGTTCGATTGTGATCCCGGAAAAACAATCGGGGTGGTTCTAGTCGGTGAGCCAGGGAAAACCGACCGAGTTCGTTGTGAGCTCGTAAAACAACAAGTTTGGTTGTGAGCTTGTAAAACAACCGGCTGTAATCCGAGGAGTTATAGTGAATTCTCAAGTGAGACTTGGGGAGTGGACGTAGGAGCAAGGGTTAGCTCCGAACCACTATAAAAGCCTTGTGTTTGTGATTGTGTGTCTCTTTCTTTTACTCTCATTTCATTCACAGCACATAGCAATTAATTAATCATCTTGGTAAAGCATTAATTAGTCATCCACAACGTTTTAATTGCAAAATTATTTTAAAACCCAATTCACCCCCCCCTCTTGGCTTGTCTATCTGGGCAACAAGTGGTATCAGAGCCTAAACTCTTCTACCCTAAGAGTAAAAGATCAAAATGACAACCCCATTTGGATCTTCCCACATTGAGGGTCAGTCCACCCAAAGACCCCCATTCTTTAATGGATCCGACTACTCATATTGGAAGGCTAGGATGAGAATATTCATCCAAGCCCAAGACTATGAGATGTGGACCATTGTAGTAAATGGACCATACATCCCATCCATCTATGTAGAGGGTGTCACTGTACCTAAACTAGAAAAGGATTGAGATGAACATGACATGAGAAAGGCACAACTCAATTCTAAAGCAATGAATGTGCTTTACTGTGCATTAGATAGGAATGAATTCAATAGAGTCTCTACTTGCAATTCTGCAAAAGAGATTTGGGACAGACTTGAAGTGACCCATGAGGGCACGAATCAAGTCAAAGAATCCAAAATAAATATATTAGTTCATAAGTATGAACTATTTAAGATGGATTCTAATGAGACAATCACTAGCATGTTCACTAGGTTTACTGACATTGTCAATGGCCTAAAAAGCCTTGGCAAAAACTATACTAACAGTGATCTTGTCAGGAAAATTCTTCGCTGTCTATCAAGGTCATGGGAAGCCAAGGTGACGGCAATCCAAGAAGCTAAGGACTTGAACAAGCTTCCACTTGAAGAGCTCCTTGGATCCCTAATGACTCACGAGCTAACAATGAAGCAGCACAGCAAAGAAGAGTCCTCCCATAAGAAAAAGGTAATAGCTCTCAAATCTACATCATCTAACAAAGATTTGTCTTGCAGTAGCAGCAGTGAAGAAGAAGATCATGAGGGAGATGATGATGAGGCTCTTCTTGTGCGCAAGTTCAGAAAATTCATCAACCACAAGAAGTCCTATCATCAAAGGAGAGGCCCCTCAAATTCCTATCGCAAGGATAAAGATAAGAAAAGGGAAAATGAGGGGATTGGGTGGTATGAGTGCAAGAAGCCGGGGCACATCAGAGCTGACTGTCCCTTACTAAAGAAGGGCAGCAAGTACAAGAAGAAGAAAGCCCTTGTCACCACCTTATCGGACTCCGACGCATCATCTTCATCATCGGATGAGGAACAAGAAGAAAAGGCCAATTTCTGTTTCATGGCCAATGAAAATGAGGTAACATCCAACACGCATCTCGATTTTATCTTTGATGAATTGTATGATGCATTTAATGAATTAATGATTGAATATAAGGCCATAAATCTTAAGAATAAAGAACTAAAAATAGCTAATCAATCTTACCTACATAAATACGATAAGTTAGTTAAGGATAAGGATTGTATCACCAAAGAAAATGCAGAACTTAAAACAAGCAACCAAATCTTGATACAAAAGAATAATACCTTAACTAAAGAAAATGAAAGGCTGAACAAAGAAATATTAGAACCCAAAAACAATAAACATATAAATGAGAGTATCACAAAAGAACTGAATGATTTAAAAGCAGAAAAACAAATACTAACTAAAGAACTTGAAAAATACAAACCCTTGGTTGAAAAATTTACATATAGTTCAGAAAAACTGAATATGATACTTAATAGTCAACGAGCAGTATTCAATAGAGCAGGTTTAGGATATAAACCTAAAAATAAGCAAAAACTTCTGAGTAACTTCTTTGTTAAAGCTGGAGAAAGCAAAACTAAGAAAGTAACCTGCTTTTGTTGTGGAACTGTAGGACATAAAGCAAATGTATGTGACTATAGGAAAGGGAAAACTAAAAGAAAAATTAAAAGGGTATGGGTTCCAAAAGGAACCAATATGACTAACCATGAAGGATCCAAGAAAACTTGGGTACCTAAGATTATATGATCTGCTTGTGTAGGAGTGTCTTGCAGCCAAGGTCAACAAAAATTGCTGGTACTTGGATAGTGGCTGCTCAAGACACATGACGGGTGACAAGGATTAATTCTTCACCCTTGAAGCTAAGAAGGGAGGTGCTGTGACTTTTGGAGACAATAACCAGGGTCACATCATTGGTATAGGTAAAGTTCAAATTACCCCTTCTACTTTTATTGATAATGTTCGCTATGTTGATGGTCTTAAGCATAATTTATTAAGCATTAGTCAATTATGTTATAGAGGTTATAATGTTATGTTTAAACCATCACTATGCATCATAACAAACCCAAATGACAATAGTTTAGTTTTTAAAGGAATAAGACGTGGAAATGTGTATGTTGTAGACCTTGAGGATCTTGCCAAACACAATCCATGTTTAGTTGTTAATGAAACTAAGGACAATGATGCTAGTTGGTTATGGCACCGTAAGTTAGGTCATGCAAGCATGGACACAATATCTAAACTAGTTAAAAGAGATTCGGTGATAGGTTTGCCAAAATTAAAGTTTGAAAAGAATAAAATATGTGAAGCATGTCAATTTGGCAAACAATCAAAGAACTCCTTTAAATCTATAAATAGTGTCTCAACCTCTAGACCTCTAGAACTACTATACATGGACCTATTCGGACCAACTAGAACCACAAGCCTAGGTGGAAATAAATATGGTCTAGTTATTGTAGATGATTATTCTAGATACACTTGGGTCATGTTCTTAGCTCATAAGGATCAAGCTTTTTCAGTTTTCAAGAAATTTCATAAAGAAGTAACCAATGCTAGAGATACTTCAGTAATAGCTATTAGAAGTGACCATGGTACCGAATTCGAAAATCATTTATTTGATGAGTTTTGTAGTAAAAAGGGGATAACACACAATTTTTCTGCACCTAGGACACCACAACAAAATGGAGTCGTGGAGAGGAAAAATAGAACTCTAGAGGAAATGGCTAGAACCATGTTATGTGAAAGTAACCTCCCTAAGTACTTTTGGGGAGAAGCCATTAATACTTCTTGTCATATATTAAATAGAGTTTTATTGAGACCTATTATAAAGAAAACACCTTATGAACTTTGGAAAAACAGAAAACTAAAGGTAAACTATTTTCATATCTTTGGATGTAGGTATTTTATTCATAATAATGGGAAAGATAATCTAGGAAAATTTGATTCTAAATCTGATGAGGGCATATTCTTGGGGTACTCTACAACTAGTAAAGCATATAGAGTCTTTAATAAAAGAACCCTAGTTATAGAAGAATCCATACATGTTGTCTTCGATGATTCTAGTGATATCTCTTCTAGTAAGAGAGTTAATTTTGATGATGATACGGAAATTCTTGAAGAAAAGATTGACGAGATGACATTACAAGATAATAATCAAAAATTAATTGGAGATGCATCATCAAGCCAAGAGATTATAGTAGATCATGGGCTAACTAAGGCGTGGAGGTTTGCTCACGGGCATCCTAAGGAATTAATTCTAGATGCTCCATCTCAACCCGTTAGGACAAGAGCATCCCTTAGGAACTTAAACACTCATCTAGCTTTCGTTTCACATTTTGAGCCCAAACACATAGAAGAAGCTGAAAAAGATGTAAATTGGATAAATGCAATGCAAGAAGAATTAAACCAATTTACTAGAAACAAGGTATGGAATCTAGTCGAAAGACCTTCAGAATATCCAATTATAGGTACCAAATGGATTTATAAAAATAAACTTGATGAAAATGGAATTGTCATAAGGAATAAGGCTAGACTAGTAGCAAAGGGCTATAATCAAGAAGAAGGTATAGATTTTGATGAAACCTTTGCTCCTGTAGCTAGACTTGAGGCTATTAGATTATTATTAGCATATGCATGCTCTAAGGACTTCAAACTATTTCAAATGGATGTAAAAAGTGTATTTTTAAATGGGTATATTAATGAGGAGGTATATGTAGAACAACCTCCTGGTTTTGAAAATCATCAATACCCTAATCATGTATATAAATTGAACAAAGCAATTTATGGTTTGAAACAAGCACCTAGAGCATGGTATGAGAGGCTTAGCAAATTCCTATTAGAACATGAGTTCTCTAGGGATAATGTAGATACAACACTATTTCTGAAAAAGCAAAACAAAGATATGTTATTAGTGCAGATTTACGTTGATGATATTATTTTCGGTGCTACTAACAATCGCCTCTGCGAAGAATTTGCTGATTTGATGCAGAGTGAATTTGAGATGAGCATGATGGGAGAGCTGAACTACTTCCTCGGGCTTCAAATCAAACAGTCTGAAGGAGGCATCTTCATCAATCAAGCCAAATATATCAAGGAGATGCTTAAAAAGTTTGATATGGAGGGGAACAAGTCAATCAGCACCCCCATGAGCTCATCATGCAAATTAGACCAAGATGAATCAGGTAAATCTGTAGATCAGAAACTATATAGAGGTATGATAGGATCTTTATTGTATCTTACTGCAAGTAGACCTGATATCATGTTTAGTGTTTGCATGTGTGCTAGATATCAGTCTAATCCTAAGGAATCACATCTAATTGCAGTTAAGAGAATCTTTAAATACCTAATAGGAACTAAGAATATAGGTTTATGGTATTCTAAAGAATCTAGCCTAAAATTAATAGGATACACAGATTCAGACTTTGCTGGATGTAAACTTGATAGAAAAAGTACCAGCGGATCTTGTCAATTTCTAGGAGAAAACTTAATCTCATGGTTTAGCAAGAAACAAAACTCGGTTGCATTATCTACTGCTGAAGCTGAATATGTTGCAGCCGGGAGTTGTTGTGCTCAAATCTTATGGATCAAACAACAATTAGAAGATTATGGCATTAAACAAGATAAAATATCCATTAATTGTGATAATACAAGTGCCATTAATCTAACTAAGAATCCAATTCAGCATTCAAGAACTAAACATATTGAGATAAGACATCACTTCATAAGAGATCATGTACTGAATGGTGATGTGACACTACATTTTGTTTGTACTGATGATCAATTAGCTGACATTTTTACAAAACCCCTAAGTGAAGAGAGATTTAGTGTGCTTAGGAGGGAATTAGGAGTGATTGATCCATGCTAGTGGTGTTTTCCACTAGTTCATTGATTTTGATGATTAGATTGTGGTTAATTTAGAGTCTCTTTACAATGATCATCAAATCAGATCATAACTTAGTGATTTTCCCTCATTCGGCACGAACATAGCATGATTTTTAGGTGCGTGCCAGAGTTCGAGACGACTCGAGTAAGTTTCAGAGTCGGCTCGTAAGGGAGAGTCGACTCGCACATTTACGGAAGTCGACTCGAAAACAATGGCAGCAGAGGGGGAGTCGACTCGCATACAGTAAGGAGTCGACTCGAGGTCAACAGGCGCCTAAGGAGAGTCGACTTGCGCATATTTTGGAGTCGACTCGAGGTCGAGTCGACTCGCGACTCAGTGGAGTCGACTCGCAGTCGGGATCCGACTTTTTAATCCTAACTCCATCGTTTAGAAAACACTTATTTTCACCGCCGCCACTGTTCAAAACCCTAGAGCCGACTCCTAGAACGTCTCCGGCCGCCCCTAGGTCCTTCTCCCGTTGATCCTTCATCGTCCATTAGGATTTCATACCATTCTAGGTCAACCATGCCTCGCAAAGCCACTGTCCCAAGCCGGAAGAGGCCCCATTCCGCGACCGGTGCCGAGCGGCGTTCCAAGGCTCGGAACGACCCCGTGAGGCCACAACCTCCGGCTCGTTCCCCACCGAGGGCCGTTCCCTCGAGGCCGTGTGCCGGGAAGGCGGTCTCCACCGGGAGATACGTCGATTTCGACTATCTCTCCCGGGAGGGCTTCACTATAGGAGATAGACTTAGGGCCCAGGGTTTAGAGTACTTTTGTTCCCTAGACCTCCCCACATACCCTGGCCTAATTAGAGAGTTCTATGGTACTGTCCATAGGAGGAATGGGGGAATAGAGGGAACCGTAGCCGGTGTCCCATTGTTTATTTCCGAGGATTTCATAGCCCAAATCCTCCACCTTCCACAGTTAGGGGTGGCTCCCACACACCCCGAAGATAGGACTGAGGCCCTTACGGCCATTCTAGGGTATCCACCCCAGTCCCCTTTAGATGAGGTGTCCGCCAGCTCACTTTCAGTTGAGATGCGGCTCCTCTTGAGCATCATTTCTCGGTCTTTGTTCCCAAAGACCGGACGGTTTGATTTTGTGTCTGAGAGGGACCTAGCCCTCATGTACTACATTCTTCAGGATACCCCCATAAACTTTCCCAAGATGATATATAGATACCTATCTGAGCCACTAGATAGACCTAGGCTCACCCTCCCCTATGGCATGATGTTCACCCTTATCCTTAGGGAGGCCGAGATCCCTATTCCTGAGGGGGAACCCTCTCGCGCATTGCGATGGACAGATCGCATGCGTCCGGGGACCCTACACAGGATGGGGTTTCGGAAGGTAGAGGAGACCTGGGTTAGGAAGTCTTCCACCTCCACACATACCACCAGACATTCCCCTAGTCCTGAGCCAGACTCAGATTATCCTGACTTTCCCTCCACTTCTGCTCCTACCACCTCAGCCGGACCCTCCTCCTCAGCTCCTCAGCCCATGGAGGTCCGAATCGCTCCTGAGCAGCTCCGGGAGTTGCGCCAGGAGATAGTTAGAGACCTGCGGGATGATCTACTTCGGGAGCTCCGGGGTTCAGTGCCTGCTCCCTCTCCTGCACCATCTTCAGCGTTGGTCCCTTCCTTGACAGCCGTGACTGAGATGACGGCCCATGTGCGGGAAGAGATCGACAATGTACGGTTCTTAGTCCAAGCCCAGTTCCATAGCATGAGCGAAGTCTCGAGCACCACTCGGAAGATGCGCGATAACGTCCGACAGGATATGGGCACCACTACCCAGGGGGCCGAGCGCTTGGCGAATGTGCTCATCGACAAGCTGGACACACTTCAGAAGTCGGTGACCGAGCTCGATACGACACATAGCAGGGCCACCTCGGCCATTATCCGACAGCTCGAGCACGTCACCAATGCAGTCACACTACTTGCAGAGCGCATGCCCCGGGGACCCGCATCCTCCTCGAGGAAGCCTTAGATCATTTTGTGTTATTTTGACATGTACTTTTTTGCTTTACTTATTGTATTCTAAAATGCATTTACATACACATCAATACAATGAGTAGACATATTCTCTTCAATTGTGTGCAATTTGATCTCTAAGTGATTGTTTGTTCTGCTTACCTCCTTTTTGATATGATGACAAAAAGGGGGAGAAATAATTAGTAGATATGTAAATGGAATCAACATAAAAGAACTCAAAATGAGAATCAAAAATTAAAACATAATTTGTTCTTAGTGGATTTGGTACCTCGAGGCTCATTATCTCTCTGTTGGAGCTCCTAATGGAGTAATCTCCAGAATCTATTCAAGGGATATTCGGAGATTAGCTGAATCCTACTCAAGAACAAATTGACAGATTTTCCCTCTAAAAACCAAAAATTTCAGTTCAAAAACTTCAATGCATTAAAAGAAAATTCAGAGAATCAAAACAAAGTTGAATGCATATGTTGAGGGGGAGAATCTGAATTTTTAAGAAAGCTAAATCATTAAATATATATAAGCCAAACAATTGATTGCATGATATGAAGGCTTATATAATTCCAAATGAAAGGGGGAGCTTTAATTCCAAAATTTATTGTTTCACACCTTTCAAGCTTGGATAAATTAAATAACCAGACACTTGAATTCATTTATGGATTTTATTTTCTTGTTTATTGAGCAATTCACTTTACATATACTCAATGTTTTGTCATCATCAAAAAGGGGGAGATTGTGGTGTGATTGATCATAACCCTATTTGATTTTGATGAGCTCAAAGCATCTGAGTATATCTCTTGGTTACTAATGAATTCAATTGAGTGTTTCAGTGAAAATCTTGTCTAAAGTATTTCTAGACTTGATTCATAATATTTTGGATAAGTTAAGAAGTCAGTTTGAACCAAAGTTTGAGACTCGAGTCGACTCCGGAGTATTACGAGTCGACTCCAAGCGTATCAGAATCACTGGCACGGGCTCGAGTCGACTTCGGATCATTACGAGTCGACTCCGACTGAGAACAGACAGACGAGCAGAAAGCATCAACTCAAAACCTGTCAGCGAGTCGACTCCTGAAGTGCGCGAGTCGACTCCGATGTTTACCGAGTCAACTCCGGAGTAGTATGAGTCGACTCCAAGGAGTTACAGACAGAAAAGTCAGAGAGCGAATTTCGACCCTGAGATTCGAGTCGACTCCTGTGGAACGCGAGTCGACTCCGATGGTTGGTAGGTCGACTCCAAAGAAAGCGAGAGTCGACTCTCAGTGGTTCACAAGGCAAAAGTCAGAGAGCAGTTTTCGGACTCTGAGATTCGAGTCGACTCCCGCAATGCGCGAGTCGACTCCGAGACAGCGCGACCCCAAAAAGACAGAAGACCGAATTATTGTCTCTGAGAGCCGAGTCGACTCCCAGACAGCTCGAGTCGACCCCAAGGCAGCGCTACACCAAAAAGGCAGAAGGCCATGTTTCGGAAACTGAGAGCCGAGTCGACTCCAGAACAGTCCGAGTCGACTCCAAGACTGGACGAGCCAAAAGACAGAAGATCGGGAGTTCGGGCTCTGAGCGCCGAGTCGACTCCCAGGATTGTCGAGTCGACTCGAGTGGGCCAGGTTGAAAATTGGCTCCGTGGACTTCATGGGATGAGCCGACTCCGAAAATGCCAAGTCAGCTCCAGAAGTTGGCGAGTCGACTCCGGGTCAAGTCGAGTCGACTCCCAGTCGAAGAGGCCACTTTAATTCAAATCCGGAACAGTTGCCGAGTCGACTCCAGAAAAGCATGAGTCGACTCCCGCTACAGCCGAGTCGACTCCTGATCGCGCGAGTCGACTCCGACCCCCAACGGACATATTGTCAGGTTGTGCAGAGTGTGCAGAACGGGCAGAAAAAGGTGTCTAACGGCTAGTTTCCGTGGGGGTTGGCTTAAATAGCCACAGAGGACTGTAGCAAGGCAGTGAAGCACAATTCCATTCAAAGAAATCAAGCATTCATTCTCTGCATACTTGTCTTCAACGAAAAGAAGGAAGAGCGCCATTAACTCCATCCAACTTCCTCTTCCCAGCATTTTAAAGAAGCCTCCTCCTGCATTCAAGTCGACCAGACATTCCAGAGGAGACTCAAAGTTCAAGAAGCCCTACTCTACTCCAACTCAAAAGTGTTTGAGGGCTCTTAACTTCTCTCTAGTTTATATTGTAGCAAATCTGCTTTTTAAGAAGCTCAGTTTTTCTGTTTGTTTCTTATTCTTTCCATATTGTCTTTGCTTGGTTCAATCGGAGGATTGAATCAAGGGTGTAGAGGTTGGTTAGTGAGCCGAGTGTAAAACCAACGTGTAAGGGTTCGATTGTGATCCCGGAAAAACAATCGGGGTGGTTCTAGTCGGTGAGCCAGGGAAAACCGACCGAGTTCGTTGTGAGCTCGTAAAACAACAAGTTTGGTTGTGAGCTTGTAAAACAACCGGCTGTAATCCGAGGGGTTATAGTGAATTCCCAAGTGAGACTTGGGGAGTGGACGTAGGAGCAAGGGTTAGCTCCGAACCACTATAAAAGCCTTGTGTTTGTGATTGTGTGTCTCTTTCTTTTACTTTCATTTCATTCACAGCACATAGCAATTAATTAATCATCTTGGTAAAGCATTAATTAGTCATCCACAATGTTTTAATTGCAAAATTATTTTAAAACCCAATTCACCCCCCCCCCTCTTGGCTTGTCTATCTGGGCAACACAGTGGAGAAAGAGTTTTCCACTCTCGAACTTAAGTCGAATAAATCTTGACATATGACAGACGATGGGGTTTGACGAGTTGTCCATGACCTCCGTCATGTAGGGATCCACGATAGTAGAACTGTATCACGTAATAACTGCACCTAGAGGTTCATTATTCCATTCTGCTGGGTAGCCACTACATGCTGCTAGGTGTCACTGATGGATGGTGAGACTTACAGGAAATATCTCGATGGTCGATAAACCCTAATGAGTTGAGTTGGAATCGTTCCAACCCATTGAAAAGAGTTTTCAATGATATTTCATACAGATCGCAATATATCTCACTACCAGTCAGAATAGAACCTATGGGGTCACACACATTAGAGGCATTGACCGATCCGATGGTTGAATCATGATTATGAATCACAAGTAATCAATTCGATTGATGATCAGTTGAAGAAGGAACAATGAAAATTAATTAATTGGACTTAAACACGAATCCTACTTGGAATTGGATTTCGAGAGTCCTAATTGGATTAGGACTAAAAATCCTACTTGGACTAGGACTGGGAGTCCTACTTGGAGTAGGATTCCTACAATCCTAATTAGATTAGGATTTTGAATTCAATATGGATTCCTACTTAGAATAGGATTCCTAGAAGTCCTAATTAAATTAGGACTTCGGATTCAAATAAGAGTCCTAATTGGATTAGGACTAAAATTGAATAAGTCCTAATTGGATTAGGATTTCTTAAGTCCCAATTAATTGTTAATCTAATGAATTAACATGACTCCTAATTGGATTAGGATTGAAGAGTTCAATTGAGTCATGATTAATTGAGTTCTAATTGGATTAGGACATTGCATGGATCAAACCCAAAATTGGTTCACCCTTGGACTAAGCCTAATCAGATTAGGGCTTAGCCACATTAGGGCATCCCAATCCTCCTTAGAGGAGGATTAGGGTTAACCATGAGGGAGGGGTGCAAGGTTAACCATGAGGGAGGGGCATGCGCCCCTCCCCCTTTTTCTCCTTGGTGCGGCAACACAAGAGGGGCCGGCGCCCCTCTTGGAAAATTATCAAGGGATCTCCTAAAAGTTAGGAGCTCCACATCCTATCTAAAGAGAAGAGGGGGCAGCACTTAGTGCATTCAAGCCCTCTCCTCCTCAGCCGTACGCCCTCTCTCTTCCTCCTCTTGGTTAAGCCGCAAGCAAGGAGAAGAAAAGAAGAAGGCCTTGGCGGCCTCCTCCTCCTCCCCTCCTTCTTCCAACGCAGGGAAAAGAAAGAAGGCTGCAGGGGCTTCGTTCCTCTTCCTTTCTTCATCCTTCTTCTTCCTCCTCCCAAGCACAATCAAGAGTTGATCCAAAGGGAGGACATCAGCCATTAAAGTTGTCTCTACGAGGGAGCTAGCACCCCGGGGAGACAAAGAAGCTTGGATCGGTTTTTGCTTGGTGTGGATACCCATAGAGGCCGGACGCGTGTGCGGCTTCAAGCGAACTTTCATCCAAAACCATGAACTTTAGTTTGCGGTGATTATCTACCCGCACAAGGTGAAGATCTAATCTTTATAATGTTTTAAAAGTTTTAATCCTTATCTGTCTACGAACGATTTTTGAATAACGTTTATGAGATGAACGATTGATCCTGCGCATGCCACTTCCGCTGCTTCTGAAATTTTTTAATTTCTGCGGCATGGGCGGGTTCCTAACAGTGGTATCAGAGCCTAGGCTTCATAGATTAAGGTAAGAATTAATTATTAATAGACATCTTAGATTTAAAATTTAAAAGGTTATGCATGCTGAAAATTTTCTGCATGCAGATTTTTCAGGGTTGCTGATTTTTGCATGCTGATTTTTATGTGATAAATTAATGATTCTAATTGCATTGTTAATGGGATTACAAAGTTTAGAATCATGTTTAGCATGATCAGCAACCCATGTCATAAGATAATCAATTAGATTTTAGATTTGAAAATTATAATTGTTGCATGCGGTGATGATCATAGGATTCAAACCCTTTTGGTATCAAATATAATGACCTGCGATGTGATCTGTAATGTCATGTAATTTTTCAGATGCTTGCATGCATCTTATTTGATATTTTGAGAGGCTTGCGTGCCTTCTAAAAAGGGATGTAATTTATTATATTATATCTGGTTGTATTTCTGTGATGTAATATACATCAACGATTAAGTCGAAGACAGTACATGAGATGAACGGCGATCTGAGCGGTTGATGGCGATTGGATCAAGAGTAGATCAGGGATCGAATCAAGGAGGCTCGGGACCAATTCAAGAATTGAAGACCAACTGATCGATTGACGTGCATGTGCTTGTAATATGACCTAATTAGAATCCATGATCATCACCTATTTAAAGTTTAGCTTTATTTATTGCTGCGATTATAACTGCCTGCGATGTGTCGTTTGCATGTGATGCAAATGTGAGTGGGGTAGATAGGTTTACATATCATGCAAACTAGTAGAGCAATTCCAATGAGATCTAAACTAAAACCTCCTCAATCAAGTCGAGAGTGAACCAACATGAGCGAGTTATATTAGATTAATTGATCTAATTGATGTCTAGAAAAGCATGATAGGTGGTTACTTAATTAGGACCTTACTCTCTGAGTAAGGGGAGCCTCCTACCTGCTTACCTGAACAATTGTTCGATTACCTTTTGTAAAGAGCTCAAGTTGCAAACACTAAGACATGATTAACCAATATTAAGTTCATAGGTCTTTCACCGTAGTAGAGCTGCTAAGGTCTTTCTGGTGTTGACTTGTCTCGGCTGGACACAGTGGGCAAGTTGCATCGGGGGGCTGGACCTCTCTATAGACATGTGATGTTGTAGGGATAAAGATGGGGTTGGGCACCAATAACTGTTAGGTGAGGACCCAATGACAACTTTATTTCTACGGTTATACGGTGGGTCTGACTTAACTAAAGAATGAGACCAATAACTGTTAGGTGAGGTCTACATGACTTAGAGACCAAGTAGCACTGCAACATGCTTGAGAAGCATTGTACAAGAGTTGTACACTCATCCATTTATGTGTCACCAATAAATATTAGATGAGGTGGCATGTAAATCAGTGGAACCGCAGTACCCACTAGAAACCCTAGTCGTGTAGAATTTCCGTTTCCTACCGGGGGAGTGTGAGGAATTCAAGAAAAAAGTGGAGGTACATTTGTTCTAAAAGACCCTAGAACAAATTAGGATCAAGTATAAAAATCTAACTAGAATCTTTACTCTCTGCAGATCACAATGTCAGCCTCAAATCCTTTGACCCATATTCTTGAGACCAACAGACTGACCGGTACCAATTACAGAGACTGGCTTAGAAATCTCAAAATTGTTCTGAGTTGCGAGAAAATAGGCTATGTGCTCGACATTGATATCCCCACATTACCAGCACGTCCGACCGCTGATCAGTGTGCAACGCATGAAAAGTGGACAGACGATGACATTAGGGTCAAGTGCTACATCATGACATCCATGTCCAATGAACTCTAATGCCAGCATGAGAATATGAAGACTGCTAGGGACATACTGGCACACCTGCAAAAGTTGTATGGTGAGCAGAGTCACACAGCTCGTTTTGAAGTGTCCAAGAGGCTCTTCAAAGCAAAGATGCGCGAGAGGCAATCTGTCCATGATCACGGTCTGACTATGATCAAGAACCTAGAGGAGCTTGAGAAGCTCGGTATGAACATGCACAAGGAATTGCAAGTAGATCTGATCCTTCAATCCCGTCTTGATTTATTTGAACAGTTTATAGTAAACTATCACATGAATAAGATTGAATGCACTAAGATTGAACTGTTAAACATGTTGGTAACTGCTGAGAGAGTCATGAAAGGTTCAAGGGGCGACGTCCTTGCTGCTGAGTTGACTTCTGGTTCCAAGAGAAGCCTGCTAAGAAGCAGAAGAAAGACAAAAAACCAAAGAAGAAAGTTCAAAAGAAAAAGGCTAATGACAAGGAAAAATGTTTCCACTGTAATGTCGATGGCCACTGGAAGAGGAACTGTTCTTCATACCTCGAGAGCCTGAAGAACAAGAAGGTAGACACACCTTCAGAAGGTATGTTAGATTTGCTCGTGATTGAAACTAACCTTACGGTTTCTTCTACTTCAAGTTGGGTTATAGATTCCGATTTTAGTGCTCACTTGTGCACTATTATGCAGGGTCTAAAGAAAAGTAGAAGGCTGGCTGAAGGTGCGGTAACCCTTCGGGTTGGCAACGGGGCAAAAGTTGCTGCTGTAGCTGTGGGCACCTACCCTCTGCGACTACCATTTGGTTTTAGTTTATTACTTAGAGACTGTTATTATGTACCTGCTGCTAGCAGAAATTTGATTTATTATGTACCTGCTGCTAGCAGAAATTTGATTTCTGTTTCATGTCTAGCACAGGAAGGTCATGTTTTTACATTTGACAAAGAGTGCTGTTCTATTTATTTCAGAAATAAAATAGTCGCATGTGGTTTTATGATTGACAGTCTCTATCATTTGCATATGGATGTATCTGTAAATATGTCTGAGCAAGAAGTGAGTGCCAAAGGATCCAAGAGATCCAGGGATGAGATAAACCAAAAATATTTGTGGCACATCAGACTTGGCCATATTGGAGAGGACAGATTGAACAAAATGGATAAAGATGGGCTTCTCGGCTCATTGACTTCCGAGTTATATCCTGTTTGCGAGTCTTGTCTTCAAGAAAAAATGGCTAGATTGCCCTTTGTAGGACATGGGGAGAGGACCACTGAAATACTTACCCTGGTACATACAGATGTGTGTGGCCCATTCGATGTGCTAGCCAGAGGTCATTATTCGTACTTCATTATCTTTACCGATGATTATTCACGATATCGGTATGTGTATTTTATGAGACACAAATTTGAATCTTTTGAAAAGTTTAAAGAGTTCAGAAATGAAGTAGAAAAACAAACTGGAAAATCCCTTAAGGCTCTTCGATCAGATCGAGGAGGAGAATACTTTAGTGAAAGGACTATCTCAAGAAGAATAGCATAGTCTCACAATGGACTCCTTCGGGTACACCTCAACTCAATGGGGTGTCAGAGAGGAGAAATCGGACTCTATTGGATATGGTCTGATTCATGATGAGCTTCACTGATTTACCTATGTTTCTTTGGGGAGATGCCTTACTTACCGCAATTTATCTACTGAATAGAGTTCCCTCTAAATCCATTCCCACCACACCGTATGAGATATGGCATGGTAAGAAATCAAGTCTTGGTCATCTCAAGATTTGGAGATATCCGGCCCACGTCAAGCGACTACAGGCGGACAAGCTAGAGGCTAGGACCATAAGTGTTCGTTTTATAGGATATCCTAAAGAGTCATTAGGATATAATTTTTACATCTCAGAGGATCACAATGTGTTTGTGAGCCGACATGCCATCTTCTTGGAAAAATAGTTTATCTTTGATAGGGCTTTGAGAGAAAAATTGAGCTTGAAGAGAAAGTCTCTGAAAAGCAACGAGTCATGGATCCTATAGAACCCATTCATACAGAGCCAGTACACGTTGTTCCTCCACCTCGCAGAGCTAGTAGGTTCTTCCATCCTCCTGATAGATACTTAGGTATGCTTGAAGAGGATATTAAGGAAATGTTCCTCATCGAAGATAGGAAACACATACAGGATCCCAAAACCTACGACGAGGCGATATCAGATATCGATTTCGAGAAATGGTTGGAAGCTATGAAGTCAGAGTTAGACTCCATGCATTCCAACCAAGTCTGGACTTTAGTGGATCCACTAGAAGGTATTATACCTATTGGATACAAATGGATCTACAAAAGGAAGATAGGTTCTGATGGAAAGGTAGAGACCTAGAAGGCATTGACTATCAGGAGACCTTTTCACCTGTAGCCATGCTGAAATCCATCCGAACATTGCTTGCCATTGCAGCATTTCATGATTATGAAATTTGGCAGATGGATGTGAAAACTGCTTTCTTAAATGGATATCTTGATGAAGATATCTATATGGAGCAACCTTTGGGTTTCACTTTCAGTGATGGAGATCACAAGTTTTGCAAGCTGCAAAGGTCCATTTATGGACTAAAGCAAGCATCTCGGAGTTGGAACACTCGTTTCAATGATGCAATCAAAATGTTTGATTTCATCAAAAATGAAGAGAAACCGTGTATGTTTACAAGAAGGTTAGTGGGAGTGCTGTCGTGTTTTTCGTATTGTACGTAGATAACATTCTTCTGATTGGGAATGATATTTCCATGCTAACCTCGGTCAAGGTCTGGTTGTCAAAAGAGTTCTCCATGAAAGACCTTGAGGAAGCATCCTATATTTTGGGGATTAAGGTCTATAGAGATAGATCTAAAAGGATGCTTGGCCTATCACAAAAGATGTACATAGAGGAGGTGCTGAAGAGGTTCAGCATGGAAAACTCCAAGAGGGGTCTTTTACCCCTAAGGCATGGAATTCATCTCTCCAAGAAGATATGCCCCAACACATCTGAAGAGATTCAACGCATGAGCAAGATCCTTTATGCATCGGCAATAGGGAGCCTCATATATGCCATGCTGTGTACATGACCTGATATAGCCCTTGCTGTGAGTGTCACTAGCAGATATCAGTCGAATCCAGGTGAAGAGCACTGGACAGCTGTGAAGAATATTCTTAAGTACTTAAGAAGAACTAAAGATTTATTCTTGGTCTATGGAGGAACATCAGAGTTGAAGGTAGAAGAGTACACAAATTCAGACTTCATGACTGATATCGATGATAGAAAGTCAACATCCGGATATTTGTTCTTGTGCAATGGTGGTACGGTAAATTGGAAAAGTTCTAAACAACCGATCATTGCTGATTCTACTATGGAAGCTGAATATATCGCCGCCTCTGAAGCTGCTAAGGAAGGCTTCTAGGTGTCCTGTATGGATCCACGATAGTAGGACTGTATCATGCAATAACTGCACCTAGAGGTTCATTATTCCATTCTGCTGGGTAGCTACTATATGCTGCTAGGTATCACTGATGGATGGTGAGACTTACAGAAAATATCTCGATGGTCGATAAACCCTAATGAGTTGAGTTGGAATCGTTCCAACCCATTAAAATGAGTTTTCAATGATATTCTGATAGAGATCGCAATATATCTTACTACCAGTCAGAATAGAACCTATGGGGTCACACACATTAGAGGCATTGACCGATCCGATGGTTGAATCGTGATTATGAATCACAAGTAATCAATTCAATTAATGATCAGTTGAAGAAGGAACAATGGAAATTAATTAATTGGACTTAAACACGAATCCTACTTAGAATAGGATTCTGGAAGTCCTAATTAGATTAGGACTGGAAATCCTACTTGGACTAGGACTGGAAGTCCTACTTGGAGTAGGATTCCTACAATCCTAATTAGATTAGGATTTTGAATTCAATATGGATTCCTACTTAGAATAGGATTCCTAGAAGTCCTAATTAAATTAGGACTTCGGATTCAAATAAGAGTCCTAATTGGATTAGGACTAAAATTGAATAAGTCCTAATTGGATTAGAATTTCTTAAGTCCCAATTAATTGTTATTCTAATGAATTAACATGATTTCTAATTTAATTAGGATTGAAGAGTTCAATTGAGACATGATTCATTGAGTTCTAATTGGATTAGGACATTGCATGGATTAAACCCAAAATTGGTTCACCCTTGGACTAAGCCTAATCAGATTAGGGCTTAGCCACATTAGGGCATCCCAATCCTCCTTAGAGGAGGATTAGGGTTAACCATGTGGGAGGGGCGTGCGCCCCTCCCCCTTTTTCTCCTTGGTGCGGCAACACAAGAGGGGCCGGCGCCCCTCTTGGAAAATTATCAAGGGAGCTCCTAAAAGTTAGGAGCTCCACGTCCTATTTAAAGAGAAGAGGGGGCATCACTTAGTGCATTCAAGCCCTCTCCTCCTCAGCCGTACGCCCCCCTCTCTTCCTCCTCTTGGTAAGCCGCAAGCAAGGAGAAGAAAATAAAGAAGGCTGCAGGGGCTTCGTTCCTCTTCCTTTCTTCATCCTTCTTCTTCCTCCTCCCAAGCACAATCAAGAGTTGATCCAAAGGGAGGACATCAGCCATTAAAGTTGTCTCTACAAGGGAGCTAGCACCCCGGGGAGACAAAGAAGCTTGGATCGGTTTTTGCTTCGTGTGGATACTTATAGAGGCCGGACGCGTGTGCGGCTTCAAGCGAACCTTCATCCTAAATTACGAACTTCAGTTTGCGGTGATCATCTACCTGCACAAGATGAAGATCTGAACTTCATAATGTTTTAAAAGTTTTAATCCTTATCTATCTACGAACGATTTTTGAATAATGTTTATGAGATGAACGATTGATCCCGCGCATGCCACTTTCGCTGCATCTGAAATTTTTTAATTTCTGCGGCATGGGCGGGATTGTTGCCCAAGAAGACAACCCAAGAGGGGGGGTGAATTGGGTTTTAATTAATAATTGCAAATTAAAACTTAATGAGTAACTAATTAATATTATTGCAGGCTGATTAATTAGATTACTAGTTGTAGTGAGTGGAGAGGATGGAAGAGACAATGAACCAATTACAAACACAAGAGGTTTTGTAGTGGTTCGGAGCTAATCCTTGCTCCTACGTCCGCTCCCCAAGCTTTACTTGGGAGTTCACTATAATTTCTAGGATTACAGCCGGTTGTTTTACAAGTTCACAACCCAACTTATTGTTTTTACGAGATCACAACGAACTCGGTCGGTTTTCACAGGCTCACCGACTAGAACCACTCGATTGTTTTTCCGAGATCACAATCGAACCCTTACACCGTTGGTTTTAACTTTGGCTCACCAACAAACCTCAACAACCTTGATTCAATCTCCTGATTGAATCAAGTAACAAGAAAATAGTTTGTAAAGAGTACAGGAAAAGCTTCTTAAAAGGCAAATATGAATAATATAAATAATGTAGAGTTAGAAGCCCTCAAACAGATTTTGGAAGAGGAAGAAGGGGATTCTCGAACTCTGAGTCTCCTCTTTGAATGCACTGATGATCTGATGTCAGAGGAGAGCCTTGAATGCGAAGGAAATGTTTGTTGGATGGAGTTCAATGCGCTTTTTCCTTTTTTCTCTTGTATTTACTCTTGAGAGCCTTTGGTAGGTGGAAATTCCTTTTTGTTTGAATGAAATAGCTCTCTTGATGTCTACTACTGTTCACTCTGGCTATTTAAGCAGTCCACTTTGAAAACTAGCCGTTAGACACCTTTTTGTGGCCGTTCTGCACACTCTGCAACTCCTGACAGTGTATCCGTTGGGGTCGGAGTCGACTCGCTCGATCTAGAGTCGACTCGGCTGTTGTTGGAGTCGACTCACACTTTACTGGAGACGACTCGCCCACTGTTCAGGATTTGAATTAAAGTGCCGTCCCGTTCTGGAGTCGACTCGGCCAACCCTGGAGTCGACTCGCCAATGTCTGGAGATGACTCGGCCCTCCGGAGACAACTCGTTCTAGTGGTTCCAGAGATCTGTTTTTCTGTATTTCTTTCTGGAGTCGACTCGGATCATCTTGGAGTCAACTCGGTTTCAGAGCCCAAAAACTGATCGTCTGTGTTTGGAGTTGAACTGCCTCGGAGTCGACTCGGATTTTGTTGGGGTCGACTCGACTGACTTGGGAGTCGACTCGGGAGTACTTGGAGTCGGCTTGGCTCTCAGGATCCAAAAACTGTTTCTCTGTATTTTGAGTTGAACTGCCTCGGAGTCGACTTGCACTTTGTTGGAGTCGACTCGGCTCTCAGAATCCGAAAACTGATCCTCTGTGTTTTGGCTTGAACTGCCTTCTAGTCTTGCTTTCCTCTGAGAGTCGATTTGTACTTAACTAGAAGTCGACTCGCCAAACTTCGGAGTCGACTCGTAACCTTCTGGAGTCGACTCGGTTGTAGGGTCTGAAATACATTGTTCTGTCTTTCTTCTATTACCCTTTGGAGTCAACTCGGAAACGTCGGGAGTCGACTCGAACCCTTCTGGAGTCGACTCGCTGACAGGGTCTGAAAATCAACTTTCTGTCTTTCTGTCAGTTCTCAGTCGGAGTCGACTCGTAGTGTACCGGAGTCGACTCGAGCATGTGCCAGAGCTTCTGAAATACTTGGAATCGACTCGTAATCTTTCAGAGTCGACTCGAGCTTTAGACTTTGGTTCAAACTGAGTTCCATACTTAGCCAAAATGTATTGAACCAAAGCTAGAGATACTTAAACATAAATTCACAAATATTTGACTGAAACACTAGATTGAATTCATTAGTATAAGATATACTCAAATGCTTTGAGCTCATCAAAATCAAATAAGGTTATAATCAATTACTCCACAGGGATCCTAACAGTGGTATCAGAGCCTAGGCTTTGTAGATTAAGGTAAAGACTAGTATGATATTTATGAAGATGAGAAGTTAGCAGAAGAAAAATAAGTAATTCAATCTTGTCCCAACATCATTGACATTAAAAAAGCATTCAATCTTTACAAAAAGCTGAACATAAGGAACACAAGTTATTTGTTCATTCATCTAATACCAGTAATATTCAAAAAGCATTTAATCTTTACAAAGATAAGGAATACAAGTCAAATCATCCAAATTTACATATGGAATAGCCCGAAAATACTATCTGCTTCACATAGAACAATGTCAATATACACAATCGCCTCTGATGCCAGGAAAGTATGGTACTTCTTAGCAAGCTTTTTGACCAGCTTCTTGATTGCACGCTGCAAATAAGTCACAACCATGAAACAACACCACTTTCCATTTTTCCTTGCAGATGAACAATGATTGTAGAAATGGCTAATATTACGAAGAAATTAAAATTCATGAAATTTACAAAGTTCCAACCCATCAACCCTCAAAGTTACAACTGCTCATTTTTCTTCCTCGTGCCTAACGTTTGTAATGGACAAAACTATTAACAGCAAAAGAATACAAAAAAGAAAAGTACAATTGAATGGAAAAGTCTCTCAAAACATGGAGGACCTAAAAGAAGGATGCAAGTAAGCTTCTCAACTGATATATCTATCACTTTGTATTCTTCAAGACATAATTATTTTATATATAACTCCTACATATTAAATGCAACACTCCACCAAGCTATGATAATACATCAAAACACATAAAAATAACTGAACAACTAACTTCCGATGATAATACAAAATTATAGTAGCACGAATATTATAATCACTCAGCTAAAACATGATGGCATGTCTAATACCATGTCTAATATCTGGAGTTGACTATCTGAGAGGAGGATGTTGCTCTACTTCCGATGAAGCATATAGACAAGCCATATGAAATTACCCGGGATAATGCTTGTTTGCGATGGTTATAAATCAATAGAAGCATTATATTATTTTTATATCTTTATATTCAACATCGCAGAGACATGGATGTAAATGATCCTCCAGTATAAGTCCTATTAGAACAATCTGATCCATTCATGTCAACAAGGTTTGTGTTGCCTATGCTCCTCTTCCGAACCTCATCATGGTGGCTCCACTTGCAACCAAGTCATGACCTCAGCAGAGAGGGGAGGAAGAACCCTCTCTGCCTTGCCTACCCACAGCAGGGGAAGGAAAAGAACCCCTCAGAGGAGGGAAGGAAGAATCCTAGCGCAGCCGTCGACAACTGCAGCCACAACGGCGATCAAGCGCGGTGCCGGATCCATAGCCGGAGATCCTAGGTAGGGTCCTTCCCCCTTCCTCTTCCTCTTCTTTTTTTTTTATTTTGTTACATGGGGTAAAAGAAAACAGGGGTTAGGGTTTACCTCGCTCCGGAAAGAACCAGTTGTGGTTCCGAAAACCTTAGCCGAGGAGGAAGAAGGAGGGGGGCGTCGATGTAGCCACGAGGGGCATCGACAAGGTGATGTAGCCACGATGATCTCGTCTCGGGCGAGAGTTGGATCGATCGATCGGAGGGCGTGATGTAGCCGCAGTCGCCGTCGATGGGGAGACAGAAGTAGTCAGCAAGGGGGAGCCGAGGAGGAGAGGGTAGAGGTGGAGGAGAGGAGAGGGGAGACAAGAAGGGGGAGCCAGGGAGGAGAGGGCAGAGGCGGAGGAGAGGAGAGGGGAGACAAGAAGGGGGAGCCCGATGTTACAAGCCTTAAGTCTCTAATCGGAACGTATAGGGTTTTGGATGACGCCAAGGGAAAAACTTATGAGGACTGGGCCGGTAGCATACAAGGGAAAAACTTATGAATCACCAATATTTTACTTGAACTTGGGTTGCATAATTTATTTGGGCCGGTAGTCATTATCTTTTCTTGAGGACTGCTTTTCGAATTTTGACTATGTGGTAAGTATTGATCCTTTGGCAGGATCCACTGCTTAGATCAGGGGCTTGATGTTCTTGATATGAGTTAGTTGTATTTAGTTTTGTAGTTCCCTGTCCACTGGGAGTGAGGCTGGGGTTGAATAATTCAGATCATCCTCCACCTCTCTCCTGGTTAAACATTCAAATTTTCTGCCTCTCTAGTATCACTAGAATCATCTAAAATTCCACTAGGACTTAAAAGACATCTAAGAAGTGGTTTATTGCCATTAATCATTAGGGGTGCAAATGGGTCATCGTTTGTGGCCGGCACCATTGAATTTGGGAAGAAGGGATTTGGATTTTCTGGAGAGCGATTGGGATTTGGGCTATCGAAATGATTTGGGCAGGGCGGTGGGTACACTTAGTTTCATTTTGGATTTCCCTCTTTTTATCTTTTTTTTATTTATAATTACTCAAAAATAAAATTCTTAATATTTTTAGAATTAAAAATTAAATTTGGTAACGAAAATTTCTGTCAATAACTTGTCACTACCAAAAATAATCTTTTAAAAATTTATTAACAGTTAGGTTACGATATTTGTGACAGCTGAATTTATCACTGTCTAGTTGCAATTTCGGTTACCAGTTTTGTGACAGATACCCTGTCACTACGATGGTCACTAAGTTTTGGCGCCCATCCTACCCGCATATTCTGTGACTGGTCTGTCACTAATCTGTTACTAAGTTCACACTACGGTGACCACATTTCTGTAACAATCTGTCACTAGTTTTCCGTCACTATACACATGTTTTCTAGTAGTGTATTACAATTCAACAATCTTTGGAAAATCTTACAAGAACCACTCAATTCTTTTAATAGTAACTCTCTTAACGTTTTCAAAGTCATATACAATATTTTTTGCACTCTCACAATAGAGGGAATAGAAGAATTGCAGTTGATGCTTGGTTCCAAATTCTTTTGAATGTTTTTGCATGGTAGCTAAATTTCTTGTGCTTTGTTTTCTCTTTTTCATCCCATCTTTAATTTTGTTGAAGCTTCTTCTTGTAGATGAGTATATTTAGTGTCCATTTCTAGCTATTGGATCTCTTCAATGATCCATTAAATGCCCACCGTTACGCTTAGTTCATTTGGAAAACTAGCCATTATAGTCTTAATATATATACTACAAAATATACTAAAAAAAATATACTACAAAAAGGAAAGATGGGAAGGAAAATAGTAATGGGAGTAAGAAGGAATATACTACAAAATGTCCATTTTTGATTATTTTAATAGCTACATAACTGAGACTGTTCGACTCAGTTCAGACTAAGGTGACGGTCCAGATCGACTATCATTGTCGACCTTGCTTGAGTAGTGCACTTGGGTCGCAGAGCATCCATTGCCTTCAGGTGCCGGTGGTTCTCTGCTTTTCACCACTTCTCCTCCTGACACTGTCCAGAGCCTCTTCCAGTTCACAATTCCTCTTCATCTCCCTCTGCAGCTGGAGGTTCAGATCGACCACAGTCTGCTGCAGGCTCCTCACGTACCCCAAAAGCTGCTGCTCCCTCTGCTCCCTCACCTTCTGCTCCTTCCCATCCTTGCACCCGCAATGCGCCAGCACGTCCATCACCATCCCCCTCTGCAATTCCAAGCTACTTAGCAGCGAAACCAGGTTTGGGACCAAAGACTCCTTCAGAATTGCTGAGTTCGGTGGAGCCTCACATGCTTTCTTAGCCAACTCTTCCTCTTCGACTTTGGACTCCTTGTTCCCTTCTTGATCTCCATTGCTGATCAGTTCGTCTCCGCTGAACTGAATGCATTTGATCGCGCACTTGTCGTCGCTCTCCTCCGGGTAAACCGGATCCAGTTTGAAGACATCTTCGTTAAAATTCCATCCGCTTACCCGTCGGTTCTTGACGGGTGGGGATGCCGATCCACCACTATCGGCCTCGTCGGGATGCCGTCCGCCTATTCTTATTTCCTTGAACCTCTCCTCCACCGTCGGCACGGCTTGCAGCACGTTCTTGACGAGGTAGTCAGGGGACTTGCAGTTCTTGAAGAAGGGGTGGCGGAGAAGCTTGTCAGCTGACGGCCTCTTTGAGGGGTCCTGGGAGAGGCAGGAGGCCACCATTTCTTTGAATGCTTTGGAGAATTTCTTTTTCTTTTTTTTCTTGTCATTCTCTTTGCCGCACTGTTCGTGGGCGTCCTCGAGGCGGAGACGACTGGTGATCCTCATCATCAGCGATTTAGAGAGCGGGAGATGGGAGAGTGGAGGCCGGCCATGCGCGAGTTCGAGGGCGGTGATGCCAAACGACCATATGTCGGCCTTGATACCGTAGCCGACGTGCGAGTGGATCACCTCGGGGGCCATCCAGTAGGGAGTTCCGGCCATGTCATTGAAGAAAGACGAAGACGACGAGGTAGAGGACGACGAGGGGTGCGACTCATAGATGGACGCGGACACCCCGAAGTCTGCGAGCTTGATGGAGCCATCAGAGTCGACGAGGATGTTGCCAGCCTTGATGTCGCGGTGGATGTGGCCCTGGCCATGGAGGTAGGAGAGAGCATGGAGGGTCTCCTTGAGAACTACGGCAATGGATGGCTCCGGGAGGCCGTCGGGGAACGAGGAGGAAATGATGGAATGCAACGAACCAGCGGCCATGAACGGCATCACCACCCAGAGGTAGCTGTCGACCGTGAAGGAGCAGTGGGCTCGGAGGATGTTCGGATGAGAGAGGAGAGCCATGGCCTTTGCCTCTCGTCGCACGTCGTCGAGATTAGCTCGGGACCTCTCGAGATCGATGGCCTTGATTGCTACAACAGCAGAGTTTAACGGCAGGCAAGTGGCCTTGTAGACTACTGCACTCACGCCACTGCCGATCTCATAGAGGAGGCTATACGACCCTGCATCTAAAGGGTATGTGATTCTTCTTTCTTCTTCTGTCATGGCCTCGAATATCCAATAACTTCTTCAGCGTGGGTGCTTGTGTTACGCTTCTGAGAGTTAGTATCTTCTTCTAACGGAAGATACAAAGATAGAAAGTGGAACGAAGAATATATATAGAACTGCAGGGAAGTAGGTACAATCGCCGGACTATAAGTACGTGAGGTTGTGAAGGGCATGAAGTCCTTGCTAGTTATGGTATCATTATTATTCATACAGATGGCATTTTGGAGACCATTTATAGCGTTCATCTCTACGTGTTCACAGTGCAGTGAATCGTTAGGGAAAGGTGAGGTGGGTGGCTTTCATGTGAAGATAGAAAAGGAAAAAGGAAGGGATGCGAATGCTCGGTGTAGCCGTCATGGAGTCATGTCTCGGACCGAGATGCCCGTGAAACCCTTCGTATGGATTTTAATTTTTACGTTAGGAATTCAAGTAAATGACTCAGCCCTCCTCGCTTGGAATTAGCATCTGCCACCACTTGGACCAAAAGGTGTTTGTAAGCAAACTGGACAGTCCGATTCCAGTGATACCAGAAAAAAATCTAAGAGTTTCGGTTGTCCAGCAATTTGCGCATCATTTCTGCTTATTTCTCCTGCCCACGAGATGGATATCTTCTTCTTAATTCGGCTCCAGGTAGAAACGTAAAAGTTTAAAACTTAAAGAGAGGGGAGGTAGGGACGTTGTGAACGGGGCACTCCAACTTTGCTAAAGATGGTACTGATGCTGTCTGGCCTCTTCCCACTAACACGAGGGAGTACGTGATGGATGGTTGCATGTCCTGCAGGGCTTAACCGGTAGGACATGCCAGGTCTTAAAAACAAAATAATTAAATAGTATCAGCCCAGATAAACTGAAATAATAAATTTCTTAAAAATAGTAAATATTCAGAAAATAAGGCCTAATGTTATTTTCAAACTCGATTCATGTTGACCATATAATATTTATTTCAAAAAAGATCACTTCTAAGTCCTAGTTCTCTCGCTCATAACCCATGTTCCCATCCGGGCTTTTCATCGGCATTTGAAAAAGGGCAAGAAAAAATAAAAATGAGCTCAAAGCCCAGCAAGTCATTTCTAGCTCTAGTTCATTCAAGTATCATATGCACAGAATATATACCACATTTCATAATGCAGGAATTTCGGTTATAACTAAAAGCATGCTTGAAGAATGTATAATAATAATATATATATATGCATATATATCAAAATATTTAATATATCTGGTCAAAAGATAAAAATCCAAAATACTATATTTAAGCATTCACATTTTCTCCTACCATTTAATTATGGGCACGAATGGCCGATGGCAAGTCCTAAAAGAGATTATCTCCTAACTACAATATGCCACTAATTAACATGCACCAATAATCATTCTACTAGTGGCCCAGAAGAAGGCTAGCTCTGAATCATACGAAAACATATTTGCAGCAGTATGTGCCAGTGATTGCCCAACTAGCGTGGCTTGAAAGAAAATTAGCTCCCAACTATAACATACCACCAATTGATATGTGCCAATGGTTGGCCCACTGAAGGCCCAAAAGGAGATTTGATTCCGACTTGTGTGATCATTGTCAAGCTAGAGAGTAAATTATCACAAAAATAAAATCGACAAATATTTAAAATTGATAGTTCTAATGTAATAATAATGCAATTAATACCCAAATAAATTATTTCATGCCTAGTCATATATTTTTAGAATTTCATATTTATGCTGAGCATATACACACTACATGAATAGTAACTTTTGCCGGCGTTTTTCATGACCTTTTCCGACGCTTATAAGCATCGACCAAAACCACGCCGACACAAAAGCAAGCGTCGTAGACGCGTCGGCAAAACCAAAAATTTACCGACGCTTAATAAAACATCGGTGTATCTTCTTTTTCTGACGCAATTTAGCGTCGGCATAGACTATTACTTGGGCCTACGGGGATTGTTGGCGAGGTTTTTGCCGACGCTTATAAGCGTTGGTTAAAGAGTTTCAGCCCGTGCGAAACTTGGTTTTTAATGACGCTTTAAAGCGTCGGACGTGGATTTTTTTTTAAAAAAAAATATTAGAAAAATACATGCTCGTCATAAATCAACATTTACATCAATATGAACCTGCATTACATTTACATCAACACAAATATTCAGATCATACAAAACATTCATATTGTCATATATAATTAATAAGTTTAAAATTACAATGTACTTTGAAAAATATAAGAAAGATACATAGAAAACTTCTTAAATAACAGTCTAAAAAGTATCACGGACCGCATGGTGTGAACATGACTTAAGTCATATTCATCCTACGACGACATGTGGTCTTTAAAATCTGCACAAACCTTGGTTTAATCAAATTGACCCAATCATGGACCCAAATTAATTTGGGTCGAACCCAATTTGATTTGGCTCATTAAATCAGCCCAATTGCAATCTAATTGCAATTAATTCCACTTAATTCTTCATAATAATGACTCTTAATTGACTAGAGCCAATTTCAATCCAATTGGGTCAAGTCCGATCAATTAGGTTATGCCCAATCGGCTCGGGTCGAACCCGATCGAATTAAGTCAAATCCTAATTTAGCCCAAATTGAATCTAATTCAATTTGGCTAATTAAAGTCCAATAATTCAATCAAATTGAATTTATTAGTAATCCAATTACTAATTAACCCTTCAATAATTCAATAATTATTTCAATGCAACTTTTGCTTAGGATAATTTGTCAATCGAATTGACCAAATTACTCCTGAATGATTCTTAATCATTAATCAACCGTCCACATGGCGTCGTAGGATGCATGCTCCCAAATCAATTAATTCTCCTAATGAGATTAGGAATCCTAATGTGATTAGAAAATTAATCAATTGATTAAGTGGACACATGTCATGCATCTATGAGCACAAGGATTGGACACTTGGCATTAATCCAAGGGTGGGTTATAGTCCCATACTCCTAATAAGATTAGGAGAAGCCCTAAACCCAATCTATAAAAGGGTAGCAAGAGAGATATTATGAATTAATTCTCTCCTCTTCCTCTCCACGCCAAGGGTTTAGTGATTATGATTTTGTAAAAACTTAGAGTTCTGAAAAATTTAGAAAAGGGTCACTTCATTACTTCACCTCTTCTCCTTCTTCATCTTCTTCCTTTATCTCATAAGATCAATCAAAGGTTGATTGATTTTAGGAAGAACAAAATCAGCCATAGCAGGATTCCGCGCAAGCTAGCACTTTCGCGGGATCAGATCAACCCGGAGCTTCATGTGGATCATCTGTAGAGGTCAGACATGTGTGTGGCTACGAGGCTTGACTTTCAGATCTTCAAATCCAACCTCTTCATCATAAGGTATGAGATTTATTTTATCTTAGTTAGGTTTAGAACTTAAGAAGAATTGCTGATTTTCTAATTCTATGATTAATCATGCTTATAGTTATTTTTACATAAATAGTTTAAACGTTCCTGTAATTTATTTTTGAGATATGATCTTCCTTGCATGCTTAGTATTAAAGAGTTTAATTCTATCTTTCCGCTGCATTTTTTTGAAAATTTTTAAAATTACATGCATGCAAAAACTGGCTTTTTTCCTTCAATTGGTATCAGAGCCAGGTTGAATGTTTAAACAATTTATGCTTAAAATAATTATAATTAAATCTGAGATTTATAAATATGTTTAGATCAGATCTAAAGAAGATTTATGAATGATTTAATTACTATTTTTGCATGATTAACTAGATCTGAAATTTGAATGCATGTGATGCATGTTTTATGATTAATATATGTGATATATTGAACATGTAAAATTTGAAATCATAAACTTATTTAGATTAGATCTAAATGCAATTTATGATCCTTTTAATCTCTGATTTTGTAAGACATATAAGATCTGAAAATAAATGCTTATGATGCATGTTATTTAAGTTAATTCATGTTAGTTTATATATGTGATATATGAGCATAAATCATTAATGATTTAAACATGAATTAAATATGAAATTAGAATATTTAATTCACAAATTTAGATCTGATTTTAAGAACTAAAAATTTGTAATTAACATCTGATTTAAGACTTATACAATGATCTAAAATTTTTTCATTAAACTACACTTAATTGAGAATTGAGTGACCTAGAATTGTGAATTGAATTTCAATGACAAATTGTATAAGTCTTGGGGGTTTGGGTTAGCTCAAGTCAAGTTCTCTAATCGGGTTAGACCTAAGGTTAGAATCAAATCATGGAATGATTGAGTTAATTGATTAAATCTAACTAAGTAGTAATTAGATCAAATCAAGATAACTCAATTCAATTTACCATAGTTATCGATTGATCGGTTCCATGTCTTTGATCAGACCAAGATGGAACTTGATTTAGGCTCTGTGATTGAGCTCGAGTCATTAGGATGGTCAAAATCAAAATTATTTAACCAGTCGGTGTCTAAGGTAAGTTTGGCAGACTCGATCGGTGGTTTTTAAATGGAAGCTACTCGTACTGATGCGTCTTTGTCGAGTTAATAGCATTACCCTTCCACCGATCTTACTTACCTGGCCGATTTGGTCAATCATTTTTGATTGGATCATTTAATGATTCGAGTTAACCCATGCTTGTAAGAAAAATCAGTTTGACTGATTTAGGTGCCTCCTTAACCGATTTGAATCTAATTCTTTATAATCTGACTTGGTGAAGTCGGTGGAAGAATCTAGGTAAACCGGATCTTCTTATCTATCCTAATTTAATCCTCTAAAATTATTAGGTCCTTAAAATAAAATAGTTATGGGAATAACTAGGTCATAGCCTCCCATTAAGTTAGATGATAATGAGTCCAATGTTTCGATAATCATTGGAGGCGCCACATGCCTGGTGCTTATCGGGCATTGGAATTGTCATTTGATATATGATGAGTCGAGTGTACCTTCAATAGGTGGTTAGGTGGGCCGAGCCGTACTCGGACTTGGTCATCTATTAGTTGATTACACAGAATCCTATCATTTAATGGTTGGACCTAACCAGAATCTTCGGTGGAGGCGCCACACGCCTGCCAAAGAGACTGGGGTAAAATTATCACTAGAAATTGTTTGGTGAAACAATTGGTTCAACACCTACCAATAGGTGCATATGGGTTAGCTGAGCCACACTCAGGCCCATATGCGATCAATTGGGTTCTAGTGCTCACTAAAGATTTAAGTGTAATTCTTCGAATTTGAGGTAGAGGCTATAAATTTGTATAAAATGGTGGAAGAACCTTTAGACTAAAGTCCAAGTCTTTAGGGCATTACCAATTCATATACTGATAGCCGATTTTCTTTTTATGCAGAAATGATCACTAATTTGTCACTTCGTTCATTGTTGGATAATGACAAGTTGACTGGATCCAATTTCAATAACTGGCTTAGAAAACTTAAGATTGTGCTAGAGCATGAACGGATCCTTTATGTGATAACGGATCCAGCACCTCAGCAGCCTGCTGCTAATGCACGGGGTGGGGTCAGAGAAACTTATCAGAAGTGGCTCAATGACCGTATCACTATCCGATGCATTATGCTTGTTGCAATGAGCTACGAGTTTAGTTGCCGGTTCGAGAACGCCCAGCCCGAAGAAATCGTTCAAGTGTTGAACGAATCTTTTGGCACTCCCGACGATGTTGAAAGACACAAGACTAGTTGTGCGATTTTCAGCACACGGATGAAGGATAGGGCATCGGTGACTGATCATGTATTGTACATGATTGAGTTGATCGAGTGCATGAGCACTTTCGGTTTTTCCCTTTATGATCAATTGGGGAAAGATGCTATACTGAACTCTCTTTCTGGTTCGCACCGCCCATTTCTCACCAACTTTCGTATGACAAAATCGGTAGTAAATTATCACCAATTGTTGGGTTTACTACAAACTTTTGAGAAGGATCACCAACTCCTAAAAGGGTCGGTGAATTTAGTGGGAGGTTCGTCCAAGGGTCGTGGTCCTTTTAAGAAAGGGAAGAAGAAAAACAAAAATAAAAAAAAAAGGTGCATCGTGCAGAGCAAAGTCAGACTAAGAATAAGAAGTCTGATCAGAGTAAGGCAGAGTGTTTCTACTGTAAGAAGCAAGGGCATTGAAAGAGAAACTGTCCTCAGTACATTGCCTATCTTGACCCGAACAGGCCAAAGAAAAAGATGCAATCAGTTGCAGATCAAGGTACTTATATGATAACACTTTGTAATTTTTCAATATGTGATAATTCGACCTGGGTATTGGATACCGGAAGTCCTTTTAATATTTGTAATTCGTTGCAGGGACTACAGGTCAGTGAGAGATTTGAAGAAAGCGAAAGGTTTCTAAATGTTGGAGATGGAAGATCAGTTCTAGTTCTAGCTTTAGGGATTCTGAAACTTGTATTCAATTCTTAAATAATAGTCTTAAGTGACTGTCATTTTTGTCCTTCTTTCTTATTGAATGTAATTTCTATAGGCCTTTTGACCATGAACAGTTATAAGATTTCAATAAAAAGAAATTACTATGATATCGTTATGAATGGTGTTACTGTAATGCATGAACAATTGAGTAATGGGATTTACATATTATCCAGCCTATTCATGTAATGTACAAGTCTAATAAGCGCCCTAGAATAAATAATGTTACGGATGTCTACCTTTGGTGTCATAGGCTAGGTCATATTAACAAGAACAGGATGAACAGGTTAAATAAAGAGGAAATCCTCAATGTTAATGATTGTGAATCATTAACAACCTGTGAATCATGCCTTCTTGGTAAGATGACCAAGTCACCTTTTTACTAGAAAAGGTGAGCGAGCCAATGACTTATTGACCTTAGTACATTCTAATGTATGTGGGCCAATGAGCACAAATGCTAGAGGCGGATATGCATATTTCATTACTTTCACAGACGACCTTTCGAGGTATAATTATATCTATTTAATGAGACATAAATCTGAAGCATTTGAAATGTTCAAATTGTATCGTAATGAAGTAGAAAAACAAACTGAAAAGAGTATTAAAACTGTTCGATCAGATCGAGGGGGTGAATACCTTTCCAATGAGTTTTTGACATATCTGGAAGAGAATGGGATTCTTTCCCAATGGATTTCTTCTGGTACACCGTAGTATAACGGCGTGTCAAAAAGAAGAAATCGAACTCGATTAAATATGGTTCGATCCATGATGGGGTTTGCTGATCTACCCATATCCTTTTGGGGATATGTACTTGAGTCAGTTTGTTATATACTTAATAAGGTTCCAAGTAAATCTGTGAATAAAACACCACATGAGATGTGGACGGAACGGAAACCGGTACTCTCTCACCTTAGGGTTTAGGGATGTCCGGCGTACGTCAAATGTTTGAAGACAGACAAACTTGAACCCAAGTCTGACAAATGTTTCTTTTTCGGTTACCCTAAAAAAACTAAAGGATATTATTTCTACCTTGCTGAAGAATAAAAGTTGTTCGTAAGCAATAGAGCTGTTTTCTTAGAGAAAGAATTCCTTAGTGAAGGAACTAATAGCTCTAATATTGAACTTAGGAAAGTTCAACATGTAGAAGATCCAACACCATCCACTGAACCAACTGAATCGGATTTGATTAGATCAGATCCAGATCCCATCTTAGATGCATTATTAAGGCGATCAGGTAGAGTACCACGTCAGCCGGACAGATACTATGGTTTCTTGGTCTGGGACGGGGATCCTGTCGAACTTGATGAAAACGATGAGGATCCGATCACCTACATGGATACAATGCAGAGGTATGACTCTGATGCATGGCTTGGAGCCATGCAATCCAAAATGGAATCCATGAAGGTCAATGATGTATGGACATTAGTTGACCCATCCGAAGGGATTAAACCCATAGGGTGTAAATGGATTTTCAAAAGAAAACAGGGCGCAGACGGAAAGGTAGAAACCTATAAAGCCCTTCTGGTTGCCAAAGGATATCGTCAGTGTTATGATATTGACTATGACGAAACGTTTTCTTCTGTGGCAATGCTCAAATTCATTCGAATTATGCTTGCGATAGCAGCACACTTAGATTATGAAATCTGGCAAATGGATGTAAAAACCGCTTTTCTAAATGAAGATTTAGAAGAGGAGGTGTATATGATGCAACCTGAAGGTTTTATATCTATAGATGAGTTTAAGGTGCGCAAGCTTCAAAAATTCATTTATGGATTAAAGCAAGCTTCACGGAGTTGGAACATACGATTTGATAAGGTGATCAAATTGTATGGCTTCATTAAGAATGAAGAGGAACCTTGCATTTATAAATGGGCAAATGGTTCAGTTATTATATTTCTTATTTTGTATGTGGATGACATTCTTCTAATCGGAAATGACATTCCTGCATTATAAGGAATAAAGGTCTGGCTATCATCTCAATTTGCTATGAAGGATTTGGGAGAAGCATCGTACATTCTAGGGATGAAGATTTATAGAGATAGATCTAGAAAATTACTTGGATTATCCCAATCCACATATATTGATACTATATTGAAGAGGTTCAGTATGATTAATTTCAAGAAAGGCTATCTTCCGATGGGCCATGGAATTAACCTCTCTAAGAGGGATTGTCCGACAACCCCTAAAGAAAGAGAGAGTATGGATAGAATTCTATATGCTTCGGCAGTGGGATCTATAATGTATGCCATGATATGTACTAGACCAGACGTGGCATACTCACTAGGAGTAGTGAGCAGATACCAGTTTGATACAGGTAGCAACCACTAGAAGGTTGTAAAAAACATCCTTACATATTTAAGAAATACTAAACACCAGTGGCTTGTCTACGGTGATTCTAACTTAAAACTTGAAGGATATACCGATTCAAGTTTTCAGTCAGATCAAGATGATAGCAAGAGCGTGTTGGGATATATCTATACTCTTAAGGGTGGGGCTATCTGCTGAAAGAGTTTCAAGCAACATAAAGTGGCAGATCTACATGTGAAGCAGAATACATCGCAGCATCTGATGCCGCCAAGAAAGCTGTATGGTTGCGGAAGTTCATCACTGAGCTTGGAGTGACACCCTTCATTGATGATCCAGTGCCTGTATTTTGTGACAACACTGGAGCCATAGCTCAAGCAAGAGAACCCAAAGCACATCAGCGGACCAAGCATATTCTACGTCGCTACCACCTGGTTCGAGAGATCGTCGAACGAGGTAATATTGATCTTCAGAAGATTGACACAAAAGAAAATCTGGCTGACCCATTTACCAAAGTTCTCGGCATTAAAGAGTTCAACGAACACAAGTCGAAGATGGGTATTGATACTGTGCCGATTGGCTTTAGGCTAAGTGGGAGTTGTTAGGAATTGTATCCTAAGAGTCAATCGTCAGTGCGCTGAATTTTGTAAATGAATTGATAAATTAATAAAATATTATTTAGCATTGTTCATCATTTCATTGTACATCTTCAAATGAACTCTTATATGATGAAGTCTATAGGACTTGTTTTATGATAAAGGAGGATTTATCTTCAGGTCCTTAAAACTGTTCGCGAACAAATGATATGCTGTTACTAGGATGACAGCATTATCGAGATTAGGTCGTTGTGTGACATATACGTTGGTTGTCCTCTTAACCAAGGAGTGTGGAGACACTGATATATCACATAGGTGAAGTGTAGGAGTACATTTCACTGAACGTGATCAATTCCAGAACGCTCTACTGTCAAGAGATGTTCCGAGTGGATATGGATATAAGTTTGGCCCTCTGACCTAAGATCGCAACCTGTGACTAGCAAGCAACTCACTGTACTTTGGTATCAGACTACTTGAATTTCTAATTTAGTGACGGAAGGTCACTGAGTATAGTCAAGTACTTGCGTATTCAGTTGTGAGTTAAGATGGAATTGACCCCTCCTGAAAACAAGAGATAATACTTTGTATTCAATTTAGCAAAACCTTGGCCGGGGTAATCCTTGTGAGAAGTCACAGAATTTCTAAAGTTGAATCACATCATGGATGCACTTATTACAGAGTTGACAGAACTCTGAAGTCATCTTGGCATTCAGGAGTCATAAGGATAAATTATACAGTAACCATAGTCCAAGGATTTTTGAATGTTGCTTTGCGATCATTCGGCCTATCCGGACGTTGGGTACCATTGCTAGATGGTTATTTCGTTTAGTACAAGAAGTTGTTCTTGTGCTACCGGCTTAGGTTCGAACCTATGGGGTCACACGCATATAAGTTTCTAGGTTGATCAAATGGCTGATTAATGATTAAGAATCATTCAGGGATAATTTGTCAATCAAGCAAAAGTTGCATTAAAATAATTATTGAATTATTGGAGGGTTAATTAGTAATTGGATTACTAATAAATTCAATTTGATTGAATTATTGGACTTTAATTAAGCCAAATTGAATAAGATTCAATTTGGGCTAAATTAGGGTTTGACTTAATTCGATTGGATTCGACCCGAGCCGATTGGGCATAACCTAATTGATCGGACTTGACCCAATTGGATTGGAATTGACTCTAGTCAATTAAGAGTCATTATTATGAAGAATTAAGTGAAATTAATTGTAATTGGATTGCAATTGGGCTGATTTAATAAGCCAAATCAAATTGGGTTCGACCCAAATTAATTTGGGTTCATGATTGGGTCAATTTGATTAAACCAAGATTTGTGCGGATTTTAAAGACCACATGTCGTCGTAGGATGAATATGACTTAAGTCATGTTCACACTATGTGGACTTTAAAGTTCATATGGCATCATAGGATGCATGCTCCCAAATCAATTAATTCTCCTAATGATATTAAGAATCCTAATGTGATTAGAAAATTAATCAATTGATTAAGTGGACACATGTTATGCATCTATGAGCATAAGGATTGGACACTTGGCATTAATCCAAGGGTGGGTTATAGTTCCATACTCCTAATAAGATTAGGAGAAGCCCTAAACCCAATCTATAAAAGGGTAGCAAGAGAGACATTATAAATTAATTCTCTCCTCTTCCTCTCCACGCCAAGGGTTTAGTGATTATGATTTTTTTAAGAACTTAGAGTTCTGAAAAATTTAGAAAAGGGTCACTTCATTACTTCTCCTCTTCTCCTTCTTCATCTTCTTTCTTCATCTCATAAGATCAATCAAAGGTTGATTGATTTTAGGAAGAACAAAATCAGCCACAGCAGGGTTCCACGCAAGCTAGCACTTCAGTGGGATCAGATCAACCCGGAGCTTTGCGTGGATCATCTGTAGAGGCCAGACATGTGTGTGGCTACGAGGCTCGACTTTCAGATCTTCAAATCCAACCTCTTCATCATAAGGTATGAGATTTATTTTATTTTAGTTAGGTTTAGAACTTAACAAGGATTGCTGATTTTCTAATTTTATGATTAATTATGCTTATAGTTATTTTTACATAAATAGTTTAAACGTTCCTGTAATTTATTTTTGAGATATGATCTCCCTTGCATGCTTGGAATTAAAGAGTTTAATTCTATCTTTCCGCTGCATTTTTCTGAAAATTTTTAAAATTACACGCATGCAAAAATCGGCTTTTCCCTTCATTGATTACTTGTTGGCCTATTGACCTGTTCCAATGTCTGAATTTAATATTGGAATTAAGGGGCATGCGTGAAGCCTTCTTTGGAAGAGCGTGAAGGTTCTTTCATGGGGTGTGCGTAATCTGTTTTGGGATCTCATCCATGCGCCATGAAGGAGTCCTAGCCTGATGCAGGATGGAGGATGGGAAGGCTGCTGAACTTGGGGATGATGGCGGGCTGATCCTTCTTTCTCTCTTTTTTTTGTCAATGGTGGCTAGGGTTTCTTGTAGATGGAGAAAGAAGATGATGGGATGATGGCTAATTGGGTTCAATTGTGTGAGGATTGACTCAACCGTATGCAGAAATTGTTGATGGATTGTGGATGCAATAGGAAGTGGGCTTGGACTTGTTGTGGAATTGGGTTAGGACGTGAAGGACTTGTGGTGTGGCTAAGAATTAGGAGTTCTAATAGAATTAGGACTCTAGGTGTCACGCCCCGAACCCATCACCCAGGTCCGGCACGCGACCGGCCGCATGAGCCCTAGAGCAGTGCCCTAAAGATCATGCAAGGCCTAAAAGGTACAATATTCACATATATGCCAAAATCAAAGATTAATGTAAATTAATCAAATCCAACTAAAATGTACTGATTTATTACATAATTTCAAATGTCCATAAATAAAAGATAGATTAACTTCTATCTATCAACCAATCAGACTCAATGCTGATCTCATTTCTCGTTCCACCCAATGGACTCTACAAATCTAGTGCCTCTGAAAAAGAAAGTAAGAGTAGTATGAGCTTTTCCAGCCCAGTAAGAATCCCAACAGCCACACACAGTAATAATAATAAAATAAATCAAGCATCAAATAAATGCTATTTCATCATTCAAAAACTCAACAAGCAACAAATATATATAACCATTTCATATACATAAATCCTTTTTCACATTATGTGATCCATTCACATATTACTCTGATTCCCAAGTTTCAAAGTTTTTCACTTCTGACTTTGGACTAACCAAGTTCATGTCCCAGTCCAAAACTGCACAAATCCCATGCATAAGCTCGTGGCGGCTATCCCAC
Organism: Phoenix dactylifera; assembly: GCF_051530095.1. NCBI lineage: Eukaryota > Viridiplantae > Streptophyta > Magnoliopsida > Arecales > Arecaceae > Phoenix > Phoenix dactylifera. Next base: position 5,926,478 of record NC_143202.1, read on the forward strand.
GCGTAAGCCCGTGGAGACTATCCTACACATAAGCTCGTAGAGGCTATCCCACGCATAAGCCCGTGGAGGCTATCCCACGCATCAGCTCGTGGCAGCTATCCTATGCATAAGCTCATAGAGGCTATCTTATGACAAGGTTAGTCCAACCCATTCTACATGTCTAGTTTTACATATTTAATCAAATTCCAATCACATCACATATTTTCTTAAATTCTCAAAAATATGTCAATTCTTCCCAATTTAATTATTTCAATATTTTCATAACAAAATGCACATCTCATATGTGTCATATCAGCTCATAAAACAAATAACAATATAATTATAAAAATATATCCAATGATAAATCCAACAAATGCATAAATAGAGGTGCTCAGATGTAGGGATTCTTACAGAAATTGTAGACTGACGTTACCACGGATCTGAATCACAACCTACGCGCTAGGGTGCTAAGTCCCCTGATCAAAATCTCCCGGCACCGCTGACTCTTCCCCTACAACATTAATTATAAATCACAAACTAAATTATTTAATATTAAAATATTCTGAACCATAATTCTCATGTGTTATGGGGTCCATCATCAGGTCCCCAAACATCTCAATCCTTCCAGATCTAGGGTAGTTGGGATAGCCCGACTTCCACCTTGTACCACCAGTCTACGTCGTCGCCAGCCATAGTCGCAGCCACGCCGCGACGATAATCGATCCCGGTGAAGAGACCAAAAGAAGGGGTGGATGAGAGAGAAGGATTCTTCCTCCACCTCTTCGGTCCAAGGGCACCAGCCAGGGTGGCTGTGCCCTCACCTTCCCCACCCTCGGCCACCATTGGCCGAACCATCGCCGGCTGCCCCTGCTGCAGTCGCCGGCGATGGTGGTTAGCCAAGAGAAAGAGAGAAGAAGAGGTCTCCTCCTCTTCTTCTTCTTTTTCTTCTCCTTCTTCTTCTTCTTCCACCGACACTGTCCCCTCCCCCTTCCTCCATTTCTTCCGAAGATCCACTGGCAGTGGCTCGGCCCCCACCCGACGGCAACCCCAGTGGCCCCCGACCGCTACCGCTGTCGACGCCGGTGGCCAGCCGACGCGAGAGGGAGAGAAGAAGGAGGTGGAACCATGCGGGACGCCCTCGGTCCACCATCCCCATCCCCACTAAAACCGTAGAAATCCCTCACCCATCTCCATACAACCCGATCGACGCCCAACACCATGGATCCCGGCCAATCCCGGCGGCCGGCGGTGGCAACAACCGGAAAGAAGTGGCCGAAACAGGGGTACCCTGTTTCGGACTCTTCTCCGATGATTCACCGGCCAAATCCTCAATCCAACACATCCCTAACCCTAGCAAAGGAAGCACAAGGGCCGAGCCATGCTTACCTCGGTCTGGTGGGGGTGTTCCGGCGAGAAATCGGAGAGGAAGCCTGGAGAAAATCCTCGGATCCCAAGTTGTGGAGGATCTTCACCGAAGGGAAGAGGAAGGCTTGGAGCTTCCCTTGCGGCCGGCCGGATCCCGGTCTCCTCCGGCGAGTCGCCTCCCCCGACGACCGGCCTCCCCTCACGCCGTTGCCTCCCCCCTTTGCAACCTCCTCTTCCACGATCGTGCCTAGGGCACGATCGTAAAAGGGAGACGGGCTCGGTCTTTTCGGGCCGGCCTGTTATCCCTCTTTTTTTTTTTTTGCTGGGTTTTTACATTCTCCCCTCCTAAAAAAAAATTTTGTCCGCGAAATTAACATACCTGGAATACCAAAGAGTTAAGGATGTTTGGCTTTTATTTCTTCCTCGAGCTCCCAAGTGGCCTCTCTTTCTGAGTGATTGCTCCATTGCACCTTTACATAAGGAATGGTCCAACTTCGCAACACTTGATCCTTTCTATCCACAATCCGTATCGGGTACTCTTCATAAGTCAGATCCTCATGCAGACTTATAGGCTCAAAATCTACCACATGGTTCGGATCCGGAATATATTTTCTCAACATTGAAACATGGAATACATTATGCACACCTGATAAAGCTGGTGGTAGAGCCAAACGGTATGCCACTTGTCCAACTCTATCCAGGATCTCGAACGGACCAACATACCTAGGGCTCAATTTGCCACGAACCCCGAACCTCATCGCACCTTTAGTAGGAGATACTTTCAAGAAAACATGATCACCAACCTAAAACTCCAGTTCTCTTCTCCTATTGTCAACATAACTCTTTTGTCTACTCTGAGCTATAAGGAGCCGTTCTCCGATCACCTGTATCTTATCCACAGTTTGCTGTACTATCTCTGGACCCAATACTTTTCTTTCTCCCACGTCATCCCAACAAATTGGAGATCGGCATTTTCTGCCACACAATGCTTCAAAAGGAGCCATCTAAATACTGGCTTGATAACTATTGTTGTAGGCAAACTCAATCAGCGACAAATGACTATCCCAAGCACCACCCAAATCCATGACACAAGCCCTTAACATATCCTCCAAGATCTGAATGGTGCGCTCTGACTGTCCATCAGTTTGTGGATGAAAAGCTGTACTGAAGTCCAGTCTTGTACCAAGAGCTTTATGAAGGCTCTTCCAAAATTGTGACACAAATCTAGTATCTCTATTAGACACAATTGAAATTGGAATCCCGTGCAGCCTCACAATTTGCTCTATGTACATACTTGCCAATTTCTTCAAAGAAAAGCCAATTCTAAAAGGCAAGAAATGTGCTGACTTGGTCAGTCGGTCAACAATCACCCACACTGCATCATTACCCCGAGGAGTCTTAGGCAGAGCAGTCACAAAATCCATGGTGATATGCTCCCACTTCCACTAAGGAATGAGAAGAGACTGTAATGGTCCAGCAGGCCTCTGATGCTCAGCTTTCACTTGCTGACACACTAAGCACTGAGCCACATACTGAGCTATATCTCGCTTCATGCCACTCCACCAAAAATTTTCCTTCAAGTTCCGGTACATTTTAGTACCACCTGGATGCACTGTATAAGCTGAGTTATGGGCCTCATCAAGAATCTCTTTCTTCATTTCTGGTACTTTTGGCACACATACCCTGTTTCCGAATCTTAAAGAGCCATCTTCATGCACTCGGAATTCTGACTGCACACCTGACTCTACTGTTTCTCTGATCTTCTGTAATTCTGGATCCTCTCTTTGAGACATCTTGATCTTTTCAATCAGAGTAGGCTGCACTGTGAGGGTAGCCAAATGTACCTTAGGATCATGTAGCCGTATCTCAATCCCTGATCTCTCCAAATCTAATAAAATATGCTTCTGTGTAGTGATTAATGCTGCCAGCCCACTTGAGGATTTTCTGCTCAAAGCATCAGCCACTACATTTCCTTTTTCTAGATGGTAACTAATAGTCAGGTCATAATCCTTCAGTAGTTCTAGCCATCTTCTTTGCCTCAAATTCAACTCTTTCTGTGTGAAGATATACTTCAAACTCCTATGGTCTGTGAAAACCTCACAGTGTTCTCCATACAAATAATGCCTCCATATCTTCAAAGCAAAAACTACCGCTGCCAACTCCAAATCATGTGTAGGGTAATTCTGTTCATATGACTTTAACTATCTAGAGGCATAAGCTATCACCTTTCCATTCTGCATCAGTACACACCCAAGTCCTTTACGAGATGCATCACTGTAGATGGTGAAGCCTTCTGTTCCAGATGGAATAGCTAGCACTGGGGTTGTCACCAGACGCTTTTTCAGCTCTTGAAAACTCTGTTCACAGTCATCTGTCCATTCAAACTTTACTTGCTTCTGAGTCAAGCGACTTAGAGGCATGGTAATATGGGAAAATCCCTCAACAAATCTTCTGTATTATCCAGCCAATCCTAAGAAGCTGCGCACTTCAGTTACATTGGTAGGTCTACACCACCCAACTACCACCTCCACTTTCATTGGATCAACAGAGACACCTTCTTTGGAGATCACATGCCCAAGAAAAGAAATGTTATCCAACCAGAATTTACACTTTGATAGCTTAGCACATAGCTTTTTTTTCTCGAAGAATTTGCAATACAACCCTTAGATGTTCTTCATGTTCCTGTGGGCTCTTTGAATACACCAAAATATCATCAATGAACACTACTACAAATTGATCCAGATAAGGTTTAAATATGCGATTTATAAGATCTATGAAGGCAGCCGGTGCATTTGTCAAACCAAAAGGCATGACCAAAAATTCATAATGCCCGTATCTGGTCCTGAATGCTGTCTTGGGTACATCCTCTACCTTTATTTTCAATTGGTGGTAACCAGAACGAAGATCAATTTTCAAGAAAACCTGAGCCCCTTGCAGCTGATCAAACAAGTCATCAATTCTTGGCAGTGGATATTTATTCCGTACTGTCACCCTGTTTAATTTTCGATAGTCTTTATAGAGTCGGAGGCTACCGTCTTTCTTTTTCACAAATAATACAGGAGCGCCCCAAGGAGAAACACTAGGCCTGATAAAATCCTTATCCAGTAACTCCTGTAGTTGTTCCTTCAGCTCTTTCAATTCAGCTGGAGCCATTCGATATGGAGCCTTTGAAATTGGACCAGTGCCAGGAATCAAGTCGATGGAGAATTCAATCTCCCTATCAGGGGGTAATTCTGGCAATTCATCTGAAAACACATCTGAAAATTCTGCCACCATAGGAATATCCTCTAACTTGGGCTCCTCTTTCTGGGTATCTAACACAGCAGCTAAGAATCCCTCACAACCTTTTGCAAGAAGCTTCTTAGCCTGTAGAGCTGAGATTAATTTCATTTGATGAGGTGACTTGCTACCCATCAATCCAAACACTGGCTGACCAGGGATCTGAAACTTGATCGTTTTATCATAACAATCAACAGTAGCATGGTATGCTGCCAACCAGTCCATTCCAAGAATCAAATCAAAGTCATTCATCTCTAAGACTAACAAGTCTGCGTTCATTTTCCTGTCCTCAACGCCCAAAATACAGTTCTTGCAAACTGAATTAACTAATATAACATCTCCACTTGGCATTGAGACACAAAGATCAAATTCTAATGGCATCGGTGATATTTCAGTATTCTTTCTAACAAAATTGGCCGATATGAATGAGTGGGTAGCACCAGAGTCAAATAAAATATTTGCATCATCTGACATTAACCTAATCATTCCTGTACATAGTCACAAGGCACCTAATCACAATCTTTATCTATACATGCACAACATATATAACCTAACCAAATTTATGATATGCCAACAAAAGAAAATATTAGGGATGGATTTATTACCTGTCACCACTGAATTAGAGGCCTTGGCATCCTGCTCTGTGAGTGCATAGACGCGCCCCTGGGTCCTAGGCCTCTGCTGCCCTCCCTCTTGCTGCTGTCCCTCATGAGGTGCTCCGTTTATAGGGGCTCTCTGAGAAGACTGAGGTGCCTGTCGCCTCTGCGGTTCTTTTCCACTAGGACATACAATAGCCTTATACCCTTCTTGACCACAAGAAAAACATGTCCCTCCAATCCAAGTGCAATCTCGCTTGAGATGAGGTCCTCCACATCTGTAGCATCTAATGGCACCTCGGGCTTGACCTCTGTCTCTGGTGACAACTTGATTCGGTCTCTGATCCTTTGACTTGAAGGGTCTACTATTTTGGCTTGGAGAATCAGTAGATCGAAACCTTTTCTTCATATTCTTTTCTCTGGCAGCCTGGGCATTATCAAGCCCTTTTTCTATCACCAGGGCTTTGTTAACCACATCTTTATAACTAGACAGTTCAAAAGCAGCGACTTGTTGTTGAATCCGTCCCTTGAGTCCATTTTCAAATTTTCTTGCTCGATCACTATCCTCTGATATCAAGGTCGAAGCATATCGGGACATCTCTTCAAACTTTGCTGCATACTGAGCAACTGTCATATCACCCTGCTCCAGTCGGTCAAACTCCCTATATTTCTGGAATCGGATACCCTGTGAAAAATACTTCCCATGAAAAACCTTTTTAAATTCTTCCCAAATGAAGGGGGCATCATCCGGACCAAGCTTCCCTTTTGATGAGAACACAAAAGTGCGTTATACACGTTGCTTAAATTAATATTATTGCTAACAAATAATGATGAAAGGGCTGCATTAATTTTATATTTTATTTGGCACAGATTATCGTAAATCAGAGTTTAAATATGCATTTGGTTGACTTCAAGCCTAATTACACTGGAACAGAATTGAACCTGGTCAAGCACACTTGCACCCGAGGGACACATGGCAGCCATCTGGAGGCAATGCGTAATGAAACATCCAAGGGCTTAGATTCATCAAGCCAAGAAGATCTGCAATTGGATCTCCCAGCTTCCTCCAAGCTCCCAGCCATCTGCAATCAATTGACTTTATGATTCCAAATCAGCATCATCCCATGAGCCAGCATAAGTTGTTTTCCATTTTCACCGTCCACGTTCCAACTCATCCCAGCTTCCTCCAATGTCCAACCGTGATCTACACCATCCACATCTGCATCTGATGCTTTCGGACCCGTTTCAGCTCCAACATCGCAGCAACCGTGATCAAAGCCTCCTCCTTCCGCGATCAGCTCGTTCTTCCACCCGAACCCGTGAAAATTCCCAGCCACCCCGTCTTCACTGCATTCCAGCCGAGATCAGCGCCTCCCAGCAGCCCGTGACCAGCTCCCGTGCACAATCCCAGCATCTGCCTCCTCCTCGAGTGTCACGCGTCTCACCCTCCATGTCACAGATCCCAGCATCCCGTCTCCATAGCGTCCGTGAAGCCCCCGCGATCACCTCTGCATCCGTGATCTGCTCCTCTTTCGCCCGCCTCACGCGTCCATTCCTTCCGATCCGCCCGCCGATCGCGCGAAGCACTCCCCGCATTCAGTCCTCCTTCATCAATATCTCGCGATCAACGTCCGAAATTGATTCCGGTCTGCCCATCTCCACCGTGTGCGCTGAGGGCGGATGCGATCTATATATCTCTCGGTTGAAGAGGAGAAAATGGAGGGGGGGCCATCGAAGAAGAAGAACAGGGGGGTTCGGGCTGCTGTAGAGTTTTCAAACAAAAAAAAAGAGAAGAAGGAAACAGGGTATGCCCTATTTCTGAAAAGAAAAAAGAAAAAAAAAGGGAATAAGAGAGGGAAAGGCTAGTGTTTTTGTAATGGGATGCTAACACCTTTGGTCAAGGATGATGGAAGAACCCTTGATAGTTTGCTTTCTTCAAGTAAAATTCTGAACGATTATTTTCTTTGATTTACATCTATTATATGCTCTTGGTTCTTGCATACTTATTTGTTAGATAGATCTTGTACGGTTTATATTTATTGATGCATGGGTTGTTTCGATTTTTGATTTATCGTAGACGTAACCGGCACGATAAATACTTGAATGTTGAATTTATGTTTTTAAATTATATATTCCATGCTTAGAACTATTCTATCTAATTAATCCTTAATCAAGAATCGCAAAAATTTAATTGTTGAAAATTACATTATCAAGGGAGAATCCAGATCCCTAGCCTTCTTTATATTCTTGAACGTTGTTTAATTATCTATTATTCTCTGCTTTTAATTTTTGAAGATCAACTAAAAATCACATCTAAAAATTACGCTAATAATCTATAGATCGTTCTCTGAGGAATCGACCTCGGACTTCCGAGTTATACTACTTGTGTGATTCTCCTGCACTTGGGAGAACAGTTTTATTTTTGCACCACCTTTCTCCATCTCCCACCAGTCAGCTGCCCACCCTGTAACATAAAGGTGGCAAAAAGGACTTTCTCCTCATCAGGGCACCTCAGAGCTTGAAAGACTTTCTCAATCTGTTTCAGCCAGCCCTCAGCCTCCATCGGGTCAGCCGTACCTTTAAATGCTGGGGGTGCATACCTCTGAAAATCCAACAAACTGACTCGGTGCTCCAGCTGAGCTGTAGTGCCTTGGAACTGTTGCTGTTGCTGCTGCTGTTGTTGATACATTGCTTGCTGCTGCTGCAACTGTTGCTGCAAGAACTGTTGCTGCACCTCTACCATCCTCATCATGTCTACTCTGGCTGTAGCTTGCTGTTGCACCATCATTTGCATCAACTGTGAAGCACCTATTGTCTCCTCAAGTTGAATACTTGGTCCTTCGGATGTCCCAATCTCCGGAGCTCCCATCTCTGGAGTACTGCCAGTAGGGTCAATAGTGTGCTCCTGCTATGGCACACCCCGAATTGGCGTGGATGAGGTACCTTCCAGCTGTCCAGAGGGTGCCCAAGTCGTGGAGTCATCTACAAATCGGGTCGGCCTTCTGGCACGCCCCCGACCACGCCCTCGCGACATATCAACCTACACCAATTTTTCCAGCATCAAGATTATCAGATTGAGAAAATTTTGCATCCTTCATATGCTAATCACACCATTTTAATATCTTACATGTTTAGTGATTTTCCCCACTCAGGCTTACTCGAGCCTAAACCCTAGGATTCCTGAACCTTAAGCTCTGATACCACTCTGTCACGCCCCGAACCCATCACCCGGATCCAGCACGCGACCGGCCGCATGAGCCCTAGAGCAGTGCCCTAAAGATCATGCAAGGCCTAAAAGGTACAATATTCACATATATGCCAAAATCAAAGATTAATGTAAATTAATCAAATCCAACTAAAATGTATTGATTTATTACATAATTTCAAATGTCCATAAATAAAAGATAGATTAACTTCTATTTATCCAGCAATCAGACTTCATGCTGATCTCATTTCTCGTCCCACCCAATGGACTCTACAAATCCAGTGCCTCTGAAAAAGAAAGTAAGAGTAGTATGAGCTTTTCCAACCCAGTAAGAATTCCAACAGCCACACACAGTAATAATAATAAAATAAATCAAGCATCAAATAAATGCTATTTCATCATTCAAAAACTCAACAAGCAACAAATATATATAACCATTTCATATACATAAATTCTTTTTCACATTATGTGATCCATTCACATATTACTCTGATTCCCAAGTTTCAAAGTTTTTCACTTCTGGCTTTGGACTAACCAAGTTCATGTCCCAGTCCACGACTGCACAAATCCCACGCATAAGCTCGTGGCAGCTATCCCACGCGTAAGCCCGTGGAGGCTATCCTACGCATAAGCTCGTAGAGGCTATCCCACGCGTAAGCCCGTGGAGGCTATCCCATGCATCAGCTCGTGGCAGCTATCCTACGCATAAGCTCGTAGAGGCTATCTCATGACAAGGTTAGTCCAACCCATTCTACATGTCTAGTTTTACATGTTTAATCAAATTCCAATCACATCACATATTTTCTTAAATTCTCAAAAATATGTCAATTCTTTTCAATTTAATTATTTTAATATTTTCATAACAAAATGCACATCTCATATGTGTCATATCAGCTCATAAAATAAATAACAACATAATTATAAAAATATATCCAACGATAAATCCAACAAATACATAAATAGAGGTGCTCAGATGTAGGGATTCTTACAGGAATTGTAGACTGACGTTACCACGGATCTGAATCACAACCTACGCGCTGGGGTGCTAAGTCCCCTGATCAAAATCTCCTGTTACCGCTGACTCTTTTCCTACAATATTAATTATAAATCACAAACTAAATTATTTAATATTAAAATATTCTGAATCATAATTCTCATGTGTTATGGGGTCCATCATTAGGTCCCCAAACATCTCAATCCTTCCAGATCTAGGGCAGTCGGGATAGCCCGACTTCCACCTTGTACCACCAGCCTACGTCATCGCCAGCCATAGCCGCAGCCATGCCGCGACGATAATCGGTCCCGGTGAAGAGACCAAAAGAAGGGGTGGATGAGAGAGAAGGATTCTTCCTCCACCTCTTCGATCCAAGGGCACCAGCCAGGGTGGCTGTGCCCTCACCTTCCCCACCCTCGGCCACCATTGGCCGAACCATCGCCGGCCGCCCCTGCTGCAGTCGCCGGCGATGGTGGCTAGCCCAGAGAAAGAGAGAAGAAGAGGTCTCCTCCTTTTCTTCTTCTTTTTCTTCTCCTTCTTCTTCTTCTTCTTCCACCGACACTGTCCCCTCGCCCTTCCTCCATTTCTTCTGAAGATCCACTGGCAGTGGCTCGGCCACCACCCGACGGCAACCCCAGTGGCCCCCGACCGCCGCCGCTGTCGCTGTCGGTGGCCAGCTGACGCGAGAGGGAGAGAAGAAGGAGGTGGAACCGTGCGGGATGCCCTCGGTCCACCATCCCCATCCCCACTAAAACCCTAGAAATCCCTCACCCATCTCCATACAACCCGATCGACGCCCAACACCATGGATCCCGACCAATCTCGGCGGCCGGCGGCGGCAACAACCGGAAAGAAGAGGCCGAAACAGGGGTACCATGTTTCGAACTCTTCTCCGATGATTCACCGGCCAAATCTCCAATCCAACACATCCCTAACCCTAGCAAAGGAAGCACAAGGGCCGAGCCATGCTTACCTCGGTCTGGTGGGGGTGTTCCGGCGATCTTGCCGACGAGAAATCAGAGAGGAAGCCTTGAGAAAATCCTCTGATCCCAAGCTGTGGAGGATCTTCACCGAAGGGAAGAGGAAGGCTTGGAGCTTCCCTCGTAGCCGGCCGGATCTCGGTCTCCTCCGGTGAGTCGCCTCCCCCGACGACCGGCCTCCCCTCACGCCGCCGCCTCCCCCCTTTGCAACCTCCTCTTCCACGATCGTGCCTAGGGCACGATCGTAAAAGGGAGACGGGCCCGGTCTTTTTGGGCCGGCCCGTTATCCCTCTCTTTTTTTTTTCCTGAGTTTTTACACTATGGTTGGCGTGAGAAAATAATTTGGCATGAGATAAGAATGGTTGTTGGTGTGAGAGAGAAGGGAGGAGTCCTTCTCTTACAAGGACTCTTAATTAAAGGGAAGGATATGGCGTGTGGGATGGGTTGTGGCATAAGGATTGGGAGGAGTCCTTCTTCCACAAGGACTCTCTAATAAGGTTGGGTATTGCATGAGGAAATATGATGGGAGATATGATGAGCCAAGAGGAGATGAGCATACCAAGGTTATGTCCAATGAGCCTGTTGCCTCTACTGATGAGCATACCGAGCCACTTTCCCACATGGAGATGCATTCAGCAGAGCTAGAGTTGGGGCATAAAGCTAAAGACTTCACAACATCATTTGACTTTTAACCTCCACAACTAGAGAGCGGCTTGAGCCACACTGTCAAGTTGGATGAGGAGTAGATGAGATCCATTATTGAGCAGTTGATTATCGGAGTGATGGCATCCAGAGTTATTGCTTAGGGAGAGCAGCGAGCCCTTGAGTCACCACATGGTACACTGCCAACAGGCTAGAGATTGGAACCTCATATTTCTACATTGACCTAGATGATAGTTGAGTTGAGGCATGATGTCTCGAAAACCTGATTCTTGGTGATTAGTCAGCGCAGGAGGACAACAAACATAGAGGTGGAGATAAGGAACTTGCAAACTTTTGGGAAGAAAGAGATCAAGCAATTTATTGTGGATGCTCAAAAAATAAGTGAACAAATTCCAGGAATGTTCAAGGAAGTTCACGATGAGTTGATGCGACTAATTGAGTCTCTTACTGCATTAGCATCTACTCTACCTCAAACAAATCTAGGCCCTAAGAACCTTCATCTTCTCATTTTGTATAGATTCCTAGGATTAATTGAACTACATCTTATTAGTGTACTTTAGCAAGTACTTTTGTTTCTTTTCTTGTACATAATGATGTTTAAGTTCTTGGCATTTGACATGATCTCTTATGTTTATCTATCTTCCCTGTATTGTGACTCTATGTATTTTGGGATTATTCTATGACTATTCCAATTTTATGAATTTATGCTATAAAAGTTTTTGTATCTATCTTTCTTTAACTTACATTTTTGATTATGACAAAAAGGGGAGAAACAAAGAATAATGGGAAGCAAAAAGCAAATTATGGAATTGATGCAGGAGCATGAGCCCAAGCTTGGGACATGCATGGAGATTGAGTCTCCTCCTTGGATGAGCATTAAGTCATATTGGGTTTAGTTGCTCCAATGCCTAACTTAACTGAGTCCAAGGCGTTAAAGGGTCTTGATTTGTTTTAAGAGTTGTGTGATGAGTCCACGTGTCATGTGGAGAAGGGTCCTAAAAGAATTGGTCTTCATTGAGTTGGACTCTTGGTCATGCGGCATGAAGAGTCCAAGCCAACTTGGACTCTATCCCACGCGCCAAAAGAAGATTCAATTTAGGTAGGAGTCTTAATTAGTAAGTTATTTGAATGAGTCAATTGTTAGATTTAAATTTAAAAGAATCTATGTTTGGTTGGAGTCCTTTAAAAGTCAAATTATAAGAGTCCATATTTTTCTAACTTCTTACTCTTTAAATAGCGGAGGTTGAGGAATAAAATTTAGAATTAATTTGAGTAATTTTTTTTTGAATTTTTGAGGGCTTTGAGAGCCCTTCACGTGGGAAGAGAGCCTCTTCTCCTTCCTTGGTGTGACGCCAAGAAGAGGTGAAGAAGGTGCGACTCCTTTTTCGCTCCCACCTAGTTTTATGGGTATTTAAGTGGAGGTGAGACTCTTTTCTTAAACCCATACTTATCCCTTCTTAGAATTCTTCTTCCTTTAGGATTCCAAGACTCCATCCACGTTCAAGCCCCCCCACCCTCACATTCAAACCCAAACTAATTTGGGTCGCAAGCTACCTCTATCCCCCTAGCCCAAGTCAATACAATTTCCAAAATTCAGCCACCAACCAAAGACCCAATTGACATTAATTAGCTACCTTCCCATCTTCTTCGTCCTCCTTTCCCCATCCAAGAACGCTAGCCACCATTGCCAAAGGAAAGAAAGAGAGAGAGAGAGAGAGAGTTTCAACCCTCATCAACAAAAATTCAGCAATACCCATCCTTGACTGCGTCAGAAATGTGGAAGTAAAAGAAGTAATTTTAAAAAATGGAAGAATTAGAACTTCTAAAAAGAGGAAAACCATGTGTTTAACAAAAAGGGGGAGAACAGCGATACAAAGCAACAAAAAGAGGGAGAACTATAATACAAAGCAAACTTTGCAGTTTTTTTAAAGAAATTTTACTCTACTTAAGAACTATTCAATCAAATGCAAAAGTAAATTTTATATAGCTAAATTTATGGTAGCATACAAAAAAAATTTAATTATCAAAAAGATGTCATTCTTCTTTATACTAATTTCTTTTAATACTCAAATATTTGTCATCATCAAAAAAGAAAAGATTGTTGATCTAAAAGGTTTGATTTTGATGATAAAAAATATTTGAATAAAAGGTTCACTAATCAATTGCTTGGAGTATACTAGAATTTTCGCAGGAAGCCAAAAAAAGGCCGACAGGCTGTCTGTTGTCGAATTCCTGTTTACCTAAAAATATGCTAAATAGATCGTTGTTAGAACCGACAGACAAAGTTTAATTTAATTACACTCTTACCTTTTCTACTCGAAGAATAGTGGTTGTAAGAGGTCGATCCACAGGAAGGCAGTTGGAGTTGCATAAAAATCAAAACGTTCACTCAGATTCAAAATCGATTTTTAAATAACAAAAGAAAAACATTACTTCGGGATGTTGAATGATTCTCTAGTCTACCAGAGAATGTTTTTTATTTGAAAATAACGAAAAGACAGATACTTGGAATCGAAGAGCATTTATAAATTTATTGAAATATTTAACTATTCAAAGAAAAATTTTGGCATGGATGAAAATAGTTCTTAAGAAGATTGAAGTCTGGAACATAGATTGCATGAGAGAAAATTTCATATATTGCATGAAAGAAAAATTAAAAGATTGCATAAAAAAACAGAAATTAAACTGCACCTAGAATAAGGATTGCATGAAAGAGCATTGATGGATTTCATAAAAAGACAACTGATTACAAAAATAAAAATGGAGATTGGAAGCCTAATGTTTCTTTTCTTCTGCAAATAAAAATAAAATAAAAATAAAAAAATTGCATTTTCTCTCCCTTTCTCTCCTACGGTGGAACTCTCTCTTCTTTTTTTTTATTTTTTTCTTTTCTCAAGAACAGAGCATCCTCTGTTCTTCCTTCTTTTCTTTTGAACCAGCAGAGCACTCCTCTCCGCCCCTGTTCTTTGGCCCAACCGAGCACTCTCCTTTTTTGAACCAGCCGAGCACCTCTCCTCCCCTCATCCCCTGCCGATGGCCTCCTTATATAGGTCCCATCAGCCAGCGAGCACGTGGAGAGGATGCGCGATCGCTGGGAGCTGATCATGGGTGAAGATCCGGCGCAGATGCAACGATCACGGAGAGGGGGTCATAGGATGCGGAAGGGAGCTGAGACGCGGCTGGAGCGGCTCCTTGATGGCGAGAAATGGAAGTATCCAGACATGGGGCTGCAAGCATCGTGGGAAGATTTTTGAAATGGGGGACAACAGTAGATGTGGGGGAGGCGATGATGCGCATCCTGGCTGGGACGCTTTTCGGATGAAGAGGACGGCTGTGATGCAGACGCTAATCCGGAGAGGACACCGCAGGATCATTGGGAGGATTGCACGTGAATGGCTGCTAATCCGGAAGCTGAGACACGTTGTGGAACGGATGCTGGAAATGGAAGAAGTTGCACGGATGCTGGGATGGATTGCGGAGGAGGCTGGAGCCTGTTTTGATGTGGATGAGGCGGACGGGCGCGGGATCTGATCTGGAAGGTGATCCGTGGAAGATGGACGGCCGTGATGCACTGCAGGAGAAAGAAGAAGAACAGTGAATAGAGTATATTTTTCGTAATACTATTCATATGAATAGTGATTTCAGCATGAATAGTAACTTCAGGAATGAATAGTATTTTCAGCTATTCTTCATGAAATTGGAGGTTAAAAAGTTCTTTTTCTTTGTGATGAAGTGAGAGTGGGAATCTCTATTTCGGAAGAGTGCGGGTGCTAATCCGGAAAGGAGGGAATGCGAGGATCACTGGGAGATCGCACGCGGGCTCGGATGTTTGGGTGCAAAAGTGCTCGATCAGATCATGGCAAGATTGGGCCCGCGCGGTTTGGGGCCATGATGCATCCCTCTAAACCCTACCAAATGTGCATTTAAACTTGAATTTATACTAACCTGTGCCAAACAAAAACATAATATTAACTTAGTGATTTTATCGTTATATGTTAGCAGTAATACTAATTTAAGCAGCGTATAGATCGTACTTTTGTGCTCTCATCACACTCCCCAACTAGCTTATTGCTAGTCTCTAGCAATTAACGAGCAAACGATAAAATGAGGGCACAAAAGATGTAGTCTGTAGAGTGATTGATTATACCCTTATTTGATTTTGATGAGCTCAAAGCATTTGAGTATATTTAATGTTGTACTAATGAATTCAATCTAGTATTTCAGGCAAATATATGTGAATTTATCTTTAAGAGCATCGAGCTTTGGTTCAAAGTCATTTGGCTAAGTGTTGAACTTAATTAAGCCAAAGTCTGAAGCTCGAGTCGACTCCAGAAGATTGCAAGTCGACTCTAAGTGTTTCAGAGGTTCTGGCACAAGCTCGAGCCGACTCCGGTACACTACGAGTCGACTCCGACTGAGAACAGACGCAAGGACAGAAAGATGAATTTCAGACCCTGTCACCGAGTCGACTCCGAAGATTTCGAGTCGACTCCGATGCATGCCGAGTTGACTCCCGACGGTTCCGAGTCGACTCCAAGGAGTAACAGACAGAAAGACAGAAAAGTATTTTCTATACCCTGTTACCGAGTCGACTCCAAAAGGATGCGAGTCGACTCCAAAGTTTGGCGAGTCGACTTCTAAATATGCCAGAGTCGACTCTCAGAGGAAAGCAGACTGAAAGGCAGAAAACCAAACATAGTGACCCTGTGAACGAGTCGACTCCGAGAATACGAGAGTCGACCCCAAGTCAGCCGAGTCGACCCCAACAAAGTGCGAGTCGACTCCGAGGCAGTTCAACTCGAAAGACAGAGGATCAGTTTTTCGGTCTCTGAGAGCTGAGTCGACTCCAAGAGGATCCGAGTCGACTCGAGAGAGAAATGCAGAAAAATAAATCTTTGGAATTCTGAGAACGAGCCGTCTCCAAAATGCCGAGTCATCTTTAGATCTTGGCGAGTCGACTTCAGGGTTGGCCCGTGTCGAGTCCAGATCGGGACAGCACTTTAATTCAAATCCTGAATAATGGACGAGTCGTCTCCAGTAAAGCATGAATCGACTCCAGCAACAGCCGAGTCGACTCCAGATCGAGCGAGTCGACTCCGACCCCAATGGATACATTGTCAGGAGATGCAGACTGTGCAGAACGGCCACAAATCAATGTCTAACGGCTATTTTTCAAAAGAGACTGTTTAAATAGCCAGAGGAAACAGTAGTAGATATCAAGAGAGCTATTCCATTCAAGTAAAAAGGATTTTCCACCTACCAAGAGTTCTCAAGAGTAAATATAAGCAAAAGAAGGAAGAGGTGCATTCAACTCCATCCGACAAGCACTTCTTTCGCTTTCAAGGCTCTCCTACTGTCCTCAAATCTTCACTACTTTCCAGAGGAGACCCAAAAATCGAGAAGTCCCAACTTTCCATTCCAAAATCTGTTTGAGGACTTCTAACCTTTACTTTGCTTTTATTGTTTATCACATCTGCTTGTTTAGAAGCTTTTTCTGTGAAATCCCAAACACTACTTTTCTTACTTGATTCAATCAGGGGATTGAATCAAGGGTTGTAGGGTTAGTTGGTGAGCCGAAGTTAAAACCAACGGTGTAAGAGTTTGATTGTAATCCTGAAAAAACAATCGGATGGTTCTAGTGAAAGAGTAGATGCCCTATAAGCCAATCATTTGATGGGTTTCTCTTTGTAATCCTCCAAATCATGTACTTTGACACTCGATATATATCAATAAAGGCATTATGTTTCATCATTTGCTGCTTATCTATTTTATTATTGGATGATGAATCCCATAAATTAGGACATTGGTTTTAGGGTTATGATGAGATCATACCAGTGATACCTAAAATCCTATAGTTCTAATTTAGAATATTTTCAGTCAAATTGGTATATTGAGTCGGAGATCAATATTACTGGAAAGACTGGCACATCTTATGTATGCTCGATGTAGAGGGTGATTGATCTCACAATCACTTGTGTGAGACACTAATACAAAGATGCAGGTTCTCATTAGAGGAATGAGTTCACTGAAATGACCAGCCATGAGAACATCTTATGGATTTTTACTTAATTATCAAAAGATGGTTCTCATAGTGGGAGTTGTGCAAGTGATCCTTAGACCTGAGATCACCATGGTACCTTGTGCACTTGAAGCTATGTTTTGGTTTACCCTCATTCATGACATTGCGTTGTGTACGGGGTATTTTGAATATAGTGGATTTTGCACGAAGGTTGTGAGTAGGTCAACAAGGAATCAGTCACTTCTAGTAAGAGAAGGTAACATCCTACTTACTCTAATCTTATGATGATTCAAGATGCCTTTGATCAAAGCAAAATGAATATTAGAAAGAGTTTCTAATGTTTCATTGTTTGAATTATCATATAAAAGATTGAGAGAGACACGAATAAGTGATTGAGTTTGATATTGATCCATACTCATGCACTTATTCAGGATGTAGTATGACTGAGGGATTGAATTGCACAGTAACTTGCCACTGAAGGATATGTTTGGATTTGTCCAATACATTCCTCATCTTCCGGGTAGACATGATACGTTGCTAGACGTCAATCATGTCTTGTGGGTTGATCGGATCAAAGAGTTTGATTAGATCAAAGCATCAGAAAGGTTCTGATTGCTAAGTTAGGTTTAGCACTAAATTGAACCTAAATTGGATTAGAGGTATTCTAATCAGGTTAGGTCAACTTGCACCTACACCTACTGCTGGCTAAGATAAGGAACCCATTGGGTCACACACAAGGAAATTGATCGAGGGTCTAATTGGATTAGATCATGTTTGCAAGATGAACATGCTAGCACGTGTTGCAAACCCTAGCTCCTGATTCAAATTAAATTCGAATCTGATTCTTAGGTTAGGTTGATCTAATATGATTAGATCATGACCTAATATGGGTTAGCCAAGAAGATCGTGTTGCAAACGGGACCGTACAGGGTGGGCCTGCCTTACCGGTCACGATTCCATCGCCCATGAAGATCAACGATGCACGGACGGTCTCAGCTCGCGGTCCAAGGCATGAAGAGCATGAGCGGAAACCTCAGCAGATATGGTTTTATAGGATGATTTGTCCAAAACAGACCCTCTCTTTTGCCTTTGAATTCAAAAGTACCTGCGTAGGACCAAGAAACCCCCGGCAAGAGTAGGCCAAAGACCGGACAGCAAGCGTGAGATGTTGGAACCCATTTGGCTTTAATTAGACCTGATTTGATTAGGTTTAATGTTCTTTAAGTTGGTTAAACCCAATTGGATTGGGTTTGATAGGGCCTTCACTTCTGGACCATTGGATCACTCCCTGGATGAAGGATCTGGTCCACTGGTTGGCGCCTTCATCTGGACCATTGGATGGTTTCCTGGATGAAGGATCTGGTCCACTGGTTGGCGCCTTCATCTGGACCATTGGATGGATTTTTGGATGAAGGATCTGGACCATTGGTCAGCGCCTGAATCTGGACCACTGGATGGCTCTCTGGATGAAAGATCTAGACCGTTGCTCAGCGCCTGAATCTGGACTATTGGTGATGGCATCTTGCTTCTGGACCATTGGATGGCACCCTGGATGATGATGCCTTGATCTGGACCATTAGATGGTGCCTAGATCTGGACCATTGGCTTTGGTTCACTGCATTTGGGCCCTTGGATCATCAGGATTTAAGAGGGAGACATAAGAAAGAAGTTGATACACCCTTCTCCTTAGCACCCCATCATGATGGGATGCATCTCTTGGCACATGCCTCATCATGATAAGGTGTGTGGATGGGATGCATCCCTTTATGATGCATCCCTCCATCTCTTATAAATATGGAGGTGCCTTGGGGTTCTAAAGATCATCCAAGAAAAAGCCTCTTCTTCTCTCTTTCTTATTCCTTCTTTCTTGCAAGCCTCTCTCTTTTGTCCTAACCCAAGACAAGAGGGTCTTCTTTAGGACAAAAAGGCTAGTGAATGTTTTAGAGGTAGAAAGGAAGAAGGAAGTGAAGGAAAATCAGCCAATTAAATCCTTTGGAAGGATTGAACAATTAGAATCAAGTTTTGGTGGAGTTAGAGTCTTGAACCCATTCCTGTGTGGATCAACATCGGAGGGTGAACATTTGGGCACCTTAGGACATCTTCAGACATATTGGATATAGCGTGATAGGTATTCTTCTATACCAAGATTATATTTTCTACATTATTTGGTTATACTATTAAGGCGATCTTGGCTTATTAGGGTTTCATATAATGGGTTTTATAAGAAAATTTTATAATCCCGTATCTTCCGCTGCGCCCTAGGGCACTGGAAAACCCAACAGTGGTATCAGTGCCACCTTTAATCAGTTTAACCAAATGATAATACGTGCTATTATCTTGATGCTATTAGATAGCTATGTTGTTTGTACGCATGATTAGTTTATGCCATGAGATAGTGTTATATTCATGTTGTAGCATAGTATAATGGTTAGTGCTAAATTATAGAATGTGCAATGAGACCAATATAGTAGTATGAAAACTTTGGGCTGATCCATTCTGGAATAATCGACTCAGTTGGTGTCTAGAAAGAAAGCCACAGGTGGTTACTTAATTAGGACCTCAGTCTTTGAGTGAGGGGTGCCTCCCACCTGCTTTTCTGGCCAATTATTTGATTGTCCTTTATGGTTGAGCTTAATGTTAGTAAGATACTACTATTTAAAAGCCCTCACTAAATTCATAATTAAGTCGTAGTGTTAATTGCTTTAAGCTGAGCCATTCTGAATCAATTGACTAAGTTGGTGTCTAGGAAAGAGGCTACAGGTGGTTATTTAATTAAAACCTTACTAAGTAAGGAGAGCCTCCCATCTGCTTACCTGGCCAACTATTTGATTGACCTCCATGGAAAAGCTAATTGCTGGTATAACACTATAAAGGTCCTTCCTTCATGCTTAGATATTATTATGTCAATATCTATGCTAGCTTGTTGTGATTCTCACAAGGCTAGTATTAGGGATTGATATTGTAATATCTTGGTGCATATGATGCATATGGCATATTTTAATATGTTGCCTTGTTGTGATTCCCACAAGGGCAGCATTATTCAAATATGACTGTATAAAAATGAAGGGTTTGACTTAACTAGACATAATAGTTTGTTGTAATTCCCACAAGACTATATGTGTGCTAGAGGACAGAATAAAGTTGGAAATTGCATGGGATGCAATTGGAAAGAGTTTCCTACCTTTGAACTTATAAGGGCTTGTTGTGATTCCCACAAGGTCTTTTATAAGGAATTTGGATCTCAACCCCACTAAGAAAATTAGTATTTTCTCGTTCATCATACTTGAGGGTTATGATATTCGATAAAAATAGTGGGAGTAACAATTAGATAAAAGTCCTTGTCTGATTGAATACATGTCATCATGATTGGTCTGCTTATATTAGTGTTCTTTGTAATTATAGATTAATTCTGCAAAAATGGCATCTTCACTCTCACTTAGAGGTATCTTAGATACAAACAAATTGACTAGTCCCAACTATGTGGACTGGTTGAGGAATTTAAAGATTGTTCTCACACAAGAAAAACTTTCCTACATTCTTGAAACCCCTGACCTAGGGTCAGCAGGGGAAGATGCAACTGAGGAGGAATTGGCCACATATCGTATGTGGAAAAATGACAGTTTGACTGTCAAATATATCATGCTTGCTTCTATGAATAATGAATTGCAGAGGCAGCATGATAGCATGGATACTCACTCCATACTCCTTAACTTGAAGGAGTTATATGGTGAGCATAGCAGAACTGCTAGATATGAGATATCTAAGCAGTTGTTCCGTGCTAGAATGATCGAGGGATCGTCTGTGCAAGACCACTGTTTAAAGGTTATAGACTTGATCACTCGATTGAGTCAACTTGGCTTTGCTATGGACAGTGAGCTCAGTCAGGATTGGATCCTGCAATCACTACCCGACTCATTCTCGCAGTTTGTTGCGAATTATCACATGAACAAACTGAATTCCTCCCTGCCTGAGCTTCTAAATATGCTGAAAACAGCAGAGTCTCACATCAAGAAGGACAAGGGTCCGATCCTTCTTGTTGGTGAGAGCTCAAAGAAGAAAACGGGCAACAAGGGTTCAAAGAAAAAAATTAAACCCTAAGAGTCACATCAAAAAGAAGAAGGAAAAGAAAATCTCTGGACCCAGTACCTGTTTCCACTGCGGCAAGACGGGGCATTGGAAAAGGAACTGCAAAAGCTTTCTTGCAAGTGTGAAGCCTGATGCAAGTGTTGCATCAAAAGGTATGTTTTTATTACATGCCAATATGACATTAAGTTCTTCTGATTCTAATTCATGAGTATTGGATACCGGTTGTGCTTCTCACATATGCAAATCTTTGCATGGACTGCAGAAAATTAGAAGTCTGAAGAAAGGTGACTTCGAGCTATATGGCGCTGGAGGAGAATCCATCCAGGCTGAAGCTGTTGGCACCTACATACTAGAGCTACCCTCCGAAAAGTTCTTGAAGCTAGAAGACTGTTATTTTATGCCAAAAATCATTAGAAATGTAATTTCAATTCCTTTGTTGCTTAAGAAAGGATTCGAAATAAATGGAAAGAGCAATGGTTGCTCCATTTCTTTATCTAATGAGTATTATTGTCATGGCACTACGGAAAATGATCTTTTGGTATTATGTCTTAATAATGTTATGTTTCATATTGGCAAAGATAATAAAAGAAAAAGAGAGAATATTAATAATACCCTCCTCCGGCATTACCGATTAGGTCATATTAGTGAGACAAGATTACACAAGTTGTATAAAGATAAATTCTTTGACCCTTATGATTTTGAATCATTAGGAACTTGTGAATCTTGTCTTATGGGTAAAATGACCAAGTCTCCATTCTCGGGACATGGAGAAAGGGCAAGTGAGTTGTTAGAACTCGTACACACTGATGTGTGCGGTCCTATGTCAACTCCAGCTAGAGGTGGATACTCTTATTTCATCACATTTACTGATGACTTATCAAGGTTCGGTTTTGTGTATCTAATGAAACATAAATCCGAAGCCTTTGATAAATTTAAAGAGTATCAAAGTATGGTCGAAAAATAAACTGGAAAGTGTATTAAAATCCTTCGATCTGATCGAGGAGGAGAATACCTTTCTAGTGAATTTTTAGACTATCTTAAACTAAAGGGTATACACTCTGAATGGACACCTCCATATACGCCACAATTAAATGGTGTAGCTGAAAGGAGGAATCATACTTTATTAGATATGGTACGGTCCATGATGTGCTTCACAAATCTTTCAATTTCCTTCTGAGGACATGCCCTAGAAACTGCTGCATTAGTATTAAATAGAGTACCATCTAAGTCTGTATCTAGCACTCCATATGAGATATGGAAAGAAAAGAAACCTAATCTTAAGTATCTTAAGATATGGGGTTGTCATGCTTATGTCAAAAGAAATTTTGGACATAAGCTAAGTGCTAGATCGGACAAGTGTACATTTGTAGGTTATCCTAAAGACAGTTTAGGATATATCTTCTATGATCCTACCGAACAAAAGGTATTTGTTGCTAGGCATGCTACTTTCTTGGAGAAAGAGTTTTTCTTAGAAAAGGGCAAGGATAGAAGAATTGAACTTGATGAAGTTCAAGACCTACAAGGTGAGACACATAATAATCCTCAACCAGATGTACCCATGGAAGAGGTACAGCCACTACACACTACTCCTCTCCGAAGGTCAGAAAGAGTGCGAAATGCACCTGAGAGGTATGGATTTATTGAGGATGATAGTGTTATTTTGATGATTAACAAGCAATTATCTAGAGTATGTTATAAGTTAAATCGATACTACATTCTTAAGTCTGTTACTCTCAGTATATTTGTTTAAATTGATATAGATACATTTCATTGTTTATTTGAATGAATCTAACCTTGAGATGCAGCAAAGTGTGGATTGAGTCGACCCAAAGGATGATTGGGTCGACCCCGGCACATCAAGAAATCATTTGGCACACTTCTGCAAAAATGGCACAGATGAACAGTGTGTTGGGTCGACCCAAGGAAAGCATGAGTCGACCCAAACATCAAGATCCTCAAAACAACTCAGAAAATGGTTCTCTGGATTTACTGAGAGGGTCGACCCAAGATATAGTTGAATCGACCCAAGCTTGAGTCGACCCAAACCCTGAGAGGGTCGACCCAAAGGCAAGACAGAACAGAAGACAGAAAAGGTTCTCTGAAAACCCTGTTAGGGTCGACCCAAGAAGAAGTTGAGTCGACCCAACTGAACCTTGAGTCGACCCAAAGAAAAGTTGGGTCGACCCAAGTGAAGGAAGGCTGAATTTCAAAGTTTCTGTGGATTCTGAGAGGGTCGACCCAAGGAATGTTTGAGTCGACCCAAGTGAAAGTTGGGTCGACCCAAGGACAGGTTGAGCCGACCCAAACACGGGCAGAAGCATAACGGCTAGCACTGCAGATGTACTTTTTGTCCTTCCAACAGTGAGTAACGGCTAGTTTTTGAATTCTAACCATTGGGGCTTGTCCAATGGAGGTTGGAAACTATTTAAAGGGGCACTATTCATCAGATAGAACAGCTTTTCCAAAGAATATCAAAGAGTACACAAGAAAGAGAAAGTGCCCTAATCTTCTTCATCCAAGTGCTTCATTCAAGAATCAAAGAAAGAGGTTGAGCAGATTCAAAGAGTCATCAAGAGCTCCATCCACCCTTAAAGAGAGAAGCATCCTTGAAAAAGAAGAGAGAAGTCACTTCAAGCGATAAATACTTTCTAAATTCTTTGTTGATTATATTGTTTCATATGCTCATCTAGGAGTTTAAATCTTCTATCCATTATTTGTTAAACTACTTGTAAAGGTTGGTTGGTTAGCCCGCAAAACTAACGGAATAGGTTGATTGGTGAACCCGGAAAACCAATTGTAAAGGTTCGTTGGTGAGCCCAAAAAATCAACATAGGTTCGTTGGTGAGCCCGTAAAGCCAACATAGGTTTTTGGTGAACCCGGAAAACTAAGGTGTAAAGGTTTTTGGATTGTGAGCCCGGAAAACAATCCAACTGTAATCCGCGGGATTATAGTGAATTTCCAAGGGGTCGCTTGGGGAGTGGACGTAAGTGCTAAGGAGAGCACCGAACCACTATATTTCTTGTTGTTTGTATTGTGAGTTGTTTAAGTTTACTAACTCATCATTTAACACAAGTAAGATAATTAAAATTAAAAGAAACCAATTCACCCCCCCTCTTGGCTTGTCACCTTGGGCAACAAGTGGTATCAGAGCAAGGTGCTCCAATAGTACTCATTGATCTCACAATCAAGAGTTAAAGATCATGACAACCCAAGTGGGATGTTCTATGAGTGAGGGGCAATCTACAAATAGACCACCTCTATTTAATGGCACAAACTACACATATTGGAAAGTTAGGATGAGGATATTCATTCAAGCTTCAGATTATGAATTATGGTACATCATTACTAGAGGACCTCACACACCCACACTTAATATAGAGGGCACTATCATACCCAAACCAGAAATGGATTGGAATGAAAGTGATAGACGATTGGCACAGTTAAATGCTAAAGCTATAAATGTACTTTATTGCTCATTAGATGTAAGTGAATTCAATAGAATATCTACTTGCATCTCTGCTAAAGAAATTTGGGATAAACTTGAGGTCACTCATGAAGGGACCAATCAAGTTAAGGAGTCAAAGATAAACATATTAGTACACAAGTATGAATTGTTTAAAATGGAATCTACTGAGTCCATAACTGATATGTTTACTCGTTTTACTGACATTATAAATAGGCTTAAGAGTTTAGGAAAGTCTTACACTAACTCTGAATTGGTGCGAAAAATTCTCAGGTCTCTACCAAGAATTTGGGAGGCCAAGGTAACCGCAATTCAAGAAGCTAAGGACCTCAACACACTGCAATTAGAGAAGCTTCTAGGATCACTCATGACCCATGAGTTGACAATGAGGCAAAATTCAGAAGATGAGGTCAAGAGAAGAAAGCCCATTGCCCTAAAGACTACCACCCCTAAACAACAAACTGAATTGGAAGATTCAGATGATGATGAAGAATTTGATGAAGAAGGGATGGCTATGCTTGGAAGAAAATTCAGAAAATTTATGAGAGGTAAGAATAGATTCTATAAAAAGAAACCCTTCCTCAAAGGTAACTCAAGCAAAGAAAAGGGTAAGGACAAAGAAAAGAAAAAAGAAACTCCCATTTGCTATGAGTGTAACAAACCCGGGCCTTATAAGATAGATTGTCCGGATTTGAAATGGATGGCAAGAAAACTGAAAAAGAAGAACTTCATGGCTGAATGGAGTGAAAGTGAGGAATCAAGTTCGGAGGAGGAAGATCATCAAGAGACGGTCCAAATATGTCATATGGCCAATGACGATGAGGTAGATTCTGAACTTGACTGTGATTTTACTGTTGATGAATTACATGATGCATTCTTAGAACTCATGGAAGAACATAAGAAACTAATTAATAAAAATAAAGTTCTAAAAGAAGAAAATCAATCTCTTATCAAAGATAAGTTAAAATTGTCTCATAACTGTGAAACATTAAGTAGGAAACTTACAAATGAAACCAAGAATCTAATTGCTGAAAATATCAAGCTAAAAGAAGATGCTGAAAAATATAAATCCTTGGTAGATAAATTTACACTTAGTTCTACCAAATTAAATATAATTCTTGATAGTCAAAAAGCTGTATATGATAAGGCTGGATTAGGATATAAAACAAATAGGAAACAAAAATTCTTAAAGAACATTTTTGTAAAAGTTAAAAGTGAAAATATTACTTGTCATTGCTGCAATAAATTAGGACATAGAGCATATGAATGTAACTATAGAAAGTCCAGTCAAAACAAATTAAGTAATAATCAAAAGATTAAATTCAAGAAAGTTTGGGTTCCAAAAGGAACATCAAGTACTAACCCTAAAGGACCCAACATAGTTTGGGTACCTAAAGCTCTTTCTTGATCTTGATTGCAGGGGTGTCTTGCAGCTGATAAAGTGGAAAAACGATGGTATCTAGATAGCGGCTGTTCAAGACACATGACCGGTGACGTAGATCAATTTGTCACCTTGGAATCAAAGAAGGGTGGAGTAGTAACCTATGGAGACAATGGTAAAGGGCATATCATTGGAAAGGGTAAAATTTTAATTACTCCGTCTATTTTTATAGAAAATGTCTTATTAGTTAAGGGATTGAAACATAACCTGCTTAGCATAAGTCAATTTTGTGATAAAGGGTTTAAAGTCACATTTGAAGCATCTGTATGCATAATCACAAATCCTAAAGATAATAGCATTGTACTTGTAGGACAAAGGCAAAGAAATATTTACTTGGTAGATCTTCATGATTTAGACAAGAAAAATGGATTATGCTTAATTACTAATGAAGAAAAGAAAAATGAAACAAGTTGGCTTTGGCATCGTAGACTAGGACATGCTAGTATGGAATTAATCTCAAAACTAGTCAAGAAAGAATTAATAAAGGATGTGCCAAAATTGATTTTTGAAAAGGATAAAATCTGTGGACCATGTTCTTTGGGAAAACAAACTAGATCATCTTTCAAATCAAAGAATATAGTATCAACAACTAGGCCTTTTGAACTTATACACATGGATTTATTTGGACCCACTAGAACTGCGAGTCTAGGAGGGAAGAAGTATGGACTAGTTATTGTTGATGATTTTTCAAGATATACATGGGTTTCATTTTTGGCACATAAGAATGAAGCATTTTCAGAATTCTTGAAACTATATAATAATACCATAAATGAAAAGAAACTCACCTTAGTAGCAATTCGAAGTGATCATGGTACTGAATTTGAAAATCAACACTTTGAAGAATTTTGTACTAAAAATGGAATTTTACATCAATTTTCAGCACCTAGAACGCCTCAACAAAATGGGGTTGTTGAAAGGAAAAATATGACATTGGCAGAAATGGCACGCACGATGTAGTGTGAGTCAAATCTTCCAAAGTACTTTTGGGCTGAAGCTATAAGCACTGCTTGCCATATTCTAAATCGAGTTTTAATACGACCAATAACCAAGAAAACTCCTTATGAACTTTGGAAGAATAAGAAACCAACAACTAAATATTTTAAAGTATTTGGATGTAGATGTTTCATCTTAAACAATGGCAAGGAGGATCAAAGTAAATTTGATGCCAAGTCAGATGAAGGTATCTTCTTAGGATACTGCACATCTAGCAGGGCATACAGAGTATTCAATAAAAGAACTCTAGTAGTGGAAGAGTCAGTCAATATTATATTTGATGAGTCTGATAGTGAGTCTGCTAGGAAAGAAAATATTGTTGATGATGATACAGGATTTTATTGACTTTGAAAAGTTGAATATTAATGACATGCCAATTCAAGATAAGGGAGATGATTGCGTGCCACCACAATCTCAAAACTTGCCAAAGGAATGGAGGTATGCATATGGACACCCTAAAGACTTAATCATTGGTGATCCATCTCAAGGGATAAGAACTCGATCATCTCTTAGAAATTTAAATGATTATCTTGCTTTTGTTTCACAATTAGAACCTAAGACTTATGAAGAAGCTGAAAAAGATACTAATTGGATAAATGCCATGCAAGAAGAATTAAATCAATTTAAAAGAAGTAATGTATGGACATTAACTGAAAGACCAAAGCATAACTCAGTAATTGGAACAAAATGAATATTTAGAAATAAATTAGATGAAAATGGATTAGTTATAAGAAATAAAGCTAGACTTGTAGCTAAGGGATACAATCAAGAAGAAGGAATAGATTTTGATGAAACATTTATTTCTGTAGCTAGATTAGAGGCTATTAGATTACTTCTAGCATTTGCATGTTTCATGGATTTCAAATTGTATCAAATGGATGTGAAGAGTGCATTCTTAAATGGTTTTATTGAGGAGGAAGTATATGTAGAACAACCTCCTGATTTTGAGAATCATGAATTGCCAAATCATGTGTTTAAACTACATAAGGCATTATATGGATTAAAGCAAGCTCCTAGGGCTTGGTATGATCGATTAAGCAAATTTCTGCTTAATAATGACTTTAGTAGAGGAAATGTAGACAAAATACTATTTCTCAAAAGAAAGGACAAAAATCTATTAGTGGTTCAAATATATGTAGATGACATAATCTTTGGTGCCACAAATGATACTCTTTGCAAAGAATTTGCTGATTTAATGCATGGAGAATTCGAAATGAGTTTGATGGGAGAACTAAGCTTCTTCCTAGGATTACAAATCAAACAAACTAAGGAAGGCATTTTCGTTCATCAAACTAAGTACACAAAGGTAATACTAAAGAAGTTTGGGAATGAAAATCATAAGGGAGTAGGCACTCCAATGAATCCTACTAGTAAGCTAGACAAAGATGAAAAAGGGAAGAGTATTGATATTAAGCTTTATAGAGGACTAATTGGATCCTTGCTCTACCTTACTGCTAGTAGACCAGACATCGTATTTAGTGTAGGAATATGTGCTAGATACCAATCAGATCCTAAGGAGTCACATTTAAGTGCTGTTAAAAGAATCCTTAGATATTTAAGAGGAACTACCAATATAGGATTATGGTACTCAAGAGACTCCTGTCTAGATTTACTTGCATATTCAGATGCTGATTTTGCCGAATGCAAATTAGATAGGAAGAGCACAAGTGGCACATGTCAATTCTTAGGAAATAACTTAGTATCATGGTTTAGCAAAAAGCAGAATTCAGTGGCACTGTCCACAGCTGAAGCTGAATATATAGCTGCTGGTAGTTGTTGTGCTCAAGTACTATGGCTTAAGAAACAACTAGAGGACTATGGAGTTAAGCTAGATAATATTCCTATTAAGTGTGATAATACCAGTGCCATCAATCTTACTAAAAATCCGGTTCAGCACTCTAAAGCCAAACACATAGAAATACGATATCATTTTATTAGGGATCATGTGCAAAATGGAAACATATGTATTGAGTATATATGCACTGAAAAACAATTAGCCGACATATTCACAAAACCATTGAGTGAAGATAGATTCTGCACGCTAAGGAGGGAATTAGGCATATGTGATCCTTTTTATTGAAGAAATATAAAAGGGAGCAAGTAGTCTCATGATACATTCCTCCAATTTCTAAAAACCCACGAAACATGAGTCAAACTTGTTATCTATAGATTCCTTACTCATGTATCATTGTCCCAGAAAGAATTTATAAGGATTGGAAGCAAAGAAAATTTTTAGAAGCAAAAAAGAAGAGAAAAGAAAAATTCTGCACTTGGGTCGACCCAACCCAGAATAGGGTCGACCCAACGTTGAGTCGACCCAAGAAATTTCTTGAGTCGACCCAACGTCGGGACCCCACTGTTAAAGGGGGACCCGAGAGCACTATTAGGGCACTGTTTGCCCTTGTCCTCTTCTGAATACTCTAATCCCCACTCTCCAAACTCCTCCAAACTCCTCCAAACAGTAGATTACCTTAAGATCTTGGAGAAATGGGACCCAAAAGAGCCGTAGCCAAGAGATCCGGAAGAGTCTCACAGATCCAACGTGAGGAAAGGCAACCTACGGAGCCATCTACCGTGTCTCCACAACGTGAGGCACGTGCGGAGCCACCTCCTCCTCCTTCTCCCTCAGTTATACTTGCAAGATTTGCGGGGAGACCGGTTACAACGGGGAGAAGGATCCATTCCGAGTTCTTTGATCAAGAAGGGTTTAGGTTGAGGGAATGGATCCAAAGGCAAGGTTGGGAGTATCTTTGCTCCCTAGATGTGATGATCTACCCCGGATTAGTTCGGGAGTTCTATGCCTTCCTTAAAACTGGAATAGAAGGGCTTGTTTCGGAAGTTCGAGGAGTTAGGGTTCGAGTTTCCGAGGAAAGTTTGAGTGAGCTACTTCATCTACCCTGCGAAGGAGCCACTCCGGAAAAATCAGAAAACAAGATGAGAGCTCTGCAGATGATTATGAAAAATGAGGGCTTTGACTTCTCAGAAAAGGTAATAACAAGCTCTTTATCTGCTGAAATGAGATTATTGCTTAGTATCATAAATAGAATTTTATTTCCAAAGAGCGGGAGATTCAATCGCATCACAGAGCGAGATTTAGTAGTGATGGAGTATATTATTCAGGGTATTCCCCTGAATCTCCCGGCCATGATACTGAAGCAGATGAGGAAAGTGATCTGCAACTCCAGAGTATCCCTACCTTATGGTATGATACTCACTTTGGTTTTTCGACAGCACGGCATATCTGTCGAGGGGGAGGTATCCAGGCATCTGCTTCATACTGACACATACACTGCACGGACACTTATACGTATGGGTTATGAGAAACTGAACGGGCAGTGGATTCATACTGGAGCAGGGATTCAGGGTGAGGCACCAGAGGGTGAGGCAGAGGATGATGCACCAGATATTGGAGACCCTATCCCTAAGGATGAGGAGCATATGGATCATCCTACTGTACCTTTCGAGGCTGGACCATCGTCATCTGCTCCTCCGAGAGATACAGATGAGTTCTGGAGTAGGATGACTGAGATTATGACAGCTCAGGCCAGGACCATCACTGACGGGCTGACGAGCAGATTGGATATTATGTCAGCTCAGGCGAGGACTGTCACTGATGGGCTGACGAGCCGACTGGACATCATGACTGCGGAGATCAGTGATCTGAGGCAGCAGATAGGAGCACTCCGGAGAGAGAGAGAGACCCATGGACCATCTGTGCCACAGGCTGCTGAGTCAGAGATATCGGCACAGAGTCATCCAGCTCGTCGTGCTCCACGCCAGACACAGTCTCACCAGGCTCGACCTCCCCTCGCCACATACACTAGGAGGATGAGGACTAGATCCCAGCCATTAGATACTCCCTAGGCTGATATTAGCATTTCTATTTAGAGCCTAGGCTAGATATCTAGTTCTCATATGTATTTTGCTTTTATCATGTATCTTTAAATTTTGATTAAGGAACATTGTATTTGTTTTTGTTTTT
This sequence comes from Phoenix dactylifera, assembly GCF_051530095.1. NCBI lineage: Eukaryota > Viridiplantae > Streptophyta > Magnoliopsida > Arecales > Arecaceae > Phoenix > Phoenix dactylifera. The sequence goes on from NC_143202.1 coordinate 5,957,524, forward strand.
GGGCATGAATGTACTAAAATATTCCTATTTTGATCAATGAAGTTTGAATGTTTGTTATTTCTTGTGTCTTTTCCCATGCATCTATTTGATGATAACAAAAAGGGGGAGAAGTAAAGAAAGAGTAATGTAATAGGGGGAGAAGTAAAGACAGAGTGATAAGAGAAGTAAAAAAAAAAGGAGAAATAACAAAATAACTTGTAAAACAACTTGAAAATCATATAGGAAAGCATATGCATCCAAGGGGGAGCAATTTGCAATAATGAAAATGATCAAGTCAAAAATTTCTATCAAATTTTAGAATTTGGCACATAGAATTTCAGAATTTGGCACGCACCTTTCACACCTCGATACATAACCTGAAACTCATGTTTTATCTCAAATTTTTGGAGTTTCATCTTTAATGAATTATAAATGAAAGGGGGAGTAATTCAAAAAGTCAAATTGGCAACATTTGAATGATATAGGGGGAGACTTCACTCTTATATATGAAAAGCTGAAATTCAGCAAGTTAAGCCCTTTCAAAAACTGATTTTAAAGACAAGTATCAATAGGCTCATACTCTTTATTTTGTAATCATCAAAAAGGGGGAGATTGAGGATGATAGTGTTATTTTGATGATTAACAAGCAATTATCTAGAGTATGTTATAAGTTAAATCGATACTACATTCTTAAGTCTGTTACTCTCAGTATATTTGTTTAAATTGATATAGATATATTTCATTGTTTATTTGAATGAATCTAACCTTAAGATGCAGCAAAGTGTGGATTGAGTCGACCCAAAGGATGATTGGGTCGACCCCGGCACATCAAGAAATCATTTGGCACACTTCTGCAAAAATGGCACAGATGAACAGTGTGTTGGGTCGACCCAAGGAAAGCATGAGTCGACCCAAACATCAAGATCCTCAAAACAACTCAGAAAATGGTTCTCTGGATTTACTGAGAGGGTCGACCCAAGATATAGTTGAGTCGACCCAAGCTTGAGTCGACCCAAACCCTAAGAGGGTCGATCCAAAGGCAAGACAGAACAGAAGACAGAAAAGGTTCTCTGGAAACCCTGTTAGGGTCGACCCAAGAAGAAGTTGAGTCGACCCAACTGAGCCTTGAGTCGACCCAAAGAAAAGTTGGGTCGACCCAAGTGAAGGAAGGCTGAATTTCAAAGTTTCTGTGGATTCTGAGAGGGTCGACCCAAGAAATGTTTGAGTCGACCCAAGTGAAAGTTGGGTCGACCCAAGGACAGGTTGAGCCGACCCAAACACGGGCAGAAGCATAACGGCTAGTTCTGCAGATGTACTTTTTGTCCTTCCAACAGTGAGTAACGGCTAGTTTTTGAATTCTAACCATTGGGGCTTGTCCAATGGAGGTTGGAAACTATTTAAAGGGGCACTATTCATCAGATAGAACAGCTTTTCCAAAGAATATCAAAGAGTACACAAGAAAGAGAAAGTGCCCTAATCTTCTTCATCCAAGTGCTTCATTCAAGAATCAAAGAAAGGGGTTGAGCAGATTCAAAGAGTCATCAAGAGCTCCATCCACCCTTAAAGAGAGAAGCATCCTTGAAAAAGAAGAGAGAAGTCACTTCAAGCGATAAATACTTTCTAAACTCTTCTTTGTTGATTATATTGTTTCATATGCTCATCTAGGAGTTTAAATCTTCTTCCATTATTTGTTAAACTACTTGTAAAGGTTGGTTGGTTAGCCCGCAAAACCAACGGAATAGGTTGATTGGTGAACCCGGAAAACCAATTGTAAAGGTTCGTTGGTGAGTCCGAAAAACCAACATAGGTTCGTTGGTGAGCCCGTAAAACCAACATAGATTTTTGGTGAACCCGGAAAACCAAGGTGTAAAGGTTTTTGGATTGTGAGCCCGAAAAACAATCCAACTGTAATCCGCGGGATTATAGTGAATTCTCAAGGGGTCGCTTGGGGAGTGGACGTAGGTGCTAAGGAGAGCACTGAACCACTATATTTCTTGTTGTTTGTATTGTGAGTTGTTTAAGTTTACTAACTCATCATTTAACACAAGTAAGATAATTAAAATTAAAAGAAACCAATTCACCCCCCCCTCTTGGCTTGTCACCTTGGGCAACATTTATCATTAAGAATGATGAAGCCCACATCATTGATAATGATGACCCTCTGACCTATTCGGAAGCTATCAAGAGTAGGGACTCTGACAGATGGCTGGATGCCATGAAATTCGAGATAGATTCTATGTATACAAACCAAGTGTGGACTTTGGTTGATGCACCTGAGGGAGTGATTCCAATAGGGTGCAAATGGGTATACAAGAAGAAGATAGGAGCTGATGGCCAAGTAGAAACCTACAAGGCCAGGCTAGTGGCAAAAGGTTTCAGGCAAAAACAAGGTATTGATTATGATGAAACTTTTTCGCCAGTAGCTATGCTTAAATCTATTCGGATTATGCTTGCTATAGCTGCATACTATGATTATGAGATCTGGCAGATGGATGTCAAAACCGCCTTTCTTAATGGTCATCTTGAGGAAGAGGTTTATATGACACAGCCAGAGGGATTTGTCTCAAGAGGAAGAGCAAATCAAGTATGTAGGCTTAATTAAAAATATAGATGAACCTTGTGTGTACAAGAAGACTAGTGGAAGTGCTATTGTCTTCTTGATATTATATGTGGACGATATATTGGTCATTGGAAATGATGTTCCAATGATGCAATCGGTCAAGACTTGGTTATCAAAGAAATTTTCCATGAAAGACTTGGGTGAAGCATCCTATATACTTGGTATAAGGATCTATAGAGATAGATCTAAAAGGATGCTAGGTTTGTCCCAGTCTAGGTACATTGATAATGTGCTGAAGAGGTTCAGCATGGATGGAAGTAAGAAAGGTTTCTTACCTATAGGACATGGCATACAACTCTCTAGGAAGATGTCTCCTAAGACATCTGAAGAGAGGAATAGAATGAGTTCTATTCCCTATGCTTCGGCAGTAGGGTCGATCATGTATGCTATGTTATGTACCAGGCCTGATGTAGCTTATGCCTTGGGTATGGTAAGTAGATTTCAGGCAGATCCCGGGGAGGATCATTGAAAAATTGTGAAAAGCATTCTCAAATACTTGAGAAGGACTAGAGATGTTTTTCTGATTTATGGAGGATCAGAATTGGAACTAGAAGGCTATTCAGATTCTAGCTTTCAATCTGATCCAGATGATAGCAAGTCAATCTCTGGATATATCTTCACTTTGAATGGTGGAGCTGTGAGTTGGAAGAGTTCCAAACAGCAAACTGTAGCTGACTCAACTACCGAGGCAGAATACATAGCTGTTAGTGAAGCTGCTAAGGAAGCAGTCTGGATGAAGAAGTTCATCATAGAGCTGGGTGTAGTTTCTGAGATTGCCGAACCAGTCCCAGTTTATTGCGATAACACTGGAGCTGTTGCACAGGCTAAGGAACCAAGGTCTCATCATAGATCCAAGCACATTTTGAGACGCTTCCACCTTGTTCGAGAGATAATCGAAAGACAAGACGTCAAGATTGAACGAGTAGACACAAAGAACAATATAGCAGACCCATTTACTAAAGCTCTACCACAGCAGCAATTCAATCGTCACCTCGATTGTATGGGGTTAAAATATAAGGGCGATTGGTTTTAGTGCAGGTGGGAGATTGAAAGAGTAGATGCCCTATAAGCCAATCATTTGATGGATTTCTCTTTGTAATCCTCCAAATCATGTACTTTGACACTCGATATATATCAATAAAGGCATTATGTTTCATCATTTGCTGCTTATCTATTATATTATTGGATGATGAACTCCATAAATTAGGACATTGGTTTTAGGATTATGATGAGATCATACCAGTGAGACCTAAAATCCTAAAATTCTAATTTAGAATATTTCCAGTCAAATTGGTATATTGAGTCGGGGATCAATATTACCGGAAAGACTGGCACATCTTATGTATGCTCGATGTAGAGGGTGATTGATCTCACAATCACTTGTGTGAGACACTAATACAAAGATGTGGGTGCTCATTAGAGGAATGAGTTCACTGAAATGACCAGCCATGAGAACATCTTATGGATTCTTACTTAATTATCAAAAGATGGTTCTCATAGTGGGAGTTGTGCAAGTGATCCTTAGACCTGAGATAACCATGGTACCTTGTGCACTTGAAGCTATGTTTTGGTTTACCCTCATTCACGACATTGCGTTGTGTACGGGGTATTCTGGATATAGTGGATTTTGTATGAAGATTGTAAGTAGGTCAACAAGGAATCAGTCACTTCTAGTAAGAGAAGGTAACATCCTGCTTACTCTAATCTTATGATGATTCAAGAAGCCTTTGATCAAAGCAAAATGAATATTAGAAAGAGTTTCTAATGTTTCATTGTTTGAATTATCATATAAAAGATTGAGAGAGACATGAATAAGTGATTGAGTTTGATATTGATCCATACTCATGCACTTATTCAGGATGTAGTATGATTGAGGGATTGAATTGCACAGTAACTTGCCATTGAAGGGTATGTTTGGATTTATCCAATACATTCCTCATCTTCCGAGTAGACATGATACGTTGCTAGACGTCAATCATGTCTTGTGGGTTGATCGGATCAAAGAGTTTGATTAGATCAAAGCATCAGAAAGGTTCTGATTGCTAAGTCAGGTTTAGCACTAAATTGAACCTAAATTGGATTAGAGGTATTCTAATCAGGTTAGGTCAACTTGCACCTGCACCTACTGCTGGCTAAGATAAGGAACCCAATGGGTCACACACAAGGGAATTGATCAAGGATCTAATTGGATTAGATCATGTTTGCAAGATGAACATGCTAGCACGTGTTGCAAACCCTAGCTCCTGATTCAAATTAAATTCGAATCTGATTTTTAGGTTAGGTTGATCTAATATGATTAGATCATGACCTAATATGGGTTAGCCAAGAGTTGGAACCCATTTGGCTTTAATTAGACCTGATTTGATTAGGTTTAATGTTTTCTTTAAGCTGGTTAAACCCAATTGGATTGGGTTTGATAGGGCCTTCACTTCTGGACCATTGGATCACTCCCTGGATGAAGGATCTGGTCCACTGGTTGGCGCCTTCATCTGGACCATTGGATAGTTTTCTGGATGAAGGATCTGGTCCACTGGTTGGCGCCTTCATCTAGACCATTTGATGGATTTCTGGATGAAGGATCTGGACCATTGATCAGCGCCTGAATCTAGACTACTGGATGGCTCTCTGGATGAAAGATCTGGACCGTTGCTCAGCGCTTGAATCTGTACCATCGGTGATGGCATCTTGCTTCTGGACCATTGGATGGCACCCTGGATGATGATGCCTTGATCTAGACCATTAGATGGTGCCTAGATCTGGACCATTGGCTTTGGTTCACTGCATTTGGGCCCTTCGATCATCAGGATTTAAGAGGGAGACATGAGAAAGAAGTTGATACACCCTTCTCCTTAGCACCCCATCATGATGGGATGCATCTCTTGGCACATAACTCATCATGATAAGGTATGTGGATGGGATGCATCCCTTTATGATGCATCCCTCCATCTCTTATAAATAAGGAGGTGCCTTGGGGTTCTAAAGATCATCCAAGAAAAAGCCTCTTCTTCTCTCTTCCTTATTCCTTCTTTCTTGCAAGCCTCTCTCTTTTGTCCTAACCCAAGACAAGAGGGTCTTCTTTAGGACAAAAAGGCTAGTGAATGTTTTAGAGGTAGAAAGGAAGAAGGAAGTGAAGGAAAATCAGCCAATTAAATCCTTTGGAAGGATTGAACAATTAGAATCAAGTTTTGGTGGAGCTAGAGTCTTGAACCCATTCATGTGTGGATCAACATCGGAGGGTGAACATTTGGGCACCTTAGGACATCTTCAGACATATTGGATATAGCGTGATAGGTATTCTTCTATACCAAGATTATATTTTCTACATTATTTGGTTATACTATTAAGGCGATCTTGGCTTATTAGAGTTTCATATAATGGGTTTTATAAGAAAATTTTATAATCCCGTATCTTCCGCTGCGCCCTAGGGCACTGGGAAACCCAACATCTAGTCGGTGAGCCTATGAAAACCGACAGAATTCGTTGTGATCTCACGAAAACAACAAGTTGGGTTGTGAACTTATAAAACAACCAGCTGTAATCCAAGGGATTATAGTGAACTCCCAAGTGAAGCTTGAGGAGTGGACGTAGGAGCAAGGGTTAGCTCCGAACCACTATAAACTGGTTTGTGTTTGTATTGGCTGCTGCCCTCTCTGTCTCTCTTCATTCACTTCATCTAGTAACTTAACTAATTTACTTGCAATAGATTTAGTTAATTACTAATCATAGTTTTTAATTGGTCGAGAATTAATCCAAACCCAATTCATCCCCCCCTCTTGGGTTGTCTTCTTGGGCAACAAGTGGTATCAGAGCTGGAGCTCTTATATTAAAAGAGTAAAAGATCAAAATGACAACCCCTTTTGGATCTTCTCTTAGTGAGGGGCAATCCACCAATAGGCCTCCATTCTTCAATGGAACTAACTACACCTATTGGAAGGCTAGGATGAGGATATTTATCCAAGCCCAAGACTATGATGTTTGGAGTATCATAGTTAATGGACCATATATTCCTTCTATCTATGTAGATAACATTACTATACCCAAGCTTGAAAAAGATTGGGATGATAGTGATAGAAGGAAGGCACAACTAAATGCTAAAGCAATGAATGTACTATTTTGTGCCTTAGACCATAATGAATTCAATAGAATCTCTACTTGCAATTTTGCAAAAGAGATATGGGATAGACTTGAAGTGACCCACGAGGGCACGAATCAAGTCAAGAAATCTAAAATAAACATGCTAGTTCATAAGTATGAACTGTTTAAAATGGAATCTAATGAAACCATCACTTGCATGTTCACTAGATTTACTGATATTGTCAACGGCTTAAAAAGTCTTGGCAAAAGTTATACTAACAGTGACCTTGTCAGAAAAATTCTTCGATCTTTACCAAGGTCATGGGAAGCCAAGGTAACGGCGATCCAAGAAGCTAAAAACTTGAACAAACGGCCACTCGAGGAGCTCCTTGGATCTTTGATGACACATGAGCTCACAATGAAGCAACATAGTGAAGAAGAGTCCTCCCACAAAAAAAAGGTAATTGTCCTTAAGTCTACTTCTTCTAACAAGGATCCCTCTTGCAGTAGCAGCAGTGAAGAAGAAGACAATGAGGGAGATGAAGATGAGGCTCTTCTCGTGCGAAAGTTCAGAAGATTCATCAACCAGAAGAAGTCCTTTCATCAGAAGAGAGGTTCCTCAAGTTTCTACAACAAGGACAAAGGTAAGAAAAAGAAAAGTGAGGGAATCGGCTGCTATGAATGCAAGAAGTCGGAACATTTCAGAATCAACTATTCCTTGCTGAAGAAGGGCAGCAAATACAAGAAGAAGAAAGCTCTTGTCTCCACTTTGACAGACTCCGATCAATCATCATCATCATCAGATGAGGACAAGAGAAAAAAGCAAATTTTTATTTTATGGCAAACGAAAATGAGGTAATATTTGAAACACATTTAGATTTTACCTTTGATGAATTGTATGATGCTTTTAATGAACTAATGGATGAATATAAGACAATAAACCTTAAAAATAAAGAATTGAAACTAACTAATCAATCTTACACTCATAAGTACGATAAGTTAATTAAGGACAAGGACTCTATCATCAAAGAAAACTTAGAACTTAAAACAAGCAACCAATTGCTAACTCAAAAAACTAATACTTTAATTAAAGATAACGAAAGACTAACTAAGGAAGTTTCAGAACTTAAAAACAGTAACCGAACTCTGAAAGATAACTTTACAAAAAATCTAAATTTACTAAAAACAGAAAAACTGAACTTAACAAATGAACTTGAAAAATATAAACCTATAGTTGAGAAGTTTACCTTTAGTTCTGAAAAACTAGAAATGATTCTTAATAGTGAAAGAGCTGTATTTAATAAAGCCGATTTAGGGTATAAGCCTAACAACAAGCAAAAATTTCTTAAAAACTTTTTTGTAAAAGCCAAAAAAAGTAAAACCAAAAATATAACTTATTTTTGTTGTGGTAAAGTAGGACATATAGCAAATGTATGTAAATACAAAAAAACTGAAGTTAAAAGAATGATTAAAAAGATTTGGGTTCCAAAAGGAACCAACATTACTAACCTTGAAGGACCCAAGAAAACTTGGGTACCTAAAACTGTATGATTTTCTTGTGTAGGAGTGTCTTGCAGCCAAGGTCAACAAACACTGTTGGTACTTGGATAGTGGCTGCTCAAGACACATAACGGATGACAAGGAGCAATTCTTCACCCTAGAGCCTAAAGAAGGAGGCGCGGTGACTTTTGGAGACAACAACTAAGGTCACATCATTGGTATAGGTAAAATACAAATCATTCCTTCAACCTTCATTGATAATGTACGGTTTGTAGATGGTCTTAAGCATAACTTACTTAGCGTTAGTCAATTATGTGATAGAGGTTTTGATGTTCTGTTTAAGCCATCTTTATGCATCATAACCAACTCAATTGACAATAGTTTAGTATTCAAAGAAATAAGACGTGGCAATGTTTATGTAGTAGATCTTGAAGATCTCGCCAATAATAGTCGTTGCCTAGTAGCTAGTGATTCTAAAGTCAATGATGCAAGTTGGTTATGACACCGTAAATTAGGTCATGCAAGTATGGATACAATATCAAAATTAGTTAAAAGAGATTCTATGATTGGTTTGCCAAAGCTAAAATTTGAGAAAAATAAAATTTATGAAGCATGTCAATATGGCAAATAATCTAGAAGTTCTTTTAAATCCATAAATTGTGTCTCTACTACTAGACCCCTTGAACTACTTCACATGGATCTTTTTGGACCAACTAGAACCACAAGCCTTGGTGGAAACAAGTATGGCCTTGTCATTGTAGATGATTTTTCTAGATACACATGGGTCATATTTTTAGCTCATAAAGATGAAGCATTTTCAGTATTTAAGAAATTTTATAAGGAAGTAACTAACTCAAGAAATGCTTCAGTTATAGCTATTAGGAGTGATCATGGAACGAAATTTGAAAATCATCTATTTGATGAATTCTGTAGTAAAAAGGGAATAACTCATAATTTCTCTGCACCTAGGACACCACAACAAAATGGAGTTGTGGAAAGAAAGAATAGAATCCTAGAGGAAATGGCTAGAACCATGTTGTGTGAAAGTAACCTCCCAAAGTATTTTTGGGGAGAAGCCATTAACATATCATGTCATATACTAAATAGAGTTCTATTAAGACCAATTACAAAGAAAACACCTTACGAACTTTGGAGAGATAGAAAGACCTAAGTAAATTACTTTCATTTGTTTAGATGTAGGTGTTTCATTCATAATAATGACAAAGATAACTTAGGTAAATTTGATTCCAAATCTGATGAAGGTATCTTTTTGGGATATTCTACATCAAGTAAGGCTTATAGAGTCTTCAACAAAAGAACCCTTGTAATTGAAGAATCCATCCATGTTGTTTTTGATGATTCTAATGATGCTTCCTCCAACAAGAGAGTAGTATTTGATGATGATGCAGGAATAATTGAAGAGAAGATGGATCACATGACTCTACAAGAGGATGAACCCAAGCAAGTTGAAGAAATTACAACAAGTCAAGATGTAATTGCCGAACATGGGCTTACAAAGGCTTGGAGGTATGCTCACGGTCATCCTAAAGAATTAATCTTAGATGATCCATCTCAACCTGTTAGAACAAGAGCCTCTCTTAGGAACTTAAATAATCATCTAGCATTTGTTTCACATTTAGAACCTAAAAACATAAAAGAAGCTAAAAGTGATGTAAATTGGATAAATGCTATGCAAGAGGAACTTAACCAATTTACAAGAAATAAAGTATGGAACTTAGTTGAAAGACCCACTGAATACTCAATAATGGAACTAAATGGATATACAAAAATAAACTTGATGAAAATGGAGTTGTGATTAGGAACAAGGCTAGACTAGTAGCAAAGGGCTATAATCAAGAAGAAGGTATAGATTTTAATGAGATTTTTGCTCCTGTAGCTAGACTTGAGGTACTTAGATTGTTACTAGCATTTGCATGTAATAAAAATTTCAAATTATTCCAAATGGATGTAAAAAGTACCTTCTTGAATGGGTATATTAATGAGGAGATTTATGTAGAACAACCATCTGGTTTTGAGAATCATCAATATCCCAATCATGTTTATAAACTAAATAAAGCACTTTATGGCCTAAAATAAGCCCCTAGAGCATGGTATGAAAGACTTAGCAAATTTCTATTAGACCGTGAATTTTCTAGAGGAAATGTTGATACAACTCTATTTTTGAAAAAGAAAAACAAAAATATGTTAGTAGTGCAGATTTATGTAGATGATATTATTTTCGGTGCTACTAACAATCGCCTTTGCGCAGAGTTTGCTGAATTAATGCAGAGTGAATTTGAGATGAGCATGATCGAAGAATTGAACTACTTCCTCGGACTTCAAATCAAACAATCCAAGGAAGGTATTTTCATCAATCAAGCTAAATACATCAAGGAAATGCTAAAGAAGTTTGATATGGATGGAAACAAGTCAATTGGCACCCCCATGAGCTCATCATGCAAACTAGACAAAGATGAATCAGGTAAATCAGTAGATCAAAAGCTGTATAGAGGTATGATAGGATCTTTACTATATCTTACAGCAAGTAGACATGATATCATGTTTAGTGTATGCATGTGTGCTAGATATCAATCTAATCCTAAGGAATCACACCTAGTTGCAGTTAAGAGAATTTTTAAATATCTCATAGGAACAAAAAATATAGATCTATGGTACTCTAAAGAATCAAGCATAAACTTAATAGGGTACACTGATTCAGACTTCGCTAGTTGTAAACTTGATAGAAAAAGCACAAGTGGGTCTTATCAATTTTTAGGAGAAAACCTAATTTCATAGTTTAACAAGAAACAAAACTCGGTTGCACTATCGACGGCTAAAGCCAAATATGTTGTTGCCGAGAGTTGTTGTGCTCAAATTTTATGGATCAAGCAACAACTTGAAGATTATGGCATTAAATAAAATAAGATTCTCATAAATTGTGATAATACAAGTGCCATAAATCTAACTAAAAATCCAATTCAACACTCAAGAACTAAACATATTGAGATAAGACATCACTTCATTAGAGATCATGTGTTAAATGGTGATGTAATGCTTGAATTTATTTGCATTGATGATCAACTTTCTGATATCTTCACAAAACCCTTAAGTGAAGATCGATTTTGTATTCTTAAAAGAGGGTTAGGAGTGATTGATCCATTCTTGTGATACTCCCCTCTATTTCGTTGATTTTGATGATTAGCTTATGTTGGACATAGGATTTCTTGTCTATGGTCATCAAATCAGTCCTTAAGTCTTAAATATTTCCCTATCTCTCACTAGTGGCATGGAATTAACTAAGTTTTTGGTTATGTGGCAGAGTTCGAGTCGACTCGCGCATTTCAGAAGTCGACTCGCGGTCGAGTCGACTCGCGTCTTACTGGAGTCGACTCGAGGTCGGAAATCTGATTTTTAACCCTAATCGAAACGTTTTTTTCTTCACTTCTATTTTCGGCCGCCACCGTTCTAAAACCCTAGAGTCATCTCTGACCTCGTCTCCGACCCATTTTAGGTCCTTTCCCTTGAGTTTTCTTCCATTTTTCTTGTCCATCCCTCGGTTTTTAGGTCAAAATGCCTAGAAAAGCCGTTGTCCCGAGCCGAAAGAGACCTCTCTCTGCGAGCGGCGCCGAGCGACGGTCCAAGGCACGGAACGAACCCGTGAGGCCACCACCTTCGGTTCCTTCCCCACCTAGGCCGATTCCCTCGCGTTCGTGCGCCGGGAAGGTAGTCTCTACGGGAGGAAAGTCAACTTTGACTTCCTCTCCCGGAAAGGGTTCACCCTAGGGCATCATCTTAGGGCTCAAGGCTTAGAGTTCTTCTGTTCACTAGACCTCCCTACCTACCCAGGGTTAGTTAGGGAATTTTATGGCACTGTCACACGAGGTAGCGGTGGTATCCAAGAAACTGTAGCAGGTGTCCCTATTTTTATCTCGGAGGACTTCATTGCTCCAATCCTCCATCTCTCCCGAGAGGGAATTTTTTCCACTCACCCACATGATAGGATAGAGGCCCTTACGGCCATCTTAGGGAACCCACCTCAATCCCCTATAGAGGAGGTGTTTGCAAATTAGCTTTCAGCTGAAATGCGGCTTCTTCTAAGTATCATTTCTAGGACTCTCTTTCCCAAGACTGGTAGATTTGACTTCATATCTGAGAGAGACCTAGCGTTGATGTTTCATATTTTCCAAGACACTTCCATCAACTTCCCCAAACTCATCTATAAATATATCTGTGAACCCCTAGATAAACCTAGGTTGAGTCTCCCATATGGCATGCTCTTCCCACTCATCTTTAGGGAGTTAGAGGTCCCTATTCCTGAAAAAGAACCCACACGCTCCCTTAGGTTAATTGATCATATGGGTGAGAGGATTCTCCACAGAATGGGGTTCCATAAAGTCGAGGATGTTTGGGTTAGGAAAACATCTTCATCCACGCCATCCGACCCCACTACTCACTATTCACCTAGCCCTGACAATGACCAGGACCACTACACAGCTCCTCCTACTTTTCCTTCCACTTCTGGTCCTTCATTCCCATCTACTTCAGCTGGACCATCTACAGCTCCACCACCTCAGCAACCTCTAGAAGTCCGGATCAGCACCGAGCAGCTCTGGGAGATGAGATAGGAGATAGTGAGGGAGCTGAGAGATGATATATTGAGAGAGCTACGAGGTCCACTGAGTGCTCCCTCTACTAACGTCGTTCCCTTCTTAGCAGCCGTGTCCAAGATGGTAGCAGACCTTAAGGAGGAAATGTACAACATAAGGAGCCTAGTCTAAGGTCAATATTGGAGCATTAGCGACATCAAGGATGACACGAGGAAGATGCAACATAGCATCAGAGAAGAGCTGGGTAGCCAGAGTCAAGGTGCAGAAAGGCTTGCAAATGCCTTGATGTTCAAGCTTGACGCTATTCAAGAAAGTATGATCCAACTCACTGCGATACAATCCAGGGCCACCCGGAGATCATCGAACAACTAGGGAACGTATCTGAGGGGATAAGCTTGGTCATGAAATATACTAGACTGAGTATGGGAGCCACATCCTCCACTACTAAAAAACCCTAGTTTATTTTTTAATTTTATGATGTACAGTCCCTTGAGGACTTTTTCTGTTATGTATTCACATTTGTACTCAATTTGACATTAATACAATGAATAGAAATTTTCTTTCAAAACTGTGCAAATTGACTTCTTATCTTTTTCTGTGTTTTGTGCCTTTTTGCTATGATGACAAAAAGAGGAAGAAAATATGATGATTTGAAATGTAAAGAAAATCACTAAAAAGAAAATCCTTAAAGCAAAAAGTAATTTGTTCTTAATGGATTCAATACCTCGAGGCTCATTATCTCTCTGTTGGGGCTCCTCAAGGAGTAATCTCCAGAATCTATTCAAGAGATATTCGGAGATTAGTTGAATCATACTCAAGAATAAATTGTCAGATTTTCCCTCTCAAAGTAAGAATTTAAGCTCAATAGTCTCGAAAACTTAAACAAAATTGAATGCACATGTTGAGGGGGAGAATCTGAAATCTTAAGAAAGCAAATTCATTAATCACATATAAGCCAAACAATTGATTGCATGATTTGAAGGCTTATATAATTCCAAATGAAAGGGGGAGCTTTAATTTCAGAATTTATTGTTTCATACCTTTCAATTTTGGATAAATTAAATGACTAGACATTTAAATTCATTTCAAAACTTTACTATAAATTACCTGTTGGTTGAGCAATTCACTTTACAAATACTCAATATTTTGTCATCATTAAAAAGGGGGACATTGTGGAGTGATTGATTATACCCCTATTTGATTTTGATGAGCTCAAAGCATTTGAGTATATTTAATATTGTACTAATGAATTCAATCTAGTGTTTCAGACAAATATATGTGAATTTATCTTTAAGAGCATCGAGCTTTGGTTCAAAGTCATTTGGCTAAGTGTTGAACTCAATTAAGCCAAAGTCTAAAGATCGAGTCGACTCCAGAAGATTGTGAGTTGACTCTATGTGTTTCAGAGGTTCTGGCACAAGCTCGAGTTGACTCCGGTATACTACGAGTCGACTCCGACTGAGAACAGACAGAAGGACAGAAAGATGAATTTCAGATCCTGTCACCGAGTCGACTCCGAAGATTTCAACTCGACTCCGATGCATGCCGAGTCGACTCCCGACAGTTCCGAGTCGACTCCTAGGAGTAACAGACAGAAAGACAGAGAAGTGTTTTCTAGACCCTATTACCGAGTCGACTCCAAAAGGATGTGAGTCGATTCCAAAGTTTGGTGAGTCGACTCCTAAACATACCAGAGTCGACTCTCAGAGGAAAGCAGACTGAAAGGTAGAAAACCAAACATAGTGACCCTGTGAACGAGTCGACTCTGAGAATATGAGAGTCGACCCCAAGTCAGCCGAGTCGACCCCAACAAAGTGCGAGTCGACTCCGAGGCAGTTCAACTCGAAAGATAGAGGATCAGTTTTTCGGTCTCTGAGAGCCGAGTCGACTCCAAGAGGATCCGAGTCGACTCGAGAGAGAAATGCAAAAAAATAGATCTTTGGAATTCTGAGAACGAGCCGTCTCCAAAATGCCGAGTCATCTCCAGATCTTGGCGAGTCGACTCTAGGTCGGGACAGCACTTTAATTCAAATTCTGAACAGTGGGCGAGTCGTCTCCAGTAAAGCATGAGTCGACTCCAGCAACAGCCGAGTCGACTCCAGATCGAGCGAGTCGACTCCGACCACAATGGATACATTGTCAAGAGATACAGACTGTGCAGAACGGCCACAAATCAATGTCTAATGGCTATTTTTCAAAAGAGACTGTTTAAATAGCCAGAGTAAACAGTAATAGACATCAAGAGAGCTATTCCATTCAAGTAAAAAGATTTTCCACCTACCAAGAGTTCTCAAGAGTAAATACAAGCAAAAGAAGGAAGAGGTGCATTCAACTCCATCCGACAAGCACTTTCTTCGCTTTCAAGGCTCTCCTACTGTCCTCAAATCTTCAGTACTTTCCAGAGGAGATCCAGAAATCGAGAAGTCCCAACTTCCCATTCCAAAATCTGTTTGAGGGCTTCTAACCTTTACTTTGTATTTATTGTTTATCACATCTGCTTGTTTAGAAGCTTTCTCTATGAAATCCCAAACACTACTTTGTTAGGAAGCCGCCCATGCCGCAGAAAAATTTCAAAAATTTCAGATGCAGCGGAAGAGGCATGCGCGGGATCAACCGTTCATCGCATGAACGTTGTTTAAAACCATTCGTAGATAGATAAGGATTAGAAACATTTAAAAACATTAGAAGATCAGATCTTCACCTTGTGCGGGTAGATGATCACCGCAAACTGATGATCGTGGTTTTGGATGAAGGTTCGCTTGAAGCCGTTCAAGTGCCCGGCTTCTACGGGTATCTCCACGAAGCAGGAACCGATCCAAGCTCTCTATCTCCCTGGGGTGCTAGCTCCCTTGCAGAGATAACTTTTGATGGCTGATGTCCTCCCTCTTAATCAACCCTTGATTGTGCTTGGGAGGAGGAAGAAGAAGGATGCAAGTGGATGAAGAAACCAAGCTTGCTTGCAGCCCCTTTACTTTCCCTAACGTTGGAAGAAGGAAGGGAATAGGAGGAGGCCGCCAAGCACTTCTTTCTTCCTTCTTGCTGATGGCGGCTGAAACACTAGGAGAAGGGGAGGGAGGCCACGGCTGGAAGAAGGGCTTCAATTACCTTAGGGTTCCGCTAAGAGGTCCCTCTTTTAAAGGTGTGGAGCTCCTAACTTTTAGGAGCTCCTTATTTTCTTCCAAAGAGGGGCGCCGGCCCCTCTCTTCATGCCACACCCAAGATGAGAAGGGGAAGGGGCGTGATCCCCTCCTTCTTGTGATGCCCTAATCCTCCTCTAAGGAGGATTAGGAGTCTCTCTTATGGCTAAGTCCTAATCCAATTAGGTTTTAACCAAATCATGAATCAATTGGGTTCAATCTTTGCTAGTCCTAATCCAATTAGAACTTGAATGAACCATGACTCAATTGAACTCTTCAATCCTAATTCAATTAGGAGTCATGTTGATTTATTTGATTAATAATTAATTAGGACTTAAGAAATCCTAATCCAATTAGGACTTGTTTAATTGTAGTCCTAATCCAATTAGGACTCTAATTCGAAGTCCTAATCCGATTAGGACTCTAGAAATCCTACTCCAAGTAGGAATCCAAATTTAATTCAAAACTCCTAATCTAATTAGGATTATAGGAATCCTACTCCAAGTAGGAATCCTAGTCCTACTCCAAATAGGATTCCCAGTCCAAGTAGGAATCCTAGTCCAAGTAGGACTCTTGTTTTAAGTCCAATTAATTAATTCCGTTTGTTCCTTCTTCAACTTATTATCAATCGAATTGATTACTTATGATTCCTAATCACGATTCAACCATCGGATCGGTCAATGCCTCTAGTGTGTGTGACCCCATAGGTTCTACTATGACTGGTAGTGAGATATATTGTGATCTCTATTACAATATCATTGAAAACTCCTTTCAATGGATTGGAACGATTCTAACTTTACTCATTAGGGTTTATCGATCATCGAGATAATCCCTGTGAGTCCCACCATCCACCAGTGACATCTAGCAGCATGTAGTGGCTACCCAGTAGAATAGAATGATGAACCTCTAGGTGCAGTTATCATGTGATACAGTCCTTCTATCGTGGATTCCTATAGGACGGAGGTCATGGATAACTCGTCAAACCCCTTCGTGTGTCATATGTCAAGATTTATTCAACTTAAGTTCGAGAGCGGAGAACTCTTTCTCCACTGTGCAATCTACTCCGGCCGAGGTCTTACGAACTCAGTCTTATAAATCACATAGGATCTCTCCTTATCTATCAAGGTCGATAGATTCCTTATAGGTGCATACCCTACTCCTACAGTGAACCTACTGCAGCCAATCTACACTGCATGGACCCATATGGCTAGAGACCATGTATATGTGCAGTCAAACTACAATAACCTCACTGTGAGTAGCCGAAGCATCGCAGGTCAAAGGACCAGTCTCACTACTGCAACATCAAGCAAGTCACTGACGAGTGGATAGACATCCAAGTGACTTCTTGTCTTGGTCACGCTCAGTACCCTTGTTCTTAACAAGCATCTGCACTATTACTTTAATGTCGCCACACTGTGGACTCGAGTCTCGTCCATCCATAAGAAAAGCAATGTGTGCACTGATCGGATCGATCACCGTCCTTGTGATGATCCGCTGATCAGGAGCATTCAGAAATTAATCACCAATGATGCATGGCTCAAATTCTTAACTCTTAAGAATACGCATCATCATCTTATTAATTCTTGGACGATTCATAGACACATAAACAATATGAATAAAAAGATGCCTTTTATTTATTCAATAATAAATAGTCAAGTACAAAATTATGTCCCTAGAATTAACAATGTGTCAGCCAGATTGGCTTTTAGGGCATACATCTAACAATCTCCCACTTGCACTAAAGCCAATTGGTCATATATCTTAGGCCCATCTTCTCAAGGTGGGCTTCAGTCTTTTGTTGACTCAGCTGCTTAGTGAATGGGTCTGCCACATTGTCCACGGAGTCTACTCTCTGCACCTCGACATACTTCTTTTCAACATAGTCGCGTATGAGGTGGAAGCGCCGCTCTATGTGCTTGGACTTCTGATGAGACCTTGGCTCCTTAGCTAGAGCTATGGCGCCATTATTATCGCAGCAGAGTGTTATGGCATCTGATGTCATCACGTCCAACTCTGCAATGAATTTTTTGAACCAGAAGCCTTCTTTAGCAGCTTCAGAGGCGGCGATGTATTCAGCTTCCATAGTAGAATCAGCAATGATCGGTTGTTTAGAACTTTTTCAATTCACCGTACCACCATTGCACAAGAACACATATCCAGATGTTGACTTCCTATCATCGACATCAGTCATGAAGTCTGAATCTGTGTACCCTTCTACCTTTAACTCTGATGATCCTCCAAAAACCAAGAATAAATCTTTAGTTCTTCTCAAGTACTTAAGAATATTCTTCACAGCTGTCTAGTGTTCTTCACCTGGATTCGACTGATATCTGCTTGTGACACTCACAGCAAGGGCTATATCAGGTCGTGTACATAGCATGGCATACATGAGGCTCCCTATTGCCGATGCATAGGGGATCTTGCTCATGCGTTGAATCTCTTCAGATGTGTTGGGGCACATCTTCTTGGAGAGATGAATTCCATGCCTTAGGGGTAAGAGACCCCTTTTAGAGTTTTTCATGCTGAACCTTTTCAGCACTTCCTCTATGTACATCTTCTGTGATAGGCCAAGCATCCTTTTAGATCTCTCTATAGACCTTTATTCCCAAAATATAGGATGCTTCCCCAAGGTCTTTCATGGAGAACTCTTTTGACAATCAGACCTTGACCGAGGTTAGCATGGGAATATCATTCCCTATCAGGAGGATGTCATCCACGTACAGTACGAGAAATACGATAGCACTCCCACTAACCTTTTTGTAAACACACGGTTCCTCTTCGTTTTTGATGAAATCAAACGTTTTGATTGCGTCATCGAAACGAGTGTTCCAACTCCGAGATGCTTGCTTTAGTCCATAGATGGATCTTTGCAGCTTGCAGACCTTGTGATCTCCATCACTGGAAGTGAAACCCAAAGGCTGTTCCATATAGATATCTTCATCAAGATATCCATTCAGAAAAGCAGTTTTTACATCCATCTGTCAGATTTCATAATCATGAAATGCTGCAGTGGCAAGCAATGTTCGGATGGATTTTAGCATGGCTACAGGTGAAAAGGTCTCCTGATAGTCAATGCCTTCGCGTTGACTATACCCTTTCGCCACTAGCCTTGCTTTATAGGTCTCTACCTTTCCATCCGAACCTATCTTCCTTTTGTAGATCCATTTGCATCCAATAGGTACAATACCTTCTGATGGATCTACTAAGTTCCAGACTTGGTTGGAATGCATGGAGTCTAACTCTGACTTCATAGCTTCCAACCATTTCTCGGAATCGATATCAGATATCGCCTCATCGTAGGTTTTGGAATTCTTTGTGTGATCTCTATCGCCCACTAGGAATATTTTCTCGGTATCCTCTTCTAGTATACCTAAGTATCTATCGGGAGGATGGGAGACCCTACTAGATCTGCGAGGTGGTTGAGGGACATCGTGTACTGGCTCTGTATGAATGGGTTCGATAGGATCCATGACTCGTTGCTTTTCAAAGACTTTCTCTTCAAGCTCAATTTTTCTCCCACTCCCTCTATCAAGGATAAACTGGTTTTCCAAGAAGATGGCGTGTCGGCTCACAAACACATTGTGATCCTCTGAGATGTAAAAATTGTATCCTAATGACTCTTTAGGATATCCTATAAAACGAGCACTTATGGTCCTAGCCTCTAGTTTGTCCGCCTGTAGTCTTTTAATGTGGGCCGGACATCCCCAAATCTTGAGATGACCAAGACTTGGTTTCTTACCATGCCATATCTCATACTGTGTGGTAGGAACGGATTTAGAGGGAACTCTATTCAGTAGATATACTGCGGTGTTAGATGTATGCCCTAGAAGCCAATCTGGCGGACACATTATTAATTCTAGGACATAAATTTATACTTGACTTTATTATTATTGAATAATAAATGGGCATCTTTTTCATTCATATTGTTTATGTGTCTATGAATCGTCCAAGGAATTAATAAGATGATGATACATATTCTCAAGAGTTGAGAATTTGAGCCATGTATCATTGGTGATTAATTTCTAAATGCTCCTGATCAATGGATCATCACGAGGACGGTGACCGATCCGATCAGTGCACAGATCACTTTTCTTCTGGATGGACGAGACTCGAGTCCACAGTGTAGGGACACTGAAGTGATAGTGCAGGTGCTTGTTAGAGAACAAGGGTACTGAGCGTGACCAAGACAAGAAGTCACTTGGATGTCTATCCACTCGTCAGTGACTTGCTTGATGTTGCAGTAGTATGACTGGTCCTTTGACCTGCGGTGCTTCGGCTACTCACAGTGAGGTTATTGTAGTTTGACTACACGTATACATGGTCTCTAGCCATATGGGTCCTTGTAGTGTAGATTGGCTGCAGTAAGTTCACTGTAGGAGTAGGGTATGCACTTACATGGAATCTATCGACCTTGATAGAAGAGGAGTGATCCCATGTGATTTGTTAGACTGAGTTCTAAGACCTTGGCCAGGGCAGAAATATAAAGTGGAGAAAGAGTTTTTCACTATCGAACTCAAGTCAAATAAATCTAGACATATGACAGACGACGGGGTTTGACGAGTTCTCCATGACCTCCGATCTGTAGAGATCCATGATAGAAGGACTGTATCATACGATAACTGCACCTAGAGGTTCATCATTCTATTCTGCTGGGTGGCCACTACATACTGCTAGGTGTCACTGGTGGATGGTGAGACTCACAGGGATCATCTTGATGGTCGATAAACCCTGATGAGTTGAGTTAAAATTGTTTCAACCCATTAAAAGGAGTTTTCAATGATATTGTGATAGAGATCGCAATATATCTCACTACCAGTCAGAATAGAACCTATGGGGTCACACACATTAGAGGTATTGACCGATCCAATGGTTGAATGTGATTAGGAATCACAAATAATCAATTAGATTGATAAATGGATAACCCGCTAAGAGTTAGTGGTTGGAAGAAGGAACAATTGCAATCGAATTGCAATTTAATTTAATTAATTAAATTTAATTAATTGGACTTGATCACGAGTCCTACTTGGAGTAGGATCTTTGGAGTCCTAATTGGATTAGAATTTCAAATTAAATTAGAATCCTATTTGGAATAGGATTTCTAAAGTCCTAATTGTCTTAGGGCTGAAATTTAATAAGTCCTAATTAGATTAGGATTATTTTAAGTGCTAATTAATTTTAAATTTAATTTAATTAATTTCATGACTCCTAATTAGATTAGGATTGAAGAGTTCAATAGAGTCATGGTTCAATTAAATCTTAATTGGATTAGGATTTGGAGGAATTGAATTGGGTTCATCTAATCCTTTTTAGAAAAGGATTGAGTCCCTATGAATGTGGCTAAACCCACCCCACTTAATGTGATTAAGTGGGGTGTGAGAATAGAAGGGAGAAGAGGGAGGGGCCCACGCCCCTCCCTTGCTTGCGTGAGATGAAAAGGAGGGGCTACGCCCCTCCTCTCTTGAAAATTAATATGATAATGATGAGCTCCTAAAAAGTAGGAGCTCATCCTTATCTATTATGGCCTTCAAAAGAGAAGGGATTTCGACCCCTCCTTCAAGCCAATTTTCTTTGGGATTTCGGCAGCAAGTAGCCCCTCTCCATACCTCTTTTCAGCCGCAAGAAGAAGGGAAGAAAAGCTTGTGAAGCGTGGTCCCTTCATCTCCTTCTTCGGTTCCAACGCGAAGGAAAAAGGAAAGGCTGCGGGTTTTTGTTCTCCTTCCTTTTGATCCATCCTTCTTCCTCTTCCTCCCTAGGCATTCAAGAGTTGATTGAAAGGGAGGACTTCAGCCATCAAAAGCCATCTCTGCAAGGGAGCTAGCACCCCGGGGAGATACGTAGGCTTCGATCGAATCATTACCTCGTGTGGATACCTGTAGAGGCCGGACGTGTGTGCGGCTTCCATCGAACCTTCTACAAATCCACGTGAATCAGATTTGCGGAGACCATCTACCCGCACAAGGTGAAGATCTGATCTTCTTAATGATTTTAAAATGGTTTAAAATAATTTAATTCTAATCTATCTACAAACGAAAGGTTTTTAAAATACGTTCATGCGATGAACGGATCCCGCATAGTTTTTCCGCTGCAATCTGAAAATTATTCAAAATTTTCATGGCATATGTGGGATGCTAACAGTGGTATCAGAGCCATGGTTATGTAGATTAAGATTAGAATTAAATTTTTCAAGGCATTTTAGATCTGAAATTTAAGGGATTAGGCTTGCTGAAATTTATGTATGCAGAATTTTCAGCTTGCTGATTTTTCTGCATACTAATTTTTAGATGCTTAGATTAATGATTCTAAAGCTTTGATAATATGATTACAAATATTTAGAGTCAAATCTAGCATGATCAGCAAGTCATGAGATGGAATAATCAATTAAATTACAGATCTGAAAATAATTTTTTATGCATGTGATGCGTATGGTGATGATCATGGATGGACCCTTTGAATGTGCTGAAATGTTCTGCGATGTTCTGTGATGCATGTAATTTTAATTTTCAGATGCCTGCGTGCATCTTAAATTTATGTATTAGAGACCTACGTGTCTCAATGAAAAGGGTTGTAATTTTATTTTTATTTTTATTTAATTTTTAAAGCAATCTGGGATGTAATCTGTGATGTGTGTTGCACGTCGATGGTTGATCGATATGTACATCAACAAGCTCAACATGCGCGGATCAAGATCAAGGGTTGATTGAAGATGGATCAAGGAGTTGATCACAATTGGACCTAGAGGATCAAGATCGAGTCAAGAGTTGAAGACGATCAAACCAATTGACGTGCATGTGCTTGTAAAATGACCCCATCCTGGATCCATGATCATCACCATTTAATTTTATTTTTGATAAATGCCTGGATGTTTAATGCTTATGTTTATGCGGGTAGATTTATATTTGCATGAGATGTGAATACGCGATCGAGTGAGACCTAAATCGAAACCTCCCTAATCAGTTGAGGGTGAACCAACATAAGTTAGTCATATTAGATTAATTGATCTAATTGGTGTCTAGGCAAGCCTATAAGGTGGTTACTTAATTAGGACCTTACTCTCTGAGTAAGGGGAGCCTCCCACCTGCTTACCTGGCCAATTGTTCGATTACCTCTTATGAAGAACTCAAGTTGCAAACACTAAGACTTGATTATGCAATATTAAGTCCATAGGTCTTCCACCGTAGTAGAGCTGCTAAGGTCTTTCCGGCGTTGATTTGTCTCGGCTGGACACAGTGGGCAAGTTGCATCGGGGGACTGGACCTCTCTATTAGACATGAGATGTTGTGGGGTAAAGGTGGGGTTGGGCACCAATAACTGTTAGGTGAGGACCCAATGACGACTTTATTTCCGCGGTTATACGGTGGGTCTGACTTAACTAAGTAATGGGACCAATAACTGTTAGGTGAGGTCTTCATCACTTAGAGACCAAGTACCACTGCAATATGCTTGAGAAGCATTGTATAAGAGTTGTACACTCATCCATTTATATGTCACCAATAACTGTTAGGTGAGGCGGCATGTAAATCGGTGAGACCGCAGTACCCACTAGAAATCCTAGTAGCGTAGGGTTTTCGTTTCTCCATCAGGGGAGTATGAGGGATTCGAGAAAATAGTGGGAGCATATTTATTTTAAAAGTCTCTAGAATACAAAGTCTAACTAGAATCTTTACTCTCTACAGATCACAATGTCAGCTTCAAACCCTTTGACCCGAATCCTTGAGACCAACAGACTGACCGGAACCAACTATAAAGACTGGCTTAGGAACCTGAAAATTATTCTGAATTGTGAGAAAATAGGGTATGTGCTCGAGAATGATATCC
Source organism: Phoenix dactylifera (assembly GCF_051530095.1). Lineage (NCBI taxonomy): Eukaryota > Viridiplantae > Streptophyta > Magnoliopsida > Arecales > Arecaceae > Phoenix > Phoenix dactylifera. Next base: position 5,981,256 of record NC_143202.1, read on the forward strand.
CTAGGCTACCAGCACGTCCTACTGATGATCAGCGTGAGACGCATCAGAAGTGGACTGATGACAACATTAGGGTCAAGTGCTATATCATGGCATCCATGACTAACGAACTTCAATGCCAGCATGAGAACATAAAGACTGCTAGGGAAATACTGGCTCATCTGTAAGAGTTGTATGGTGAGCAGAGCCGCACTGCACGCTTTGAAGTGTCCAAGAGGCTCTTCAAGGCAAAGATGCGTGAGGGGCAGTCTGTCCACGATTACTGTTTGACTATGATCAAGGATCTCGAGGAGCTTAAGAAGCTCGGTATGTCCATGCATAAGGAACTGCAGATAGATCTAATCCTGCAATCCCTTCCTAATTCATTTGGTCAGTTTATAGTAAACTACCATATGAATAAAATTGAATCCACAAAGACCGAATTGTTGAATATGTTGGTAACTGCTGAAGGGGCCTTGAAAGATTCAAGGGGCTCTGTTCTGGCTGCTGAGCTGACTTCTGGTTCCAAGAGAAAGTCTACTTGGAAGAAAAAGAAGCCTGCAAAGAAGCACAAGAAAGACAAAAAGCCTAAGAAGGAAGTTCATAAGAAAAGGGCTGATGACAAAGGAAAATGTTTCCACTGCAACGTCAACGGCCACTGGAAAAGAAACTGCCCTTCATACCTCGAGAGCCTGAAGAACAAAAAAGACACACCTTCTGAAGGTATGTTAGACTTGCTCGTGATTGAAACTAACCTTACGGTTTCTTCTACTTCTAGTTGGGTTATAGATTCTGGTTCTAGTGCTCATTTGTGCACTACTATGCAGGGTCTAAAGAAAAGTAGTAGGCTGGCGGAAGGTGCAGTGACCCTTCGGGTTGGCAACGGGGCAAGAGTTGCTGCTGTAGCTGTGGGCACCTACCCTCTGCGATTACCGTCTGGATTTAGTTTATTGCTTAGAGACTGTTATTATATCCCTGCTGCTAGCAGGAATTTGATTTCTGTTTCGTGTTTAGCACAGGATGGTCATGTTTTAACTTTTGACAAAGACTGCTGTTCTATTTATTTCAGAAATAAATTAGTTGCACGTAGTTTCATGATTGACAGTCTCTATCACTTGCATATTGATGTGTCTGTGAATGTGTCTGAGCAAGTAGTGGATGCCATAGGATCTAAAAGATCGAGAGATGAGATAAACCAGAAGTATTTGTGGCACCTCAGGCTTGGCCATATTGGAGAGGACAGAATGAACAAATTGGAGAAAGATGGGCTTCTCGGCCCATTGACTTCTAAGTCATATCCAGTTTGTGAGTCCTGTCTTCAAGAAAAAATGGCTAGATTACCCTTTATAGGATATGGAGAGAGGACCACTGAAATACTTACCCTGGTACACACTGATGTGTGTGGCCCATTCGATGTGCTAGCCAGGGGTCGTTATTCATACTTCATTACCTTTACCGATGACTATTGACGATATGGGTATGTGTATCTTATGAGATACAAATCTGAGTCTTTTGAAAAGTTCAAAGAGTTCAGAAATGAAGTAGAAAAATAGACTGAAAAAACCCTTAAGGTTCTTCGATCAGATCGAGGAGGAGAATACCTTAGTGGGGAATTTCGGGATTATCTCAAAGAAAATGGCATAGTCTCACAGTGGACACCTCCGGGTACACCTCAACTCAACGGGGTGTCAGAAAGGAGGAATCGGACTCTATTGGATATGGTCCGATCCATGATGAGCTTCACTGATCTACCTATGTTTCTTTGGGGAGATGCCTTATTATCCGCAATTTATTTATTGAATAGAGTTCCCTCTAAATCCGTTCCTACCACACCGTATGAGATATGGCATGGTAAGAAGCCGAGTCTTGGTCATCTCAAGATTTGGGGATGTCCGGCCCACGTCAAGCGACTACAGACGGACAAGTTAGAGCCTAGGACCATAAGTGCTCATTTCATTGGATATCCTAAAGAGTCATTAGGATACAATTTTTACATCTCAGAGGATCACAATGTGTTTGTGAGCCGACATGCCGTCTTTCTGAAAAAATAGTTTATCCTTGATAGAGGCAGTGGGAGAAAAATTGAGCTTGAAGAGAGAGTCTCTGAAAAGCAACGAGTCATGGATCCTATAGAACCTATTCATATAGAGCCAGTACACGTAGTACCTCCTCCGCCTCGTAGATCTAGTAGGGTCTCCCATCCTCCCGATAGATACTTAGGTATACTAGTAGAGGATACCGAGAAAATGTTCCTCATGGGAGATAGGGAACATGTACAGGATCCCAATACCTACGACGAGGCGATATCTGATATCGATTCCGAGAAATGGCTGGAAGCCATGAAGTCAGAGATAGACTCCATGTATTCCAACCAAGTCTGGACCTTAGTAGATCCACCAGAAGGTATAGTACCTATTGGATGTAAATGGATCTATAAAAGGAAGATAGGTTCGGATGGAAAGGTAGAGACCTATAAGGCAAGGCTAGTAGCGAAAGGGTATAGTCAGCGCGAAGGCATTGACTATCAGGAGACCTTTTCACCTGTAGCCATGCTGAAATCCATTCGAACATTGCTTGCCATTGCAGCATTTCATGATTATGAAATATGGCAGATGGATGTGAAAACTGCTTTCCTGAATGGATATCTTGATGAAGATATCTATATGGAGCAGCCTTTGGGTTTCACTTCCAGTGATGGTGATCACAAGGTCTGCAAGCTGCAAAGGTCCATCTATGGACTAAAGCAAGCATCTCGGAGTTGGAACACTCGTTTTAATGATGTGATCAAATCGTTTGAGTTCATCAAGAACGAAGAGGAACCGTGTGTTTACAAGAAGGTTAGTGGGAGTGCTGTCGTGTTCCTCGTACTGTACGTGGATGATATCCTCCTGATAGGAAATGATATTCCTATGCTAACCTCGGTCAAGGTCTGGTTATCAAAAGAGTTCTCCATGAAAGACCTTGGGGAAGCATCCTACATTTTGGGGATAAAGGTCTATAGGGATAGATCTAAAAGGATGCTTGGCCTATCACAGAAGATGTACATAGAGGAGGTACTGAAGAGGTTCAGTATGGAAAACTCCAATAGGGGTCTATTACCCCTTAGGCATGGGATTCATCTCTCCAAAAAGATGTGCCCCAACACATTTGAAGAGATTCAACGCATGAGCAGGATTCCTTATGCTTCTGCAATAGGGAGCCTCATGTATGCCATGCTATGTACACGACCTGATATAGCCCTTGTTGTGAGTGTCATTAGCAGATATCAGTCGAATCCAGGCGAAGAGCACTGGACAGCTGTGAAGAACATTCTTAAGTACTTAAGAAGAACTAAAGATTTGTTCTTAGTCTTTGGAGGAGCATCGGAGTTAAAGGTAGAAGGATACACAGATTCAGACTTTATGACTGATATTGATGATAGAAAGTCTACATCTGGATATGTGTTTTTGTGCAATGGTGGTACGGTAAATTGGAAGAGTTCCAAACAACCGATCATTGCTGATTCTACCATGGAAGCTGAGTATATCGCCGCCTCTGAAGCTGCAAAGGAAGCCTTCTGGTTCAAGAAATTCATTGCAGAGCTAGATGTAATGCCATCAGATGCCATCACACTCTATTGCGATAATAATGGCGCCATAGCTCTCGCTAAGGAGCCAAGGTCTCATCAGAAGTCCAAGCACATAGAGCGGCGTTTCCACCTCATACGCGACTATCTCGAGAAGAAATATGTCGAGGTACAGAGAGTAGACTCCGCGGACAACGTGGCAGACCCACTCACTAAACAGCTAAGTCAGCAGAAGACTGAAGCCCACCTTGAGAAGATGGGACTTAGATATATGGCTGATTGGCTTTAGTGCAAGTGGGAGATTGTTAGATGTATGCCCTAGAAGCCAATCTGGCGGACACATTATTAATTCTAGGACATAAATTTGTACTTGACTTTATTATTATTGAATAATAAATGGGCATCTTTTTCATTCATATTGTTTATGTGTCTATGAATCGTCCAAGGAATTAATAAGATGATGATACATATTCTCAAGAGTTGAGAATTTGAGCCATGTATCATTGGTGATTAATTTCTAAATGCTCTTGATCAATGGATCATCACGAGGACGGTGACCGATCCGATCAGTGCACAGATCACTTTTCTTCTGGATGGACGAGACTCGAGTCCACAGTGTAGGGACACTGAAGTGATAGTGCAGGTGCTTGTTAGAGAACAAGGGTACTGAGCGTGACCAAGACAAGAAGTCACTTGGATGTTTATCCACTCGTCAGTGACTTGCTTGATGTTGCAGTAGTATGACTGGTCCTTTGACCTACGGTGCTTCGGCTACTCACAGTGAGGTTATTGTAGTTTGACTACAGGTATACATGGTCTCTAGCCATATGGGTCCTTGTAGTGTAGATTGGCTGTAGTAAGTTCACTGTAGGAGTAGGGTATGCACTTACATGGAATCTATCGACCTTGATAGAAGAGGAGTGATCCTATGTGATTTGTTAGACTGAGTTCTAAGACCTTGGCCAGGGCAGAAATATAAAGTGGAGAAAGAGTTTTTCACTATCGAACTCAAGTCAAAAAAATCTAGACATATGACAGACGACGGGGTTTGACGAGTTCTCCATGACCTCCGATCTGTAGGGATCCATGATAGAAGGACTGTATCATACGATAACTGCACCTAGAGGTTCATCATTCTATTCTGCTGGGTGGCCACTACATACTGCTAGGTGTCACTGGTGGATGGTGAGACTCACAGGGATCATCTTGATGGTCGATAAACCCTGATGAGTTGAGTTGAAATTGTTTCAACCCATTAAAAGGAGTTTTCAATGATATTGTGATAGAGATCGCAATATATCTCATTACCAGTCAGAATAGAACCTATGGGGTCACACACATTAGAGGTATTGACCGATCCAATGGTTGAATGTGATTAGGAATCACAAATAATCAATTAGATTGATAAATGGATAACCCGCTAAGAGTTAGTGGTTGGAAGAAGGAACAATTGCAATCGAATTACAATTTAATTTAATTAATTAAATTTAATTAATTGGACTTGATCATGAGTCCTACTTGGAGTAGGATCTTTGGAGTCCTAATTGGATTAGAATTTCAAATTAAATTAGAATCCTATTTGGAATAGGATTTCTAAAGTCCTAATTGTCTTAGGGCTGAAATTTAATAAGTCCTAATTAGATTAGGATTATTTTAAGTCCTAATTAATTTTAAATTTAATTTAATTAATTTCATGACTCCTAATTAGATTAGGATTGAAGAGTTCAATAGAGTCATGGTTCAATTAAATCTTAATTGGATTAGGATTTGGAGGAATTGAATTGGGTTCATCTAATCCTTTTTAGAAAAGGATTGAGTCCCTATGAATGTGGCTAAACCCACCCCACTTAATGTGATTAAGTGGGGTGTGAGAATAGAAGGGAGAAGAGGGAGGGGCCCACGCCCCTCGCTTGCTTGCGTGAGATGAAAAGGAGGGGCTACGCCCCTCCTCTCTTGAAAATTAATATGATAATGATGAGCTCCTAAAAAGTAGGAGCTCATCCTTATCTATTATGGCCTTCAAAAGAGAAGGGATTTCGACCCCTCCTTCAAGCCAATTTTCTTTGGGATTTCGGCAGCAAGTAGCCCCTCTCCATACCTCTTTTCAGCCGCAAGAAGAAGGGAAGAAAAGCTTGTGAAGCGTGGTCCCTTCATCTCCTTCTTCGGTTCCAACGCGAAGGAAAAAGGAAAGGCTGCGGGTTTTTGTTCTCCTTCCTTTTGATCCATCCTTCTTCCTCTTCCTCCCTAGGCATTCAAGAGTTGATTGAAAGGGAGGACTTCAGCCATCAAAAGCCATCTCTGCAAGGGAGCTAGCACCCCGGGGAGATACGTAGGCTTCGATCGAATCATTACCTCGTGTGGATACCCGTAGAGGCCGGACGTGTGTGCGGCTTCCATCGAACCTTCTACAAATCCACGTGAATCAGATTTGCGGAGACCATCTACCCGCACAAGGTGAAGATCTGATCTTCTTAATGATTTTAAAATGGTTTAAAATAATTTAATTCTAATCTATCTACAAACGAAAGGTTTTTAAAATACGTTCATGCGATGAACGGATCCCGCATAGTTTTCCGCTGCAATCTGAAAATTATTCAAAATTTTCATGGCATATGTGGGATGCTAACATGCGGTAAGTAAGGCATCTCCCCAAAGAAACATAGGTAAATCAATGAAGCTTATCATGTACCGGACCATATCCAATAGAGCTCGATTTCTCCTCTCTGATACCCCGTTGAGTTGAGGTGTACTCGGAGGAGTCCATTGTGAGACTATGCCATTGTCCTTGAGATAGTTCCGGAATTCTCCACTAAGGTATTCTCCTCCTCGATCTGATTGAAGAGCCTTAAGGGGTTTTCCAGTTTGTCTTTCTACTTCATTTCTAAACTCTTTGAACTTTTCAAAAGATTCAGATTTGTGTCTCATAAGATATACATACCTATACCATGAATAATCATCGGTAAAAGTAATGAAGTACGAATAACGTCCCCTGGCTTGCACATCAAATGGGCCACACACATCTGTGTGTACCAGGGTAAGTATTTCAGTGGTCCTCTCTCCATGTCCTACATAGGGTAATCTAGCCATTTTTTCTTGAAGACAGGACTCGCAAACTGGATATGACTCAGAAGTCAATGAGCCGAGAAGCCCATCTTTATCCATTTTGTTCATTATGTCCTCTCCAATATGGCCAAGCTTGAGGTGCCACAAATATTTTTGGTTTATCTCATCCCTGGACCTCTTGGATCCTTTGGCACTCACTTCTTGCTCAGACACATTTACAGATACATCCATATGCAAATGATAGAGACTGTCAATCATAAAACCACATGCGACTATTTTATTTCTGAAATAAATAGAACAACAGTCTTTGTCAAATGTAAAAACATGAGCTTCCTATGCTAGACATGAAACAGAAATCAAATTTCTGCTAGCAGCAGGTACATAATAGCAGTCTCTAAGTAATAAACTAAAACCAGACGGTAGTCGCAGATGGTAGGTGCCCACAGCCACAGCAGCAACTTTTGCCCCGTTGCCAACCCGAAGGGTTACCGCACCTTCCGCCAGCCTTCTACTTTCCTTTAGATCCTACATGGTAGTGCACAAATGAGCACTAGAACCAGAATCTATAACCCAACTAGAAGTAGAAGAAACCGTTAGATTAGTTTTAATTATGAGCAAGTCTATACCTTCTGAAGGTATGTCACCTTTCTTGTTCTTCAGGCTCTCGAGGTTTGAAGGACAATTTCTCTTCCAGTGGTCGTCGACATTGCAGTGGAAACATTTTTCTTTGTCATTGGCCTTTTTCTTTTGAACTTTCTTTTTTGGCTTCTTGTCTTTCTGCTGCTTCTTAGCAGGCTTCTTTTTCTTCCAAGTAGACTTTCTCTTGGAACCAGAAGTCAACTCAGTAGCAAGGACATTGCCCCTTGAACCTTTCAAGGCTCCCTCAGCAGTTACCAACATATTTATCAGTTCAGTCTTAGTGCATCCAATCTTATTCATGTGGTAGTTTACTATAAACTGTCCAAATGAATCAGGTAAGGATTGAAGGATCAGATCTACTTGCAATTCCTTGTGCATGTTCATACCGAGCTTCTCAAGCTCCTCTAGGTCCTTGATCATAGTCAGACCGTGATCATGGACAGACTGCCCCTCGCGCATCTTTGCTTTGAAGAGCCTCTTGGACACTTCAAAACGAGCTGTGCGACTCTGCTCACCATACAACTCTTGCAGGTGTGCTAGTATATCCCTAGCAGTCTTCATATTCTCATGCTGGCATTGGAGTTCATTGGACATGGATGCCATCATATAGCACTTGACTCTAATGTCATCATTCATCCACTTTTGATGCATCTCACGCTGAACATCAGTAGCACGTGTTGGTAGTGTGGGGATATCTGAATCGAGTATGTAGCCTATTTTCTCACAGTTCAAAATAATTTTGAGGTTTCTTAGCCAGTCCTTGTAATTGGTTCCAGTCAATCGATTGGTCTCAAGAATACGGGTCAAAGGGTTTGAGGCTGACATTATGATCTGCAGAGAGTAAAGATTCTAGTTAGACTTTTATACTTGATCCTTAATCTGTTCTAAGGTCTTTTAGAATAAATGTACCTCCCACTATTTTCTCGAATCCCTTACACTCTCCTGGTAAGAAAATGGAAATCCTACGTGACTAGAGTTTCTAGTAGGTACTGCGGTCTCACCAATCTATATGGCACCTCATCTAACAGTTATTGGTGACACATAGATGGATGAGTGTACAACTCTTGTACAATGCTTCTCAAGCATGTTGCAGTGCAACTTGGTCTCTAAGCTATGAAGACCTCACCTAACAGTTATTGGTCCCATTTCTTAGTTAAGTCAGACCCACCGTATAACCGTGGAAATAAAGTCGTCATTGGGTCCTCACCTAACAGTTATTGGTGCCCAACCCCACCTTTACCCTACAACATCTCATGTCTATAGAGAGGTCCAGCCCCCTGATGCAACTTGCCCACTGTATCCAGCCGAGACAAATCAACATCAGAAAGACCTTAGCAGCTCTACTACAGTGGAAGACCTATTGACTTAATATTGGTTAATCAGGTCTTAGTGTTTGCAACTTGAGCTCTTCATAAGAGGTAATCGAACAATTGGCCAGGTAAGCAGGTGGGAGGCTCCCCTTACTCAGAGAGTAAGGTCCTAATTAAGTAACCACCTTTCATGCTTTCCTAGACACCAATTAGATCAATTAATCTAATATAACTTGCTCATGTTGGTTCACTCTCGACTTAATTGAGGAGGTTTTAATTTAGGTCTCAATTGGGTTTGTTACATCACATGTAAACCTATCTACCCCGCTCTCACATCACATGCAAACGGTACATCACAGGCAGTTATAATCGCAGCATCAAGTAAAGCTAAATTTTAAATAGGTGATGATCATGGATTCTAATTAGGTCGTATTACAAGCACATGCACGTCAATCGATCAATTGGTCTTCAACTCTTGAATTGGTTCCAAGCCTCCTTGATTCGATCCTTGATCAACTCTTGATCTCATCACCATCAACCGCTTAGATCGCCGTTCATCTCATGCCTTGTCTTCAACTTGATCGTTGACGTACATCACATCACAGAAATACAACCAGATGTAAAATAAAAATAATAATAAATTACATCCCCTTTTAGGAGGCACGCAGGCCTCTCAAAACATCAGATAAGATGCATGCAAGCATCTAAAAAATTACATGACATTACAGATCACATCGCTGGTCATTACATTTGATACCAAAAGGATTTGAATCCTATGATCATCACCACATGCAGCAATTATAATTTTCAGATCTGAAATCTAATTGATTATCTCATGACATAGGTTGCTGATCATGCTAATCATGATTCTAAACTTTGTAATCCCATTAACAATGCAATTAGAATCATCTTTTTATCACATAAAAATCAGCATGCAAAAATCAGCACCCTAGAAAAAATCTGCATGCAGAAAATTTTCAGCATGCATAATCATTTAAATTTCAGATCTAATAAGCCTATTAATAATTAATCCTTACCTTAGTCTACGATGCTTAGGCTCTGATACCACTGTTAGGAACCCGCCCATGCCGCAGAAAAATTTCAAAAATTTCAGATGCAGCGGAAGAGGCATGCGCGGGATTAACCGTTCATCGCATGAACGTTGTTTAAAACCATTCGTAGATAGATAAGGATTAAAAATATTTAAAAATATTAGAAGATCAGATCTTCACCTTGTGCGGGTAGATGATCACCACAAACTGATGATCGTGGTTTTGGATGAAGGTTCGCTTGAAGCCGTTCAAGTGCCCGGCCTCTACGGATATCCACACGAAGCAGGAACCGATCCAAGCTCTCTATCTCCCCGAGGTGCTAGCTCCCTTGCAGAGATAACTTTTGATGGCTGATGTCCTCCCTCTTAATCAACCCTTGATTGTGCTTGGGGGGAGGAAGAAGAAGGATGCAAGTGGATGAAGAAACCAAGCTTGCTTGCAGCCCCTTTACTTTCCCTAACGTTGAAAGAAGGAAGGGAATAGGAGGAGGCCGCCAAGCACTTTTTTCTTCCTTCTTGCTGATGGCGGCTGAAACACTAGGAGAAGGAGAGGGAGGCCACGGCCGGAAGAAGGGCTTCAATTACCTTAGGGTTCCGCCAAGAGGTACCTCTTTTAAAGGTGTGGAGCTCCTTATTTTCTTCCAAAGAGGGGCGCCGGCCCCTCTCTTCATGCCGCACCCAAGATGAGAAGGGGGAGGGAAGTGATCCCCTCCTTCTTGTGATGCCCTAATCCTCCTCTAAGGAGGATTAGGAGTCCCTCTTATGGCTAAGTCCTAATCCAATTAGGCTTTAACCAAATCATGAATCAATTGGGTTCAATCTTTGCTAGTCCTAATCCAATTAGAACTTGAATGAACCATGACACAATTGAACTCTTCAATCCTAATCCAATTAGGAGTCATGTTAATTCATTTGATTAATAATTAATTAGGACTTAAGAAATCCTAATCCAATTAGGACTTGTTTAATTGTAGTCCTAATCCAATTAGGACTCTAATTCGAAGTCCTAATCCGATTAGAACTCTAGAAATCCTACTCCAAGTAGGAATCCAAATTTAATTCAAAACTCCTAATCTAATTAGGATTATAGGAATCCTACTCCAAGTAGGAATCCTAGTCCTACTCCTAATAGGATTCCCAGTCCAAGTAAGAATCCTACTCCAAGTAGGACTCTTGATTTAAGTCCAATTAATTAATTTCCTTTGTTCCTTCTTCAACTTATTATCAATCGAATTGATTACTTGTGATTCCTAATCACGATTCAACCATCGGATCGGTCAATGCCTTTAGTGTGTGTGACTCCGTAGGTTTTACTCTGACTGGTAGTGAGATATATTGGGATCTCTATCACAATATCATTGAAAACTCCTTTCAATGGATTGGAACGATTCCAACTCTACTCATTAGGATTTATCGATCATCGAGATAATCCCTGTGAGTCCCACCATCCACCAGTGACACCTAGCAGCATGTAGTGGCTACCCAGTAGAATAGAATGATGAACCTCTAGATGCAGTTATCATGTGATACAGTCCTTCTATTGTGGATTCCTACAGGACGGAGGTCATGGATAACTCGTCAAACCCCTTCGTCTGTCATATGTCAAGATTTATTCGACTTAAGTTCGAGAGCGGAGAACTCTTTCTCCACTGTGCAATCTGCCCCGACCGAGGTCTTACGAACTCAGTCTTATAAATCACATAGGATCTTTCCTTATCTATCAAGGTCGATAGATTCCTTATAGGTGCATACCCTACTCCTACAGTGAACCTACTGCAGCCAATCTACACTGTATTGACCCATATGGCTAGAGACCATGTATATGTGCAGTCAAACTACAATAACCTCACTGTGAGTAGCCGAAGCATCGCAGGTCAAAGGACCAGTCACACTACTGCAACATCAAGCAAGTCACTGACGAGTGGATAGACATCCAAGTGACTTCTTGTCTTGGTCACGCTCAGTACCCTTGTTCTTAACAAGCACCTGATACAATGTGTGCACTGATCGGATCGATCACCGTTCTTTGATGATCCATTGATCAGGAGCATTCAGAAATTAATCACCAATGATACATGGCTCAAATTCTTAACTCTTAAGAATACGCATCATCATCTTATTAATTCTTGGACGATTCATAGACACATAAACAATATGAATAAAAAGATGCCTTTTATTTATTCAATAATAAATAGTCAAGTACAAAATTAATTATGTCCCTAGAATTAACAATGTGTCAGCCAGATTGGCTTCTAGGGCATACATCTAACATACTTTTCTTACTTGATTCAATCAGGGGATTGAATCAAGGGTTGTAAGGTTAGTTGGTGAGCCGAAGTTAAAACCAATGGTGTAAGTGTTTGACTGTAATTCCGGAAAAACAATCGGATGGTTCTAGTCGGTGGGCCTATGAAAACCGACCGAGTTCATTGTGATCTCGCGAAAACAACAAGTTGGGTTGTAAACTTGTAAAACAACCGGCTATAATCCAAGGGATTATAGTGAACTCCCAAGTGAAGCTTGGGGAGTGGACGTAGGAGCAAGGATTAGCTCGGAACCACTATAAACTAGTTTGTGTTTGTATTGGCTGCTGTCCTCTCTCTCTCTCTTCATTCACTTCATCTAGTAACTTAACTAATTTACTTGCAATAGATTTAGTTAATTACTAATCATAGTTTTTAATTGATCGAGAATTAATCCAAACCCAATTCACCCCCCCTCTTGGGTTGTCTTCTTGGGCAACATAGTCTAACCCATGACTTTTTATTGAAGCTAAGTACATAAAACTGAGATACATACCTACTTTCGTAGAGTATCACGATTGCACTTAACACGTGCAACAAGCCTTTAAACCCCTAGGTTATCCTAGTGGACGAGTGTTGTCTCGTGAAGGTTTGCAGTGAAGTTACCCATAAACTTCATCAGTTAGGGATTTCCAATTTTTAACTCGAAATTTAAACAAGTATTACTGTATGAAACTAGAATTGCAAGGACAATAGAGACTTGTTGCTATTATATTTAAGCAGACTCTAACTCAAGTTTCATTAGACCCAATCTATCTGCTAACAAGTCAAGAATGTAGTGAGATGCAAGATAGTATCATATAAATGAATGGCTTTCATTTACTTCCAATATGATCACTCCAATTTTCAAGACTTTCTAGAGTTAAATGGTAATGAACACCCCAAATTTATTTTTTATTTTTTTCTTTTTTTTAATCAGACTGAATGCTAAGAAGAATGATTTGTGCAATATCTAGCCTTATTAAGATTTCTAGCTAATCCATGTAGCGAGTGTTAGGCCAATGACTTCTGATCCAGATGGCTCAGGGCACTAGGTGTAAAGATATCCTAACAGGCTTAATAACTCAAGTCAACTAGGCTCCAAGGCCAAATTAGTCATTCAGAGTTTAATCTTAGCCATCCTCACCTTTTTACGCGAACACTCGCTACTTGCCAAGCAAGAGATCCGGTTACTCCGTGAGAAGACTTACGATAAACTCATTTTATTTAATTTATTTTTTATTTTATTTTATTATTTTTTATCAATATTTTTTTTGATTAGGATGTTTATCGCACATATAACTTTAAATTATCCAGAAGATTAAAAGTATTCATATTAGTTGCAAGTTTACATACCCCACTATTCATGTGCTTACGTGTAGATGCTAAATCATTTTCTATCATGTTAGCAGGAGACAGGTGGAACGAAAACTCAAGCTAGAACTGCTATTATATTTCTTAACTCAAAGCTATTGTTAAAGCAATTCCTAGTTTATACAGCTAAAAAGATTAGAATTTGAGTTAGAAATTTGAAATCCCCTCTTTTTTTTTTAAATATTTTTAGCCAGAAAAATCAAAAATATTCTCACCCCTATACTTAAATCTAACATTGTCCTCAATGTTAAAGAAAAATTAAAGCAGTAATAGGACAGAGAAGAAGTTACTTGATATGGATAGGTAAATTGACAATTGGGGCAAAAACCCCCAAACCTACATGTTAGTAATTTATTGAAATTTTTTTATTTTTTTTATTTTTTTAAATTTATAATATTTACATGTTGGGTTGCCTCCCAAGAGTGCTAAGTTTTATGTCTTCAACCAGATAATCCTAACTTAATTAGTATAAACAGGATCTACCAAAAGTGTTTCTTCAATTTCTGGACTCAGATAATCTAGGTATGGTTTGAGGCGATGTCCATTAACTTGAAAAGATCTGCCATCCTTGGTACTACCTATAATTATCGCACCATGCGGATGCACTTTCTCCACAATGTATGGGCCAGTCCAGCGGGATTTAAGTTTCCCAGGGAACAGATGTAATCGAGAGTCGTATAAAAGAACTTTCTGTCCTGGGTGAAATTCCTTACGAATGATCATTTTATCATGCATGATCTTCATATGATCTTTGTACTTCTTGGCACACTCGTAAGCATCGTTTCTAATTTCTTCAAGCTCATCAAGCTGAAGCTTCCTATGTTCTCCCGCTTTGTCAAGAACGAAATTTAAATGTTTAATCACCCAATAGGCCTTGTGCTCTAACTCAACAGGTAAATGGCAGGCCTTGCTATAGACAGTTCTATATGGAGACATTCCAATTGGTGTTTTGTAAGCCGTCCGATATGCCCACAGTGCATCTATTAACCTAAGAGACCAATCCTTCTGAGATGTATTAACAATTTTTTCAAGGATGGTCTTGATTTTCCGATTGGAAATTTCGACTTGTCCACTTGTTTGTGGATGATATGGTGTACTGACCTTGTGATTAATGTTGTACTTTCTTATAAGGGCTTTAAAGATTTTATTACAAAAATATTTTTCCCCATCACTAATGATAGCACGAGGGGTGCCAAAACGAGCAAAAATAGATTCTTTAAGGAACTTGATCACCACTTTATGATCATTGGTCTTACACGCGATAGCCTCAATCTATTTTGATACATAGTCAACTGCCACAAGAATGTACTGGTGCCCAAACGACATAGGAAAAGGACCCATAAAATCAATACCCCAAACATCGAAGATTTCTTTTGCAGCAGTTTTTTTTCCCACTAAAATGACCACCACAAGCATGGTCATGACAAAAGAAAAGGACATTCCTTTGATCGTGTTCAGGGATGAATCGTCTGATGATTTGATCAGGACAGTATTTGAACAAGTATGGTTCATCCCAAAAATACTATTTTATACGAGCTAGGAAGCGGAATTTCTCTTGTTTGGTCCATGAACTGGGCATTCGTTCAGTAACTAGATAGTTGACTACATCAGCATACCATGGAACATTGTTATGGGAAATCATCATTAATTGTTCATCAGGAAAGGTCTCGGACACAAGCATGGATTCTCCAGATAATTCAACAATTAATCTGGACAAGTGATCAGCTACAACATTTTCAGATCTCTTTTTATCTCGTATTTCAAGATCAAATTTGGAGCAATAGGATCCAACGAATGAGTCTTACCTTGGCATCCTTCTTTGTGAGAAGGTACTTAAGGGCGGCATGATCAGAATAAATAAGAATCTTGAATCCTATCAGATAGGGACAAAATTTGTCAAGAGCAAAGACAACAGCCAACAACTCTTTTTCAATGGTAAAATAGTTGAGTTGGGCGTCATTCAGAGTTTTGCTCGCATAATAAATCACATGGGAAAGCTTCCTCACTCGCTAACCTAGGACGACACCTATTGCATGATCAGATGCATCACACATGATTTCAAATGGCAGATTCCAATCAGGGGACCTTATGATGGGTGCTGAGGTTAGTTCAGACTTCAGTCTTTCGAAAGCAGTTATACAAATTGGCAAAAAATTAAAAATAGCATCTTTCGCCAACAGATCACATAATGGTTTCGACAATTTACTGAAATTCTTGATAAAGCGGCGATAAAAACCCGCATGCCCTAAAAAGGATCTGACTTCTCTAATAGTTTTAGGAGGTGGTAACTTAGCAATTAATTCTACTTTGGCTTTATCCACCTCAAATTTCCCTTTGTGACATAATGTGCCCCAAAACAACACCTGATTGAACCATAAAATGACATTTTTTCCAGTTAAGAACTAAATTTTTCTCTTTATATCGTTCTACAACAAGGGTCAAGTGATGCAAACATTCATTAAAATTAGATCCGAATATAGAAAAGTCATCCATAAGAACTTCAAAAAATTTCTCCACCATGTTGGAGAAAATACTCATCATACACCGCTGGAATGTAGCCGGCGCATTGCATAACCTAATAGGCATGCGACGATAGGCAAAAGTGCCATAAGGATAGGTGAATGTGGTTTTCTCTTGATCCTCACTTGTAATTGGAACTTGGTTATATCCAAAATAACCATCAAGGAAACAGTAATGAGAGTGGCCTGCTAGACGTTCTAACATTTGGTCAATGAAGGGTAATGGAAAGTGGTCTTTTCTAGTCATGGCATTCAACTTTCTGTAGTCGATGCATACTTGTCATCCAGTTTGGATTCGAGTTGGGACTAATTCATTGTGGTCATTCTTAATTACAGTAATTCCAGATTTCTTTGGTACGACTTGAACTGGGCTCACCCAGTAGCTATCAGAAATAGGATATATAATCCCTGCATTTAAGTATTGCCCAAGGTGACAACCCAAGAGGAGGGGTGAATTGGATTTTTCTAAATTTTTGGTGCTTTAAAAGTTTTCTTGTTAAGAGCGGTGGAAGTTTTCTTAAGTTACTTGTGTGAACTTATCCTAGAGCAAGAATCAAATATAAAGCAAGAATAAATACAAGAACAAGCACAACACAAACAAGACAATGTATAGTGGTTCGGTGCACCCCAAGCACCTACGTCCACTCTCCAAGTCTCTTCTTGGAAATTCACTATAATCTCTCGGATTACAGTTGGATTGTTTTCCGGGCTCACAATCCAAAACCTTTACAATTTGGTTTTTCGGGATCACTAATAACTTATGTTGGTTTTGCGGGCTCTCCAACAACCTAACCGTTGGTTTTACGGGCTCACCAACAAACCTATACCGTTGGTTTTACGGGCTCACCAACAACCTACAATGTTGGTTTTACGAGCTCACCAACAACCTTACAAAGAAAAATAGAAAGGAAGTTTGAAGCTCCTAAATGAGCAAATAGATAATTATGCATTAAAAGAAGAGAGAAGAAAATAATTATCGCTTTATAGATTCTCTTTTCTTCTTTGCTGAGATTGCTTCACTCTTCAATGAATTGGTTGAGCTCTTGAAGGCACTTGAATTCTACTCAATACACTTCTTTTAGATTTGGAATGAAGCAAAAAGATGAATTCTCTAAACTTGGCTTTTCTCTTGAATGCACTCTTTTATTCCACCAAGATGCCTTCCCTTGATGAATGGTGGCTCTTAAATACTTCTCCAACCTCCAGATAGTCCTTCCTAGCCATTGGATTGAAGAAACTAGCCATTTATAGCCGTTGGAAGTCCAAAAAGTACTTCTGCACAAGTAGTCGTTATGCTGTCAGTCGTGCTCGGGTCGACCCCAATTCTGCTCGGGTCGACCCCTACTCTTCTGGGGTCGGCTCAACAGTGCTGGGGTCGACCCCAATACTTCTGGGGTCGGCCTTGACAGAAAATTCAGAGAGTATGTTTTTTTTTGCATTCCATCTATAGTGTCTTGGGTCGACCCCAGCTTTTCTTGGGTCGACCACAGCTACAGTGTTTCTATGCCAAGTATGCCAAATGTGCCAGGGTTGGTTCCAAACTTTTTGGGATCGACTCTAATCTTTCTAGGGTCGACTCTAACACTGAAATTCTGCACTTCAAAGTTAGATTTGCACTTAAAATATATAATCATGAGGTAACAACATTGCAAATCATTTCTTTCTTCTTAGGATGTTTGGCATATTAATGTTTAAGCTCATGAAGCATGTAAATGTTAGAATTGAGCTTCAATCAAGAGAACTTGACTCTAAGGTTTATTAAATTGTAAATTAGTTTTTTTCCTGAAGTTCTTCCAATATAATTTGTTTTTAGATAAGTTTTTGAGAGTTGTTTTAATTGCATATATAGAGCGTATCAAGAATGTATCGTTTGTTTCTTTCTTAACTATTTATGTACTACATCAATTGAATTAAAAGCATTAGTACTACATATGACCTCAATGGCTTTGGGAACATCAAAATAACATTAGGATCCTCAATCTCCCCCTTTTTGATGATTACAAAATATTGAGTATAAGCAAGTTGATGTTCATATGAGAAGTAAGGTTTAATGTTTAAGAAATGCTTTTGGTGTTAAGGTTTCAAAATAGCCCAATTTAAGAGAATGTATCAATGAACTAAAAGCTCCCCCTATCTTATCCAAATAGATGCCAAATCAAATTCTAGCCTTGTTCCCCCTTACTCTTGTATTTCATTAAAAACAAAATTTTTAAAAATTTGTGCTAAAACAAGAGTTTCATGTTATATATCGAGGCAAGACAAATCCCTTTGATCAAGTATTAGAACTTAAGCAAGATTACATGGATATGTATCAGAGCTTATGATTATGTGCCAAATGCTCATGTTTCATGCCTTCTTATATATCATGATTTCACATGTATCAAGAACTATGAATCCTCATGTATTATGACTTGTGTATCATGAATATGAATAAAGAGCTTATATATGTCTCCCCCTTAAGTATATAATATTTGCCTCCTTGTTTAAGGGTTAATACTCATATTTTCTCCTTTGTTCTCATATTTTCTTCCCTATTCAATCTTTCTTATAGAATTTGCTTACAATTTATCTCTCATATTTTCTCCCCCTTTTTGTTATCATCAAAAGGAATAAATGAATAAATAAAAGGGATAGCATTGTAATAAACATCACAAAGATCATAACTCGAGAAGTAACATTGTATTTCATCTAAACCAAAAGTACAATATTTCAGAGAAGAAATACAAACAATAATAGAGAGTAAACACTAGTCAAAATAAATACAAAATCTAGGAGACACGTTAAGAACATATTTTAAGATAATGCTTTAGAATTAATCAGCTTTAACATAATCAATATATTTCAATCTAAGCTGATTTATATTCAATTCAAAACATAAAGCATTATGAGCATATACTCAGATAATGAGTATAGATCAGAGCCAATTAAGATAGTTTCAAAATTATGATGAGATCACAACAAATTTAATGATTTTAATATTCTTTTAAAGTTTTTTTACCTCTCTTTCAAATAGAGTAAACATGAAATAATTTCGGGGGTAACAAATATCATCAAAATTAAGGATGAAAAGTTTGGCTTTTAGAATGAGACCTTTGAGATACGAGCTAGAAGAAATCTTTAAATATAGATTCCAAAGATAGTTTTTAAATTAAGTGTAGATGGAATTTTTTTTTTGAAAGTTATTTCAAGGAGTATCAAGAATGATATTCAAAGAAAGCATGAATGAAAATCCAACCTCTTTTTTTTCTTTTTTTTTTTTGAAAGATCTTTAATAACATATGAAAGCTTTTTCATTTAAAATCTTTTTTCCAAAATATTAAGTATATAGCAACATGAGAGCAATCTAATTAATTTTTAGAGTATAGTATAAGAGCAGATAAAGATTAAAACTTATATACTCGAAAAACATAAGATCATGTTAAATCGTTAATTCTTAATAACTTCAAAAAAAAATTAGGGCACAGATATCAAAACATGGATTTTATGCAATTTATGATACATCTTAGAACTTATATAAAATCCAAAGCTTTGAAAGTTCTTTTAAAGCTCTTTTAAAGACTTTCTTTTACTCCTTTAAAGACATAGCATCAAAATCAATTAAAATGAATTGGTTCAGGATTGAAACACTAAAGTGCAACTCAATAAGAACTCATAAGTAAATTCCAAGATAAATTATCAATACTAAGACAAATGGAGTCCTTTTCAATTAATTTTCATAAAGAAATGATTATCGATGAATATAGATGGAAATTCAACTTTCAAAAGATATTCAATGAAGCACAAAGTTTAATACCACTTTACATTTAGTATTCTTTCTCTCATCTTTAGTTGTGAATTTACACGATTAGGTTCTGTATAATCTCTCCCTCTGAAATTTTCTTTCTCTTCCTTAATTAATTATTCCATTTGAGAGTTTAGAGTTTGAAGATAATTTTCAATAAAGAGATTGAGTATTTAAAGTTTTTCCTCAAAAGATGCATTTTCCTTCAAACTCTCTTTTCTTTTATGAATTTCAGATTTTAATGAGAAGCGTGATTAAAACTAAAATTCTATAATATCAAGAATGTAAAGTGATCCAGAATTTTTCAAAATTTATAGCAATCACTCTTTTTAATCTTTCAAGAATAAATTATGTTTTTTTTTGAATATGTATGGAAATATTAATTTTTTAGTCATAGTTTTTCAGCAATGTATATATGAAGCACGATAAATCTTTTTAATATCAAAATAACATCATATGTTTAGAAACATTTGTTCGCAATCAAGATCATTGAAAAACACATTATTTAGATGAATTTCAGTACACTTATAAGATAAAAAATAATATGTTTCATATGCGTATAGGAGCAAATAACCAAGGTATCAAAATTAATTCTATTTTTCTTAAGCTGTAGTTTTTATCTAAGAATCATAGTAAAATATTCTCCAGCATGATGCAATCTTTGAAGCATGAAAATTACAAAAATAAAAAGATATAGGTATTTTATATGGAGTTTAAACTTTTATACTAGGTCATATTCTGAATTTCATAAGAATTTTCAAGGAGGCTTTCAAAATTTATAATTTGAGATATATATATCTTCTACATTATAGCTCATCTTAAGTCATTAAGATTGAAAATACATATTTCAAGCATATCAGAGCACATTCAAAATCTTTATTTTTAATATTGAGTTTTGGTACAAATTGGAGGATATTTTAACAAGTATTAGGACATTATGTACCAAAGTTAGGCAAATAGAAAGATAGATCAAGATCAATTCATTTTGCCTAAATAGAATTATCCTTCTCTTCTCCTTTTTGTAAATCTATTTAACTTTCAGATTTCAAAGATGACCGTGAACGATAAATCTGAAATTTCTTTTTAATATTACTTATAAAAACTTTATGTAGTATTTCAAACATTCAAGCATTGGAACTGATTTAGTGAAGAAAATTTTTGATCAGAAGAACACAAGATGAATTCAAATGCAAGTGAAAACAATTTTCATTAAGCTTTGGAACACAAGTTATTTTGAGGCAAGGGTGAAGCAAAAACTTGCGTGCAAAGTCAAAACATATTCCAAGTTATGAATATCAATTTGTTGTTGATAAAACATGTTTCAATCAACTTATCCAAGCATAGAGCATTACAACTTATATTTAAGGAAGATCTTTATTATCTGAATATTGTAAGCACATAATTCAAAGCATGCCAGTCATAACAAGCATGTCATGGATCGAAATCAATTCTTTTTAAATAACCTTTCCCTATTTAAATATAATTCTACATTGATTTTATCCTTAAGGTGTGTTTTCAAGTGATTGAAGCTTCATTTGATTCTTCTTATGTACTTTCATTTATTTTCTTTTTTTTTTGAATTGCTTTCCTTAACCAATCAATAAACATTTTGATTTTATTTTTGTTTTTACTTTCTTATGCTCTATACTCTATTTGCTTCCTATTTGGTGGAGTTAGAAGGGGCACGAGGTACTACCACTAGCCTCCCTCTTGTGCCGTCCCTAATATGCCCTATACCGAATAGTTAGGTCAAATAGTGCCAGGTAGTACCACTACCCTCCCCATTGGCACCATCCCTATGATGAGCAATATATAAAGGTTAAACCGTTCGTTTTTTTTTAAAAAAAAATGTTTACTTCAAAATTTTTCTGTTTAAATGTAATTAATTACAGATTTTATCCCTTCCAAAAGAATGCTCACACAAGTCTCACAAATGTGCCGAATATATTATGCTTGTTTTGCTTTTCCTTAAGATTGGACTTTTTTCTTTTACCTAGCTTTTACTTCTCTTGAATAATGTTTATTTTTCTTTCTTTATCTCTCTCTCTTTTTATTATTCTCAAGTAATTTACATGAAAGAGCAGAATAAAGAAATAATCTAATGTATCATATAGATGTATATCATGCAAACAATATTTTCATTATGCTCAAGGATTCATAGCTTCTCACAAGTTATTTTAAATCAAAATTTTAAGCATAAACTTGTGTATTTCATGGTTATGACATAGGCAAAAATATATTTTAGTTTGGGCAAATTATGAAACAATTTCTAAAAGTATAAGTCAATCAATACATATATCGACATTATATCAAGAAATTAATAATTAAAGACTTTAATCATGCCACAATAAGATTTAAGTTATTGACTTTGCTCAGCTAATTTATGAGAGAGGTATCTAAAATTACCGATTCATTCTGCATTCTTCAAGTCAAATACCTACTAGATTTCTTATGTGTAAACTTTTAGCTGAAGAAGGTCCTCTTTCTTGTTTGCATGTGAATGTTTATTGTACCTTATATGGAGGTGTCCTTCAAGTTGAAATTTTTCATTTCTTGCTCATAGATCCTGCATTATTAGCAAAGTCTTTTTCTTTCTTGAAGGAAAGTCATTAATTTCTTCAAGATACAAAACATTCATATAACATATTTCTTAACTAGACGACTCAATATAAGACATGACAATAATTAAATATTGAATCACTCTACTCAAAAGATTGCCTAAATATAAGCAAGCACAAGTCACTTGAACTAAAGAGACAGTTTCATTAAGCAAGATGGTTCAAGGACAAGCATGTGAGGCAATAGGAAGATTCATCAAGGTCAAATCATTTTTTTTTTATTTTCAGAATCAATTTAACTTAGATTCTATTTGCTAAAGATAATTATCAATAAGATATGCAAGTTAAGTTTTGATCAAATTATCTTAAATAGTTATTTCTATTAAAAATTTTGGTTATGACTCAGATTGTGACATAAAAGCAAAATGATAAACTATATTCTCAATAAAAGATCTAGTTTTAATAAGAATAATATGAATTGATATTTCTACAACTAGTATCTTTTCATTGAATATTTTATATGCATTGCTTGAAGAGTAATATCCAAAGAAACACTTGTTTTATCAGATTTGGCATATCTTTCATTGTTGAGAACATAACATGTACAACTGAAAAACATGAAAGTGTGCAACATTTGATTTTTCCTCTCTTTTTTTTTTTTGAGTTCACAAGGGATTTTCTTCAAAAATAGATCTAATAGAAACCTTATAATATGACAAGCTGTGATGATAGCATTAATTAAAATTAATTAAGCAAGTTACTATCACAAAGCATTGTTATTATACAAATTTTTCAAGGGTTCTATTTTTTATGTTTGTATAACCCCTATATGCAATGGTGTTCTTGTTGTAAGAACAATTGTATTCAATACCATTTTCTGTACAAAACTTATCAACAAATTGGTTTTCAAAGCTATGCCATGAATTTTCACAGTTTGCAAACCTTTTTCATTTGAAACCTTTTGTAAGTTTGTACCAAAGCAGAAAATATTTCAATTTAAGTGCCAAGAATAAAACCAACGTTAACTTTGAGAAATCATCCACAATTACAAAATCAAGAAGCTTATCTCCTAGGTTCACTATCCTAGAGATCCAAATAAGTTCTTGTCGAAAATTTTCAAAGACTAAGAGGTGAAAACAATATTTTCAGATTTAGAAATGATTCTAGTTTGTTTCCCTAGATGACATACATAGCAAACTTTGACCTTGCAGAAATTAATGTAAGCCAATGATAAGATCTTTGAGATTAAGTACATACTAGCATGAGTTGATTTTATATGCCAAAAGTGATTTCTTTAATCTTGGTATTCATAGTGCATATATTCAAAGGCATACCAAGTATATATTCTCATGTCTATGATCAATAAAAGATAATGTCATGGATAAGAACTCTTAATCAAGCATATAGATAATTCATAGAATTATTTTTAATAAATTGATTAATCATTTAGCAACTTATCCAACAGTAAATAAAGCATACTATAATATGAAGTGATTTGATTATATTTTTAAAAATATTATCTATATCACAAAATTGATTAATACCTGCAATTCATGTTTTAATTAGATACTAAGACAAAGAGAATGATGAGATGCAAGGATTACTAATTACATTATTCTTTTCATTTCAATTACTTTTATTAAGTATATTTTAAGTTTTATTTTTTAATATATGTCTAGAGCACCCAATGTCCAAACTAATATCTTTTGTTGGAGCCTTGAGTGTGTCACGCTCCGAGCCCGAGGCGCGGCAGACGTCGCATGCCCTCATGGCGGGCCGCGCAGGCGTGCAAGGCAACAGATTACATCAAAGCAAATACAGATGTTTAAGACTTATTTAAGGATTAATAGCAGATGCTTAAAATTGACAAAATACTTAAAGTCATTCAAAAGCAGTCTTACAAAATTTCAGAATAACATATGCCAATATAATTCAAATGTCCAAACTAATCTAACTGAAATGCCAATAACTGAAAAATCATCGAAAAATCTAATGCACTCCCCAATTCCGTGCGATCAAGCTTCTGGATCTGAAAAATAGAAAAAATAAAATAATGAGCTACACTAGCCCAGTAAGCAACAAAATACCCCAAAGTAGGGTCAGAGCATATCAGATCAAAATACAGGATAATGACTGAAATAAATCATAAATAACATCGTTTTACTGTTTTTAAAAGTTATTATCATTTTTCCAAAAACTCTGATACCAGAATCTCAACATGATAGGCTACGGCCATGTAACCCAATAGCATGGGTTGCACAAAGTGCCAGAAACTACTATTGTTAGTCACCGGTGGCAACGGTGTCCAGAAACCACTATTCTAATCACCGGTGGCGCGGTGTCGAAATCGGTTCCTCACAGATTGCAAGTCGACAGGTCCAACATATAATCCCCATTGGCGGGGCCAAAACAGAACATAACAGATCATAGCCATGCTGAGAATGCATATATATATAAAAATAGCTTTCATAAATTATCTAGTCATATTTCATGGATTTCAGTGCATATAACATGATTTTTAAATAAAATTAAACATGCCTGACCCAATTTACTGAATACAAAACATATGTCAAAACTTAATCATTTTATCAAATAATTTATAAATCACACCTGAAGTATTAAGTTACTTACCTCTTCTCGCTTAATTCCTACTTCAGGTAGGCGGATCAAGTTCACCTGTTAACATTTAATTAATTTCTTTGTAAATTTCAGAGCCAAGCAAAATCCAAAAATAATATTACTGGACACGGCCCAACAGGGCCAAGAGTTGGCCCATAATGGGCATGGCCCGATAGGGCCCACATCGAACACGGCCCAATGGGCCCGCATAGACCCAGCCCAATAGGGCCCCCAAGGTTGGCTTCTAATTGGTTTATTTATATAATAAATCTTTCCTATAGGGATCAAATACAAATTACAGAAGACCCTTTTTGTGAAATAATATACTGCCAAGGGTTTAACTGTAAAATTTCATTTATTGGCCAAATGGGTTCAGGTTTCGGATTTCGGGTTCGGATCTGAACTGGGTTTCGGGTTTCGAGTTTTTTTTTTTTTTTTTTTGTTTCGGGTTTCGGGTTTGAACCGGGCCCAAGTTGGGCTTGCAATGAACAAGACCCGTGACAGGGCCCTTCTTCTTCCCCAAGCCCCCACGGACAGGGGAAGAAGATGAAGAGGAAGAAAGGACCCCAGGGGGGGAATCGGCAGGGTGGCTGGCCTGGGTGGCCGGAGGCCACCTCTCGGTCGACGGCCAGCTGGCCGCAGTGGCGGCCGGCGGTCATTGCGGTGGCCGGGGTCAATAATCAACCGAGAATGGTCTCGATTCATGGGGCCAAGGCTAAGATCGAAGAGCACAAAAGGAAGAGGGCTTACCGGCAGTCGACGGAAGTGGCGGATCTCGGCCGAGGAAGGCTCGATCTAGCGGTCAAGCGGTGGCGGCGGTGCTCGGAACCGAGGGATGCGAATCTCCAAAACAGGAGAAGGCACGGGTGGTGATGGTGGTGTATCCGGTGGCACGCCAGCCACTTGGGAGGCAAGAGCAGAGGAAGGAGAGGGAGGAGAGGGGGGAGGAAGAAGAGGGAGCTCGGTGGTGGCCCTGGGGGAAGGAAAGATGGGCTTTATCGCCCCATCGTAATAGCCCTCTGCCGCAAAAATTGCGGCGGTCGAGCGAGATCCGCGGCCGTGAATTGGCTACGGATGGACTGGGGGGGGCGCCGCGAGATACCCGAGGTGCCCTTGCCCCGTTTGTCCCTCGGAGGAGCTGGAGAGGATCGCAATCGCGATCCTTTGTTCCGGTTCCTCTGGAATTGAATCGGGGCTGAAGTCGGCGAGGGCTGCCGACTTCAGCCCCGTATCTTACAGAGTGCTAGACACACCTACAGAAAATATTCAGATTTTCAACTTAGAAATCCAAGCTCTTTTGAGTCCTTGCAGGTTAGCTATTATTGTTCCTTTTGGAACCCATATTTTCTTAATAACTATTTTGTCCATAGGCTTGCAGATTTTAGGATTACAAGGAATATATTTTTGCATCCTCTTGTTAAATTTAACAAACATTGATTTAACATGAGTAGTAGATAAACCTTCAATTTTCGGTTTTTACCTTTTAGATTCATCAAATTTGTAATGTACAGATTTAGGAACAATAGAAGAGATTTTGCTTAGTTTTTGTTTCTGTTTATCAGCATTATAAGAATCTGTTTCAAAATAATTAGAAACTATTTTAACAAATGTTGTCCGATTCCTGTTTACCTAAAAATGCACTAAATAGATCGTTGTTAGAACTGACAACAAAGTTTAATTTAATTATACTCTTACCTTTTCTACTCGAAGAATAGTGGTCGTAAGAGGTCGATCCACAGGGAGGCGGTTTGAGTTGCATAAAAATCAAAACGTTCACTCGGATTCAAAATCGATTTTTGAATAACAAAAAAAAAATATTACTTCAGGGATGTGGAATGATTCTCTAGTCTATCAGAGAATATTTTCTATTATGAAAATAAACAAAGGAAAAAAAGAAAACTTGCAATTGAATTCTAATGCAGAGTAGGGATCGATTCCTGAAGACATAATATAAATGAAAACTGCAGATCGAATAGCAAAGAAAAATTTTAGAGTTATCTTAAAACTAAGAATTCCAAAATGCATAAAATAAATTGCAGAAATTAAACTGAAACTTAGACACGGATTTCATAAAATAAAAATTAAAAATTTCATAACAAGAAATGATTACAGAAGTAAAAAAATAAAGATGAAGCCTAATGCTTCTTTTCTTCTGCAAATAAAAAAAAGAAAACAAGGACTAAAAGAAAATCAAATAGAAATCTCCCCTTTCTTTTTTTCCCTAATTTTTTATTCTTCTTTTCAAACAAAATAGAGCCATGCTCTGTTTCTTCCCTTTTCTTTTGAAAACAGAGCCTTTCTTTTTCCTCCAATCGAGCCGAGAACCCCCCCTCTTCCTTGTTCTTTGGCCCACAACCCCGCACACCCTCTGCTCCTCCTCCCCTCTTCTTATAGCCCCTTGGAGACACGTTGAAGATGCTGGGAAGCACGGTGATCGCGGAGCGATGGCGGCCAGCTGAGATTTTCACCGCATGAAGAATGCGGTCGCTGGGATTTCGGGAGGTGGATCTGTGGATGTGAACGTGGACGGGTGGAGAGGCATCCCGACTGGCCGCGTGATCCTTGGCGTGATGTGGAAGAGGATGATGCAGGATCTTTGCTAGGAGGAGGCTGGATCGGCTCCGGAAGAGATGCTGACGGCTGGAAGGAGCGGATCCGTGGAGGGGGTGATTCACGGGTGAATGCTGGGATGAGGAGGAGAACGCGGATCCAGACTTGCTTCTTCGGGCCATGCTGGGATCATTGTGGAAGAAGAAGATCTTGACGCGTGATCGCTGGTAACGTCGATCACGAAAGAGGAGGATGATGCGGCTGAAATGCGGAGGAGGCTGGGATGCTGAGATGAATGCTTGGATCATGGAGAAGGTGGACGTCCGATCTTTGGTCCGCAGGATTGCTGGGATGCGAAAGATGAATGCAGACGGCTGGAATCGAGGACGTCTCGAATTCGGAAGAGCTTAGATCATGGTGCTGCTGATTTCCTCCTTCATAGGTGGCTGGATCTTGGCTTGATTGTTTTGAGGAATGCATGGATGCTGGGATGGATCACGGAAGGAAAAAGAGGGGTTTTGGAATGGACGGTAGGTGGCTCCTTGATGGCAAGAAACAGAGGATGACGTGGCTTGAGGCATTGGGATTGAAGGCTGAAGATGAAGATGCTAATTTGGAAGGTGCATGCGGACGACTACTGGCTGCGTTGGGCTCAAACCCAATGTTATTGGGTCTCTTGGATTACTTGTACTCAAACACAAATACAACGTTAATTTGTTAATTTTATCCTTAATAATTAGTTATAATACTAGTTAAGATGGTATGACGATTGCGCTTTTGTGCTCTCATCAACAAACATATTCTTGAAAGATTTTTGGATGGACCAAGGTTGATATCCCAATCCAACTTTATCAAATTCAACTCTTTGATTATTTATCATTAGGTTTAATTTTTCAGAGCTGAAAGTAAATCTTTTAACAACAAGTTTCAATTTGTCAACTTTTTTAGTTAATCTTCTATTATCTTCTGAAAGCAATTCATTGTTTTTCTTAAGTTTATCATGGCTTTCAGTGAGAAGTTGGTTTTTCTGATTATTTTTCTTAATTAAGATTTTAGTTTCATTAGTATGTTTCTTAATTAGTGTTTCATAATAATTAGACAGTTTCAGTTTTTTATTTACTAGGGTTTTCTTTTCATTCTTCAGGTTCTTATTTTTACAAATGAGTTTCTTATGCTCTTTTATTAGATCAAGAAATGCATCATGTAACTCATCAAGTGTAAAATCATTTTCAATTTTATCATATACTTTATATTCAGAAGAGGGGATACTTTGTGTTTCAATACATACCTCGTCCTTGTGTGCCACAAGGCATAGGTTTTCAATATTAGCTTGCCTCTCATCTTCTTCAGAGTTAATTTCAGATTCACTAAAAATGTTAGTGCTTTCATATTTAGCCTCTAGCATATTCCATATGTCTTTAGCAATCATATAAGAAGATATGCAATTAAACTTATTCTCATCTAATGCACAATATAACAGCTTCATGGCTTTTGAATTTTGTTGAGCCATTTTCTTATAATGATTAGTGCTTGTGTGTAGCCCATTGATTATAATACTCCATAAATCATAGTTATGTGCTTGAATGAAAATGCGCAAGCGTGCTTTCCAATGTGTGTAGTTTATACCATTAAATAGTGGAGGTCTATTAATTAATTTGTTGGAATTTGTATCCTAAATGTCAATCGTCAGCATATTGATGATTGAATTTTGTAAATGAATTGACAAATTAATAAAGTGTTATTTGGCATTATTCATCATTTCATCTTCAAATGAACTCTTATATGATGAAGTCCTTAGGACTTATGTTATGATAAAGGAGGATTTATCTTTGAGTCCTTAAACTTGTTTGCGATGAAATGATATGTTGTTACTAGGACGACAACATTATCGAGATTAGGTCGTTGTGTGACATATACGTTGGTTGTCCTCTTAACCAAGGAGTGTGGAGACACTGGTATGCCACACAAGTGAAGTGTAGAAGTACATTTTACTAAACGTGACCAATTCCGGAATGCTCTACTGTCGAGAGATGTTCCGAGTGGATATGGGTATAAGTTTGGCCCTCTGACCTGAGACCGCAACCTGTGACTAGCAAGCAACTCACTGTACTTTGGTACCGGACTACCTGAATTTCTAATTCAGTGACGGAAGATCACTGGGTGCAGTCAAGTACTTGCGTAGTCAGTTGTGAGTCAAGATGGAATTGACCCCTCCTGAAAACAGGAGATAATGTCTTGTGATTAATTTAGCAAAACCTTGGCCAGGGTAATCCCAGTGAGGAGTCACGGGATATCTAAAGTTAATCACATAATGGATGTACTAATTATAGGGTTGACAGTGAGCTCTAAGTCATCCTGGCATTAGGAGTCAAAGGGATTGAATTATACAGTAACCATAGTTCAGAGTTCCAGAATATTTGCTTCGCATATATTCGACCTATCCGGACGTCAGGTACCATTGCTAGATGGTCACATCGATTAGTGTAGAAAATTGTTCCTATACTACCGGCTTAGGTTCGAACCTATGAGGTCACACGCATAGAAGATTCCTGATTGATCAAGAAAGCTGATGAATGATTAAGAATCATTCAGGGGTAATTTGGTCAATTTGATTGGCAAATTATCTTATAAAATAATTAAAGTAATTATTGAAGGATTAATTAGTAATTAAATTACTAATAAACTCAATTTGATTGAGTAATTGTGCTAAGGATGAGCCAAATTGAATTGGATTCAAGTTTGGGCTCAATCAGGATTTTGACCTGATTGGATTAGGTCAGAACCAAAAAGGACTTAAGCTGATCAAATTAATTTTAAATTAATTTGTTCTTAATTGGGGATTGACCTAATTGAATTAGGTCCAATACAAAGTAATAATTCAATTTGATTGAGTTTGCATGAGCCAAAATTGAATTGGATTCAATTTGAGCTCAATCAGGGTCTGACCTGATTAGATTGGGTTCAACCAAATTGCTTTGTTTTAATTCGGGTTTGACCAAATTTGATTAGGTGCAACCCAAGAGGATTAGGCTCAGATGATGTGGCAATTATTGGTGACATGAAATTGGATTTCATGAATTTTAAATAAACCAAAATTATTGCATGGCACATGGATCCATTGCTTGACACATGGCGACATTGTTTGTTATTTGAATTTAAATTCAAACATTAAGCAATGTGTTAAATGATTTTAATCACTCAAACCATCAGCCAAGGTGGCGTCTGAGTTTTTGAATGGATTAAATTCGAATTTCAAGAGGTGATTTCGAAATTATGAAGTGTTTTACCTTGCCGCATGGATTTCAAATTCCTTCCCTCTTGCACATGTGTTTAAAATTTGAATTTAAATCAGATTTGGTTGAGATCTGATTTGGGTTGTTCCTATTCCTTTGCATGTGCCAACTAAAAGAGGTTTTCTGAAAATAAATTTCGAATTTTGAATGAAAATTCGGAGGCCATTAAAAGGGGTCAAACATGGGTACCAAAAACACATCCATTGCAGCCTTCTTCCTCACCCGCCTCCTCCTCCTCTTCTTTTCCATTTTAGATAGGGTTTTCAAGGTGAATATCTAGAAGATTCAAGATCAGATCTGAGTCCTCTACTTCCCTTACAAACCTCATCTCTATCTGCTTCAAGACGATTGATCAAGAGTTGATTGAATCCCGGCGGGCAGATTTCAGCTTTCAAGTGTTCTGCAGCTGCTACCACTGTTGCGGAAGAAGATCCTTCAGGACTTCGCGTGTACTTCTCATAAAGGCCATTCGTGTGCGTGGCTGCGAAGTCAAGAATCAGATTCACAACTTTCATCCATCATAAAAGGTATTAATCTAGCATTAATCATTTATTATGATGTCAAGGTCTAGGTCCAATTCCCCGAGGTTTTACCCTCTTTTGGGGCTCCTCACGGAGATATCTCCAAAATCCATTCGATGGATATTCGGAGATTAATTGGAATAGAGTTCTTAAGTTTCAGATCTGATAGTTAATCATGCATAAAAGTTTTAGCATAATTGTTTAAACGATTCCGGCATAATCCTATGTGTTCTTAAGGTGCTGATTTCTAGATTTGATCTTGTAAGCATGCATGAATTAAATTGTTTGATTCGGTTTTTCCGCTGCGTTTTAAAACTTAAAAAGAACTACATATGGCTTGATCCCCCTTATGAAGAGGTACGTAGGCAACCCGATCAGGTTCAGCCATGGTTTTCAAAAAAAAAAAAAAAAATTCAGCATGCTAAACGCCGAAGAACCTAGTTATCTCCACTTTCAGTGGTATCAGAGCCAGGTTTATGTTTAAACTTTTATATTTTAATTCTTGCAATTAAATCTGAAATCATTAACATGTTTAGATTAGATCTAAAGTGCTTTTTATGATTGATTTAATTGCTGATTATGCATGATTAAGTAGATCTGAAATTTTGGATGCATATGATGCATGTTTGTGTTAGGATTAGTAACATGAATAAATCTGAAATCATAATATTGTTTAGATTAGATCTAAATAAAGTTTATGATTCCTATGATCTCTGATTTTAATGATCAAATCAGATCTGAAAATAAAAGTGAAAAAACAAATACATAAGATGTATGTTGTTTGTATTAATTCATGTTGTTATGTATATGTGATGCATGAACATAAAACATAATGACTTAAACATGAATTAAATCTGATTACATGTGATTAATTACAAAAACTCAGATCTGAAAATGTGTTTTAAGAACTGAAAGATTGTAATTAATATGTAATTAAAAAGAAATATGCAATGATCAAAACTTTCATAAGTCTAAACTTAATTGAGAATTAAGTGTTATGAAATAGAATTGTAACTCAATTAATTGACATTGCATAATTCTTTGGGCATATGGGTTAGCTTGAATCAAGTTCTTAGGATTGGGTTAGACCTAAGGTTAGAATCAAACATGGTCTAATTAGAGTTAATTGATGAAATCTAATTAAGTAGTAACTAGATTAGGTCAAGGAAACTCTAGGTTAAATACAATAGTTGTAGATTGATCAATTCCATGTCTTTGATTAGACCAAGATGGAACTTGATTTAGGCTCAGAGGTGTAGCCCGAGTCATTTGAGTAATCAAATCGAAATTGATTAACCAGTCGGTGTCTAAGGTAAGTTTGGCAGTTTTGACCGGTGGTTTTTAATTGGGAGCTACTCGCACTGATTCGTCTTTGTCGAGTTAATGGCATATCCCTTCCACCGATCTCACTTACCTGGCCGACATGGTCAATCACATTTTGATTGGATCACTTAATGATTCGAGTTAGCCCATGCCTTAAGAAAAATCAGTATGACTAATTTAGGTGTCTCCTTAACCGGTTTGAGTCTAATCTGATTTGGTGAAGTCAGTGGAAGAAATTAGACTAACCGGATCTTCTCATCTATCCTAATTATGAAATCCTCTAAAATTATTAGGTCCTTAAAATGAAATGGTTATGGAGATAACTAGGTCATAGCCTCCCATTAAGTTGGGTGATAATGGGTCCAATGTTTTGATAATTATTGGAGGCGCCACACGCCTGGTACTTATCAAACATTGGAATTGTCATTCAATATATGATGAGTTAAGTGTACCTTCAATAGGCGGTCAGGTGAGCCGAGCCACACTCGGGCTTGGTCGTCTATTAGTTGATTAGACTTAACCCTATCATTTAATGGTTGGATCTGACTAGGGTATTCGGTGGAGGCGCCACATGCCTGCCGAAAAACCTAGGGCAAAATCATCACTAGAAGTTGCTTGGTGAAGCAATTGGTTAAGAACCTACCAATAGGTGCATATGGGTTGGCCGAGCCACACTCGGGCCTATATGGGATCTATTGGGTTCTAGTGCCCACTAAAGAATTAGGAGTAATTTTTCGAATTAGAGGTAGAGGCTACCAATTTGTATAAAATAGTGGGAATATCTTTAGACTAAAGTCCAAGTCTACTGTGTTTAGTCAATTCATATACTAATAGCCAAATTTTCTTTTTATGCAGAAATGGCCACTAATTTATCACTTCGCTCATTGTTGGACAATGACAAGTTGATTGGTCCAAATTTCAATAATTGGCATAGGAAACTGAAAATAGTGCTAGAGCATGAGAGGATCCTTTATGTGATAACGGATCAAGCACCTGAGCAGCCCGCTGCTAATGCATCAAGATCGGCCAGAGATACTTATCAGAAGTGGCTCAGTGACCGGATCACTATTCGATGCATCATGTTGGCAGCAATGAGTGATGAGTTTAGTAGGCGTTTTGAGAATACGCAGCCGGAAGATATCATTCAAGTATTGAATGAATCATTCGGCGTTCCTGACGACGTTGAGAGGCACAAAACTAGTTGTGCCATCTTCAGCGCCCGAATGAAAGATGGGACCTCGGTAACTGATCATGTACTGTACATGATTGAGTTGATCGAGCGTCTAAGCTCTCTTAGCTTTCCCCTTCATGATCAATTGGGGAAGGATGCCATACTAAACTCATTGCCTGGATCATACCGTCCTTTTCTCACTCATTTTCGTATGACGAAACCTATAGTGAATTATCACCAATTGTTGGGGTTACTACAGACGTTTGAGAATGATCACCAACTTCTTAAGAAGACGGTGAATTTAGTGGGAGGTTCATCCAAGGGTCGCTCCTTTAAGAAAGGGAAAAAGAAAAATAAAATCCAAAAGAAACAGGTGCACCATGCTCAGCCTAGTCAGAAAAAGAATAAAAAGGCTGATCAGAGCAAGGCGGAGTGCTTCTTCTGCAAGAAGCAAGGACATTGGAAGAGGAACTGTCCTCTTTACATTGCATCCCTCGATCCGAACCGGCCTAAGAAAAGTGGGCAATCAGTTGCCAATCAAGGTACTTATATGATAACACCTTGCAATTTTTCTATTTGTGATAATTCGACCTGGGTATTGGATACCGGTAGTCCTTTTAATATTTGCAATTCGTTGCAGGGGCTACAAGTCAGTAAGAGGTTTGAAGAAGGAGAAAGGTTCCTGAATGTTGGAGATGGAAGACCAGTTCCAGTTCTAGCTTTAGGAATTCTTAAACTTGAATTCAGCTCTCATGTAAATGTCCTTAGTGATTGTCACTATTGTCCAAGTTTTCTATTGAATATCATTTTTGTAGGCCTTTTGGCCAAAAATGGTTATGAAATATCAATAAAAAAGGATTATTGCAATGTCATTTGGAATGGTGTTGTTGTAATGAATGGAATTCTGAGTAATAGCATTTACATTTTGTCACAGCCTGTTCATGTAATGTATAAATCCAATAAGCGCCCTAGAATAGATAATGTCACAGATGTCTACCTTTGGCATCATAGGCTAGGTCATATTAACAAGAATAGGATGAACAGGTTAAGTAAAGAGGGAATCCTTGATGTTAATGATTGTGAATCATTGACAACCTGTGAATCATGTCTTCTTGGTAAGATGACCAAATCACCTTTTACCGAAAAAGGTGAACGAGCCAGTGATTTATTGACCCTTGTACATTCTGATGTATGTGGGCCAATGAGCACAGATGCTAGAGGTGGGTATTCATATTTCATTACGTTTACAGACGACCTTTCTAGGTATAGTTATGTCTATTTAATGAGACATAAATCTGAATCATTTGAAATGTTCAAATTATATCGTAATGAAGTAGAAAAACAAACTGGAAAGAGTACTAAAACTCTTCGATCAGATCGAGGAGGTGAATACCTCTCCAGTGAATTTTTGACATATCTAGGAGAAAATGGGATTCTCTCCCAATGGACTCCTCCTGGTACACCACAATATAATGGTGTGTCAGAAAGGAGAAATCGAACTCTGTTAGACATGGTTCGATCCATGATGGGGTTTGCTAATCTACCCATATCTTTTTGGGGATATGCTCTTGAGTCAGCCTGCTATATTCTAAATAAGGTTCCAAGTAAGTCTGTAAATAAAACACCACATGAGATGTGGACTGGACGTAAACCGATGCTCTCTCACCTTAGGATTTGGGGGTGTCCGGCGTACGTCAAACGTTTGAAGACAGACAAACTTGAACCCAAGTCTGACAAATGTTTCTTTGTTGGTTACCCTAAAGAAACTAAAGGATATTACTTCTACTTTGCTGAAGAACAAAAGTTGTTCGTAAGCAATAGAGCAATTTTCTTAGAAAAGGAATTCCTTGGTGAAGGAACAAATAGCTCTAATGTTGAGCTTAGAGAAGTTCAACATGTAGAAGATCCGACACCATCTACTGAACCAGTTGAGTCGGATTTGATTAGATCAGATCCAGAACCCATATTAGATGCACCATTAAGGCGATCGGGTAGAGTACCACGTCAGCCGGACAGATACTATGGTTTCTTGGTCCGGGATGGGGATCCTATCGAACTTGATGAAAACGATAAGGATCCGATCACATATATGGATGCAATGCAGAGGTATGACTCTGATAAATGGCTTGGAGCCATGCAATCCGAAATGGAATCCATGAAGGTCAATGATGTTTGGACATTAGTTGACCCACCCGAAGGAATTAAATCCATAGGGTGTAAGTGGATATTCAAAAGGAAACGGGGCGCAGACGGAAAGGCAGGGACCTATAAAGCCCGTTTGGTTGCCAAGGGTTATCGTCAACGTTATGGTATTGACTATGACGAGACGTTTTCTCCTGTGGCAATGCTCAAGTCCATTCGAATTGTACTTGCGATAGCAGCACATTTAGACTATGAAATCTGGCAAATGGATGTAAAGACCGCATTTCTAAATGGAGATTTAGAAGAGGAAGTGTATATGATACAACCTGAAGGTTTTACATCTGCAGATGAGTCTAAAGTGTGCAAGCTTCAAAAATCCATTTATGGATTAAAGCAAGCTTCACGGAATTGGAATATACGTTTTGATAAGGTAATCAAAACATATGGCTTCATTAAGAATGAAGAGGAACCTTGCATTTATAAATGGGCAAATGGTTCAGTTATTATATTCCTTATTTTGTATGTGGATGACATTCTTTTAATCGGGAATGACATTCCTGCATTACAAGGAATAAAGGTTTGGCTATCATCTCAATTTGCCATGAAGGATTTGGGAGAAGCATCTTACATCCTAGGGATGAAGATCTATAGAGATAGATCTAGAAGATTGCTTGGATTATCCCAATCCACATACATTGATACTATACTGAAGAGGTTCAGTATGATTAATTCCAAGAAAGGCTATCTTCCGATGGGCCATGGAATTAACCTCTCTAAAAGGGATTGTCCGACAACCCCTCAAGAAAGAGAGAGTATGGATAGAATTCCATATGCTTCGGCAGTAGGATCTATAATGTATGCCATGACATGTACTAGACCAGACGTGGCATACTCACTAGGAGTAGTGAGCAGATACCAGTCTGATCCAGGTAGCAACCACTGGAAGGTTGTAAAAACCATCCTTAAGTATTTGAGAAATACTAAAGATCAGTGGCTTGTCTATGGTGATTCTGACTTAAAACTTGAGGGATATACTGATTCAAGTTTTCAGTCAGATCAAGATGATAGCAAGAGCGTGTCAGGATATATCTTCACTCTTAAGGGTGGGGCCATCTGCTGGAAGAGTTCCAAGCAGCATACAGTGGCAGATTCTACATGTGAAGCAGAATATATCGCAGCATCTGATGCCGCCAAGGAAGCTGTATGGTTGCGGAAGTTCATCACCGAGCTTGGAGTGACACCCTCCATTGATGGTCCAGTGCCTGTATTTTGTGACAATACTGGGGCCATAGCTCAAGCAAGAGAACCCAAAGCACATCAGCGGACCAAGCATATTCTACGTCGCTACCACCTGGTTCGAGAGATCATCGATCGAGGTGATATTGATCTTCAGAAGATTGACACAAAAGAAAATCTGGCTGACCCATTTACCAAAGTCCTCGGCATCAAAGAGTTCGACGAACACAAGTCGAAGATGGGTATTAGATACTGTGCCGATTGGCATTAGGCTAAGTGGGAGTTGTTGGAATTTATATCCTAAATGTCAATCGTCAGCATATTGATGATTGAATTTTGTAAATGAATTGACAAATTAATAAAGTGTTATTTGGCATTATTCATCATTTCATCTTCAAATGAACTCTTATATGATGAAGTCCTTAGGACTTATGTTATGATAAAGGAGGATTTATCTTTGAGTCCTTAAACTTGTTTGCGATGAAATGATATGTTGTTACTAGGACGACAATATTATCGAGATTAGGTCGTTGTGTGACATATACGTTGGTTGTCCTCTTAACCAAGGAGTGTGGAGACACTGGTATGCCACACAAGTGAAGTGTAGAAGTACATTTTACTAAACGTTACCAATTCCGGAACGCTCTACTGTCGAGAGATGTTCCGAGTGGATATGGGTATAAGTTTGGCCCTCTGACCTGAGACCGCAACCTGTGACTAGCAAGCAACTCACTGTATTTTGGTACCGGACTACCTGAATTTCTAATTCAGTGACGGAAGGTCACTGGGTGCAGTCAAGTACTTGCGTAGTCAATTGTGAGTCAAGATGGAATTGACCCCTCCTGAAAACAGGAGATAATGTCTTGTGATTAATTTAGCAAAACCTTGGCCAGGATAATTCCAGTGAGGAGTCACGGGATATCTAAAGTTAATCACATAATGGATGTACTAATTATAGGGTTGACAGTGAGCTCTAAGTCATCCTGGCATTAGGAGTCAAAGGGATTGAATTATACAGTAACCATAGTTCAGGGTTCCAGAATATTTGCTTCGCATATATTCGACCTATCCGGACGTCGGGTACCATTGCTAGATGGTCACATCGATTAGTGTAGAAAATTGTTCCTATACTACCGGCTTAGGTTCGAACCTATGAGGTCACACGCATAGAAGATTCCTGATTGATCAAGAAAGCTGATGAATGATTAAGAATCATTCAGGGGTAATTTGGTCAATTTGATTGGCAAATTATCTTATAAAATAATTAAAGTAATTATTGAAGGATTAATTAGTAATTAAATTACTAATAAACTCAATTTGATTGAGTAATTGTGCTAAGGATGAGCCAAATTGAATTGGATTCAAGTTTGGGCTCAATCAGGGTTTTGACCTGATTGGATTAGGTCAGAACCAAAAAGGACTTAAGCTGATGAAATTAATTTTAAATTAATTTGTTCTTAATTGGGGATTGACCTAATTGAATTAGGTCCAACACAAAGTAATAATTCAATTTGATTGAGTTTGCATGAGCCAAAATTGAATTGGATTCAATTTGAGCTCAATCAGGGTCTGACCTGATTAGATTGGGTTCAACCAAATTGCTTTGTTTTAATTCGGGTTTGACCAAATTTGATTAGGTGCAACCCAAGGGGATTAGGCTCAGATGATGTGGCAATTATTGGTGACATGAAATTGGATTTCATGAATTTTAAATAAACCAAAATTATTGCATGGAACATGGACCCATTGCTTGACACATGGCGACATTGTTTGTTATTTGAATTTAAATTCAAACATTAAGCAATGTGTTAAATGATTTTAATCACTCAAACCATCAGCCAAGATGGCGTCTGAGTTTTTGAATGGATTAAATTCGAATTTCAAGAGGTGATTTCGAAATTATGAAGTGTTTTACCTTGCCGCATGGATTTCAAATTCCTTCCCTCTTGCACATGTGTTTAAAATTTGAATTTAAATCAGATTTAGTTGAGATCTGATTTGGGTTGTTCCTATTCCTTTGCATGTGCCAACTAAAAGAGGTTTTCTGAAAATAAATTTCGAATTTTGAATGAAAATTCGGAGGCCATTAAAAGGGGTCAAACATGGGTACCAAAAACACATCCATTGCAGCCTTCTTCCTCACCCGCCTCCTCCTCCTCTTCTTCTCCATTTTAGATAGGGTTTTCAAGGTGAATATCTAGAAGATTCAAGATCAGATCTGAGTCCTCTACTTCCCTTACAAACCTCATCTCTATCTGCTTCAAGACGATTGATCAAGAGTTGATTGAATCCCGGCGGGCAGATTTCAGCTTTCAAGTGTTCTGCAGCTGCTAGCACTGTTACGGAAGAAGATCCTTCAGGACTTCGCGTGTACTTCTCGTAGAGGCCATTCGTGTGCGTGGCTGCGAAGTCAAGAATCAGATTCACAACTTTCATCCATCATAAAAGGTATTAATCTAGCATTAATCATTTATTATGATGTCAAGGTCTAGGTCCAATTCCCCAAGGTTTTACCCTCTTTTGGGGCTCCTCACGGAGATATCTCCAGAATCCATTCGATGGATATTCGGAGATTAATTGGAATAGAGTTCTTAAGTTTCAGATCTGATAGTTAATCATGCATAAAAGTTTTAGCATAATTGTTTAAACGATTCCGGCATAATCCTATGTGTTCTTAAGGTGCTGATTTCTAGATTTGATCTTGTAAGCATGCATGAATTAAATTGTTTGATTCGGTTTTTCCGCTGTATTTTAAAACTTAAAAAGAACTACGTATAGCTTGATCCCCCTTATGAAGGGGTACGTAGGCAACCCGATCAGGTTCAGCCATGGTTTTCAAAAAAAAAAAAAAAAATTCAGCATGCTAAACACCGAAGAACCTAGTTATCTCCACTTTCATAATTGTCCCTCTCCTGGAAAACTATCTATTTGAGTTGTCATGATCTTTGACTCTTTGACGGTTAGGTCAAAATCACAAGGCAAGAAATTATAGAGCTGATACCACTTGTTGCCCAAGGTGACAATCCAAGAGGAGGGGTGAATTGGGTTTTTTCTAAATTTTTGGTGCTTTAAAAGTTTTCTTGTTTAAGAGCGGTGGAAGCTTTCTTAAGTTACTTGTGTGAACTTATCCTAGAGCAAGAATCAAATATAAAGCAAGAATAAATACAAGAACAAGCACAACACAAACAAGACAATGTATAGTGGTTCGGTGCACCCCAAGCACCTACGTCCACTCCCAAAGCCTTTCCTTGGGAATTTACTATAATCCCTCGGATTACAGTTGGATTGTTTTCCGGGCTTACATTTTAAAACCTTTACAATTTGATTTTCCGGGATCACCAATAACCTATGTTGGTTTTGCAGGCCCACCAACAACCTAACCGTTGGTTTTACGGGCTCACAAATAAACCTATACCGTTAGTTTTACGGGCTCACCAACAACCTACAACGTTGGTTTTACGACGTCACCAACAACCTTACAAAGAAAAATAGAAAGGAAGTTTGAAGCTCCTAAATGAGCAAATAGATAATTAGGCACTGTGGAGTGATTGATTAAAACCCTATTTGATTTTGATGAGCTCAAAGCATTTGAGTATATCTTTTGTTTACTAATGAATTCAATTGAGTGTTTCAGTGAAAATCTTGTCTAAGTATTTCTAGACTTGGTTCAAGATATTTTGGATAAGTTAAGAAGTCAGTTTGAACCAAAGTTTGAGACTCGAGTCGACTCCGGGATATTACGAGTCGACTCCAAGCGTATCAGAATCACTGGCACGGGCTCGAGTCGACTCCGGATCATTACGAGTCGACTCCGACTGAGAACTGACAGACGAACAGAAAGACTCAACTCAAAACCTGTCAGCGAGTCGACTCCTGAAGTGCGCGAGTCGACTCCGATGATTACCGAGTCGACTCCGGAGTAGTATGAGTCGACTCCAAGGAGTTACAGACAGAAAAGTCAGAGAGCGATTTTCGACCCTGAGATTCGAGTCGACTCCTGTGGAACGCGAGTCGACTCCGATGGTTGGCAGGTCGACTCTCAGTGGTACACAAGGCAAAAGTCAGAGAGCAGTTTTCGGACTCTGAGATCCGAGTCGACTCCCGCAATGCGCGAGTCGACTCCGAGATAGCGCGACCCCAAAAAGACAGAAGACCGAATTATTGTCTCTGGGAGCCGAGTCGACTCCCAGACAGCTCGAGTCGACTCCAAGGCAGCGCTACATCAAAAAGGCAGAAGGCTGTGTTTCGGAAACTGAGAGCCGAGTCGACTCCGGAATAGTTCGAGTCGACTCCAAGACTGGACGAGCCAAAAGACAGAAGATCGGGAGT
The DNA here is from genome assembly GCF_051530095.1 of Phoenix dactylifera. Taxonomy (NCBI): domain Eukaryota; kingdom Viridiplantae; phylum Streptophyta; class Magnoliopsida; order Arecales; family Arecaceae; genus Phoenix; species Phoenix dactylifera. The sequence continues at coordinate 6,022,558 of NC_143202.1, forward strand.
TCGGGCTCTGAGCGCCGAGTCGACTCTCAGGATTGTCGAGTCGACTCGAGTGGGCCAAGTTGAAAAATTAGCTCCATGGACTTCATGGGATGAGCCGACTCCGAAAATGGCAAGTCAGCTCCAGAAGTTGGCGAGTCGACTCCGGGTTAAGTCGAGTCGACTCCCAGTCGCGGAGGTCACTTTAATTCAAATCCGGAACAGTTGCCGAGCCGACTCCAGAAAAGCATGAGTCGACTCCCGCTACAGCCGAGTCGACTCCAGATCGCGCGAGTCGACTCCGACCCCAACGGACATATTGTCAGGATGTGCAGAGTGTGCAGAACGGGCAGAAAAAGGTGTCTAACGGCTAGTTTCCGTGGGGGATGGCTTAAATAGCCACAGAGGACTGTAGCAAGGCAGAGAAGCACTATTCCACTCAAAGAAATCAAGCATCCTATCTCCGCCAACTGGTTTTCAACAAAAAAGAAAGAAGAGCGCCATTAACTCCATCCAGCTACCTCTTCCCAGCATTTAAAGAAGTCTCCTCCTGCCTTCAAGTGGACCAGACATTCAAGAGGAGACTCACAGTTCAAGAAGCCCTACTCTACTGCAACTCAAACGTGTTTGAGGGCTCTTAACTTCTCTCTAGTTTATATTGCTGTATATCTGTTTTTTAGAAGCTCTGTTTTTCTGTTTGTCCTTGTTCTTTCCATCTTGTCTTTGCTTGATTCAATCAGGGGATTGAATCAAGAGTGTAGAGGTTGGTTGGTGAGCCGAGGGTAAAACCAACGTGTAAGGGTTCGATTGTGATCCCGGAAAAACAATCGGGGTGGTTCTAGTCGATGAGCCTGGGAAAACCGACCGAGTTCGTTGTGAGCTCGTAAAACAACAAGTTGGGTTGTGAGCTTGTAAAACAACCGGCTGTAATCCAAGGGGTTATAGTGAATTCCCAAGTGAGACTTGGGGAGTGGACGTAGGAGCAAGGGTTAGCTTCGAACCACTATAAACATTGTGTTTGTGATTGCTTGTGTCTCTCTCTCACACTCTCATTTCACTCACAGCACATAGCAACTAATTAATCATCTTGCAAAAGTATTAATTAGTCATCCACAAACGTTTTAATTGCAAAATTATTTTAAAACCCAATTCACCCCCCCTCTTGGGTTGTCTATCTGGGCAACAGGTGGTATCAGAGCCTAAACTCTTCTACCCTAAGAGTAAAAGATCAAAATGACAACTCCATTTGGATCTTCCCACATTGAGGGTCAGTCCACCCAAAGACCCCCATTCTTTAATGGATCCGACTACTCATATTGGAAGGCTAGGATGAGAATATTTATCCAAGCCCAAGACTATGAGATGTGGACCATTGTAGTAAATGGACCATACATCCCATCCATCTATGTAGAGGGTGTCACTGTACCCAAACTCGAAAAGGATTGGGATGACCATGACATGAGAAAGGCACAACTCAATTCCAAAGCAATGAATGTGCTTTACTGTGCATTAGATAGGAATGAATTCAATAGAGTCTCTACTTGCAATTCTGCAAAAGAGATTTGGGATAGACTTGAAGTGACCCATGAGGGCACGAATCAAGTCAAAAAATCCAAAATAAACATATTGATTCATAAGTATGAACTATTTAAGATGGATTCTAATGAAACAATCACTTGCATGTTCACTAGATTTACTGACATTGTCAATGGCCTAAAAAGCCTTGGCAAAAACTATACTAACAGTGATCTTGTCAGGAAGATTCTTCGCTGTCTACCAAGGTCATGGAAAGCCAAGGTGACGACAATCCAAGAAGCCAAGGACTTGAACAAGCTACCACTTGAGGAGCTTCTTGGATCCCTAATGACGCACGAGCTAACAATGAAGCAACACAGCGAAGAAGAGTCCTCCCATAAGAAAAGGGTAATAGCTCTCAAATCTACATCATCTAACAAAGACTTGTCTTGCAGTAGCAGCAGTGAAGAAGAAGATCACGAGGGAGAGGATGATGAGGCTCTTCTCGTACGTAAGTTCAGAAGATTCATCAACCAAAAGAAGTCCTTTCATCAAAGGAGAGGCCCCTCAAATTTCTATCGAAAGGATAAAGGTAAGGAAAGGGAAAATGAGGGGATTGGATGTTATGAGTGCAAGAAGCCGGGACACATCAGAGCTGAGTGTCCTTTACTGAAGAAGGGGAGCAAGTACAAGAAGAAGAAAGCCCTTGTCACCACCCTATCGGACTCCGACACATCATCATCATCATCGGATGAGGAACAAGGAGAAAAGGCCAATTTCTGCTTCATGGCCAATGAAAATGAGGTAACATCCGCACCACATTTAGATTTTACTTTCGATGAATTATATGATGCTTTCAATGAATTAATGGATGAATACAAAATAATAAATGTTAAAAACAAAGAACTAAAAGTAACTAACCAAACTCATCTCCGTAAGTATGATTCATTAGTTAAGGATAAAGATGTTCTTATCAAAGAAAATGCATAACTTAAAACAAGCAACCAAATCTTGATACAAAAGAATAATACCTTAACTAAAGAAAATGAAAGGCTGAACAAAGAAACATTAGAACCCAAAAATAATAAACATATAAATAAGAGTCTCACAAAAGAACTAAATGATCTAAAAGCAGAAAAACAAACACTAACTAAAGAACTTGAAAAATACAAACCCTTGGTTGAAAAATTTACATATAGTTCTGAAAAATTGAATATGATACTTAATAGTCAACGAGCGGTATTCAATAGAGCGGGTTTAGGGTATAAACCTAAACATAAGCAAAAACTTCTTAGTAACTTCTTTGTTAAAGCAGGAGAAAGTAAAACTAAGAAAATAACCTGCTTTTGTTGTGGAACTTTAGGACATAAAGCAAATGTGTGTAATTATAGGAAAGGAAAAACTAAAAGAAAAATTAAGAGGGTTTGGGTTCCAAAAGGAACCAACATTACTAACCATGAAGGACCCAAGAAAACTTGGGTACCTAAGATTATATGATTTGCTTGTGTAGGAGTGTCTTGCAGCCAAGGTCGACAAAAATTGTTGGTACTTGGATAGTGGCTGCTCAAGACACATGACGGGTGACAAGGATCAATTCTTCACCCTTGAAGCTAAGAAGGGAGGTGTTGTGACTTTTGGAGACAATAATCAAGGTCACATCATTGGTATAGATAAAGTACAAATTACTCCTTCAACTTTTATTGATAATGTTCGATATGTTGATAGTCTTAAGCATAATTTATTAAGCATTAGTCAATTATGTGATAGAGGTTATAATGTTATGTTTAAACTATCACTATGCATCATAACAAACCCAAATGACAATAGTTTAGTTTTTAAAGGAATAAGACGTGGAAATGTGTATGTTGTAGACCTTGAGGATCTTGCCAAACACAACCCATGTTTAGTTGTTAATGAAACTAAGGATAATGATGCTAGTTGGTTATGGCATCGTAAGTTAGGTCATGCAAGCATGGACACCATATCTAAACTAGTTAAAAGAGATTCTGTGATAGGTTTGCCAAAATTAAAGTTTGAAAAGAATAAAATATGTGAAGCATGTCAATTTGGCAAACAATCAAGAAACTCCTTTAAATCTATAAATTGTGTCTCTACCTCTAGACCTCTAGAACTACTACACATGGACCTATTCGGACCAACTAGAACCACAAGTCTAGGTGGAAATAAATATGGTCTAGTTATCGTAGATGATTATTCTAGATATACTTGGGTCATGTTCTTAGGCCATAAGGATCAAGCATTTTCAATTTTCAAGAAATTTCATAAAAAAGTAACAAATGCTAGAGATACTTCAGTAATAGCTATTAGAAGTGACCATGGTACCGAATTTGAAAATCATTTATTTGATGAGTTTTGTAGTAAAAAGGGGATAACACACAATTTTTCTGCACCTAGGACACCACAACAAAATGGAGTTGTGGAGAGAAAAAATAGAACTCTAGAGAAAATGGCTAGAACTATGTTGTGTGAAAGTAACCTCCCTAAGTACTTTTGGGGAGAAGCCGTCAATACTTCTTGTCATATATTAAATAGAGTTTTATTAAGACCCATCATAAAGAAAACACCTTATGAACTTTGGAAAAACAGAAAACCAAAAGTGAACTATTTTCATATTTTTGGATGTAGGTGTTTTGTTCATAATAATGGAAAAGATAATCTAGGAAAATTTGACTCTAAATCTGATGAGAGTATATTCTTGGGGTACTCCACAACTAGTAAAGCCTATAGAATCTTTAATAAAAGAACCCTAGTTATAGAAGAATCCATACATGTTGTTTTTGATGATTTTAGTGATATCTCTTCTAGCAAGAGAGTTAATTTTGATGATGATGGTGAAATTCTTGAAGAGAAGATAGATGAGATGACATTACAAGATGATAATCAAAAATTAATTGAAAATGCATCATCTAGCCAAGAGGCTATTATGGATCATGGGCTGACTAAGGCTTGGAGGTTTGCTCACGGGCATCCTAAGGAATTAATTCTAGATGATCCATCTCAACCTGTTAGGACTAGAGCATCTCTTAGGAACTTAAACAATCATCTAGCTTTCGTTTCACATTTTGAGCCCAAACACATAGAAGAAGCTGAAAAAGATGTAAATTGGATAAATGCAATGCAAGAAGAATTAAACCAATTTACTAGAAACAAAGTATGGAATCTAGTTGAAAGACCTACTGAATATTCAATTATAGGTACCAAATGGATTTATAAAAATAAACTTGATGAAAATGGAATTGTAATAAGGAATAAGGCTAGACAAGTAGCAAAGGGTTATAATCAAGAAGAAGGTATAGATTTTGATGAAACCTTTGCTCCTGTAGCTAGACTTGAGGCAATTAGACTTTTACTAGCATTTGCATGCTCTAAGGACTTCAAATTATTTCAAATGGATGTAAAAAGTGCATTCTTAAATGGGTATATTAATGAGGAGGTATATGTAGAACAACCTTCTGGTTTTGAAAATCATCAATACCCTAATCATGTATATAAATTGAACAAGGCACTTTATGGTTTGAAACAAGCACCTAGAGCATGGTATGAGAGGCTTAGCAAATTCCTATTAGAACATGAGTTTTTTAGGGATAATGTAGATACAACATTGTTTCTAAAGAAGAAAAACAAAGATATGTTGTTAGTGCAGATTTATGTTGATGATATTATTTTCGGTGCTACTAACAATCGCCTCTGCGAAGAATTTGCTGACTTGATGCAGAGTGAATTTGAAATGAGCATGATGGGAGAGCTGAATTATTTCCTCGGGCTTCAAATCAAACAATCTGAAGAAGGCATCTTCATCAATCAAGCTAAATACATCAAGGAGATGCTTAAGAAGTTTGATATGGAGGGGTACAAGTCAATCAGCACCCCCATGAGCTCATCATGCAAATTAGACCAAGATGAATCAGGTAAATCTGTAGATCAGAAACTGTATAGAGGTATGATAGGATCTTTATTGTATCTTACTGCAAGTAAACCTGATATCATGTTTACTGTTTGCATGTGTGCTAGATATCAGTCTAATCCTAAGGAATCTCATCTAATTGCAGTCAAGAGAATCTTTAAATACCTAATAGGAACAAAGAATATAGGGTTATGGTATTCTAAAGAATCTAGCCTAAACTTAATAGGATACACAGATTCAGACTTTGCTGGATGTAAACTTGATAGAAAAAGCACCAGCGGGTCATGTCAATTTCTAGGAGAAAACTTAATCTCATGGTTTAGCAAGAAACAAAACTCGGTTGCATTATCTACTGCTGAAGCTGAATATGTTGCAGCCGGGAGTTGTTGTGCTCAAATCTTGTGGATCAAACAACAATTGGAAGACTATGGCATTAAACAAGATAAAATTCCCATTAATTGTGATAATACAAGTGCCATTAACCTAACTAAAAATCCAACTCAGCATTCAAGAACTAAACATATTGAGATAAGACATCACTTCATAAGAGATCATGTACTGAATGGTGACGTGACACTTCAATTTGTTTGCACTGATGATCAATTAGCTGACATTTTTACAAAACCCTTAAGTGAAGAGAGATTTAGTGTGCTTAGGAGGGGATTGGGAGTGATTGATCCATCCTAGTGGTATTTTCCACTAGTTCATTGATTTTGATGATTAGATTGTGGCTAATTTAGAGTTTCTTTACAATGATCATCAAATCAGATCATAACTTAGTGATTTTCCCTCATTCGGCACGAACATAGCATGATTTTTAGGTGCGTGCCAGAGTTCAAGACGACTCGAGCAAGTTTCAGAGTCGGCTCGTAACGGGGAGTCGACTTGCATACAGTCGGGAGTCGACTCGAGGTCAATTGGCGCATAAGGAGAGTCGACTCGCGCATACTTTGGAGTCGACTCGAGGTCGAGTCGACTCGCGACTCAGAGGAGTCGACTCACAGTCGGGATCCGATTTTTTAACCCTAACTTCATCGTTTACTCAACACTTCTATTCACCGCCGCCACTGTTCACAAGCCCTAGAGCCGACTCCTAGAGCGTCTCCGGCCGACCTTAAGGTTTTTTCCCGTCCATCTTCCTCGCTTCTTTAGGTTCCTTCCTCTTCCCTAGGTCAAAATGCCTCGTAAAGCCGTTGTCCGGAAGAGACCCCAACCCGCGACCGGTGCCAAGCGGCGTTCCAAGGCTTGGAACGATCCCGCGAGGCCACAACCTCCGGCTCGTTCCCCGCCGAGGGAGGTTCCCTCGAGGCCGTGCGCCGGGAAGGCGGTCTCCACCGGGAGATACGTCGATTTCGACTATCTCTCCCGGGAGGGCTTTACTATAGGAGAGAGACTGCGGGCCCAGGGCTTAGAGTATTTTTGTTCCCTAGATCTCCCCACATACCCTGGCCTAGTTAGGGAGTTCTACGGTACTGTACATAGGGGCGATGGGGATATCGAGGGCACGGTAGCCGGTGTCCCATTGTTCATTTCGGAGGATATCATTGCTCAGGTCCTCCATCTTCCACAAGTAGGGGTGGCTCCCACACACCCCGAGGATAGGACTGAGGTCCTTACGGCCATTCTAGGACATCCACCTCAGTCCTCCTTAGATGAGGTGTCCGCTAGCTCACTTTTAGTTGAGATGCGGCTCCTCTTGAGTATCATCTCTAGGTCCCTCTTCCCGAAGACTGGCCGCTTCGATTTTGTATCTGAGAGAGACCTAGCTCTTATGTTCTACATCCTCCAGGACACCCCAATCAACTTTCCCAAGATGATGTATAGATACCTATGTGAGCCACTAGATAGACCTAGGCTCACCCTCCCCTATGGCATGATGTTCACTCTTCTGTTTAGGGAGGCCGAGATTCCCATTCCTGAGGGGGAACCCTCTCGCGCATTGCGATGGACAGATCGCATGCGTCCGGGAATCCTACACAGGATGGGATTTCGGAAGGTCGAGGGAACCTGGGTTAGGAAATCATCCACCTCCACACATACCACCAGACATTCCCCCAGTCCTGACCCAGACTCAGACTATCCTACCTTTCCCTCCACCTCTGCTCCCACCACCTCTGCCGGACCCTCCTCCTCAGCTCCACCTACTCAGCCCATGGAGGTCCGGATCTCTCCTGAGCAGCTCCGGGAGTTGCGGCAGGAAATAGTTAGAGATCTCCGGGACGACCTGCTTAGGGAGCTCCGAGGTACAGTGACTGCTCCCTCTCCTGCACCTTCTTCAGCGTTGGTCCCTTCCCTGTCAGCCGTGACTGAGATGACGGCCCATGTGCGGGAAGAGATCTACAACGTCAGGAGCTTGATTCAGGCCCAGTTCTCCAGTATGAGCGATGTCACGAGCACCACTCGGAAGATGCGCGATGACATGCGACACGACATGGGAACCACTACCCAGGGGGCCGAGCGCTTGGCGAATGTGCTCATCGCCAAGCTTGACACACTTCAGCAGTCGGTGACCGAGCTCGATACGACACATAGCAGGGCCACCTCGGCCATTATCCGACAGCTCGAGCACGTCACCAATGCAGTCACACTACTTGCAGAGCGCATGCCCCGGGGAGCCGCATCCTCCTCGAGGAAGCCTTAGATATCTTTTTGTATTTTGACATGTATTCTTTTTGCTTTACTTATTGTATTCACAAATGTATTTACATACACATCAATACAATGAGTAGACATATTCTCTTCAATTTTGTGCAATTTGCTCTCTAAATGATTGAGTGTTATACTCACTTCCTTTTTGATACGATGACAAAAAGGGGGAGAAATATTTAATAGATATGTAAATGGAATCAACATAAAAGAAATCAAAAATTAAAACATAATTTGTTCTTAGTGGATTTGGTACCTCGAGACTCATTATCTCTCTGTTGGGGCTCCTAATGGAGTAATCTCCAGAATCTATTCAAGGGATATTCGGAGATTAGTTGAATCCTACTCAAGAACAAATTGACAGATTTTCCCTCTAAAAACCAAAAATTTCAGTTCAAAAACTTCAATGCATTAAAAGGAAATTCAGAGAATCAAAACAAAGTAGAATGCATATGTTGAGGGGGAGAATCTGAATTTTTAAGAAAGTCAAATCATTAAATATATATAAGCCAAACAATTGAGTGCATGACATGAAGGCTTATATAATTCCAAATGAAAGGGGGAGCTTTAACTCCAAAATTTATTGTTTCACACCTTTCAAGTTTGGATAAATTAAAAAACCAGACACTTGAATTCATTTATAGATTTCATTTCCTTATTTATTGAGCAATTCACTTTACATATACTCAATGTTTTGTCATCATCAAAAAGGGGGAGATTGTGGAGTGATTGATTAAAACCCTATTTGATTTTGATGAGCTCAAAGCATTTGAGTATATCTTTTGTTTACTAATGAATTCAATTGAGTGTTTCAGTGAAAATCTTGTCTAAGTGTTTCTAGACTTGGTTCAAGATATTTTGGATAAGTTAAGAAGTCAGTTTGAACCAAAGTCTGAGACTCGAGTCGACTCCGGGATATTACGAGTTGACTCCAAGCGTATCAGAATCACTGGCACGGGCTCGAGTCGACTCCGGATCATTACGAGTCGACTCCGACTGAGAACTGACAGACGAACAGAAAGACTCAACTCAAAATCTGTCAGCGAGTCGACTCCTGAAGTGCGCGAGTCGACTCCGATGATTACCGAGTCGACTCCGGAGTAGTATGAGTCGACTCCAAGGAGTTACAGACAGAAAAGTCAGAGAGCGATTTTCGACCCTGAGATTCGAGTCGACTCCTGTGGAACGCGAGTCGACTCCGATGGTTGGCAGGTTGACTCTCAGTGGTACACAAGGCAAAAGTCAGAGAGCAGTTTTCGGACTCTGAGATCCGAGTCGACTCCCGCAATGCGCGAGTCGACTCCGAGACAGCGCGACCCCAAAAAGACAGAAGACCGAATTATTGTCTCTGGGAGCCGAGTCGACTCCCAGACAGCTCGAGTCGACTCCAAGGCAGCGCTACATCAAAAAGGCAGAAGGCTGTGTTAGATGTATGCCCTAGAAGCCAATTTGGCTGACACATTGTTGATTCTAGGGACATAATTTTGTACTTGACTGTTTATTATTGAATAAATAAAAGGCATCTTTTCATTCATATTATTTATGTGTCTATGAATCGTCCAAGGAATTAATAAGATGATGATACATATTCTCAAGAGTTGAGAATTTGAGCCATGTATCATTGGTGATTAATTTCTAAATGCTCCTGATCAATGGATCATCACGAGGACGGTGATCGATCCGATCAGTGCACAGATCACTTTCCTTCTGGATGGATGAGACTTGAGTCCACAGTGTAGGGACACTGAAGTGATAGTGCAGGTGCTTGTTAGAGAACAAGGGTACTGAGCGTGACCAAGACAAGAAGTCACTTGGATGTCTATCCACTCGTCAGTGACTTGCTTGATGTTGCAGTAGTGTGACTGGTCCTTTGACCTGCGGTGCTTCGGCTACTCACAGTGAGGTTATTGTAGTTTGACTGCACACATACATGGTCTCTAGCCATATGGGTCCATGCAGTGTAGATTGGCTGCAGTAAGTTCACTGTAGGAGTAGGGTATGCACCTATAAGGATTCTATCGACCTTGATAGAAGAGGAGTGATCCTATGTGATTTGTTAGACTGAGTTCTAAGACCTTGGCCAGGGCAGTAATATAAAGTGGAGAAAGAGTTTTCCACTATCGAACTCGAGTCGAATAAATCTTGACATATGACAGACGATGGGGTTTGACGAGTTGTCCATGACCTCCGTCCTGTAGGGATCCATGATAGTAGGACTGTATCACACGTTAACTGCACCTAGAGGTTCATCATTCCATTCTGCTGGGTAGCCACTACATGCTGCTAGGTGTCACTGGTGGATGGTGGGACTCATAGGGATTATCTTGATGATCGATAAACCCTAATGAGTTGAGTTGGAATCGTTCCAACCCATTGAAAGGAGTTTTCAATGATATTGAGATAGAGATCACAATATATCTCACTACCAGTCAGAATAGAACCTATGGGGTCACACACACTAGAAGTATTGACCGATCTGATGGTTGAAATCGTGATTAGGAATCACAAGTAATCAATTTGATTGATAAGAAGTTGAAGAAAGGAACAAAGGGAATTAATTAATTGGACTTGAAACAAGAGTCCTACTTCGGGTAAGATTTCTAGAGTCCTAATTGGATTAGGACTGGAAATCCTAGTTGGAGTAGGACTGGGATTCCTACTTGGAATAGGATTCCTACAATCCTAATGAGATTAGGAATTTTGAATTAAAATTGGATTCCTACTTGGAGTAGGATTCCTAGAAATCCTAATTGGATTAGGACTTCGGATTCAAATAGAGTCCTAATTGGATTAGGACTAAAATTAAATACATCCTAATTGGATTAGGATTCCTTAAGTCTAAATTAATTATTAATCTAATGAATCAACATGACTCCTAATTGGATTAGGATTGAAGAGTTCAATTGAGTCATGGTTCATTCAAGTCCTAATTGGATTAGGACTAGCATAGATTGAACCCAAAATTGGCTAATCCTAATTAGATTAGGATTAAACCATGAGAGAGGCACCTAATCCTCTTTGGAAGAGGATTAGGCTAACCAAGTAAGAGGGGCATCAGCTCCTCTCCAATTGGTTAGGGCGACAAGAAGAGAGAAGGGGCCGGCGCTCCAAAGAAAGAAGGTTGTCAAGGGCTCCTAACTTGTAGGAGCCCTTGATGCTTATAAAAAGGGACCTAGGGCCGGCGCCCTAGGAGTGTGCTCTCTTCCCCCTCTTGCTGCCGCCACCAGCCCCTCTCCTCTCTTAGTTCAGCCGCAAGCAAGGGAAAAGGATCTCCAAGTGTTGGCGGCCTCCTCCCCTTCCCTTCCTTCATCCAACGCAAGGAACAAAAGAAGGCTGCGTGGGGTTCTTTCTTCTTCCTCATCTTCATCCTTCTTCTTCCTCCTCTCAAGCACAATCAAGGGTTGATTGAAAGAGAGGAGATCAGCCATCAAAAGAAGTCTTTGCAAGGGAGCTAGCACCCCGGGAAGACAAGAAAGATTTGATCGGTCCTCTACTTCGTGTGGATACCCGTAGAGGCCGGACGTTTGAACGGCTTCAAGCGAACCCTCTTCCAAAAACCACGAATTCAGATTTGCGGTGATCATCTACCCGCGCAAGGTGAAGATTTGATCTTCCTAATAGTTTTAAAAGTTTTTAATTCTTGCCTAATTACGAAAGGTCTCGAAACAACGTTCATGCGATGAACGTCGAACCCGTGCATGCCGATTCCGCTGCCATCTGAAAAATTTTTGAAATATCAGCGGCATGGGCGGGTTCCCAACAGTGGTATCAGAGCCTAGGCTTCGTAGATTAAGGTAAGAATTAAATATCTAAAGGCTTATTAGATCTGAAAATTGAATGATCATGCATGCTGAAAAATTCTGCATGCAGATTTTTTAGGGGTGCTGATTTTTGCATGCTGATTTTTATGTAATAAAAAGATGATTCTAATTGCATTGTTAATGGGATTACAAAGTTTAGAATCATGATTAGCATGACCAGCGACCTATGTCATGATATAATCAGTTAGTTTTCAGATCTGAAAATTATAATTGTTGCATACGGTGATGATCATAGGATTCAAACCCTTTTGGTATCAAATGTAATGACCTGCGATGTGATCTGCGATGTCATGTAATTTTTCAGATGCTTGCATGCATCTTATTTGATGTTTTGAGAGGCCTGCGTGCCTCCTAAAAGGAGATGTAATTTATTTTTATTTTTATTTTACATCTGGTTGTATTTCTGTAATGTGATGTACATCAACGATCAAGTTGAAGCAAAGGCATGAGATGAAAGGTGATCTAAGCGGTTGATGGCGATGGGATCAAGAGTTGATCAAGGATCGAATCAAGGAGGCTTAGAACCAATTCAAGAGTTGAAGACCACTTGATCGATTGATGTGCATGTGCTTGTAATACGACCTAATTAGAATCCATGATCATCACCTATTTAAAGTTTAACTTTATTTGATGCTGCGATTATAACTGCCTGTGATGTACCGTTTGCATGAGATGTGAATGCGAGTCGGGTAGATAGGTTTACATGTGATGTAGCAAACCCAATTGAGACCTAAATCAAAACCTCCTCAATCAAGTCGAGAGTGAACCGACATGAGCAAGTCATATTAGATTTATTGATCTAATTGGTGTCTAGGAAAGCATGAAAGGTGGTTACTTAATTAGGACCTTACTCTCTGAGTAAGGGGAGCCTCCCACCTGCTTACCTGGCCAATTGTTCGATTACCTCTTATGAAGGGCTCAAGTTGCAAACACTAAGACCTGATTAACCAATATTAAGTCAATAGGTCTTCCACTGTAGTAGAGCTGCTAAGGCCTTTCTGATGTTGATTTGTCTCGGCTGGACACAGTGGTCAAGTTGCATCGGGGGGCTGGACCTCTCTATAGACATGAGATGTTGTAGGGTAAAGGTGGGGTTGGGCACCAATAACTGTTAGGTGAGGACCCAATGACGACTTTATTCCTACGGTTATACGGTGGGTCTGACTTAACTAAGAAATGGAACCAATAACTGTTAGGTGAGGTCTTCATGGCTTAGAGACCAAGTTACACTGCAACATGCTTGAGAAGCATTGTACAAGAGTTGTACACTCATCCATCTATGTGTCACCAATAACTGTTAGGTGAGGTGGCATGTAAATTGGTGGGACCGCAGTACCCACTAGAAACCCTAGTCGTGTGGGATTTCCGTTTTCCTACCAGGGGAGTGTGAGGGATTCGAGAAAATAGTGGGAGTTACATTTGTTCTAAAAGACCTTAGAACAGATTAGGATCAAGTACAAAAGTCTAACTAGAATCTTTACTCTCTGCAGATACAATGTCAGCTTCAAACCCTTTGACCCGTATTCTTAAGACCAACCGATTGACCGGAACCAATTACAAGGACTGGCTTAGGAATCTCAAAATTATTTTGAGCTGTGAGAAAATAGGCTACATACTCGATTCAGATATCCCCACACTACCAGCACGTCCTACTGATGTTCAGCGTGAAATGCATAAAAAGTGGTTGGATGATGACATTAGAGTAAAATGCTATATGATGGCATCTATGTCTAATGAACTCCAATGCCAGCATGAAAATATAAAGACTGCTAGGGACATACTGGCACACCTGCAAGAGTTGTATGGTGAGCAGAGTCGCACAGCTCGTTTTGAAGTGTCCAAGAGGCTCTTCAAAGCGAAGATGCGCGAGGGGCAGTCTGTCTATGATCACGGTCTGACCATGATCAAGGACCTAGAGGAGCTTGAGAAGCTCGGTATGGACATGCACAAGGAATTACAAGTGGATTTGATCCTACAGTTACTTTCTGATTCATTTGGTCAGTTTATAGTAAACTACCACATGAATAAGATTGAATGCACTAAGACTGAACTAATCAACATGTTGGTAACTGCTGAGGGAGCCTTGAAAGGTTCAAGGGGCAATGTCCTTGCTGCTGAGTTGACTTCTGGTTCCAAGAGAAAGTCTACTTGGAAGAAAAAGAAGCCTGCAAAGAAGCAGAAGAAAGACAAAAAGCCAAAGAAGGAAGTTCAAAAGAAAAAGGCTAACGACAAAGGAAAATGTTTCCACTGCAATGTCGAAGGCCACTGGAAGAGAAACTGTCCTTCATACCTCGAGAGCCTGAAGAACAAGAAAGGTGACACACCTTCAGAAGGTATAGACTTGCTCATAATTGAAACTAATCTAACGGTTTCTTCTACTTCTAGTTGGGTTATAGATTCTGGTTCTAGTGCTCATTTGTGCACTACCATGCAGGGTCTAAAGGAAAGTAGAAGGCTGGCAGAAGGTGCGGTAACCCTTCGGGTTGGCAACGGGGCAAAAGTTGCTGCTGTGGCTGTGGGCACCTACCATCTGCGACTACCGTCTGGATTTAGTTTAATACTTAGAGACTGCTATTATGTACCTGTTGCTAGCAGAAATTTGATTTCTGTTTCATGTCTAGCACAGGAAGGTCATGTTTTTACATTTGACAAAGACTGCTGTTCTATTTATTTAAGAAATAAAATAGTCGCACGTGGTTTCATGATTGACAGTCTCTATCATTTACATATGGATGTATTTGTGAATGTTACCGAGCAAGATGTGAGTGCCAAAGGATCCAAAAGATCTAGAGATGAGATAAACCAAAGATATTTGTGGCACCTCAGACTTGGCCATATTGGAGAGGATAGGATGAACAAAATGGATAAAGATGGGCTTCTCGGCTCATTGACTTCCGAGTCATATCCAGTTTGCGAGTCCTGTCTTCAAGGAAAAATGGCTAGACTGCCCTTTGTAGGACATGGGGAGAGGACCACTGAAATACTTACCCTAATACATACAGATGTATGTGGCCCATTCGATGTGCTAGCCAGGGGACGTTATTCTTACTTCATTACCTTTACCGATGATTATTCACGGTATGGGTATGTGTATCTTATGAGACACAAGTCTGACTCTTTTGAAAAGTTCAAAGAGTTCAAGAATGAAGTAGAAAAACAAACTGGAAAACCACTTAAGGCTCTTCGATCAGATCGAGGAGGAGAATACCTTAGTAGAGAATTCCGGAACTATCTCAAAGAAAACGGCATAGTCTCACAATGGACACCTCCGGGTACACCTCAACTCAACGGGGTGTCAGAGAGGAGGAATCGGACCCTATTGGATATGGTCAGGTCCATGATGAGCTTCACTGATTTACCTATGTTTCTTTGGGGAGATGCCTTACTCACAGCGATTTATTTATTGAATAGAGTTTCCTCTAAATCCATTCCTACCACACCGTATGAGATATGGCATGGTAAGAAACCAAGTCTGGGTCATCTCAAGATTTGGGGATGTCCGGCCCACGTCATGCGACTACAGGCGGACAAGTTAGAGGCTAGGACCATAAGTGCTCGTTTTATAGGATATCCTAAAGAGTCATTAGGATACAATTTCTACATCTCAGAGGATCACAATGTGTTTGTGAGCCGTCATGCCATCTTCTTGAAAAATTAGTTTATCCTTGATAGAGGCAGTGGGAGGAAAATTGAGCTTGAAGAGAAAGTCTCTGAAAAGCAACGAGTCATGGATCCTATAGAACCCATTCATAAAGAGCCAGTACACGATGTCCCTCGACCACCTCGTAGATCTAGTAGGGTCTCCCATCCTCCCGAGAGATACTTAGGTATACTAGAAGAGGATACCGAGAAAATGTTCCTAGTGGGAGATAGGGATCATACACAAGATCCCAAAACCTACGATGAGGCGATATCTGATATCGATTCCGAGAAATGGCTGGAAGCCATGAAGTCAGAGTTAGACTCCATGCATTCCAACCAAGTTTGGACCTTAGTAGATCCACCAGAAGGTATTGTACCTATTAGATGTAAATGGATCTACAAAAGGAAAATAGGTTCGGATGGAAAGGTAGAGACCTTTAAGGCAAGGCTGGTGGCGAAAGGGTATAGTCAACGCGAAGGCATTGACTATCAGGAGACCTTTTCACCTGTAGCCATGCTGAAATCCATCCGAACACTGCTTGCCATTGCAGCATTTCATGATTATGAAATCTGGCAGATGGATGTGAAAACTGCTTTCCTGAATGGATATCTTAATGAAGACATCTATATGGAACAGCCTTTGGGTTTCACTTCCAGTGATGGAGATCACAAGGTCTGCAAGCTGCAAAGGTCCATCTATGGACTAAAGCAAGCATCTCGGAGTTGGAACACTCGTTTCGATGACGCAATCAAAATGTTTGATTTCATCAAAAACGAAGAGGAACCGTGTGTTTTCAAAAAGGTTAGTGGGAGTGCTGTCGTTTTTCTCGTACTGTACGTAGATGACATTCTCCTGATTGGGAATGATATTTCCATGCTAACCTTGGTCAAGGTCTGGTTGTCAAAAAGAATTCTCCATGAAAGACCTTGGGGAAGCATCCTATATTTTGGGAATAAAGGTCTATAGAGATAGATCTAAAAGGATGCTTGGCCTTTCACAGAAGATGTACATAGAGGAGGTGCTGAAGAGGTTCAGCATGGAAAACTCCAAGAGGGGTCTCTTACCCCTAAGACATGGAATTCATCTCTCCAAGAAGATGTGCCCCAACATATCTGAAGAGATTCAACACATGAGCAAGATTCCCTATGCATCGGCAATAGGAAGCCTCATGTATGGCATGCTGTGTGCACAACCTGATATAGCTCTTGCTGTGAGTGTCACAAGCAGATATCAGTCGGATCCAGGCAAGAAGCACTGGATAGCTGTGAAGAACAGTCTTAAGTACTTGAGAAGAACTAAGGACATGTTCTTGGTCTTTGGGAGAAGATCAGAGTTGAAGGTAGAAGGATACACACATATTGATGATAGAAAGTCTACATCAGAATATGTGCAATTGTGGTTCAGTAAATTAGAAGAGTTCCAAACAACCGATCATTATAGATTCTACCTTAGAAGCTGAATGTTAAGCCGTATCTAAGGGTGCAGTGGAAACCTTCTGATTAAAAGTTAATTGCAGAGTTAGGTATAATGTCATTAGATGCCATAACACTTTACTGCGATAACATTGGCACCATAGCACTAGCTATGGAGCCATAGTCTCATCAGAAGTCCAAGCACATAGAGCGGCGCTTCCATTTCATACGCGACTATGATGTAGAGGTGCAGAGAGTAGACTCCGCGGATAACGTGGCAGACCCGTTCACTAAGCAGCTGAGTCAGCAAAAGACTGAAGCCCACCTTGAGAAGATGGGCCTAAGATATATGACCAATTGGCTTTAGTGCAAGTGGGAGATTGTTAGATGTATGCCCTAGAAGCCAATTTGGCTGACACATTGTTGATTCTAGGGACATAATTTTGTACTTGACTGTTTATTATTGAATAAATAAAAGGCATCTTTTCATTCATATTATTTATGTGTCTATGAATCGTCCAAGGAATTAATAAGATGATGATACATATTCTCAAGAGTTGAGAATTTGAGCCATGTATCATTGGTGATTAATTTCTAAATGCTCCTGATCAATGGATCATCACGAGGACGGTGATCGATCCGATCAGTGCACAGATCACTTTCCTTCTGGATGGATGAGACTTGAGTCCACAGTGTAGGGACACTGAAGTGATAGTGCAGGTGCTTGTTAGAGAACAAGGGTACTGAGCGTGACCAAGACAAGAAGTCACTTGGATGTCTATCCACTCGTCAGTGACTTGCTTGATGTTGCAGTAGTGTGACTGGTCCTTTGACCTGCGGTGCTTCGGCTACTCACAGTGAGGTTATTGTAGTTTGACTGCACACATACATGGTCTCTAGCCATATGGGTCCATGCAGTGTAGATTGGCTGCAGTAAGTTCACTGTAGGAGTAGGGTATGCACCTATAAGGATTCTATCGACCTTGATAGAAGAGGAGTGATCCTATGTGATTTGTTAGACTGAGTTCTAAGACCTTGGCCAGGGCAGTAATATAAAGTGAAGAAAGAGTTTTCCACTATCGAACTCGAGTCGAATAAATCTTGACATATGACAGACGATGGGGTTTGACGAGTTGTCCATGACCTCCGTCCTGTAGGGATCCACGATAGTAGGACTGTATCACACGTTAACTGCACCTAGAGGTTCATCATTCCATTCTGCTGGGTAGCCACTACATGCTGCTAGGTGTCACTGGTGGATGGTGGGACTCATAGGGATTATCTTGATGATCGATAAACCCTAATGAGTTGAGTTGGAATCGTTCCAACCCATTGAAAGGAGTTTTCAATGATATTGAGATAGAGATCACAATATATCTCACTACCAGTCAGAATAGAACCTATGGGGTCACACACACTAGAAGTATTGACCGATCTGATGGTTGAAATCGTGATTAGGAATCACAAGTAATCAATTTGATTGATAAGAAGTTGAAGAAAGGAACAAAGGGAATTAATTAATTGGACTTGAAACAAGAGTCCTACTTCGGGTAAGATTTCTAGAGTCCTAATTGAATTAGGACTGGGAATCCTAGTTGGAGTAGGACTGGGATTCCTACTTGGAATAGGATTCCTACAATCCTAATGAGATTAGGAATTTTGAATTAAAATTGGATTCCTACTTGGAGTAGGATTCCTAGAAATCCTAATTGGATTAGGACTTCGGATTCAAATAGAGTCCTAATTGGATTAGGACTAAAATTAAATACATCCTAATTGGATTAGGATTCCTTAAGTCTAAATTAATTATTAATCTAATGAATCAACATGACTCCTAATTGGATTAGGATTGAAGAGTTCAATTGAGTCATGGTTCATTCAAGTCCTAATTGGATTAGGACTAGCATAGATTGAACCCAAAATTGGCTAATCCTAATTAGATTAGGATTAAACCATGAGAGAGGCACCTAATCCTCTTTGGAAGAGGATTAGGCTAACCAAGTAAGAGGGGCATCAGCTCCTCTCCAATTGGTTAGGGCGACAAGAAGAGAGAAGGGGCCGGCGCTCCAAAGAAAGAAGGTTGTCAAGGGCTCCTAACTTGTAGGAGCCCTTGATGCTTATAAAAAGGGACCTAGGGCCGGCGCCCTAGGAGTGTGCTCTCTTCCCCCTCTTGCTGCCGCCACCAGCCCCTCTCCTCTCTTAGTTCAGCCGCAAGCAAGGGAAAAGGATCTCCAAGTGTTGGCGGCCTCCTCCCCTTCCCTTCCTTCATCCAACGCAAGGAACAAAAGAAGGCTGCGTGGGGTTCTTTCTTCTTCCTCATCTTCATCCTTCTTCTTCCTCCTCTCAAGCACAATCAAGGGTTGATTGAAAGAGAGGAGATCAGCCATCAAAAGAAGTCTTTGCAAGGGAGCTAGCACCCCGGGAAGACAAGAAAGATTTGATCGGTCCTCTACTTCGTGTGGATACCCGTAGAGGCCGGACGTTTGAACGGCTTCAAGCGAACCCTCTTCCAAAAACCACGAATTCAGATTTGCGGTGATCATCTACCCGCGCAAGGTGAAGATTTGATCTTCCTAATAGTTTTAAAAGTTTTTAATTCTTGCCTAATTACGAAAGGTCTCGAAACAACGTTCATGCGATGAACGTCGAACCCGTGCATGCCGATTCCGCTGCCATCTGAAAAATTTTTGAAATATCAGCGGCATGGGCGGGTTCCCAACAGGCTGTGTTTCGGAAACTGAGAGCCGAGTCGACTCCGGAACAGTTCGAGTCGACTCCAATACTGGACGAGCCAAAAGACAGAAGATCGGGAGTTCGGGCTCTGAGCGCCGAGTCGACTCCCAGGATTGTCGAGTCGACTCGAGTGGGCCAAGTTGAAAAATTAGCTCCATGGACTTCATGGAATGAGCTGACTCTGAAAATGGCAAGTCAGCTCCAGAAGTTGGCGAGTCGACTCCGGGTTAAGTCGAGTCGACTCCCAGTCGCGGAGGTCACTTTAATTCAAATCCGGAACAGTTGCCGAGCCGACTCCAGAAAAGCATGAGTCGACTCCCGCTACAGCCGAGTCAACTTCAGATCGCGCGAGTCGACTCCGACCCCAACGGACATATTGTCAGGATGTGCAGAGTGTGCAGAACGGGCAGAAAAAGGTGTCTAACGGCTAGTTTCCGTGGGGAATGGCTTAAATAGCCACAGAGGACTGTAGTAAGGCAGAGAAGCACTATTCCACTCAAAGAAATCAAGCATTCTTTCTCTGCCAACTGGTTTTCAACAGAAAAGAAGGAAGAGCGCCATTAACTCCATCCAGCTACCTCTTCCCAGCATTTAAAGAAGTCTCCTCCTGCCTTCAAGTGGACTAGACATTCAAGAGGAGACTCACAGTTCAAGAAGCCCTACTCTACTCCAACTCAAACGTGTTTGAGGGCTCTTAACTTCTCTCTAGTTTATATTGCTGTATATCTATTTTTTAGAAGCTCTGTTTTTCTGTTTGTCCTTGTTCTTTCCATCTTGTCTTTGCTTGATTCAATCAGGGGATTGAATCAAGAGTGTAGAGGTTGGTTGGTGAGCCGAGGGTAAAACCAACGTGTAAGGGTTCGATTGTGATCCCGGGAAAACAATCGGGGTGGTTCTAGTCGGTGAGCCTGGAAAAACCGACCGAGTTCGTTGTGAACTCGTAAAACAACAAGTTGGGTTGTGAGCTTGTAAAACAACCGGCTGTAATCCAAGGGGTTATAGTGAATTCCCAAGTGAGACTTGGGGAGTGGACGTAGGAGCAAGGGTTAGCTCCGAACCACTATAAACATTGTGTTTGTGATTGCTTGTGTCTCTCTCTCACACTCTCATTTCACTCACAGCACATAGCAACTAATTAATCATCTTGCAAAAGTATTAATTAGTCATCCACAAACGTTTTAATTGCAAAATTATTTTAAAACCCAATTCACCCCCCCTCTTGGGTTGTCTATCTGGGCAACAGGCACTAAAAGAAGAGATAAGAAAATAATTATCGCTTTGTAGATTCTCTTCTCTTCTTTGCTGAGATTGCTTCACTCTTCAATGAATTGGTTGAGCTCTTGAAGGCACTTGAATTCTGCTCAACACACTTCTTTTTGTTGGGAACCCGCCCAGGATGCAGAAAATTAAAAATTTCAGATGGCAGCGGAAGAGGCATGCGCGGGATCGATGTTCATCTCATGAACGTTGTTCAAAAACCATTCGTAGATAGATTAGGATTAAAAACTTTTAATAACATTAGAAAGATCAGATCTTCACCTTGTGCGGGTAGATGATCACCGCAAACTGAAGTTCGTGGTTTAAGATGAAGGTTCGCTTGAAGCCGTTCACGCGTCCGGCCTCTACGGGTATCCACACGAAGCAAAAACCGATCCAAGCTTCTTTGTCTCTCTGGGGTGCTAGCTCCCTTGCAGAGACAACTTTAATGGCTGATGTCCTCCCTTTAAATCAACCTTTGATTGTGCTTGGGAGGAGGAAGAAGAAGGATGAAGAGAAGAAGAGGAACAATGCCCCTGCAACCTTCTTTCTTTTCCCTACGTTGGAAGGAGGAAGGGAGAAGAGGGCCGCCAACACCTTGGAGCTCTCTTCCTTGCTTGCGGCTGAAACCAAGAGGAGAGGAGAGGGGGCGTACGGCTGGAAGGAAAAGGGCTTGAATATGCCCTAATGCAGCCCCACGCCTCCTCTTAAATAGCATGTGGAGCTCCTCCTTGATTGATTTCCAAGAGGGGCGCCGGCCCCTCTTGTTGTGCCGCACCAAACAAGAGAAAGGGGAGGGGTGTGAGCCCCTCCCTTTTGTGTTGCCCTAGTCCTCATTAAGTAAGGATTGGGAGGCCCTAATGGGGCTAAGTCCTAATCTAATTAGGCTTAGTCCAAGTTTGAACCAATTGGGTTTAATCTAAGTAAGTCCTAATCCAATTAGAACTCAAATCAATTATGACTCAATTGAACTCTTCAATCCTAATCCAATTATGAGTCTTGTTAATTCATTAGATTAATAATTAATTAAGACTTAAGAAATCCTAATCCCATTAGGACTTATTTAATTTTAGTCCTAATCCAATTAGGACTCGATTTTGAATCCGAAGTCCTAATCTAATTAGGACTTCTACGAATCCTATTCTAAGTAGGAATCCATATTGAATTCAAAATCCTAATCTAATTCGGATTGTAGGAATCCTACTCCAAGTAGGACTCCCAGTCCTAGTCCAAGTAGGATTCCCAGTCCTAATCCAACTAGGACTCGAGGAATCCTACTCCAAGTAGGATTCGTGTTTTAAGTCCAATTAATCAATTCCCATTGTTCCTTCTTCCATTGATTATCAATCGAATTGATTACTCATGATTCATAATCACTTTTCAACCATCGGATCGGTCAATACCTCTAGTGTGTGTGACCCCATAGGTTCTATTCTGACGGGTAGTGAGATATATTGCGATCTCTATCATAATATCATTGAAAACTCCTTTCAATGGGTTGGAACGATTCCAACTCAACTCATTAGGGTTTATCGATCATCGAGATATTCTCTGTGAGTCTCACCATCTACCAGTGACACCTAGCAGCATGTAGTGGCCACCCAGCAGAATGGAATGATGAACCTCTAGGTGCAGTTATAGTATGATATAGTCCTATTATCGTGGATCCCTACAGAACGGAGGTTATGGACAACTCGTCAAACCCCATCGTCTGTCATATGTCAAGATTTATTCGACTTAAGTTTGAGAGTGGAAAACTCTTTCTCCATTATTTTTACTGCTCCGGCCGAGGTCTTACGAACTCAGTCTCATAAATCACATAGGATCTCTCCTTATCTACCAAGATCGATAGATTCCATATAGGTGCATACCCTACTCCTACAGTGAACCTACTGCAGCCAATCTACACTGCATGGATCCATATGTCTAGAGACCATGTATATGTGCAGTCAAACTACAATAACCTCACTGTGAGTAGCCGAAGCACCGCAGGTCAAAGGACCAGTCACACTACTGCAACATCAAGCAAGTCACTGACGAGTGGATAGACATCCAAGTGACTTCTTGTCTTGGTCACGCTCAGTACCCTTGTTCTTTAACAAGCACCTGCACTATTACTTCAGTGTCCCCACACCGTGGACTCAAGTCTCGTCCATCCTTAAGAAAAGTAATGTGTGCACTGATCGGATCGATCACCGTCCTCGTGATGATCCATCGATCAGGAGTATTTAGAAATCAATCACTAATAATACATGACTCTAATTTTCAACTCTTGAGAATATGCATCATCATCTTATTAATTTCTTGGACGATTCATAGACACATAAACAATATGAATGAAAAGATGCCTTTCATTTATTCAATAATAATAAAGTCAAGTACAAATTATGTCCCAGAATTAATAATGTGTCAGCCAAATTGGCTTCTAGGACATACATCTAACAATCTCCCACTTGCACTAAAGCCAATCAGTCATATATCTTAGTCCCATCTTCTCAAGGTGGGCTTCAGTCTTTTGCTGACTCAGCTGCTTAGTGAACGGGTCCGCCACGTTGTCCGCGGAGTCTACTCTCTGCACCTCGACATATTTCTTCTCAACATAGTCGCGTATGAGGTGAAAGCGCCGCTCTATATGCTTGGACTTCTAATGAGACATTGGCTCCTTAGCAAGAGCTATGGCGCCATTATTATCGCAGTAGAGTGTTATGGCATCTGATGTCATCATGTCGAACTCTGCAATGAATTTTTTGAACCAGAAGCCTTCTTTAGCAGCTTCAGAGGCGGCGATGTATTCAGCTTCCATAGTAGAATCCGCAATGATCGTTTGTTTAGAATTTTTTCAATTCACCGTACCACCATTGCACAAGAACACATATTCAGATGTAAACTTTCTATCATCGATATCAGTCATAAAGTCTGAATCTGTGTACCCTTCTACCTTCAACACTGTTGTTCCTCCAAGTCTACCTTATCCAGATGTAAACACATATCCAGATGTAAACTTTCTACCTTCAGTCATCGATATCAGTCATAAAGTCTGAATTTTTTCATTACCTTTACCGATGATTATTCACGATATGGGTATGTGTATCTTATGAGACACAAGTCTGAATCTTTTGAAAAGTTCAAAGAGTTCAAGAATGAAGTAGAAAAACAAACCAGAAAATCTCTTAAGGCTCTTCGATCAGATCGAGGAGGAGAATACCTTAGTGGAGAATTCCGGGACTATCTCAAAGAAAACGGCATAGTCTCACAATGGACACCTCCGGGTACACCTCAACTCAACGGGGTGTCAGAGAGGAGGAATCGGACCCTGTTGGACATGGTCAGGTCCATGATGAGCTTCACTGATTTACCTATGTTCCTTTGGGGAGATGCCTTACTCACAGCGATTTATTTATTGAATAGAGTTCCCTCTAAATCCGTTCCTACCACACCGTATGAGATATGGCATGGTAAGAAACCAAGTCTGGGTCATCTCAAGATTTGGGGATGTCCGGCCCACGTCAAGAGACTACAGGCGGACAAGTTAGAGGCTAGGACCATAAGTGCTCGTTTTATAGGATATCCTAAAGAGTCATTAGGATACAATTTTTACGTCTCAGAGGATCACAATGTGTTTGTGAGCCGTCATGCCATCTTCTTGAAAAATCAGTTTATCCTTGATAGAGGCAGTGGGAGAAAAATTGAGCTTGAAGAGAAAGTCTCTGAAAAGCAACGAGTCATGGATCCTATAGAACCCATTCATAAAGAGCCAGTACACGATGTCCCTCGACCACCTCGTAGATCTAGTAGGGTCTCCCATCCTCTCGATAGATACTTAGGTATACTAGAAGAGGATACCGAGGAAATGTTCCTAGTGGGAGATAGGGATCACATACAGGATCCCAAAACCTACAACGAGGCGATATCTGATATCGATTCTGAGAAATGGCTGGAAGCTATGAAGTCAGAGTTAGACTCCATGCATTCCAACCAAGTCTGGACCTTAGTAGACCCACCAGAAGGTATTGTACCTATTGGATGCAAATGGATCTACAAGAGGAAGATAGGTTTGGATGGAGAGGTAGAGACCTATAAGGCAAGGCTTGTGGCAAAAGGGTATAGTCAGCGCGAGGGCATTGACTATCAGGAGACCTTTTCACCTGTAGCCATGCTAAAATCCATCCGAACATTGCTTGCCATTGCAGCATTTCATGATTATGAAATCTGGCAGATGGATGTGAAAACTGCTTTCCTGAATGGATATCTTAATGAAGATATCTATATGGAATAGCCTTTGGGTTTCACTTCCAGTGATGGAGATCACAAGGTCTGCAAGCTGCAAAGGTCCATCTATGGACTAAAGCAAGCATCTCGGAGTTGGAACACACGTTTCGATGACGCAATCAAAATGTTTGATTTCATCAAAAACGAAGAGGAACCGTGTGTTTACAAAAAGGTTAGTGGGAGTGCTGTCGTTTTTCTCGTACTGTACGTAGATGACATTCTCCTGATTGGGAATGATATTCCCATGCTAACCTCGATCAAGGTCTGGTTGTCAAAAGAATTCTCCATGAAAGACCTTGGGGAAGCATCCTATATTTTGGGAATAAAGGTCTATAGAGATAGATCTAAAAGGATGCTAGGCCTTTCACAGAAAATGTACATAGAGGAGGTGCTGAAGAGGTTCAGCATGGAAAACTCCAAGAGGGGTCTCTTACCCCTTAGGCATGGAATTCATCTCTCCAAGAAGATGTGCCCCAACACATCTGAAGAGATTCAACGCATGAGCAAGATTCCCTATGCATCGGCAATAGGAAGCCTCATGTATGCCATGCTGTGTACACGACCTGATATAGCTCTTGCTGTGAGTGTCACAAGCAGATATCAGTCGAATCCAGGTGAAGAACACTGGACAGCTGTGAAGAATATTCTTAAGTACTTGAGAAGAACTAAAGATTTATTCTTGGTTTTTGGAGGATCATCAGAGTTAAAGGTAGAAGGGTACACAGATTCAGACTTCATGACTGATGTCGATGACAGAAAGTCAACATCTGGATATGTGTTCTTGTGCAATGGTGGTACGGTAAATTGGAAGAGTTCTAAACAACCGATCATTGCTGATTCTACTATGGAAGTTGAATACATCGCCGCCTCTGAAGCTGTTAAGGAAGGCTTATGGTTCAAGAAATTCATTGCAGAGTTGGACGTGATGACATCAGATGCCATAACACTCTACTGCGATAATAATGGCGCCATAGCCCTTGCTAAGGAGCCAAGGTCTCATCAGAAGTCTAAGCATATAGAGCGGCGCTTCCATCTCATACGCGACTATGTTGAGAAGAAATATGTAAAGGTGCAGAGAGTAGACTCCGCGGATAACGTGGCGGACCCGTTCACTAAGCAGCTAAGTCAGCAAAAGACTGAAGCCCACCTTGAGAAGATGGGCCTAAGATATATGAACAATTGGCTTTAGTGCAAGTGGGAGATTGTTAGATGTATGCCCTAGAAGCCAATTTGGCTGACACATTGTTGATTCTAGGAACATAATTTTGTACTTGACTGTTTATTATTGAATAAATAAAAGGCATCTTTTCATTCATATTATTTATGTGTCTATGAATCGTCCAAGAAATTAATAAGATGATGATACATATTCTCAAGAGTTGAGAATTTGAGCCATGTATCATTGGTGATTAATTTCTAAATGCTCCTGATCAATGGATCATCACGAGGACGGTGATCGATCCAATCAGTGCACAGATCACTTTCCTTCTGGATGGACGAGACTTGAGTCCACAGTGTAGGGACACTGAAGTGATAGTGCAGGTGCTTGTTAGAGAACAAGGGTACTGAGCGTGACCAAGACAAGAAGTCACTTGGATGTCTATCCACTCGTCAGTGACTTGCTTGATGTTGCAGTAGTGTGACTGGTCCTTTGACCTGCGGTGCTTCGGCTACTCACAGTGTGGTTATTATAGTTTGACTGCACACATACATGGTCTCTAGCCATATGGGTCCATGCAGTGTAGATTGGCTGCAGTAAGTTCACTGTAGGAGTAGGGTATGCACCTATAAGAAATCTATCAACCTTGATAGAAGAGGAGTGATCCTATGTGATTTGTTAGACTGAGTTTTAAGACCTTGGCCAGGGCAGTAATATAAAGTGGAAAAAGAGTTTTCCACTATCGAACTCAAGTCGAATAAATCTTGACATATGACAGACGATGGGGTTTGACGAGTTGTCCATGACCTCCGTCCTGTAGGGATCCACGATAGTAGGACTGTATCACATGTTAACTGTACCTAGAGGTTCACCTTTCTATTCTACTGGGTAGCCACTACATGCTGCTAGGTGTCACTGGTGGATGGTGGGACTCATAGGGATTATCTTGATGATCGATAAACCCTAATGAGTTGAGTTGGAATCGTTCCAACCCATTGAAAGGAGTTTTCAATGATATTGTGATAGAGATCATAATATATCTCACTACCAGTCAGAGTAGAACCTATGGGGTCACACACACTAGAAGTATTGACCGATCCGATGGTTGAATAGTGATTATGAATCACGAGTAATCAATTCGATTGATATTCGGTTGAAGAAGGAACAAAGGGAATTAATTAATTGGACTTAAACACAAATTCTACTTCGGGTAGGATTCCTAGAGTTCTAATTGGATTAGGACTGGGAATCCTAGTTGGAGTAGGACTGGGATTCCTACTTGGAATAGGATTCCTACAACCCTAATGAGATTAGGAATTTTGAATTAAAATTGGATTCCTACTTGGAGTAGGATTCCTAGAAATCCTAATTGGATTAGGACTTCGGATTCAAATAGAGTCCTAATTGGATTAGGACTAAAATTAAATACATCCTAATTGGATTAGGATTCCTTAAGTCTAAATTAATTATTAATCTAATGAATCAACATGACTCCTAATTGGATTAGGATTGAAGAGTTCAATTGAGTCATAGTTCATTCAAGTTCTAATAGGATTAGGACTAGCATGGATTGAACCCAATTGATTGATGATTTGGTTAAAGCCTAATAGGATTAGGACTTAGCCATAAGAGGGACACCTATACAAGAAGGAGGGATCACGCCCCTCCTCCTCTCCTTGTGTGCGGCATGAAGAGAGGGGCCGGCGCCCCCTCTTGGTAACAATTCAAGGGCTCCTAATTTTTAGGAGCCCTTGATGGTTATAAAAGGAGCTAGGGCCGACGCCCTAGCGATGCTTGGGTTCTCCCTTGGTGCCGTGGCCTCCTCCCTCTCTTCTCCCTTGGTTCAGCCGCAAGCAAGGAAGGTGCAATCCAAGGTGTTGGTGGCCTCCTCCCTACTCCATTGTTGTTCCAACGCAAGGAAGAAAAGGAGGTTTTCTTCTTCCTCATCTTCATCCTTCTTCTTCCTCCTCTCAAGCACAATCAAGGGTTGATTGAAAGAGAGGAGATCAGCCATCAAAAGAAGTCTTTGCAAGGGAGCTAGCACCCCGGGAAGACAAGAAAGATTTGATCGGTCCTCTACTTCGTGTGGATACCCATAGAGGCCGGACGTTTGAACGGCTTCAAGCGAACCCTCTTCCGAAGACCACGAATTCAGATTTGCGGTGATCATCTATCCGCGCAAGGTGAAGATCTAATCTTCCTAATGGTTTTAAAAGTTTTAATTCTTACCTAATTACGAAAGGTCTCGAAATAACGTTCATGCGAGGAACGTTGATCCCGCACATGCCCCCTTTCCGCTGCCATCTGATTTTCGTTTTGAAATATCAGCGGCATGGGCGGGTTCCCAACATGATGTGGGCTGGACATCCCCAAATCTTGAGGTGACTAAGACTTGGTTTCTTACCATGCCATATCTCATACAGTGTGGTAGGAACGGATTTAGAGAGAACTCTATTCAGTAGATAAATTACGATAAGTAAGGCATCTTCCCAAAAAAACATAGGCAAATCAGTGAAGCTCATCATGGTTCGGACCATACCTAATAGAGTTTGATTTCTCCTCTTTGACACCCCATTGAGTTGAGGTGTACCCGGAGGAGTCCATTGTGAGACTATGCCATTCTTCTTGAGATAGTCTCGGAATTTCTCACTAAGGTATTCTCCTCCTCGATCAGATTGAAGAGCCTTAAGAGGTTTTCCAGTTTGTTTTCTACTTCATTTCTGAACTCTTTGAACTTTTCAAAAGATTCAGATTTGTATCTCATAAGATACACATACCCATACCGTGAATAATCATCGGTAAAGGTAATGAAGTACGAATAACGACCCTTGGCTTGCACATCGAATGGGCCATACACATCTGTGTGTACCAGGGTAAGTATTTCAGTGGTCCTCTCCCCATGTCCTACAAAGGGCAATCTAGCCATTTTTTCTTGAAGACAGGACTCGCAAAGTGGATATGACTCGGAAGTCAATGAGCCGAGAAGCCCATCTTTATCCATTTTGTTCATTCTGTCTTCTCTAATATGGCCAAGTCTGAGGTGCCACAAATATATTTGGTTTATCTCATCCCTGGATCTCTTGGATCCTTTGGCACTCACTTCTTGCTCAGACACATTTACAGATATATCCATATGCAAATGATAGAGACTGTCAATTATAAAATCATGTGCGACTATTTTATTTCTGAAATAAATAGAACAGCAGTTTTTGTCAAATGTAAAAACATAACCTTCCTGTGCTAGACATGAAAGAGAAATCAAATTTCTGCTAGCGACAGGTACATAATAACAGTCTCTAAGTAATAAACTAAAACCAAACGGTAGTCATAGAGGGTAGGTGCCCACAGCCACAGTAGCAACTTTTGCCCCGTTGCCAACCCGAAGGGTTACCGCACCTTCCGCCAGCTTTCTACTTTCCTTTAGACCCTGCATAGTAGTGCACAAGTGAGCACTAGAACCAGAATCTATAACCCAACTAGAAGTAGAAGAAACCGTTAGATTAGTTTCAATTACGAGCAAGTCTATACCTTCTGAAAGTGTGTCAGCCTTCTTGTTCTTCAGGCTCTCGAGATATGAAGGACAGTTCCTCTTCCAGTGGTCGTCGACATTGCAGTGGAAACATTTTTCTTTGTCATTAACCTTTTTCTTTTGAACTTCCTTCTTTGGCTTCTTGTCTTTCTTCTGCTTCTTTGCAAGCTTCTTTTTCTTCCAAGTAGACTTTCTCTTGGAACCAGAAGTCAACTCAGCAGCAAGGACATTGCCCCTTGAACCTTTCAAGACTCCCTCAGCAGTTACCAACATGTTTAACAGTTCAGTCTTAGTGCATTCAATCTTATTCATGTGGTAGTTTACTATAAACTGTCCAAATGAATCAGGAAGGGATTGAAGGATCAGATCTACTTGCAATTTCTTGTGCATGTTCATACCGAGCTTCTCAAGCTCCTCTAGGTTCTTGATCATAGTCAGACCGTGATCATGAACAGACTGCCCCTCGCGCATCTTTGCTTTGAAGAGCCTCTTGGACACTTCAAAACGAGCTGTGCGACCCTGCTCACCATACAACTCTTACAGGTGTGCCAGTATGTCCCTAGCAGTCTTCATATTCTCATGCTGGCATTGGAGTTCGTTGAACATGGATGCCATGATGTAGCACTTGACCCTAATGTCATCGTCTGTCCACTTTTCATGCGTCGTACGCTGATCAGTAGTCGGACGTGCTGGTAATGTGGGGATATCGTTGTCGAGCACATAGCCTATTTTCTCACAACTCAGAACAATTTTGAAATTTCTAAACCAGTCTCTGTAATTGGTAACGGTCAATCTGTTGGTCTCAAGAATACGGGTCAAAGGGTTTGAGGCTGACATTGTGATCTGCAGAGAGTAAAGATTCTAGTTAGATTTTTGTACTTGATTCTAATTTGTTCTAGGATCTTTTAGAACAAATGTACCTCCCACTATTTTCTCGAATTCCTCACACTCCTCTGGTAGGAAAAAGAAAATCCTACACGACTAGGGTTTCTAGCGGGTACTGCGGTCCCACCAATTTACATGCCACCTCACCTAACAGTGATTGGTAACACATAAATAGATGAGTGTACAACTCTTGTACAATGCTTCTTAAGCATGTTGCAGTGCTACTTGGTCTCTAAGTCATGAAAACCTCACCTAACAGTTATTGGTCTCATTCCTCAGTTAAGTCAGACCCACCGTATAACCGTAGAAATAAAGTTGTCATTGGGTCCTCACCTAACAGTTATTGGTGCCCAACCCCACCTTTACCCCTACAACATCTCATGTCTATAGAGAGATCCAGCCCCCCGATGCAACTTGCCCACTGTGTCCAGCCGAGACAAGTCAACACCAGAAAGACCTTAGCAGCTCTACTATGGTGGAAGACCTATGGACTTAATATTGGTTAATCATGTCTCAGTGTTTGCAACTTGAGCTCTTCATAAGAGGTAATCGAACAATTGGCTAGGTAAGCAGGTGGGAGGCTCCCCTTACTCAGAGAGTAAGGTCCTACTTAAGTACATGCTTTCCTTGATACCAATTAGATCAATTAATCTAATATGACTCGCTCATGTTAGTTCACTCTCGACTTGATTGAGGAGGTTTTAGTTTAGGTCTCATTGGGATTGCTCTACTAGTTTGCATCATATGTAAACTTATCTACCCCAGTCACATTCGCATCACATGCAAACGGTACATCGCAGGCAGTTATAATCGCAGCAATAAATAAAGCTAAACTTTAAATAGGTGATGATCATGGATTCTAATTAGGTCATATTACAAGCACATACACATCAATCGATCAATTGGTCTTCAACTCTTGAATTGGTCCTGAGCCTCCTTGATTCGATCTCTGATCAACTCTTGATCCAATCGCCATCAACCGCTCAGATCGCCGTTCATCTCATGTACTGTCTTCGACTTGATCGTTGACGTACATCACAGCACAGAAATACAACCAGATATATAATAATAAATTACATTTTCTTTTAGGAGGCACGCAGGCCTCTCAAAACATCAAATAAGATGCATGCAAGCATCTGAAAAATTATATGACATTACAGATCATATCGCAGATCATTATATTTGATACCAAAAGGGTTTGAATCCTCTGATCATCACCGCATGCAACAATTATAATTTTCAGATCTGAAATCTAATTAATTATCTTATGACATGGGTTGCTGATCATGCTAAACATGATTCTAAACTTTATAATCCCATTAATAATGCAATTAGAATCATCAATTTATCATATAAAAATCAGTATGCAAAAATCAGCAACCCTGAAAAGATCTGCATGCAGAAAATTTCAGTATGCATAATCTTTCAATTTTCAGATCTTATACGCCTTTTAATAATTAATCCTAATCTTAAACTACGAAGCCTAGGCTCTGATACCACTGTTGGGAACCCGCCTGTTACGGGGGAACTCAGCCACCATGCCCCACGTGACCGACACGCGCGCCCAAGAAGACTACAGCTGTCCCTTGATCCAGTAACCCGACCCCGAGTCGGATATCTTCGGCTTCGCAGCCCGACCCCGAGTCGGCTGCCCCTTGATCCAGTAACCTGACCCCGAGTCGGATATCTTCGGCTTCGCAGCCCGACCCCGAGTCGGCTGCCCCTTGATCCAGCAATCCGACCCCGAGTCGGCAATCTCTCGACAACGACAGGCTGTTCCCCTGAAGCACGCCACGACCCTCTGCTCCACTACTCCCTGCAACGGTCGTATCCGGCGCTGCTCCACGATCTCCTGTAACAGCCGTACAAAGCGGAGCTCCACTACGCCCTGTCACGGCCGTACCCAGCGCTGCCCCACGACGCCCTGTAACGGCCATGTCAGTGGCAACTCCATCGTGCCACACGATGACCAACCCCCCAGAAGGACCCCCCAGCCTGGTATATATGCTGCGGGGGGGAGAAGGGGGGAGGTAAGCAAGAACTTCCAGTGCATTCTCCTACTACCTGCAATTATCTCTCCTTCTCCTCCAATCTCCTCTGACTTGATCGTCGGAGGGCCCCCACTACCCCAGTGGTGGTGCGAGGCTTGCTTGCAGGTTTTCCGGTGGAAAGTGGAGCGTAATCAACACCAACCAAGGCGACTCAGACGGAACCCCGTTCACACCGCTGTGCCAATCGTTCTCGGTTTGGACCACCAGCAACAGTTGGCGCTAGAGGAAGGGACCGAATCTTAGAGCGATCGTAATGGCACGGCGAGGTGGTCGTGGAGCTTCCAATGCCTCCGGTCGCGGGGCCTCTCGCGCCTCCGGCCGGGAGGCCGTTGCGTCTCCAACACATTCTCAGCAACACTCCACCGTTCCACCCCCCATTCAGATGGTCGAAGCCGCTCAGTTCGACCAGTTAGCCCAGCAGGTTCGCACCCTCGCGGAGGCAGTGCAGAACCTGCAGGGTGTGATGTCTCGGGCGCCGCAGCGGGCCCAGGAGCCGCTGCTCCCTGAGCGCTCACCTGTCCTCCTCAACCCACGCTCCTTCCTCTCCCATGGGGAGGAGCGCCGGCGCGAAGAAGACTCTCGAACACGGTCCATTCTGCCGGGACCTTCCCATCGGAGCTGCGCGGGGTACGAGAGGCGGGCCCGGGCGCGTTCCCAGACCCCCCAGTCCTCAAGGAACCCGCGCTCCAGTCGGTCCCCCTCTCGGTGCTCCTTGTCTCCCACCCATCGGTCGCGCTCTCTGGACCGACGGGTGGACGATCTCCACCGACAACTCCAGGTCCTGAAGGGCCACTCCAAAGATCCCTTCGCCGACTTGGAGATCTCCTCCCAGCCGGCGCTTGCCTCGAGGATCCTGCGGACCCCGAATCCGCCGGGGTTTAAAATGCCGGCGATCGAGCCCTATGACGGGGCGGCGGACCCGCGAGATCACGTCGAGAGTTTCAGGACTCTTATGCTCCTCCACGGAGCATCAGATCCTCTCCTCTGCAAGGCCTTCGCAGCGACCCTCCGTGGCCCGGCAAGGGCGTGGTTCGCCGGCTTGGAGGCTAACTCAATCCAGTCCTTCGACCAGTTTACTCGCCTCTTCATCACCCATTTCGCCGTCAGTAGCCGGCGGCGACTGGTCTCCGACTCCCTCTTCGATATCCGGCAAAACGAGGGAGAAAGCTTGCGGGATTATCTTACCCGCTTCAACAAGGCTACGCTGGAAGTCCGGAACCTGAGCCAGGAGGTGACTCTTTCAGCCCTGAAGCGTGGCTTCCGAAAGGGCAGACTCACCTTCTCCCTGGACAAACGCCTGCCGCGGAGCTTTCCGGAGCTGTTGTCTCGGGCGAACCAGTATGCGGACGCCGAGGAGGCGGCCGCCCACCGGAGCAAGGAGGCCGCCGAGATCCCTCCAAAGCTCGGGAAGAAAAGGCGAAAAGAGGCACGCCAGAGGAGGAGCCCGACGCCTCAACGTCGGCGCAGAAGCCTGTCGCCGGCGAGGAACCACGGCGCCCTACGCCCTCGTTCTCCGCCCCGACGTTTCAACCGGTACACTCCTCTCCTGACTCCCCGGACCTAGATCCTCATGGAAATCAAGGGGCGGGAGGACCTCCCGGTCCCGAGACAGATGAAGAAGATCCCTGGGAGGAGGCCCTCTCGGGCGTACTGTGAGTACCACCGAGACCACGGCCACGACACCGAAGACTGCTTCCAGCTTCGGGACGAGATCGAGGCTCTCATCCGCCGAGGGCGTCTCGGTCGATACGTGAACGACCGACGTCCCCCCGCAGACTCGCGTCCGGCCGACCCGGCCCCTCCGGAGCCTCGGGAGCAGAATCGACCCATCGCGGGCGTGATCCATACTATCACTGGGGGCTGCTCCCGGCCCGAGAGGAACGCAGGGGTCTCTCAACCATGCGCCGGAGAGGAGGCCCACGATCCATGGCAACCTGAACAGCTCCGGCTTGGCAGGCTCCATCGCACCTGCACCTATATTTATAGCCAAACTGCGGCCCCCCGGTCGTTCCGATACGGGTGGCTCCAATAAATGCGGGCGCATTGAATCCGGAGCCGATCCGGCTCTCGAGGCGTATCTTCCCGCGATTTCCTAAGCGTCATTCTCCTTAATCGCATTTTTTGTGCAGGACACTCCGGGTGGCCTGTACCCCTAGGTCCACGTATCTCCGCTCGCGCCCCAGGCCGCATCCGCCTCGAAGAACGCGCGTATCGCGGCCGCTTAACTGACACTCCTCGCAAGCAGCAACTGGCAATCCGATTTCCCAGGTAACCCCTTAATTAGCACTTAATGCCCATCTGGTGTTCCCCAGGTGACGCTTGGAGAGGAGGAGAAATACAATCGCAGCTGGCTATGGAGAAATCCCGTCGGGCGGCAAGCGACAGGCGCACGACCAGCGAGCGGAATTTCCCGAGGCTCGGCCCTCGGATGCCAGGCTAACCCGATGATCATCCCGGGAGCAGACTAGCCTGAAGCCCCGACCGGTCGCCTCGGCTTGCGCCAGCCTTGGCCGACCAACGAGCGGAATTTTCCGAGGCTCGGCCCTCGGATGCCAGGCTAACCCGATGATCATCCCGGGAGCAGACTAGCCTGAAGCCCCGACCGGTCGCCTCGGCTTGCGCCAGCCTTGGCCGACCAACGAGCGGAATTTTCCGAGGCTCGGCCCTCGGATGCCAGGCTAACCCGATGATCATCCCGGGAGCAGACTAGCCTGAAGCCCCGACCGGTCGCCTCGGCTTGCGCCAGCCTTGGCCGACCAACGAGCGGAATCTCCCGAGGCTCGGCCCTCGGATGCCAGGCTAACCCGATGATCATCCCGGGAGCAGACTAGCCTGAAGCCCCGACCGGTCGCCTCGGCTTGCGCCAGCCTTGGCCGACCAACGAGCGGAATTTCCCGAGGCTCGGCCCTCGGATGCCAGGCTAACCCGATGATCATCCCGGGAGCAGACTAGCCTGAAGCCCCGACCGGTCGCCTCGGCTTGCGCCAGCCTGGGCCGACCAACGAGCGGAATCTCCCGAGGCTCGGCCCTCGGATGCCAGGCTAACCCGATGATCATCCCGGGAGCAGACTAGCCTGAAGCCCCGACCGGTCGCCTCGGCTTGCGCCAGCCTTGGCCGACCAACGAGCGAAATTTCCCGAGGCTCGGCCCTTGGATGCCAGGCTAACCCGATGATCATCCCGGGAGCAGACTAGCCTGAAGCCCCGACCGGTCGCCTCGGCTTGCGCCAGCCTTGGCCGACCAACGAGCGGAATTTCCCGAGGCTCGGCCCTTGGATGCCAGGCTAACCCGATGATCATCCCGGGAGCAGACTAGCCTGAAGCCCCGACCGGTCGCCTCGGCTTGCGCCAGCCTTGGCCGACCAACGAGCGGAATCTCCCGAGGCTCGGCCCTCGGATGCCAGGCTAACCCGATGATCATCCCGAGAGCAAACTAGCCTGAAGCCCCGACCGGTCGCCTCGGCTTGCGCCAGCCTTGGCCGACCAACGAGCGGAATTTTCTGAGGCCTAACCCTCGGATGCCTGGCTTAGCGCTGGAAGAATTTTCTGAGGCCTAACCCTCGGATGCCTGGCTTAGCGCCGGAAGAATTTTCTGAGGCCTAACCCTCGGATGCCTGGCTTAGCGCCGGAAGAATTTCCTGAGGCCTAACCCTCGGATGCCTGGCTTAGCGCCGGAAGAATTTCCTGAGGCCTAACCCTCGGATGCCTGGCTTAGCGCCGGAAGAATTTCCTGAGGCCTGACCCTCGGATGCCTGGCTTAGCGCCAGAAGAATTTCCTGAGGCCTAACCCTCGGATGCCTGGCTTAGCGCCGGAAGAATTTCCTGAGGCCTAACCCTCGGATGCCTGGCTTAGCGCCGGAAGAATTTTCTGAGGCCTAACCCTCGGATACCTGGCCTAGCGCCAGAAGAATTTCAAGAGTCGGGAGTCAGCGAGACGCTACCAAGAGTTAAAAAGAAGAAGGACGAAAGTGAAATGAAGAAACTCTATTTGCATTAACTTTCATTGTTTCAGGGCCGAGACCCATACAACTTGGCAAAACGCCAACACACAAAGAAAAGAACAAAATACAGAAGGTCAGCTTGGAGGAACCCCCAGGTCGAGAACGTCGGACACGTCCGTAGGGGGTAGGGAGACGGTTGGAGAAGCAGCAGGCAATGGCGCCGGAGGGGAGTCGAGAAGGGAGATCCCACTCAGGTCAATTTCGGGGTACTTAGCCGACACCCTTGCCAGGCCTTCCTCGAAGCCTAAGACAAAGGAGTCGGACCCCGCGTCCGACATATCACGGACGAACTCGTCGGACTGACGATAGGCCTGTACCGCCTCCGACATATCACGGGTGAACTCGGCGGACTGACGATAAGCCTGTACCGCCTGACGCCCGATCTCCACACTCTTCTCGGCCAGCGTCGCCTCTGCCCGCTCCATAATCTGAGCCTTCGCCTCCAAGACCTTCGCCACAATCCGGTCATCCGCCTCGGAGGAGACCCTCAGCAGATCAGCCTGAGCCTCCTTGTGCTTCGCCTCGGCAGCAATGCGAGCAGCCTCAGCCTCCTCCAGGCGCGAATGAAGCTCCCGGTCCGCGCCCGCGGCGTCCCCCCTGATCGGTGGGTCCGGACCCGTCTGTCGGCGTCGGAGTCGCCTGCCGGCGGGACTTCTTCGCCGGTGGGGCCCCGCTCGGAGGAGCTCGTTTCTTCCTCCGGACTGCTTCCAGTAGGGACGTCCTACCAACAGCCGTTGCCTTGTCCGACCGCATGACGTCGTCGATCTCTGCAAAAAGGACGAGGTGGTCGGAGGTTGAGAAACTGAAGGAAAGAACGAGACGAAAGAGGAGAAAAGAGCTAAAAAAGAAATGGTGGCGGGCTCACGGTCAGCGGGGACCGAGCTCAGACTGACGTTCACCAAGGTATCCTCGGAAATAAGGCGAGCCACCGGGGGGAGCCGGCCCTCGGCAACCAACTCCTTCAAGACGGCGACGCCATCGGATTCCTCCCTCGACAACCTCGATAGGCCAATCGGGGACTTCATCGGCGTCTCCCAGGTTGCCCTGATTCCCCAAGAGGGATCTGCGTCAACGAAAAAGAAGCGCTCCTTCCAGCCGTGAATGGAGGTAGGAGCCTCCTTGACGAGGCCGCACCCTCGCCGCGCCGCAAAGCACCACCACCCTTTATCCTGGGGGTGGCCGCTCAGGCCGTAGCATTCCCAAAAGACATTCAGGGTGGCGGGAACCTCGTGCATGCGGCAGAGAACCTGAAAGGCCGTCAGGGCGCGCCATGAGTTCCGCACCAGTTGCGTCGGCGCCACTCTTAAACCCCGAAGCACCTGAACGACTAAGTCCGAGGGGGAAAAGCGGAACCCGGCCTGAAGAATGCCCTCATTGATGGCAACCTTCCCTGGAGGAGGATGGGACATCCTCTCCTCAGGCCCCGGGAGTGTAACATTGCAGGCCTCGGGAAGGTGGTATCGAGCCACGAACCTATCTAGGTCTTCGGCGACCAACTCCGACTTAATGCGGTCTGCTCTCACTTCGTCCATCCCTAATGGCCAGTGAATCTACGATCAGGACAGGGTCAAGAAGGGGGAAAGGACCAGAACGACTGGAGTACACTAATACAAAAGGAGAGTATGGAGAGCCCTAAATTAAAGAATGGGGCAACTCACCGGAAGAGAAGGAAGAACGGCTCCGAGAGCGTCAAAGGAGGAGCAAGCGAACAGTCCGACGGCGATGATGGCAGCGCAAAGGAGAAACTCGAAGATGTCTGTAAAGAGAAAGGCGGACGGAGGAGGACCCCCGGTTAAATAGGCGGAAAGGTGGGTGACGCCCCGGTGACGCCAGAGGACGCCTGGCTGCCGAAGGGTCGCTCGCGCCCCAAAGGCGAATCGACGCCATTAAGGAAGGATGTCCGCCGAAATCCTCAGACTGCCAGGTCAGCAACAACCGCCATACGCCATAAAGAAGACGGGGAGCTCGAAGCGCGCGCGCCTCTCCGAGGGATGGCGGCAATCTCGAAGCATCACTTCCTTCACCCGTTCCCCTTCCGGTTCCAGGCTCGGAAGTGGGGGGCTACTGTTACGGGGGAACTCAGCCACCATGCCCCACGTGACCGACACGCGCGCCCAAGAAGACTACAGCTGCCCCTTGATCCAGTAACCCGACCCCGAGTCGGATATCTTCGGCTTCGCAGCCCGACCCCGAGTCGGCTGCCCCTTGATCCAGTAACCCGACCCCGAGTCGGATATCTTCGGCTTCGCAGCCCGACCCCAAGTCGGCTGCCCCTTGATCCAGCAATCCGACCCCGAGTCGGCAATCTCTCGACAACGACAGGCTGTTCCCCTGAAGCACGCCACGACCCTCTGCTCCACTACTCCCTGCAACGGTCGTATCCGGCGCTGCTCCACGATCTCCTGTAACAGCCGTACAAAGCGGAGCTCCACTACGCCCTGTCACGGCCGTACCCAGCGCTGCCCCACGACGCCCTGTAACGGCCATGTCAGTGGCAACTCCATCGTGCCACACGATGACCAACCCCCCAGAAGGACCCCCCAGCCTGGTATATATGCTGCGGGGGGGAGAAGGGGGGAGGTAAGCAAGAACTTCCAGTGCATTCTCCTACTACCTGCAATTATCTCTCCTTCTCCTCCAATCTCCTCTGACTTGATCGTCGGAGGGCCCCCACTACCCCAGTGGTGGTGCGAGGCTTGCTTGCAGGTTTTCCGGTGGAAAGTGGAGCGTAATCAACACCAACCAAGGCGACTCAGATGGAACCCCGTTCACACCGCTGTGCCAATCGTTCTCGGTTTGGACCACCAGCAACACCGCCCATGCTGCAGAAAATTAAAAATTTCAGATGGCAGCGGAAGAGGCATGCGCGGGATCGATGTTCATCTCATGAACGTTGTTCAAAAACCGTTCGTAGATAGATTAGGATTAAAAACTTTTAATAACATTAGGAAGATCAGATCTTCACCTTGTGCGGGTAGATGATCACCGCAAACTGAAGTTCGTGGTTTAAGATGAAGGTTCGCTTGAAGCCGTTCACGCGTCCGGCCTCTACGGGTATCCACACGAAGCAAAAACCGATCCAAGTTTCTTTGTCTCCCCAGGGTGCTAGCTTCCTTGCAGAGACAACTTTAAGGGCTGATGTCCTCCCTTTAAATCAACCTTTGATTGTGCTTGGGAGGAGGAAGAAAAAGGATGAAGAGAAGAAGAGGAACAATGCCCCTGCAGCCTTCTTTCTTTTCCCTACGTTGGAAGGAGGAAGGGAGAAGAGGGCCGCCAACACCTTGGAGCTCTCTTCCTTGCTTGCGGCTGAAACCAAGACGAGAGGAGAGGGGGCGTACGGTTGGAAGGAGAAGGGCTTGAATATGCCCTAATGC
Organism: Phoenix dactylifera; assembly: GCF_051530095.1. Taxonomy (NCBI): domain Eukaryota; kingdom Viridiplantae; phylum Streptophyta; class Magnoliopsida; order Arecales; family Arecaceae; genus Phoenix; species Phoenix dactylifera. The sequence continues at coordinate 6,062,753 of NC_143202.1, forward strand.
AGCCCCACTGATGAGAGCACAAAAGTGCGATCTAAGTACCAATTAACTTAGCCTAATGCTAACAAAATAATGATAAATAATAGGTGTTAACATTTGGATGATTAAATATTTTATCCTTAGCACTTATTATAATTTTTATATAAATTCATCTAAAAAGAATGCATCTTCCCAACTGCAGGACAGAGTCCATGACTCTTCTTCCGCGCACCCGAGCGACTTCCCATATTCCGCGATGCAACTCAAGCTCCCAGCCATCTGCAGTTAATTGACTTTGTGATTCCAAATCAGCATCATTCCAAGCGTCCAACCGTGATCTACACCGTCCACGTCCCAGCGCGTCATCTGAATCCCAAGCCCAGCGTCCATCTTCTCCACGTGCGAAGCATCCCGTGAAGCCTCCCAGCGCCTACGTGGAAGAGATCGCGATCCATCCATCTCTTCCGGATTAGCAAACAATCAGCCATCTGTGATCACATCCAGGATTCCAGCATCCCCACGATCTTCCATTTCCGAGCCTCAAATCCATTCCTCCATCTCCGTTCTTCAGCGTGCAACCCCTTATCCCACGCGTCCGCCCGCCTCTTCCGCCCGTCCAATGTGCGTTTCAGCTTCCTCCGGCCGTGATCAACTCAAGCGTCCCCAACCGTCCACGATCATCCCCATTCCATGAGCCCAATCCTCTCCGTGAATCAAGCATCCTGTGCCATCCTCTTTTTCCGTTTGCTCCCAGCTCTTCTCTGCAATCAAATCTTCAACTTCCGGATCAAGCAACTCAGCCGCAAGCATCCCGAGCCTCACGGATCGGTTTCCACCCACGGACAAATTCTCCTATTCCAAGATCACCGCCCAGCCGTCCGCCTCCTCCATCGCGTCCGTTCTCAGCGCCGGATCCGGCCGAGATCAGCTCCAATGTTTCAGCCTCATGCGCCCAAGATCCAGCCGTTTGCCTCTAATGCATTGATCTCCAGCGCATTCCGAAGATCTATGGAGGGAGAGAGTTGATTATAAGAGGTAGTCGGCTGAGAGGGGGGAGGGTTGTCCTTCATTCCCACACAAAAACGGGGGATCCCTCATTCGGAAAAACAGAGGCGCCGGGCTGCTACAGTGGAAGAAAACAAGAAAGAAGAAGAGAAAGGGAAACAGGGGATGCCCTGTTTCCGAAAATAAAAAGAAGAAAAAAATAGAGAGTGAGAAAGGGAGGGATGTTGATGTTTGTAATGGTTTGCTAATTCCGTTGGCAAAGGGTGATGGATGAATCCTTGTCATGTTGCTTTCATCAAGTATACTCTAAACTTTTATTCTAATTGTTTTATATCCATTGGTATGTTTTGAATTCTTGAATATTTATTTATTAGATAGATCTTTTATGGTTTATATATATATTGATGCATGGATTGTTTCGATGTTTGATTTGTCGTAGACGTAACCGGCACGATAAATACTTAGATGTTAAATTTATGTTTTCAGATTGTATACTCCATGATTAGAACTACTCTATCATATTAATCTTTAATCAAAAATCGCCGAGTTTATTTATTGAAAGTAATATTATCAAGGAGGATTCCGGATCCCTAGCCTTCTCTATATTCTTGAACTTTGTTTAATTATCTATTAATCCTCTGCTTTTAACTTTTAAAAATTAACTAAAAATTACATCTAAAAATTATGCTAATAATCTATAGATCGTTTCCTGAGGAAGCGACCTCGGACTTCCGAGTTATACTACTTGTGCGATTCTCCTGCACTTGGGAGAGCAATTTTTCGAAAGCATCAAGTTTTTGGCGCCGTTGCCGAGGAACGGCTGATTTATTAATATAATTTTAGATTTAATTTTTACCTTAGTAGTTAGTATTTTTCTTTTGAAAAAAAAAATTAAATTACATCTTTACTACTATTTTTAATTCCCTGCATAGTTTGCATCAAACTCTGATATCATGAACATAGCCGTCGGATTGGATTCAAATTTGGTCAGCTGGTGCAAAACACATTTTTCAATAATCTGAACGGTCTGATTGACATTCTGAGACTTTTAAGACTATTAGATTAATACGAAACCTTGCTACTTTCTATTTTGAATTTTCTGCATTTAATTTTTTTAGAATTAGAATTTTATTGTTATCATATCTCATTAACCCTTGTTGCTAATTGAAAATTTAAGAAAAAAACTTTAAGAAAATATCAAAGGTGATTATTCAAAAATAAAAAAATGAGAAAAAAACCTAAAATTTCAAATTTCAAATTTCAAATTTCAAACTTCAACTCATAAAATTTTTTAAAAAAATAAATAATTTGCTTGATCTCCTATTCAATAAAATTTAATGTCATGTCATAAAACATTAAAAAAAAAAATCTCTTGATTGTTGCATATAGTATAAGGCATCAGCATAAAATATTCTAAGGGCTGAACCCATTTAAAAAGATAAGGTCGGGATTTCATCACTCGTCGTTAGTCCAAAAATCACCCCAGTGCATAAATATCCTAAGCTTAACTAAAATCAACTAGACGTTGGCCCCTAAGGACATTCGAGCTCAATAGGACGAAGACCACCAAAAGTTGCACCAATTTCGCTCTGTGGCTTAGTTGATGTCTAGGCAAGCTTTGTCCCTATAAGGGAGACAGTTTATTTGTTCGAGGCAAGTGGAATTTAAGTGGGACCTTTGCGAACGCATCGTGACCTCTCCACTTACCTGGGAGCTTACCTGGTCAACTCGGTTCATTAGACCGGATTGGAGGCTTAGGTGCCCTCTTCAAACCAGTTAGGAGCTCTCTAGAAATTTAAGAAAAATATTAGAAATTGAGGTGTAATGTTTTGTTGCATGTTTGATTGTGAATAAGATTTTTGTTTTAGGATGTCGTTTCAGGGTATCTTTAGTTGGTACTTATATTTATTTTTTTATTTTTTTTTAAAAAAAAAGAGAGGGAAATATTTTGCATGCTAAAGTGGAATAGGGACGACACCGGTCGATTAAGTCATACAACTTTAGATCATCCCTTAGGACATACTCCTGAAATTCCTTCGCAGTATCTCACACCTTGTGAGATGGCTGATTTAAATGAAGATGCGAGGAGTCACCACAATCGAGAACGAGAATCCCATGTTATGACTCTAAGACAATACCTACAACCGGCTAGGATTAGTCAGCCTTCATGCATAATTTTTTCTGATAATGTAGGACATTTTGACATCAAACCCGGGGTAATTCAATTGCTGCCCAAGTTCCACGGGTTAGAGTCCGAGAGTCCGTATCTTCATTTAAAGGATTTTGTAGAATTGAGCATTACATTTAGAGTGCCAAACGTCACCGAGGATATCCTCAAGTTGACATTGTTTCCTTTCTCTCTAAAGGATAAGGCCAAAACATGGCTAAACTCTTTGCAACCTAGATCAATAAGAAATTGGCAAGATATGCAGAGAGAATTTTTAAAGAAGTTCTTCCCCACATAAAGGACCAATTTTTTGAAAAGACATATCAGTAATTTCCAACAAAAAGATAATGAAACATTTTATGAATGTTGGAAAAGATTTAAAGACCTTCTTCTCTCATGCCCTCATCACGGATTCGAAACTTGGAGAACCATTAGCTTCTTTTATGAAGGTTTATCTCCATAGTTGAAATAGTTTGTAGAGACCATGTGCAATGGTAGAATTTTAGAAAAACAACCTGATGGGGCATGGGAGTATTTGGATTCCCTTGCTGAGACTGCCCAACTTTGGGATAATGGGGATAGAAACAACAAGTCTTTGCCTAAGCCTACTAGCTCTGTACAGGGAGGCCTTTACAACCTCAGAACTGAGGATGATCTTCATGCTAAAATGGCAGCCCTCACTAAGAAGGTAGAAGAAATTGAGCTTAGGAAGGTTGAGCCTGTCAAGACTATAGAGCTTAGAAATGAGTGTTGTGGTATCTGCGATATGCCAGGTCATACTACTACAGATTGCCCCACCATACCGGCATTCAAGGAAGTCTTGCACGATCAAGCAAATGCTATGAACTCCTACCAAAAGCCTTATAACGATCCATACTCGAATACCTATAACCCTGGTTGGAAGAATCATCCAAATTTTAGGTGGAGAAATGATCATCCTCAACAGTCACACCATTCAGCTCCTCCACCTGCACATCCTACTTTTGCATCACCACCCTCTCAGAAGCCGAATATTGAGGATACCTTGCAATCTATACAAACTTTTCTACAAGATCAAGCTAATATCAATGCTTGAAATTTTGAAGATATAAGGAACCAATTGTCAATGTTGACTACCGTCCTAGCCTCTAGCTTGTCCGCCTGTAGTCGCTTGATGTGGGCCGGATATCCCCAAATCTTGAGGTGACTAAGACTTGGTTTCTTACCATGCCATATCTCGTACGGTGTGGTAGGAACGGATTTAGAGGTAACTCTATTCAGTAGATAAATTACGGTAAGTAAGGCATCTTCCCAAAAAACATAGGCAAATCAGTGAAGCTCATCATGGATCGGACCATACCTAATAGAGTTTGATTTCTCCTCTCTGACATCCCGTTGAGTTGAGGTGTACCCGGAGGAGTCCATTGTGAGACTATGCCATTCTCCTTGAGATAGTTCCGGAATTTCTCACTAAGGTATTCTCCTCCTCGATCAGATCGAAGAGCCTTAAGAGGTTTTCCAGTTTGTTTTTCTACTTTATTTCTGAACTCTTTGAACTTTTCAAAAGATTCAGATTTGTGTCTCATAAGATACACATACCCATACCGTGAATAATCATCGGTAAAGGTAATGAAGTACGAATAACGACCCTTGGCTTGCACATCGAATGGGCTATACACATCTGTGTGTACCAGGGTAAGTATTTCAGTGGTCCTCTCCCCATGTCCTACAAAGGGCAATATAGCCATTTTTTCTTGAAGACAGGACTCGCAAAGTGGATATGACTCGGAAGTCAATGAGCCGAGAAGTCCATCTTTATCCATTTTGTTCATTCTGTCTTCTCCAATATGGCCAAGTTTGAGGTGCCACAAATATTTTTGGTTTATCTCATCTCTGGATCTCTTGGATCCTTTGGCACTCACTTCTTGCTCAGACACATTTACAGATATATCCATATGCAAATGATAGAGACTGTCAATCATAAAACCACGTGCGACTATTTTATTTCTGAAATAAATAGAACCGCAGTTTTTGTCAAATGTAAAAATATGACCTTCCTATGCTAGACATGAAACAGAAATCAAATTTCTGCTAGCGACAGGTACATAATAACAGTCTCTAAGTAATAAACTAAAACCAAACGGTAGTCGTAGAGGGTAGGTGCCCACAGCCACAGTAGCAACTTTTGCCCCGTTGCCAACCCAAAGGGTTCCCGCACCTTCCGCCAGCTTTCTACTTTCCTTTAGATCCTGCATAGTAGTGCACAAGTGAGCACTAGAACCAGAATCTATAACCCAACTAGAAGTAGAAGAAACCGTTAGATTAGTTTTAACTACGAGCAAGTCTATACCTTCTGAAGGTGTGTCAGCCTTCTTGTTCTTCAGGCTCCCGAGATATGAAGGACAGTTCCTCTTTCAGTGGCCGTCGACATTGCAGTGGAAATATTTTCCTTTGTCATTAGCTTTTTTCTTTTGAACTTCCTTCTTTGGCTTCTTGTCTTTATTCTGCTTCTTTACAGGCTTCTTTTTCTTCCAAGTAGACTTTCTCTTGGAACCAGAAGTCAACTCAGCAGCAAGGACATTACCCCTTGAATCTTTCAAGACTCCCTCAGTAGTTACCAACATGTTTAACAGTTCAGTCTTAGTGCATTCAATCTTATTCATGTGGTAGTTTACTATAAACTGTCCAAATGAATCAGGAAGGGATTGAAGGATCAGATCTACTTGTAATTTCTTGTGCATGTTCATACCGAGCTTCTCAAGCTCCTCAATTTCTTGATCATAGTCAGACCGTGATCATGAACAGACTGCCCCTCGCGCATCTTTGCTTTGAAGAGCCTCTTGGACACTTCAAAACGAGCTGTGCGACCCTGCTTACCATACAACTCTTACAGGTGTGCCAGTATGTCCCTAGCAGTCTTCATATTCTCATGCTGGCATTGGAGTTCGTTGAACATGGATGCCATGATGTAGCACTTGACCCTAATGTCATCATCTGTCCACTTTTCTTGCATCGTACGCTGATCAGTAGTCGGACGTGCTGGTAATGTGGGGATATCGTTGTCGAGCACATAGCCTATTTTCTCATAACTCAGAACAATTTTGAAATTTCTAAACCAGTCTCTGTAATTGGTAACGGTCAATCTGTTGGTCTCAAGAATATGAGTCAAAGGGTTTGAGGCTGACATTATGATCTGTAGAGAGTAAAAATTCTAGTTAGATTTTTGTACTTGATTCTAATTTGTTCTAGGGTCTTTTAGAACAAATGTACCTCCCACTATTTTTTCAAATTTCTCACACTCCCCTGGTAGGAAAAAGAAAATCCTACACGACTAGGATTTCTAGCGGGTACTGCGGTCCCACCGATTTACATGCCACCTCACCCAACAGTTATTGGTGACACATAAATAGATGAGTGTACAACTCTTGTACAATACTTCTTAAGCATGTTGCAGTGCTACTTGGTCTCTAAGTCATGAAAACCTCACCTAACAGTTATTGGTCCCATTCCTCAGTTAAGTCAGACCCACCGTATAACCGTAGAAATAAAGTTGTTATTGGGTCCTCACCTAACAGTTATTGGTGCCCAACCCCACCTTTACCCTTACAACATCTCATGTCTATAGAGAGATCTAGCCCCCCGATGCAACTTGCCCACTGTGTCCAGCCGAGACAAGTCAACACCAGAAAGACCTTAGCAGCTCTACTACGGTGGAAGACCTATGGACTTAATATTGGTTAATCATGTCTTAGTGTTTGCAACTTGAGCTCTTCATAAGAGGTAATCGAACAATTGGCCAGGTAAGCAGGTGGGAGGCTCCCCTTACTCAGAGAGTAAGGTCCTACTTAAGTAACCACCTTTCATGCTTTCCTTGATACCAATTAGATCAATTAATCTAATATGACTCGCTCATGTTAGTTCACTCTCGACTTGATTGAGGAGGTTTTAGTTTAGGTCTCATTGGGATTGCTCTACTAGTTTGCATCATATGTAAACCTATCTACCCCAGTCACATTCGCCTCACATGCAAACGGTATATCGCAGACAGTTATAATCGCAGCAATAAATAAAGCTAAACTTTAAATAGGTGATGATCATGGATTCTAATTAGGTCATATTACAAGCACATGCACATCAATCGATCAACTGGTCTTCAACTCTTGAATTGGTCCTGAGCCTCCTTGATTCGATCCCTGATCAACTCTTGATCCAATCGCGATCAACTGCTCAGATCGCCGTTCATCTCATGTACTATCTTCGACTTGATCGTTGACGTACATCACAGCGCAGAAATACAACCAGATATATAATAATAAATTACATCTTCTTTTAGGAGGCACGCAGGCCTCTCAAAACATCAAATAAGATGCATGCAAGCATCTGAAAAATTATATGACATTACAGATCATATCGTAGGTCATTACATTTGATACCAAAAGGGTTTGAATCCTCTGATCATCACCGCATACAATAATTATAATTTTCAGATCTGAAATCTAATTGATTATCTTATGACATGGGTTGCCGATCATGCTAAACATGATTCTAAACTTTATAATCCCATTAATAATGCAATTAAAATCATCAATTTATCATATAAAAATCAGCATGCAAAAATCAGCAACCCTGAAAAAATCTGCATGCAGAAAATTTCAGTATGCATAATCTTTCAATTTTCAGATCTTATACGCCTTTTAATAATTAATCCTAACCTTAAACTACGAAGCCTAGGCTCTGATACCACTGTTGGGAACCCGCCCATGCTGCAGAAAATTAAAAATTTCAGATGGCAGCGGAAGAGGCATGCGCGGGATCGACGTTCATCTCATGAACGTTGTTCAAAAACCGTTCGTAGATAGATTAGGATTAAAAACTTTTAATAACATTAGGAAGATCAGATCTTCACCTTGTGCGGGTAGATGATCACCGCAAACTGAAGTTCGTGGTTTAAGATGAAGGTTCGCTTGAAGCCGTTCACGCGTCCGGCCTCTACGGGTATCCACACGAAGTAAAAACCGATCCAAATTTCTTTGTCTCCCCAGGGTGCTAGCTTCCTTGCAGAGACAACTTTAAGGGCTGATGTCCTCCCTTTAAATCAACCTTTGATTGTGCTTGGGAGGAGGAAGAAAAAGGATGAAGAGAAGAAGAGGAACAATGCCCCTGCAGCCTTCTTTCTTTTCCCTACGTTGGAAGGAGGAAGGGAGAAGAGGGCTGCCAACACCTTGGAGCTCTCTTCCTTGCTTGCGGCTGAAACCAAGAGGAGAGGAAAGGGGGCGTACGGCTGGAAGGAGAAGGGCTTGAATATGCCCTAATGCAGCTCCACTGATGAGAGCACAAAAGTGCGATCTAAGTACCAATTAACTTAGCCTAATGCTAACAAAATAATGATAAATAATAGGTGTTAACATTTGGATGATTAAATATTTTATCCTTAGCACTTATTATAATTTTTATATAAATTCATCTAAAAAGATTGCATCTTCCCAACTGCAGGACAAAGTCCATGACTCTTCTTCCGCGCACCCGAGCGACTTCCCATATTCCGCGATGCAACTCAAGCTCCCAGCCATCTGCAGTTAATTGACTTTGTGATTCCAAATCAGCATCATTCCAAGCGTCCAACCGTGATCTACACCGTCCACGTCCCAGCACGTCATCTGAATCCCAAGCCCAGCGTCCGTCTTCTCCACGTGCGAAGCATCCCGTGAAGCCTCCCAGCGCCCACGTGGAAGAGATCGCAATCCATCCATCTCTTCCGGATTAGCAAACAATCAGCCATCTGTGATCACATCCAGGATTCCAGCATCCCCACGATCTTCCATTTCCGAGCCTCAAATCCATTCCTCCATCTCCGTTCTTCAGCGTGCAACCCCTTATCCCACGCGTCCGCCCGCCTCTTCCGCCGGTCTAATGTGCGTTTCAGCTTCCTCCGGCCGTGATCAACTCAAGCGTCCCCAGCCGTCCGCGATCATCCCCATTCCATGAGCCCAATCCTCTCCGTGAATCAAGCATCCTGTGCCATCCTCTTCTTCCATTTGCTCCCAGCTCTTCTCTGCAATCAAATCTTCAGCTTCCGGATCAAGCAACTCAGCCGCAAGCATCCCGAGCCTCACGGATCGGTTTCCACCCACGGACAAATTCCCCTGTTCCAAGATCACCGCCCAACCGTCCGCCTCCTCCATCGCGTCCGTTCTCAGCACCGGATTCGGCCGAGATCAGCTCCAATGCTTCAGCCTCATGCGCCCAAGATCCAGCCGTTTGCCTCTAATGCATTGATCTCCAGCGCATTCCGAAGATCTATGGAAGGAGAGAGTTGATTATAAGAGCTAGTCGGCTGAGAGTGGGGAGGGTTGTCCTTCATTCCCACACAAAAACGGGGGATCCCTCATTCGGAAAAACAGAGGCGTCGGGCTGCTGCAGTGGAAGAAAACAAGAAAGAAGAAGAGAAAGGGAAACGGGGGATGCCCTGTTTCCGAAAATAAAAAGAAGAAAAAAATAGAGAGTGAGAAAGGGAGGGATGTTGATGTTTGTAATGGTTTGCTAATTCCGTTGGCAAAGGGTGATGGATGAATCCTTGTCATGTTGCTTTCATCAAGTATACTCTAAACTTTTATTCTAATTGTTTTATATCTATTGGTATGTTTTGAATTCTTGAATATTTATTTATTAGATAGACCTTTTATGGTTTATATATATATTGATGCATGGATTGTTTCGATGTTTGATTTGTCGTAGACGTAACCGGTACGATAAATACTTAGATGTTAAATTCTTGTTTTCAGATTGTATACTCCATGATTAGAACTACTCTATCATATTAATCTTTAATCAAAAATCGCCGAGTTTATTTATTGAAAGTAATATTGTCAAGGAGGATTCCGGATCCCTAGCCTTCTCTATATTCTTGAACTTTGTTTAATTATCTATTAATCCTCTGCTTTTAACTTTTGAAAATTAACTGAAAATTACATCTAAAAATTATGCTAATAATCCATAGATCGTTCCCTGAGGAATCGACCTCGGACTTTCGAGTTATACTACTTGTGCGATTCTCCTGCACTTGGGAGAGCAATTTTTCGAAAGCACCACCCACGCCTCCTCTTAAATAGCATGTGGAGCTCCTACTTTGTAGGAGCTCCTTGATTGATTTCCAAGAGGGGCGCCGGCCCCTCTTGTGCTGCCGCACCAAACAAGAGAAAGGGGAGGGGTGTGAGCCCCTCCCTTTTGTGTTGCCTTAGTCCTCATTAAGTAAGGATTGGGAGGCCCTAATGTTGCTAAGTCCTAATCTAATTAGGCTTAGTCCAAGTTTGAACCAATTGGGTTTAATCTAGGTAAGTCCTAATCCAATTAGAACTCAAATCAATTATGACTCAATTGAACTCTTCAATCCTAATCCAATTAGGAGTCTTGTTAATTCATTAGATTAATAATTAATTAAGACTTAAAAAATCTTAATCCAATTAGGACTTATTTAATTTTAGTCTTAATTCAATTAGGACTCGATTTTGAATCAGAAGTTCTAATCTAATTAGGACTTCTAGGAATCCTATTCTAAGTAGGAATCCATATTGAATTCAAAATCCTAATCTAATTAGGATTGTAGGAGTCCTACACCAAGTAAGACTCCCAGTCCTAGTCCAAGTAGGATTTCCAGTCCTAGCCCAAGTAGGATTCCCGGTCCTAATCCAACTAGGACTCCAGGAATCCTACTCCAAGTAGGATCCGTGTTTTAAGTCCAATGAATCAATTCCCATTGTTCCTTCTTCTACTGATTATCAATCGAATTGATTACTCGTGATTCATAATCACTTTTCAACCATCGGATCAGTCAATACCTCTAGTGTGTGTGATCCCATAGGTTCTATTCTGACTGGTAGTAAGATATATTGTGATCTCTATCACAATATCATTGAAAACTCCTTTCAATGGGTTGGAACGATTCCAACTCAACTCATTAGGGTTTATCGATCATCGAGATATTCCATGTGAGTCTCACCATCCACCAGTGACACCTAGCAGCATGTAGTGGCTACCCAGCAGAATAGAATGATGAATCTCTAGGTGCAGTTATAGTATGATACAGTCCTATTATCGTGGATCCCTACAGGACGGAGGTTATGGACAACTCGTCAAACTCCATCGTCTGTCATATGTCAAGATTTATTCGACTTAAGTTCGAGAGTGGAAAACTCTTTCTCCACTGTTTTTACTGCCCCAACCGAGGTCTTACGAACTCAGTCTCATAAATCACATAGGATCTCTCCTTATCTACTAAGGTTGATAGGTTCCATATAGGTGCATATCCTACTCCTACAGTGAACCTACTGCAGCTAATCTACACTGCATGGACCCATATGTCTAGAGACCATGTAAATGTGCAGTCAAACTACAATAACCTTACTGTGAGTAGCCGAAGCACCGCAGGTCAAAGGACCAGTCACACTACTGCAAAATCAAGCAAGTCACTGACGAGTGGATAGACATCCAAGTGACTTCTTGTCTTGGTCACGCTCAGTACCCTTGTTCTTTAACAAGCACCTGCACTATTATTTCAGTGTCCCCACACCGTGGACTCGAGTCTCGTCCATCCTTAAGGAAAGTAATGTGTGCACTGATCGGATCGATCACCGTCCTCGTGATGATCCATCGATCAGGAGCATTTAGAAATCAATCACCAATGATACATGGCTCAAATTCTCAACTCTTGAGAATATGCATCATCATCTTATTAATTTCTTAGACGATTCATAGATACATAAACAATATGAATGAAAAAGATGTCTTTCATTTATTCAATAATAATAAAGTCAAGTACAAATTATGTCTCAGAATTAATAATGTGTCAGCCAAATTGGCTTCTAGGGCATACATCTAACACTTTTGGATTTGGGATGAAGCAAAAAGATGAATCTCTCTAAACTTGGCTTTTCTCTTGAATGCACTCTTTTATTCCACCAAGATGCCTTCCCTTGATGAATGGTGGCTCTTAAATACTTCTCCAACCTTCAGATAGTCCTTCCTAGCCATTGGATTGAAGAAACTAGCCATTTATAGCCGTTGGAAGTCCAAAAAGTACTTTTGCACAACTAGCCGTTATGCTGTTCGTGCTTAGGTCGATCCCAATTCTGCTTGGGTCGACCCCACCTTCACTGGGGTCGACCCCAATACTTCTGGGGTCGGCCCTAACAGAAAATCCAGAGAGTATGTTTTTTTGCATTCCAGCTACAGTGTCTCGGGTCGACCCCAGCTACAGTGTTACTATGCCAAGTATGCCAAATGTGCCAGGGTTGGTTCCAAACTTTCTGGGGTCGACTCTAATCTTTCTAGGGTCGACTCTAACACTAAAATTCTGCACTTCAAAGTTAGATTTGCACTTAAAACATATAATCATGAAGTAACAACATTGCAAATCATTTCTTTCTTTTGAGGATGTTTGGCACATTAATGTTCAAGCTAATGAAGCATGTAAATGTTAGAATTGAGCTTCAATCAAGAGAACTTGACTCTAAGGTTTATTAAATTGTAAATTAGTTCTTTCCTCAAGTTCTTCCAATATAATTTGCTTTTAGATAAGTTTTTGAGAGTTGTTTTAATTGCATATATAGAGCGTATCAAGAATGTATCGTTTCTTTCTTTCTTAACTATTTATGTACTACATCAATTGAATTAAAAGCATTAGTACTACATATGACCTCAATGGCTTTGTGAACATCAAAATAATAATAGGATCCTCACTAAGAGTTTAATGATTTCAGCTCGAACCACATCCTTCATGACTGGGTTAAGTCGCCTTTGTGGTTCTCTAGAGGTTTTTGCTTCCTCTTCTAGATGAATTTTATGTTGAACCACAAAAGGGCTAATCCCCTTGATATCAGCTATAGACCAGCCGATCGCTTCTTGATTTTTCTGAAGGATATTTAACAACTTCTCTTCCTGTTCTTCAGTTAAATTTAATAACTACGAAATTATTAACTAAAAATAATCAAAATAAGAAAAATTAAAAAAAATAAAAAAAATTACTACCGGAGTGCGTTCACTCCGGGCATCCAAAATTCGATTTGATCTTCGTGATCGTTCTTGCTTCTCAATTTGCCTCCCCAGCAACGGCACCAAAATTTTGTTGTCGAATTCCTGTTTACCTAAAAATACGCCAAACAGATCGTTGTTAGAACCGACAAACAAAGTTTAATTTAATTACACTCTTACCTTTTCTACTTGAAAAATAGTGGTCGTAAGAGGTCGATCCACAGGAAGGCGGTTGGAGTTTCATAAAAATCAAAATGTTCACTTGGATTCAAAATCGATTTTTGAATAACAAAAGAAAAACTTTACTTCGGAGATGTTGAATGACTCTCTAGTCTACCAGAGAATATTTTCTATTTGAAAATAACGAAAAGATAGATACTTGAAATCGAAGAGCATTTATAAATTTAATGAAATATTTAACTATTCAAAGAAAAATTTTGGCATGGATGAAAATAGTGCTTAAGAAGATTGAAGCCTGGAATATAGATTGTATGAGAGAAAATTTCATATATTGCATGAAAGAAAAATTAAAAGATTGCATAAAAAAAGACAGAAATTAAACTGCACCTAGAACAAGGATTGCATGAAAGAGCATTGATGGATTTCATGAAACGATAACTGATTACAAAAATAAAAATGGAGATTGGAAGCCTAATGCTTCTTCTCTTCTGCAAATAAAAATAAAATAAAAATAAAAAAATTGCATTTTCTCTCCCTTTCTCTCCTACGGTGGAACTCTCTCTTCTTTTTTTTTTATTTTTTTCTTTTCTCAATAACAGTGCATCCTCTGTTCTTCCTCCTTTTCTTTTGAACCAGCCGAGCACTCCTCTCCTCCCCTGTTCTTTGGCCCAACCGAGCACTCTCCTCTTTTGAACCAGCCGAGCACCTCTCCTCCCCTCGTCCCCTGCCGATGGCCTCCTTATATAGGTCCCATCAGCCAGCGAGCACATGGAGAGGATGCGTGATCGCTGGGAGCTGATCGTGGGTGAAGATCCGGCGCAGATGCAGCGATCACGGAGAAGGGGTCGCGGGATGCGGAAGGGAGTTGAGACGTGGCTGGAGCGGCTCCTTGATGGCGAGAAACGAAAGTATCCGGACGCGGGGCTGCAAGCATCGTGGGAAGATTTTTGAAATGGGGGACAACGGCGGATGCAGGGGAGGTGATGATGCGCATTCCGACTGGGATGCTTTCCGGATGAAGAGGAGGGCCATGATGCAGACGCTAATCCGGAGAGGACAGCGTGGGATCGTTGGGAGGATTGCACGTGAATGGCTGCTAATCCGGAAGCTGAGACGCGTTGTGGAACGGGTGCTGGAAATGGAAGAAGTTGCACGGATGCTGGGATGGATCGCAGAGGAGGCTAGAGCCTGCTTTGATGCGGATGAGGCGGACGGGTGCGGGATCTAATCTGGAAGGTGATTCGTGGAAGATGGACGGCCGTGATGCACTGCTGGACGAAGAAGAAGAACAGTGAATAGAGTATATTTTTCGTAACACTGTTCATATGAACAGTGTTTTCATGTAACACTGTTCATATGAATAGTGTCATCTTAAACACTATTCATATGAACGGTGTTTTCACGGAACACTGTTCATATGAACAATGTCATCTCGGTATACTGTTCATATGAACAGTGATTTCAGCATGAATAGTAACTTCAGGAATGACTAGTATTTTCAGCTATTCTTCATGGGTTGGGGTTAAAAAGTTATTTTTCTTTGTGATGAAGTGAGAGTGGAAATCTCTATTCTGGAATAGTGCGGGTGCGAGTCCGGAAAGGAGGGAATGCGAGGATCACTGGGAGATCGCACGCGGGCTCGGATGTTTGGGTGCAAATGTGTTCGATTAGATCATGGCAGGATTGGGCCCGCGCGGTTTGGGGCCATGATGCATCCCTCTAAACCCTACCAAATGCGCATTTAAACTTTAATTTATACCAACCTGTGCCAAACAAAAATATAATATTAACTGAGTGATTTTATCGTTATATGTTAGCAGTAATACTAATTTAAGCAGCGTGTAGATCGCACTTTTGTGCTCTCATCACAGTGTTCCCACCACCACCTGCCATGTACTTACATATCATACGTGAGTTTAATTTTACATAACCTCACATCTCGTAGCCTTTTTTTTGATAAATTAATGCATTAAATGATATAAATATAAATACATCCATGAAATAAAAAATACTGCATTATTAGCTTTCTTATAAACATATAAACCCTCAATATATTAAATACAAAACATGCTGACCTTGCATGCATGATGGAGAATACAAATGCAGATGTACCATTTAATATTAAATCTTAGTTACAATGATACTTATCTTGTAATACTTACTGCAGTCTAATATTTTATACGATCAATTATATTCTAACTTTAATCCGTGTAACCTGCCGTAGACTATCACATATGACCTGAGATAAGCAAATTTAACATGTAAGGCACCTACTCTTAAAACACAATTACATTTTTATCTTCATTAGGTCGGAGTTTAAATATGTAAAGCTCGGCATAAGATCGGTGAAAATCGGCCACAAGTCGACCAATAAAGATCAAAAGCTGGCATCAGTTGAATAAGAATCAACCTTAGAAGTAAGTAAGTCGACCCTTGAATGACCACAGACAAAAGATAGGGAGTAGAAAAATTCACCTTACTAGTCAGTTGATCCATAAAGATCACGAGCGAACTCTAGTTGAACAAGAGTCAACTCTAGAAGCAAATGAGTCGACCCCTGAATGGCCATAGATAAAAATGGAGAGTAGTAAAATTCAGCTTATTGGTGAGTCAACCCACAAAGATCATGAGCCGACTCTTGTTGGACTAGAGTCGATGCAACAAGCAACTCATCGACCCTGAATGGACACAGATAAAAGATAGAAGACAATAAAATTTGGTATACTGGTGAGTCAACCCATAAAGATAACAAGTCGACTTCTGCCGATGGACGAATCGATCCCTAAATCAAAAGAGTCAACCCCACAAAAGCTACAAGCAAAAGATAGAGTACAACAAAAATAAGAGCTATTTCATGTCGACCTCTGAAGATCATGAATTGACTCTTAAAGAAATCGAGTCGACCCATCTGCACCTGACAATAGTAATGGCTAGTTTTTCTATAAATCAGAATGGCCGATTCTATCTCACGATGTCTCTTTCAACCTGTCTAATAGCTAGAAGTGTCTTCTAACCACTATTTGATCATTTATATATATGGAGACCTAAGAGGAAAAGAGGCTTTTGAAAAAGAAGAGAAGAAGTTCACAAAAGAAAGTGAATATTTAAGTGCATTCATCAAGAGCTGAAAGATCACATTGTTCATTATTGAGAGAGTTAGTGTAGAGCATTCAAGTTTATTCAAGGCCAACCAACTGCTTTAGAGCTCAATTAACTCCTTGCTATTTTATCTTTAAAGAGCTGTAATTTATTTTGTTAGACATCTTTTCCATATTCTATTCTAACGAGTTTTAGGGATTGAAACTTGGAGAAGGATCCATCCAAATTTTGAATTGGATTTATTGAAACTAAGAAAAGGCTCTTTGGTTGTTTTGGATGATTTCTAATGAAATTCAATTGGGTTGATTATGAGCCCGGTCAAAACAATTAGATTGTCATCTTTGAGAGATTATGGTAAAAATTTTCAAGAAGGGTGTTTTAGGCAGTGGACGTAGGTGTTGGGTTAGAGAAGAGGCTGGAGAAGGCTTGTTGATCATTGGAGACCTTTGGAGAGTCATTGGAGGCCATTAAATGCACTATGCATATGTTGGAAAATTAGTTGTTACAGTCTGTTGGCCATCTTGGGGTCGACTCTTGATCATATAGGTTCAACTCCTTCTTGACTGAAGTTAGCTCCTGAAGTGCTTCAAAAATGGGTCTTATGTTTCACCATGTGGTAGTTTTGGGGTCAACTTCTGCAAGTTTGGGGTCAACTATTGCATGCCAAAGTTGGCTCGTAACATACTTGGGTCGACTCCTCTGATCTTGTGGTCAACTCCTAACCATCTTGCTGAATTGTAGCTTTTTGTCTTAGCCTATGACCATCCTAGGGTAGACACCTTTGAGGCTGGAGTTAGCTCCATGTTTGAAACTTCTGAAATACTTCATAGCCCTTTCCAAACTTTGAAGTTAATTCCCTATGCTTCTCCATACTCCTCTTTGCTTCTAATTACAACAAATATTCTGTAGAAATGAATTCAATTTCTACAAAACACTCAATCATTTATCATACTCAAATATTTTATAATCATTAAAATCAACTCTTTGGATTAAGAAAGGTTGGGGGGATTACATCGGTCTAAGAGTCCAAAGAATAGAAGATTATATTATGGGCCGAATAAAGGCAAAAGCCAACACAACCTACCCCAAGATAAGTTAAACCCAATAATGCATGAATATTTGTTCAATAATTGTAGAATAATCATGTTTATGTATGAGCATAATTGGAAGATGGTTGGCAGCAATTATCAGAATCTTGAAGAGTAATGCTGGCAAAAGTCCTTGAAGGATAGGGCACCTAGACCCATACTACTGTTCTACATTCAACGAACACCTTTTTGGCTAGCCCAACCCTAGTGGCATGCTAGTGCATGCATCTAGGTCTCACATGGTCAAGCTTGGCAAGCTACCCTCTACTTCAACCAATAGAGATCCCTAGGAATTCTGAGTCCTGTGATTGATGCTGAATAGAATGGAAAAGGTAGCAACAAAGTTCTACTACTAGATTAAAAGTTAAGATAAGGTAAAATGCATTGATGTGATTATCAAAGAGTCTCTTCAAAGTACAACTTTCACATATTTATACTAAAATATCACAACAACTCATTCTGATGGTTGCTACACATGTTTGACCTCCATTTTTTGTGGTTCTTGCAAATGATGCTAGCTCTCCTCCTACTATGCACATCCAACAGAGTAACCTAATCCTCTATCGCCTATCATACTAATAGTCTCATGGAGTTAGTTGAAACCTTTGTTATATCTGCATTCAGCCTACTTTATATTATTTTCCACCGGTCATTCCTATATATTTAGCATTTGGTGTGATTCCACGATTAGCTTCCATGGGGTACCCAGTTGGTCTTAGCTCTTGGGATAGACTCTTAGTATCCATTATGCTTGTTCTTACTCTACAATGTAACCAATTAGGGACGTATCTTCCACGTGTCAATTTGTGTAAGGATATGGTGTCAGTAATTTCTTTTTTCAAATTTTTTTTTAAAAAGACTCAAGTTAAGTGGGTTGAAGAAATTTTATCCTTGTCCCACATATCCTTCTTATTTGGAGGTACTATTCCATCACATGATGATTTCAAAATATATATTAGTAGATACATGGTTTCTAGCATAGCTTTGTGCCATCACCATTGCCAATCAAATTGTCAATGTTTGCATCTTTCAAGCCAATTAGTATAATAACATTCGATTATGGCAATTAATAATTGAACTGAAGTGGTGCATAAGATTCATCCAATGCATGGCCCATGCTTCTATCCTCATTCATCCAAGGTTCCTCCAGGGCATCTTGGCTGAATCTCCTTGGTCCAAGCTGGCCAAGCAGCGCAAAAGTGTTCAACTCCCAAGACAACTTTTCCTTCCAGCTTGGTTCTATAATCTCGACCGCTGACCCACATTGAGTTGAGATTTCCTGCGGAAGGAGCAACTCATGCGGCTTCCATCTTCCCAAGGGTGTGTCTGGTCCCGCCATATGCCAGATTGGAGCAGCATGTCCCCATGGTTGTTACACATGCCTCCATCATAATTAGAGCGAGTCGAACATGCTAGCTCCCGAATGCCTTAGATAGCTCAATCGCGAGCCTTCTTCTCGGCCTAGGGAACATGGAGTTAGGTGACCTTCAGCTACTCCTCAACGATCGTTCAGAGCATTGCTGCTTGGGTCTGGTCCAAATTGTTGGTGAACCCATTTGAAAGGGATCCAAAGCTACCAACAAAGCTTGCTCTTAAAGCGAAAGAAAGAGATTGGCTTTGTGGGAATCTCCTTTAAAGCAGCAGTAATAGTGCATAGAACCTCTTCTGGTATGGTGAACCAACAAGAGTGCCTACCACTTTTATAAAGCTTTCAATGGTTAGAATTGATTCAATCAGTCATCCCTCCGCCCTGTTTGATGAAAACTTGTCACACCCCCACTGCACGTAGTGGTCAATGATGGCTTAGAGAATAGAGCATTGACTCATTATGTGATGCTGCATTATTCAAGAGTTACTATTTTCTTTAAAGAAGCACAGATTCTGACAAAGTGGATACATACTTCATCTAAATAGCAAGGAGCATCTTGAGCTCAGAAGTGTGGGGCCCAATGTTGTGGCAATTCTTAATTGGAGTGATGTGGTGCATAAGGATTCGTCCAGCATATGACCCATACTGCTATCCCTGTGAATCCAAGGATCTTTTTGGAACTTGTCCCAGTCTCCTTTGTCGGAGCTGGCCAAGCAGAGAAGAAGCATTTATTAAGATAGCTTTTTCTCCCAGCTTAATTCCACATCCTCGACCGTTGACCCGCATTGAGCAGTGCTTCCCCATGGAAGGAGCAGCTCACCTTCCATCTTCTCAAGGTTGTGCCTAGTCCTGCCATGTGCCAAGTTGTTGTGGCAAGTCCCTAGGGTTATTACGCCACACCAACAATCCGTTGTGGCACGACCTCAAGTTTGTTAGGATGCAATCCTGGAAGATTCGGTCCACACTATAAATAGATCTGAATGGTTCTCTAAAAAAGTTAATGGACAAAACAACGAAAATTCTCTTGGACTGGAGACTCCGTCTCTTATCTCTCTATTTTATTTCTTCTTTATTTTTCATCTATAAAACTTTATTGATTTAAGCATTGGAGGGCTAAGCCTAAGCCAATCCAACGACTCTTTCACTTTCTGTCCATTGTTTTGCAAGTCCATAAAGGTGGTCCACATTGACGTCTCAGGATCGGCGGCAGCAATTTCTAACAACCATTTAGCTTTGTAGTATTATGGAAATTAAATTTCGCATTCTATTGGTTAGATGCGCACATGCCTCCATGTTCTCATTGATCATGTCGGTTGTGCCTATGCATGTATGATCATGAGAGTGGATGATTTTTTTTGTTAAAATTCATATAAAAATACTGTATTGAAAAGGTGCATAGATGTTGAAGACAGATGCTTCATAGTTCAAATTCAAACTTAATATACTTTTATATTAGAGTTGGGCGATTTACTGCTTAATTTAAAATTGCAAGTTGATGAGCAAATTTATGGTCTACGATCCAAATTAATTTATAATAAAAAATGAAAGAATAAAAGTCTCCACTCTACTATTTTCTTTGTTTTCTTTTCTTTTATGTGAGAAAAGGGTTGTCAACGTGCACCCAGATTCCATTAAGAAAATGAAGTAGTCTGAAAACAGAAGGGAAAAAAAAGGCTAGATAAAGAGGAGGAAAAGACAGAAGAGGGAAGGAGGGGAGTGACGCACAAGTTATAGAAGTGAAAGAACGGGGGGTAATTAACCTTTCATCAAAAAGAAGAAAAAAAAGAAAGAACGGGGTGGTAACCAATACGCAAGCCTGCACATGTATATTTTGTAACAACTAATAGTGCGCACATGGTTGCTAGAAAATCTTTCAAACATCATCACTGCCTATATATATCAAATGGTCAACATCTTCGCAGACCTTGAATAGAATATTGTCTAACAATTTCTTTTCAACTTAGCACATAAACCGATGCATAAATTAAGGCTTGCATCCCATTGGTTGGACACCAGCACATGCGTCCATGTTGGCGTTGACTAGTTCCAGAATGCCTGATAAGCGGTTGCTTCTATGGAGATGTATCAGAGTTATATTTTATGAAATATATCTTTTTAAAGGGCATGAAAATATGAAATCTTCTGGCAAGAGAAGGGATAAGAGAAATAATAGATTGCATGGGTTGTGTCGGCTGTGGTGATAGAAGCATGATTGTGGAAGGTGAATATTCCTATGATCCACAAACAATGGGGCAAAAAATCATATTGGAAAGCTACGAAAACTCTGAAGAGAGGCTAGAAAAGTTCATATTCAAGTTTGGCAGCTTCTTTATTTTACAATATGAAGCACCACCATAGTACAAATTGGTTCATTTTGTACATAAAATGCAACTTTTAATTTGGTGAGCTAATTTAAGGTCAATCATTCACTAATTTAGTGGCTAAGCCATAAGGACAAAAGTCTCTAATCTATTCATTTTTTATTCTTTTTATCTTTTTTGGAAAATGATAGCAGGAACACAGCTAATTGGGATTATGACTGCTGCTGCCAATCTCAGGATGTCGAAGTGGATTGCTTTCGTGGACCTGCAAAACAATGGACAGAAGATAAAAAGGCTCACCGGATTAGCTTCGACCAAGCCCTCGATTGCTTAGGTCAGTAAAGATTTTGTAGATGGAAAATGAAGGAGAAAGAAAATAGAGAGCTGAAAAACAGAGTCTTCCTTAGGCAAGAAAATTTTCGTTGTTGTTTTATTCATTACCCTTTTTAGAGAACCATTTAGACGTATTTATAGCTAGGGATCGAATATATTAGGATTGCATCCTAACAAACTTGAGGTCATGCGGCAACAGACTGCTGATGTGGTGAACAACCCCGGGGACATGATGCAACATCCTAGCACATGAACCTAGCACACCCTTGAGAAGATGGAAATCGAACTATATCTTTCATGAGAAAGCTCTTATCAATGCGGGTCAGCGATCAAGATGCAGAACTGAACTAGATCAGGAGTTAAACACTTCTACTTTGCTCGGCCAGCTTTGACTGAGGAGACCTTGCAGCAATGCCCCAAAGGAACCTCGAACATATGGAGATAGTAGCATGGGCCTGCACTCAACGAATCCTTTCATGCTACATCACCCCGATTATTAACAGCCATAATATTGGCCTCTCCATTTTGATGCAGATAGGGATGGGTGTTGCTGAATTTTTGTAGATGATGGTGGATATCTCTTTGTTTTTTTTCTCTCTTTCTTCTCTTCAATGACGGCTAGGGTTTCTAGTGGATGGAAGAAAAGAAGATGATGGAAGAAGATGGCTAATGGGTTTAATTGGATTCAATGATTGATGGCTGAAATTGGGATTGTGTTTGATTGGGTTGGGGATGGATGGAATTGGGCTGGAACCCAATGTGGTTTGGGTTGGGGCGTGTGGGACTTGTTGGCATGAAAGGGAATTTAGGAGTCCTAATGGGAGAAGGATTCAAGGTGAGGTGGCAAGATAAGGATGGCATGGGATATCCGTCCTAGTTAGAAAATGAAGGGTCGGAAAATTGTAATCGTAAGAAAACTAGAAGGTATTTAGGAGGGATAAAGTTTGGAAAATACAAGTAGACTTGAGAGGATTTTTTCTTAGAGCACTTTTCTCCAATTCTTTTTTTAAAATAGATTGGTTTTTCTTTTGGATGAAAGACACCACCTATGTAGGGTATTTATAGGTGGATTTTACATGAATCTAGAAAACCAATTCATGGACACGTATTAATCTCCACATCTTCCTAGGGTATCTCCACATCATCCTAGGGTGTCTCCACATCTCCCAAGGTAGACTAATACAATGTATAATCTAGATACATAATAAGGTATAAACATTCATGTATTTAGTTCATTCTAGAATTTTTGGAAAATACATCAACTTTAAAATATACTAATAGGATTTCTCTGTCGAAAAAATGTACCAGCACCAGTATAATTTTCCAGAAGTCCGTAAACCCAAAAATCTAATCTCTTTCTACTATAAAGCACCTACTATTTCTTTTGTGACTGAGATCAAAATTATAGAGATTATTGTCTGTATCATTTACCTAGCTAAGAGTTGATGATTGTTGTTCCTCACCGTCCATGTTTTACAGGGTAATAGCTGAGAACAAATCAGAGCACCTTTCTTCTATACAAGACCAGCATAACAGCAAGCTAGAGAGCTGAAATCGCCACTGGAATTCTTCTGTGCAACAATGGAATTCATCATGCTTGTTCACGGATTATGCAAAACTCATCATAATTCATTCATAAAACCACCAACTCATAGTTCTTATTCAGGAGGATGCCTTGCTGGTAAAAGATACCTATACATGTCATGCACTGTAGAAGTCCCCCTTCTTTTGTTGGTACAACCCACACAACATAAGCAAAATGCAAGGTTTCAACGTTTATAGCTGTCAAATATTTATGCTCATTTTGCAGATTTATCACATCCCTTATTTTCTAATGTACCACAAACCACAAAAAATAATTATCCAATTTCTAGGAGATGATGGTATCTTCATAAGTCATTTCTCAGATGAAAGCAAAAGATTTTTCTCCAAACAAGAAAAACAGAGGAAGAAAAGAGGGGCAGAAGAAGACAAAAATAAAATGCCTGTTCGATCCTCATAAAATGCTATATCCGAATTGGGGAAAAGGTAGATTTAGACACAAAAAAAAAAGCATGAAAATTCAAGTGGAGGATTGAAAAGAGGCTGATTAGGAGTTTCCAGATTAACATCTCATAATAATAGAAGGAATTTTAGCCATTTGATAGCCAAGGAAATTTTTTCCACAATGTTAACCTGTTACTAAAACACAAAAGAAAAACATTATTGGGCTTTTCGCTGCCATTTCCCATGGCGTAGATAGCTGACAAACATGAAACATAATAGAACAAGCTTCTAATCTGTTACAGTAGAACCAACGGAACACAACAAAGCCACAAAACATGGCATCTGCCTTATTATCTTTATTAACAATTAACAGTGAACATGCGAGCTAACCACAGGGAAGTCCTGGGGTGTCATCCATGCATACTTGAACTTAACGCGAACCCCTCTGGGGATCGGCTGGCCCTCTCCGAGAACGCAGCGCTCAGCATCCACTGGTCTGATGGCCCGACGATCCACCGGTTCGACACTGCTGAGGCCATAGCACTGCACAAACACCTTAGACTGAGCGCAATCACATTTGTTGCTCACTGTCACCTCATACTCTGGCTTTCCCTCAACAATATCACCAGTCCTCGCCTGATCGATAGCTATCTCCGAGACACTGCATGGCGCTCCCCGGCCTACATTGACAGCCATCACATTAGAAGATCAAATCAAATCAAATCAAACAAGTATAATTCTGAGCATAGTTAGTGAGAGAAGAAAAAAATTTGTTTGCCTCCATTTATGATAGAAAGAAGAAGGATAGCTAAGAAGATGTTGAGGGCCGCTCCCATGGCTTCAGCTCCGGCAGGGTCTTGTGACTATCATTGGCTCTTTCTGGTGAAGTCGGAACCTCGCCTTAATCATAGGGGAATAGAAAGGACAACTAACGGGTCGGGTCGGCTGGCATCAAGCATGATTCGCATGTTCGAACTGACAGCCATATTTAAAAATAGAAAATAAATAAAAATATGACTGTCTTTCTCTACCATATCATTTTATACTAACCTTAATGGAACAACAAGGCTTTGATGGCACCATGTCCGGGGCCGGATTCACTTAGTACATAAAGTTCAAGTAGATCCAATAATTAATCAAATTAGAGCAGATCTTTTCTTAACCTAGACATGCATCAAGATTCTGAGAATCACCACTCTCATGTCACATCCCCGATTCACTACTAGAAAGTTTGTTCTCAGGAATGGCAAAAGGGTAGGGTATCCCTAAAATTTGCCCTACCCATAACCCATTTAAAATTCTACTTTCCAAACCCAACCCAATCCGATTAAAAATTTGCCCAAAATCCCAAACTCATTGTAACAATTCAGAAATTTATCCAAAATGGCTAGCCGGAAGGTATTTTTGGATTCCTTAGTTTTGTATAAGTACCCAAGTATTAGAGTGTGTGGAGATCCAAGATGTTTCACATTACAATGGATGTATTCCAACTCGAAATCTTAGATGTAGAAAGCTTCTACAGGTTTTCAGCAGTTCAGGAGTCGACTTGCACCGTGCCAGAGTCGACTCGCACTGTGCCGAAGTCGACTCACGATGTGCTGGAGTCGACTCGCGTTTTATCCAGATTTTAGATGTTTCTGTCTCGCCTGAGAGAGTCGACTCGCGCAATCTGGAGTCGACTCGCACTGTGCGAGAGTCGACTCGCGCTGTGCCGGAGTCGACTCGCGCTTTGTGCAGATTTCGGATGTTTCTGTCTCACCTGATTGTCGATTCGCGCAATCTGGAGTCGACTCGCACTGTGTGGCAGTTGACTCGTGCTTTGCCGGAGTCGACTCCAGCTCGGATGGAATTGCTGAAACGAGCATAAAGAGTGTTTTTTTGAAAAATCTCAAGGATATAAATTCGTGGCCAAAGACTCTGGGGATAACATAAGGAGGAGGTTATGACGGCTAGGGTTACAACGAGATAGAGAGAAAGACCTAAGAACGTGAGAGATTGAGGGAAAGAGTTTTTTCTCTTGCATAAGCAAGAAGGTTGTTTCTCCATTGTTCGAGCAATCAGTTTGTGATTGACTCGGGATTGTGTGCTCCGTTGTAATTGTTCTACTGCAATAGAATCAAGCGGGCTTAAGGACGTAGGCAAAATTTGCCGAACCTCGGTAAATTCTAATGTGTCGTGTTAACTGTCTTCTATAGCGATTTGTTTCGTATTGTTTTTTTGTCTCGTGCAAGGTGTAAGATCCTACGGTTCCGCGTTAGGATTGTTGATGAGAGCACAAAAGTGCGACCTACATGTTACTAAAATTAGTGTTATTGTTAACCGATAATGATAAATTCACTGGATTAATATTATATTTGGGTTTAATATAGATTAGTATAAATTAGAGATAAAATGCACATTGAGTACAAATTTGACTTCAAATCGGGTCCGAGTCGGGTTCGGATCCGAGTCGGGTTTGGGTCCGAATCGGGTCCATTTCTTTTGTGCTTTTGAAAAATAATTTTGGGCAAATCTAAATTGGCTATATCATAACTATAAGGTGCTGGGTGACCCATGACTTGAAAGAATTGCACTTGACCTCGAGCCAGAATAGATGACCCGTCTACAAGCCAAATTTCATATCATACTATTTTTTTATATATGACTAATTGGACGGAACTTGGTGTCTTCCAGCTCCCGATTCATCTTCCACTCCAGCCGCCTGCAGTGCATCACCGCCCTTTCCTTTCTCCCGAGATCCAAGCGCGCCTCTCATCCGTGATCCCGGCAAAATCCTCAGCATCCCAACCGCATGCCAGATCCCGTGCGAAAGAAGGGGAGAAGAAAGAATTCACCAGCCCGCGTCCCCACCTCCCGGAATCCCTTGAAGTAAGCATCCCAGCAAGGAAAATCCCAGCTCCCGATTCGCTTCCGTGATCCAAGCCGCCCGCGCGTCTCCTTCCTCCTGACGATCACGCTCTCAGCTCTTCCATGATCCCGGCGGTCCCGCATCCGTGCCAGCCACCATGCCAGCAAGCCGAGATCCCGTGTTCCAGCCGATCCACACTGGATCCCTTCCACGATCGACTCCTCCCCGTCGATCCCGCTCCCAAACCAGCAACCAAAGAAGGAAGTCCCGCATCCGTGCCAGCCACCGTGCCAGCAACGCCCGGAATCCCAGCGTCTGAATCCAATCTCCGGCGATCCCGCACCGCGTCTTCACCGCGTCTCCACCGCATCCATGTCAGCGGCCATCGTCCCGGATCCACGCATCCCAGCTCATCCCACGCGCTTCCTTCCTTCCGTGACTGGTCCACCATCCACCGAGGCCAAGATCGGCTCCTCCCGAGATCTCGCAGCCGGCCGTGAAGCATCCCGAAATCCCAGCGCCCGAGCCGGATTCGAAATCCCCCTTCCGTGATTCCATTTCAAGAAACTCTGCGGCTATAAGAGGAGAAGAAGGAGGAGGAGGAGGAGAGCTGGGAGTGGTAGGAGCCGGCTGGTCCAAGGAAGAAGAAGAAGAAAGAAGAGAGCTCGGCTGCTTCGGCTGAGAAGAAAAATAGGGGAGCTCTGTTTTTTGGGGAAGAAAAGAATATAAAAAAAATACTTTATATTCTAACGGGAGGGAGAAGCTCTTTGTTTTATTTTTTTATGTTATTTGCAAAAGAAAAGAAACATTAGGTTTCCAATCTCCACTTTTATTTGTAATGAATTTTCTTTTTATCAAATCTATCATTTTCCTGTCATGCAAACTTTGTTCTAGGTTTAGTTAAATTTCTGTTTTCTTTATGATATCTTTTAATTTTTCTTTTATGCAATACATGTCTAAGTTTTAATTTAATATTCTACAATTTATTATATGCATTCTAGAATTCTTAATTTTAAGATAACCTTGGAATTAATCCTTGCAGTTCGATTGACAATTTTAATTTATATTCTGTTTTTAGAAATCGACCCCTACTCTGCATCAAATTTCAATTGCAAGTTCTCTTTCTTTTCTTTGTTTATTTTTCGAATAGAAAATATTCTCTAATAGACTAGAGAATCATTCCACATCCCCGAAGTAATGTTTTTCTTTTATTATTCAAAAATCGATTTCAAAATCGAGTGAACGTTCTAATTTTTATGCAACTCCAATCGCCTTCCTGTGGATCGATCTCTTACAACCGCTATTCTTCGAGTAGGAAAGATAAGAGTAAAATTAAATTTAAACTTTGTTTGTCGGTTCTAACAACGATCTGTTTAGCATATTTTTAGTTAGACAGGAAAGCACGAACAAAATTTTGGCGCCGTTGCCGGGGAGGCAAATCGAGAAGCAAGAACGATCACGAAGATCAAATCAAATTTTGGATGCCCGGAGTGAACGTACTATGGTAGTAAGTTTTTATTTTTATTTTTATTAATTTTCTTTATTTTGATAATTTCTAGTTAATAATTTCGTAGTTATTAAATTCTGAAATTTGAAATTCGAAATTTAAAATTCAAAAAAAAATTAAAATAAAAAAAATTCAAAAATTCAAAAAATTTTTAAAATTCAAAATTTGAATTCTGAGATTCGAAATTTGAAGTTTAAAAAGAAAAAAATTTTAATTAAATCAAAAAAAAATATATATATAAAAAATTATTATTTTTGCTAGTAATAGACAGGGTGCAATCCCCCGAGGTTATCATACCACTATTGGGACTCCTCACGGAGTAATCTCCAGAGTTTATTCAACGGGCATTCGGAGATTGACTGACGCATAAGAATTGTGTTTAGTTTACATTCAAGTTATTGCTAAAAAAAATAAAAATAAAAATAAAAATAAAAAAATATAAAAAAATAAATAAAAAAAAAATTATTGATTGCTCATTTAATCAATACAACCTAATGACATTGCATAAACTTTAAAAAATATTGATTATTTGCTGCATTTAGTATTAAGCATTTGCATAAAGTAATTAAGGGCAAAACCCATTAAAAAAATAAGGTCGGGAAGTCATTACCTGTCCTTAGCCCAAAAATCACCACCTTGCATACTTATCCTAAGCCAAATTAAGTTAAAATCAAATTAGACGTTGGCCTTAGGGTTTTCGAGCTCAATTAGGCTCTTGAAAAGAAGCGGCTGAAAGCCACTCCAGTGAGAATTTAGTAATTGGTGATGTCTAGGAAAGTTTTACAATAGTGAGAACTGTTACGGGTATTGTGGTATCGGTGTATCCCTTCTGGCACCACCACACACCCCGGGACTTTTCTGGTCACTGATTACTGGATTGCTTAACTGGTAAGCTCAAGCTTAATCTGAAAGGGAGATTAGGAGCTGTCTAATCTAGGAGAGAATTTCAGAAACTTTTTAACCTGATACATCTCTGTGCAACTAGATTTAAGAAGCTACTAAACCTCACTTAGTTCTAAGACTAATAGGGTCAAATTGTTGTGTGGTGTTGGTTGTAATCATCTGTGTCTAGCCCTTCTCTTCTTTTAGGATTTCGTTCATTGTAGGAGTCGAATCTAATTAAGTTGTGGAAAATGTATGCATGGTAGAAGGTCATTAAGGGATAAGTTAACCCCATTTGATCCTGAGATTGAAAGAACTTTTCATCACAACCTGCGAACTGTAAACCAACCGTCGATCTCTACAATGGGTAAACATATTAGAACCCTAAATGAATTGTTTGCACCCGCATCCGCTAGTCCCCCTACTTGCATAGTATTACCAATTAATAATGCAGCCCAATTCGAGATTCGGGCTGCAACAATAAACATGTTACCCAAGTTTCATGGGTTCGAGAGTGAACAACCCTACATTCATCTAAACAAATTTTTGACAATCTGTCAAATGTTTAGAAATCAAAATTTAGATGAAGAGGGTATTAAATTAAGGTTATTTTCCATGACTTTAGAGGATCGTGCTGCTGCATGGCTGTATTCCCTAGCTTCAAATTTCATCACATCATGGGAACAACTATCTAGGAAGTTCATGGCTAAGTTCTATCCCATGGTAAAAACTGAAAAAATTAAGGATGCAATCAGAACTTTTAGAGGAAAATCTGAGGAGGAATTTTCCCAACTATGGGAAAGATTCCATGATCTTTTGGTCAATTGCCCCCACCATGGGCTTGACAAGGCTGATCTAGTACATTTCTTTTACAAAGGACTACCTCCGGCACATAGAAACATGATCGAGTCCATGCACAAAGGTAGGTTCATGGACCAAACCCCGGATCAAGCCTATGAATTTCTTGTTGACTTAGCCGAGAACGTCCAAAATTGGAGTAGCTATGGTGAGGAAGTAAATAGAGATGAGTTCGGATCTAGAAAATCGGGTAATTATGAAATGAAAGCAGACCCAGAACTAAAAAATGTCATGTCCAATCTGGTGACTGGAATGAACAACTTAAGCAAAAAGTTTGATGCTTTCACTGTTTCCACTAGTCCGAGTTCATATAAAGAGTTAAATCCCATCATGAAAGTGGATCACGAGTCACATAGTTTATGTATCTTGTGTAATAGTTCTGAGCATCTAGTGGAGTGTTGTCCTAGTTTACCCAACATTAAGGCTGAACAGGCAAATGCTCTTAACTCATATAGTGCCTTCAAGAAGCCCACTCCCAATTCATTCAGCCCAGTCTACCACCCTGATAATAGGTTCCACCCAAATTTTTCATACAAGCAAAATGAACCTATTCAGCATCAAGGTGGTCTACCAGGTTTTCAGAAGAATTTTCCCAGGATAGGTCCATCACAAATAAACCAATCATTGGCTCCACCTATTCCTACTTATAGTGCCCCTATCCCTCAGCAAACTACATCATTAGAAGCCATGATGGCTAACATGATGAAGCAGCAACAAGACTTCATCCAACAGCAACAACAGACCAACATAGCTCAAACCCAGACTAATCAATTCCATGCGCAAGCGATTGCAAAACTTGAGGTTAGTCTGAGCCAAATAGCTAACTCTCTAGGGGATAGGAAGAGAGGTGAATTGCCAAGTCAGCCAGTACCTAACCCTGGTAGGCAACAGAATCAAGGGCCGAGAGGCCAGTTTCAGATTGATTCTAATGGAAACTCTACCCATGAAGTCCAGGCAATTACCACTTTACGGTCTGGCAAGCAAGTGGACAACAAAGTCCAACTTCCTGTGCAAGAAAAAGAAGAAAAGCATGAACCAAACCCCACCCAGAAAAAGGCACAAGAACAGGGAACACAAGGAATAGAGGAGAAACCAATAGAAACTTACACACCTAAGGCTCCCTTTCCTAGTAGACTACAAGACTCAAAGAAAAAATCTCAGTACGATGAAATCATGGAAGTCTTTAAAAATGTTCAAATAAATTTACCCTTCCTAGATGCCATCAGACAGATCCCCTCCTATACAAAATTCTTAAAAGACCTAACCACGGTGAAAAGAAAAACCAGTATTCCTAGGCAAGCTGTGATGGCGGCACAAGCCTCATCTCTTATTCAACAACAGATTGCCCCAAAATACAAGGACCCTGGTTGCCCCACTGTTGAAATTAAAATAGGAGAAACCATCATTCGGAGAGCCCTATTAGACTTAGGAGCAAGTGTGAACCTATTATCCTATTCTGTCTACACCGAACTAGGTTTGGGGGAATTAAAGTCCACAAATATTACCTTGCCATTAGCAGATAGGACTGTGAAGTATCCCAAAGGAATTGTGGAGGATGTGATTGTAAAAGTTAATGAATTCGACTACCCTGTGGATTTTGTAGTCCTTGAAACTGAACCAGTAAAAAATCCAGAAAGTCACATCCCGGTGATCCTAGGTAGACCATTTTTGGCCACTTCAAATGCTGTGATTAGTTGCCGAAATGGAATAATGACTCTAGCCTTTGGGAACATGACTGTCCAGCTCAATGTTTTTCATAGTAGTAGTCAGTCAACTGAGATGGACGATTTGGAAGAAATTCACATGATTGAGAATATAATTAGCAGTTCTTGTAAAGAGTCGAGTTATTCTGACCCATTAGAAAGATGTTTGGCTAATTTTGGTCAAGATTGCGAGTTAAGTCAAGAGGTTAATGCATTGTTAGATTCCATTCCTGTGATGGATACTAGCAGATGGGCCACCAAGTTTGAATCATTGCCTATTTCGGAATCTCAGCTAGTGTCATCCAATGTCAAACCTCCACAACTAGAACTCAAAGACCTTCCCGAAAACTTGAAGTATGCATTTCTTGGAGAAAACAAGACCTTACCTGTTATAATTGCATCGAATCTAACTAAAGAACAGGAAGAGAAGCTGTTAAGTATCCTTAGGAAGAATCAGGAAGCTATCGGTTGGTCTATAGCTGATATTAAGGGGATTAGTCCTTCTGTGGTCCAACATAAAATCCATCTAGAAGAAGATGCAAAAATTTCTAGAGAACCACAAAGGCGACTTAATCCAATCATGAAGGACGTAGTTCGAGCCGAGGTCATCAAGCTTTTAGATGCAGGGATTATATACCCTATTTCTGATAGTCAATGGGTAAGCCCAGTTCAAGTCGTACCTAAAAAGTCTGGCATCACTGTGGTGAAAAATGATCACAATGAGTTAGTCCCTACTCGAGTCCAAACGGGATGGCGAGTATGCATCGACTATAGGAAGCTTAATGCCATGACTAGGAAAGACCACTTTTCTCTACCCTTCATCGATCAAATGCTAGAACGGCTAGCTGGCCACTCCCATTACTGTTTCCTCGATGGTTATTCTGGATATAACCAAGTCCCTATCGCACGTGAGGATCAAGAGAAAACCACATTCACCTGTCCTTATGGCACTTTTGCCTATCGTCGCATGCCTTTTGGGCTATGCAATGCACCAGCTACATTCCAATGGTGTATGATGAGTATTTTCTCCGACATGGTGGAGAAATTTTTAGAAGTTTTCATGGATGATTTTTCTGTATTTGGATCCAATTTTGAGGAATGTCTACACCACTTGACACTTGTTGTAGAACGCTGTAAACAGAAAAACTTAGTTCTTAACTGGGAGAAGTGTCATTTCATGGTAGAATCAGGTATTGTTTTAGGACACATTGTGTCACAAAGGGGAATTGAGGTGGATAAGGCCAAAGTAGAATTAATTGCTAAATTGCCACCTCCCAAAACTGTTAGGAAAGTCAGATCCTTTTTAGGGCATGCGGGTTTTTACCGCCGCTTTATCAAGGATTTCAGTAAATTGTCGAAACCCTTATGCGATTTGTTGGCGAAAGATGCTACTTTTAATTTTTCGCCAATTTGTATAACTGCTTTCGAAAGACTAAAGTCTGAACTAACTTCAGCACCCATCATAAGGAGTCCTGATTGGAGTCATCCTTTTGAAATCATGTGTGATGCATCCGATTATGCCATAGGTGCTGTCTTAGGTCAGCGAGTAGAGAAGCTTCCCCATGTTATTCATTATGCAAGCAAAACTCTAAATGACGCCCAACTCAACTATTGCACCACTGAAAAAGAATTGTTGGCAGTTGTTTTTGCTCTAGATAAATTCCGCCCCTACCTGATAGGATCTAAGGTTCTTATTTATTCTGATCATGCCGCCCTTAAGTACCTTCTCACAAAGAAGGATGCTAAGGCAAGGCTCATTCGTTGGATCCTATTGCTCCAGGAATTTGATCTCGAAATTCGAGATAAAAAGGGATCTGAAAATGTAGTAGCTGACCACTTGTCCAGACTAATTGTTGAGTCATCTGCAGAATCATTACCTGTGTCCGAGACCTTCCCTGATGAACAATTAATGATGATTTCCCATACCAATATTTCATGGTATGCTGATGTAGTCAACTATCTAGTTACTGAATGAATGCCCCGTTCATGGACCAAACAAGAGAAATTTCGCTTCCTAGCTCGTGTAAAATGGTATTTTTGGGATGAACCATACTTGTTCAAATACTGTCCTGATCAAATCATCAAACGATGCATCCCTGAACACGATCAAAGGAATGTCCTTTTCTTTTGTCATGACCATGCTTGTGGTGGTCATTTTAGTGGGAAGAAAACTGCTGCAAAAGTTTTGCAGTGCGGATTTTATTGGCCTACACTTTTTCGAGATGCGCATGACTATTGTAAATCTTGCGATCGATGTCAACGATTAGGAAAACTTTCGAGAAAGAATGAGATGCCCCTGAACCCTATCTTAATTATAGAAATTTTCAATGTTTGGGGTATTGATTTTATGGGTCCTTTTTCTATGTCGTTTGGGCATCAGTACATTCTTGTGGCAGTTGACTATGTATCAAAATGGATTGAGGCTATCGCGTGTAAGACCAATGATCACAAAGTGGTGATCAAGTTCCTTAAAGAATCTATCTTTGCTCGTTTTGGCACCCCTCGTGCTATCATTAGTGATGGGGGGAAACATTTTTGTAATAAAATCTTTAAAGCCCTTATGAGAAAGTACAACATTAATCACAAGGTCAGTACACCATATCATCCACAAACAAGTGGACAAGTCGAAATTTCCAATCGGGAGATCAAGACCATCCTTGAAAAAACTGTTCATACATCTCGGAAGGATTGGTCTCTTAGGCTAACAGATGCACTGTGGGCATATCGGACGGCTTACAAAACACCAATTGGAATGTCTCCATATAGAACTGTCTATGGCAAGGCCTGCCATTTACCTGTTGAGTTAGAGCACAAGGCCTATTGGGCTATTAAACATTTAAATTTCGATCTTGACAAAGCAGGAGAACATAGGAAGCTTCAACTCGATGAGCTTGAAGAAATTAGAAACGATGCTTACGAGTGTGCCAAAAACTACAAAGATCGCATGAAGATCATGCATGATAAAATGATCATTCGTAAGGAATTTCACCAAGGACAAAAAGTCCTTCTATATGATTCTCGATTACATCTATTTCCTGGAAAACTTAAATCTCGCTGGACTGGCCCATACACAGTAGAGAAAGTGCACCCGCATGGTGCAGTAGTAATATGCAATACCAAGGATGGTAGGTCCTTTCAAGTCAATGGACATCGTTTAAAACCATACCTTGAGTATCTGAGTCCAGAAGTTGAGGAGACACTTCTGACCGACCCTGTTTATCATGAATGAATTAGAATTGTCTGGCTGAAGACATAAAACTTAGCGCTCTTGGGAGGCAACCCAACATATAAATATCTTCTATAAAAAAAAAAAAAAACTAACATGCAGGTTTGGGGGATTTTGTCCCAATTTTCAATTTACCCACCCATATCAGGTAACCTCTCCTCTGTCCTCTTACTGCATTAAATTTTCTTTAACATTGAGGACAATGTTAGATTTAGGTTTGGGGGTATTTTTACGCATTTGAATTTGAAATTTTATATATATAAAAAAAAAGTTTTTAGTTAAAATTTTTGAAAATATATATATATATATATACAACACACAAGGTATATAAATCTAAGAGCCCAATGACTAGTTGGAAGTAGTGCAAAGTGAGTTCTTTTTATTAAGTTCCTTTTAGTGAGTTGTAAGCTAATTAGTGCTTTGAATTTCACAACACATCTGGCCTGCATTTTCTAAGGTATAGGTTCGACATTGTGTTGAGAATATGGTAGCAACCTCGAATCCTGATGAACCATCTTTTTCTGATCCAAAAAAAAAAAAAAAAAGATGGTGGATTTAGTCAGGTACATCGAAAAGGGCTACCTATTGTCAAACGTCAGCGGGCTTATGATGAGGAACCCGAGCATAGGTCCGTAGGGGAGTCTTGATGCCCGACACCTCATGCCAACTGGTGTGAGAATTGTCGACTAATTGCTCGCTACATGGAGGAATCATCACAAGAGTAAAAGTGCACAATATATACATTATCATTTCTCTTTAATGCAAAAAAAAAAATCAAAAAAATCAAAAAAATTAGTGTAAAAATGAAAAAAAAATGTATATTGACCTTAAGAAAGACAATAGTGTGAAAGCCGTCGTTGTAAAAATTCGAGTAAACTGGAATATTACAGATAAAGCCCATGAGGTATTAAAGTAAACATCCACAACTCTCGAAATCCTGCAGAAAAGATGATTTTGAATCAGCAAATAGGTCTTGTCCGACCAATTCTTGGAAACTACTAATATTTGCGATATTTTGGAGATCCAAAACCTTAGCTTGTGCATGGTCCAAACTTCACTGAGCACTCAAGTATAAATAAGTCTTACAACTTCCTAACGGAAAACTTAATAACTTCAACTTAAATTGCATACTAACCTAGAAATTGGGCTACTTAGTAATTAAAACCTTGTGTGATTTTGAAATTCTTATCAGTTATGTACTTGAAATAAGACTTTCATTTCACAAACCAAATTTTATTTTGGGATTGAAGTTTGTGGGTAACTTCACTGCAAACCCTCACGAGACAACACTCGTCCACTAGGGTAACCTAGGGGTTTAACGGCTTGTTGCACATGCTAAGTGCAATCGTAATGCTCTACGAAAGTGAGTATTTATCTTAGGATATTTATATAATAAATAACACTTTTGCTCTCTCATTTTATCATTTTCGCACTGAATTGCTAGAGACTAGCAATAAGCTAGTTGGGGGTTGTGATGAGAGCACAAAAGTGCGACCTACATGTTACTAAAATTAGTGTTATTGTTAACCGATAATGATAAATTCACTGAATTAATATTATATTTGGGTTTAACATAGATTAGTATAAATTAGAGATAAAATGCACATTGAGTACAAATTTGACTTCAAATCGGGTCCGAGTCGGGTTCGGATCCGAGTCGGGTTTGGGTCCGAATCGGGTCCATTTCTTTTGTGCTTTTGGAAAATAATTTTGGGCAAATCTAAATTGGCTATATCATAACTATAAGGTGCTGGGTGACCCATGACTTGAAAGAATTGCACTTGACCTCGAGCCAGAATAGATGACCCGTCTACAAGCCAAATTTCATATCATACTATTTTTTTATATATGACTAATTGGACGGAACTTGGTGTCTTCCAGCTCCCGATTCATCTTCCACTCCAGCCGCCTGCAGTGCATCACCGCCCTTTCCTTTCTCTCGAGATCCAAGCGCGCCTCTCATCCGTGATCCCGGCAAAATCCTCAGCATCCCAACCGCGTGCCAGATCCCGTGCGAAAGAAGGGGAGAAGAAAGAATTCACCAGCCCGCGTCCCCACCTCCCGGAATCCCTTGAAGCAAGCATCCCAGCAAGGAAAATCCCAGCTCCCGATTCGCTTCCGTGATCCAAGCCGCCCGCGCGTCTCCTTCCTCCCGACGATCACGCTCTCAGCTCTTCCATGATCCCGGCGGTCCCGCATCCGTGCCAGCCACCATGCCAGCAAGCCGAGATCCCGTGTTCCAGCCGATCAACACTGGATCCCTTCCACGATCGACTCCTCCCCGTCGATCCCGCTCCCAAACCAGCAACCAAAGAAGGAAGTCCCGCATCTGTGCCAGCCACCGTGCCAGCAACGCCCGGAATCCCAGCATCTGAATCCAATCTCCGGCGATCCCGCACCGCGTCTTCACCGCGTCTCCACCGCATCCATGTCAGCGGCCATCGTCCCGGTTCCACGCATCCCAGCTCATCCCACGCGCTTCCTTCCTTCCGCGACTGGTCCACCATCCACCGAGGCCAAGATCGGCTCCTCCAGAGATCTCGCAGCCGGCCGTGAAGCATCCCAAAATCCCAGCGCCCGAGCCGGATTCGAAATCCCCCTTCCGTGATTCCATTTCAAGAAACTCTGCGGCTATAAGAGGAGAAGAAGGAGGAGGAGGAGGAGAGCTGGGAGTGGTAGGAGCCGGCTGGTCCAAGGAAGAAGAAGAAGAAAGGAGAGAGCTCGGCTGCTTCGGTTGAGAAGAAAAACAGGGGAGCTCTGTTTTTGGGGAAGAAAAGAATATAAAAAAAAAAACTTTATGTTCTAACGGGAGGGAGAAGCTCTTTGTTTTATTTTTTTTATGTTATTTGCAAAAGAAAAGAAACATTAGGTTTCCAATCTCCACTTTTATTTGTAATGAATTTTCTTTTTATCAAATCTATCATTTTCCTGTCATGCAAACTTTGTTCTAGGTTTAGTTAAATTTCTGTTTTCTTTATGAAATCTTTTAATTTTTCTTTTATGCAATACATGTCTAAGTTTTAATTTAATATTCTACAATTTATTATATGCATTCTAGAATTCTTAATTTTAAGATAACCTTAGAATTAATCCTTGCAGTTCGATTGACAATTTTAATTTATATTCTGTCTTTAGAAATCGACCCCTACTCTGCATCAAATTTCAATTGCAAGTTCTCTTTCTTTTCTTTGTTTATTTTTCGAATAGAAAATATTCTCTAATAGACTAGAGAATCATTCCACATCCCCGAAGTAATGTTTTTCTTTTATTATTCAAAAATCGATTTCAAAATCGAGTGAACGTTCTAATTTTTATGCAACTCCAATCGCCTCCCTGTGGATCGATCTCTTACAACCGCTATTCTTCGAGTAAGAAAGGTAAAAGTAAAATTAAATTTAAACTTTGTTTGTCGGTTCTAACAATGATCCGTTTAGCATATTTTTAGTTAGATAGGAAAGGACGAACAATTGTCCTCCCCAACAGGTTATCGAACTTGCTGGGGATTACGGGCACTTCTTGATTTTGGGCATATTCCCCATCTTTCTCCCAACAATTGGTATCAGAGCGCAAGGTTCGTCACACAAGGAGAGCGAAGGCAAGATGCAAATCGAGAAGTTCAATGGTGCGAACTTTGGGTTCTAGAAGATGCAAATAGAGGATTACCTTTACCAAAAGGATCTCTATTTACCTCTCGGAGGAAAGATACAGAAACCAGAAAGGATATCCAACGCAGATTGGGAAGTCCTCGATCGGAAGGCGCTTGACACAATCAGGTTAACTCTCTCTCCACAGGTTGCGTTCAACATAAAGAACGAAAAGTCGACGATGGATTTGATGGCAACATTGTCGAAGATGTACGAGAAACCATCGGCATCAAACAAAGTCTTTCTCATAAAGAGGCTGTTCAATCTGCGCATGAAGAATGGTGGTAGCGTGGCAGAGTATCTCAACGACTTCAATGGACTCACAGCTCAGTTGGAATCAGTAGAAATCATTTTTGATGATGAGATTTGGGCATTGCTGATTCTGTTTGGATTACTGGATAGCTAGGAGGGCCTGGTGATGACAGTGAGCAACTCATCGCCGACGAGTAAGCTGAAGTTCGATGACATAATCAGAGTGCTTCGGAGTGAAGAAGCAAGAAGAAAGTCCACAGATGCTGCAGAGTCTTCAGGGAGTGCATTGAACACATATGAGTGCGGTAGATTGCAAAAGAAGGATGGTCGGCATCGAAGCAGCTCGAAGTCGAGAAAAGGCAGATCTAGACCATCTCAGAACAAGGAGGCAGCATGCTGGAACTGCGGGAAGAAAGGTCACTTTAGGAGGGATTGTAAAGCTCCTAAAGGGAAGCAAGGCGAACACACTGAAGGAATCAGTGGAGATTCGGCCAATCTTGCTGAAGGCAGTAATTCTGATGCCCTAGTCCTATCTTTGTCTACCGGTGATGAGTCTTGGGTAATAGACTCAGGCGCGTCTTTCCATGCTACATTCCATAGAAAATTTTTTAGATGATATTAGATTGGTGACTTTGGCACAGTCTACCTAAGGGATGGAGAGCCTTGCAATATCGAAGGAAAGGGAAGCGCGAAAGTGAAAATCAATGGTAGTACTTCACTAGAGCTGAAGAACGTGAGGCATGTACCTCGGCTACGAAGAAATCTGATTTCTGTTGAATAGTTAGCGAGCAATGGGTACATAACAACTTTCACGGATGACCAGTGGAAGATCTCGAGAGGTTCGCTGATGGTGGCTAGTGGCAAAAGGGTTGGGACTCTCTATGTCACAAATGGCACGCAAAACTCCATTGCTGTTGCAGCTGCAGTTGTGGATGCCAAGGTGTGGCACTACCGACTTGGACACATGAGCCATCAAGGCATGATGGCTATGCATTAGATGGGCAAGCTGCAAGGTCTTAAGGCGGTCGAGTTAGATTTCTGCGAGGACTGCGTTCTTGGAAAGCGGAAAAAGGTGTCTTTCAACAAAGACGGTCAGCCTCGAAAGCTAGAAAAGCTTGATCTCGTGCACACTAATGTGTGGGGACCCACTCAGGTATCTTCAATTGGTGGAGCTCAGTATTTTTTGAGCTTTATTGATGATGCTACCAGAAAGTTATGGGTATTCTTCTTGAGACATAAATCAGAGGTGTTTGGTGTCTTCAAGAGATGGCGAGTAGCGGTTGAACTCGAGACAGGGAAGAGGTTGAAATGCCTAAGATCCGACAATGATGGTGAATACTACAGCAAAGAATTTGAAAATTACTGTGCAGAGGCTGGAATAATTATGCAGAAAACTATTCCAGGAACACCACAGCAAAATGGAGTTGCTGAAAGGATGAACAGGACAATCAACGAGCATGCCAGGAGCATGAGGATACATGCTGGATTGCCCCAGCAATTCTGGGTAGAGACAGTTAGTACTGCTGCCTATTTGATCAACAGAGGGCCATCTAAGAAGCTACAACTTGGGATTCCTAAAGAAGCATGGATAGGGAAGAAGATTGACTTGGCGCACCTACAGGTTTTTGGCTGTACCGCATACGTCCATGTGGATTCCACTGAAAGAGGTAAACTAGACGCCAAATCAAAAAGATTTATCTTCGTTGGATATGGTGGTCATCAGTTTGGATACAGGTTTTGGGATCTAGAAAATAGAAAAATCATTAGAAGCAAAAATGTGATCTTCAACGAGAATGAGATGCAGAAGAACCCAGTTTCAGAAGAAAAATTTTGTAGATCCTGAAGAAGAGTCTACAAATTCTGATCAGAAGGTTCAGTCCGAGCAAGAGACGGAAACTACAGTTATGGCACCCCCTCCATAGCTAAGAAGATTCACCCGCACCACATACGGAAAGCCTCCTCAGCGATATGATGGGACTCTTAGCTATTTGCTGCTCACAGATAGTGGTGAACCTGAATGCTATCAGGAAGCATTGCAGGTTGACGCCAAGAAAGAGTGAGAGTTTGCCATGGATGACGAGATGAAGTCATTGGAGCAAAATCAGACATGGGATCTGGTGGATCTACCCAAAGGTAAGAAAGCACTGTCAAACAAGTGGGTTTACAGGCTAAAGGAAGAGCATGATGGTAAGAAAAGATATAAGGCCAGATTGGTTGTCAAAGATTTTCAGCAGAGAGCCGGTGTTGACTTCACAGAAATATTTTCTCCTGTAGTGAAGATGAGCACTATTCAAACAGTGCTGAGCATGGTAGCTGCGGAAGATCTACACTTGGAGCAGCTTGATGTGAAGACAACCTTTCTTCATGGTGATCTCGAGGAAGAGATCTACATGCAGCAGCCCAAGGGATACGTTAAGGGTGACTTAGTATGTAAGCTCAAGAAGAGCTTGTATGGATTGAAGCAATCACCCAGACAGTGGTATCTCAAGTTCGATAGCTTCATGCTTTAGATTGGCTATAAGAGATGCAGTGAAGATCATTGTTGCTACTTTCAGGACTTCGGGTCATCTTATATTATCTTGCTATTATATGTTGATGATATGCTAGTTGTAGGTTCTAGCATACGTGAGATTGCAAAATTGAAAATGGAGCTATCTAAAAAGTTTGCAATGAAGAATCTAGGAGCGGCAAAGCAGATCCTTGGCATGCGGATCACCAGAGATAGGTCCAAGCACATCCTCAGACTATCTCAGGCAGAGTACATTCACCGAGTACTCAGAAGGTTCAGCATGGAGGGTGCTAAACCAGTTAGCACACTGATTGGTTCCCATTCCAAGCTTTCAAAGGGGGAAAGCCGAAGACATGGAAGGAAGCAGAGGACATGTCTAGAATTCCGTATGCATCGGCGGTAGGAAGCTTGATGTACACAATGGTGTGTACACGACCAGACATTGCTCAAGCAGTGGGAGTAGTGAGTCACTTCATGAGCTGCCTACGTTTGGAGCATTGGAGAGCAGTCAAGTAGATAGTCAGGTATCTGAAGGGCATGGAAAGCATGGCACTATGCTATGGAGGGTCTGCGTTTCAACTACAAGGATTTGTAGACTCAGACATGGCAAGAGACTGGGACAGCAGAAGAAGCACGACAGGGTACTTGTTCACCCTGGGCAGCGGGGCTATCAGTTGGATCTCTAGGTTACAGCCGATTGTTGCATTATCAACAACAGAAGCTGAATATGTGGTAGCCATAGAGGCATGCAGAAGGAATTGATATGGCTTCAGAACTTGATGAAAGAAATTGGGAAGGAGCAGAAGGATTGCAGGTTGTACTCCGACAGTCAAAGCACAATTCATCTAGCAAAAAATTTAGCCTTTCATGCAAGGACGAAGCATATTGATATACGGTATCACTTCGTGAGATCGATGCTCGAACAAAAGCTTGTCAGGTTGGAGAAGCTCCATACCAGTAAGAATATTGCGGATATGTTGACGAAGGTTGTCACGGTGGAGAAGCTAAAAGCGAATTCAACTTCTACCGGTCTTCTTTGAAGACGTTGAGGAGGTACCGTTTCGATTCAGTTGCAGTGGGAGCATAGGAACCAGAGTCTATGAGAAGGCACACCTAAGGTCTCCAAGGAGGAGATTGTTGGAGTGTGTGGAGACCCAAGGTATTTCAGATTACACATGAATGTATTCCAGATCGAAATCTTGGATGTAGAAAGCTTCTATAGATTTTCAGCAGTTCAGGGTCGACCGCACCGTGGCGGAGTCGACTCGCGCTGTGCCGGAGTCAACTCGCATTTTGTCCAGATTTTGGATGTTTTTGTCTCGCCTGAGAGAGTCGACTCGCGCAATCTGGAGTCGACTCGCACTGTGCGGGAGTCGACTCGCACTGTACTGGAGTCGACTCGCATTTTGTCCAGATTTTGGATGTTTCTGTCTCGCCTGAGAGAGTCGACTCGCACAATCTGGAGTCGACTCGCACTGTGCGGGAGTCGACTCATGCTT
This sequence comes from Phoenix dactylifera, assembly GCF_051530095.1. NCBI lineage: Eukaryota > Viridiplantae > Streptophyta > Magnoliopsida > Arecales > Arecaceae > Phoenix > Phoenix dactylifera. Next base: position 6,105,210 of record NC_143202.1, read on the forward strand.
TGCCGGAGTCGACTCCAGCTCAGACGGAATTGCTGAAATGAGCGTAAAGATTGTTTTTTAGAAAAATCTCAAGGATATAAATTCGTGGCCAAAGACTCTGAGGATAACAAAAGGAGGAGGTTGTAACAGCTAGGGTTACAACGAGATAGAGAGAAAGACCTAAGAACATGAGAGATTGAGGGAAAGAGTTTTTTCTCTTGCATAAGAAAGAAGGCTGTTTTTCCTTTGTTCGAGCAATCAGTTTGTGATTGACTCAAGATTGTGTTCTCCGTTGTAATTGTAATCTGCAATAGAATCGAGCGGGTTTGAGGAAGTAGGCAAGTTTTGCCGAAACTCGGTAAATTCTGGTGTGTCGTATTAATTATCTTCCATAGCAATTTGTTTCGTATTATTTTTTCGTCTCGTGCAAGGTGTAAGATCCTGCAGTTCCGCGTTAGGATTGTCGTCCCCAACAGGTTATCGAACTTGCGGGGATTACCAGCTCTCCTTGATTTTGGGCATATTTCCTATCTTTCTCCCAACACCAAGATCTTCCCAATGAATAACCGATATGGAACTAAATGCACACTCGCATGGATTTTCATATACGCCCCCCATTTATGCCCAAACATCCTCGTCAGGCTACGGATCTAGATCCATTAAAATCTAATCAATGATACCACAATTGACCCGTGGTCAACCCTAATAAACCCATGCTACAGTGTCTCCTAGCCCACATGGGCTAACGGTTGGGTCCATTCTGATACTATTTATAAAAACTTAGAATCTCACCCAAAATAGTTAGCCAGAAGGTATTACTTAGGTTTATTGATCCTATATAAGTATCCAAAATTTTTCCAGCAAATAATCAATGTGAGACTAAACACATATCCGCATGGGTCCTCACATACTCTTTCCGTTCAAGTCCTGATGTCCTCGTCGAGCTAAGAGTTCTAATCCATTGAAATCCAATCACAAACACAATGAACAGCTCATGGTTTGAATTCGTGGCCAAAGACTCTAGGAGATATGAATGGTTGTGACAGCTAGGGTTACAAACTGAGAGAGAGAAAAACATTAAAACGTGAGAGATTGAGAGGAAGATTTTTCTCTTGTAAAAGGAAGAAGTTTATTTCTTCTTTGTTCGAGCAATCGATTTGTGATTGATTCGGGATTGTGTTCTTTGTTGTAATTATTCTACTACAATAGAATCGAGCGGTTTTGAGGACGTAGGCAAGTTTTGCCGAATCTCGATAAATTTTGGTGTGTCTTGTTAATTATCTTCCATGGTGGTTTGTTTCGTATTGTTTTTCGTCTCGTACAAGGTGTAAGATCCTGTGGTTCCACATTAGGATTGTCCTCCCCAACAAGTGGTCAAAGCCTGCTGGAGATTTCGGGCTCTCCTTGTTTGTTCATCTTCGAACAAGTGGTATCAGAGCATACCGCTGCTTCCAACACAGTAAAGATTTTGCGGATGAAAAATAAAGGAGAAAGAAAATAGAGAGCTGAAAAATAGAGTCTCCCTTAGACAAGAGAATTTTCATTGTTGTTTTATTCATTACCTTTTTTAGAGAACCATTTAGATGTATTTATAGCTAGGGATCGAATCTTACAGGATTGCATCCTAACAAACTTGAGGTCATATGGCAACAGATTGCTGATGTGGTGAACAACCCTGGGGACGTGATGCAACATCCTAGCACATGAACCTACCACACCCTTGAGAAGATGGAAATCGATTTACATCTTCCATGAGGAAGCTCTGCTCAATGTGGTCAGTGATCAAGGTGCAGAACTGGGCTAGATTAGGAGTTAAACGTTTCTACTTTGCTCGGCCAGGTTTGACTGAGGAGACCGAGCAGCAATGCCACAGAGGAACCTCGAACATATGGGGATAGTAGCATGGGCCTGCACTCAATGAATCCTTTCATTCTACATCACCCTGATTATTAATTGCTATAATACTGGCCCCTCCATTTTGATACAGATAGGGATGGGTGTTGCTGGATTTTTGTAGATGATGGCGGATATCTCTTTGTTTTTTTTTTTCTCTTTATTCTCTTCAATGGTGGCTAGAGTTTCTAATGGATGGAAGAAAAGAAGAAGATGGAAGAAAATGGCTAATGGGTTCAATTGGATTTAATGATTGATGGATGAAATTGGGATCGTGTTTGATTGGGTTAGGGGCGGATGGAATTGGGTTGGAACCTAATGTGGTTTGGGTTGGGGCATGTGGAACTTCTTGGCGTGCAAGAGGATTTAGGAATCCTACTGGGAGAAGGATTCCAGGTGAGGTGGCAAGATAAGGATGGCATGGGATATCTGTCCTAGTTAGAAAATGAAGGGTCAGAAAATTGTAATCGTAAGCAAACTAGAAGGTATTTTAGTAGGGATAGAGTTTGGAAAATAGAAGGAGACTAGAGAGGATTTTTTCTTAGAGCACTTTTCTCCATTTTTTTTGTAAAATAGATTGGTTTTTCTTTTGGATGAAAGACACCTATGTAGGGTATTTATTGGTGGATTTACATGAATCTAGAAAACCAATTCATGGACATGTATTAATCTCCACATCTTCCTAGGGTATCTCCACATCTTCCTAGGGTGCCTCCACATCTTCCTAGGTAGACTAATACAATGTATAATCTAGATACATAATAAGGTATAAACATTCATGTATTTAGTTCATTCTAGAATTTTTGGAAAATACATCAACTTTAAAATATACTAATAGGATTTCTCTGTCGAAAAAATGTACCAGCACCAGTATAATTTTCCAGAAGTCCGTAAACCCAAAAATCTAATCTCTTTCTACTATAAAGCACCTATCAAAATTATAGAGATTGTTGTCTGTATCATTTACCTAGCTAAGAGTTGATGATTGTTGTTCCTCACCTTCCATGTTTTACAGGGTAATAGCTGAGAACAAATCAGAGCACCTTTCCTCTGTACAAGACCAGCATAACAGCGAGCTAGAGAGCTGAAATCGCCACTGGAATTCTTCTGTGCAACAATGGAATTCATCATGCTTGTTCACGGATTATGCAAAACTCATCATAATTCATTCATAAAATCACCAACTCATTGTTCTTATTCAGGAAGATGCCTTGCTGGTAAAAGATACCTATGCATGTCATGCACTGTAGAAGTCCCCCTTCTTTTGTTGGTACAACCCACGCAACATAAGCAAAATGCAAGGTTTTCAACGTGTATGGCTGGTAAATATTTATGCTCATTTTGCAGATTTATCACATCCCTTATTTTCTGATGTACCACAAACCACAAAAAATAATTATCCAATTTCTAGGAGATGATGGTATCTTCATAAGTCATTTCTAAGATGAAAGCAAAAGATTTTTCTCCAAACAAGAAAAACAGAGGAAGAAAAGAGGGGCAGAAGAAGACAAAAATAAAATGCCTGTTCGATCTTCATAAAAAGCTATATCCGAATTGGGGAAAAGGTAGATTTAGACAAAAAAAAAGCATGAAAATTCAAGTGGAGGATTGAAAAGAGGCTGATTAGGAGTTTCCAGATTAACATCTCATAATAATAGAAGGAATTTTAGCCATTTGATAGCCAAGGAAATTTTTTCCACAATGTTAACCTGTTACTAAAACACAAAAGAAAAACATTGTTGGGCTTTTCGCTGCCATTTCTTATGGCGTAGATAGCTGACAAACATGAAACATAAAGAACAAGCTTCTAATCTGTTACAGTAGAACCAACGGAACACAACAAAGCCACAAAACATGGCATCTGCCTTATTATCTTTATTAACACTTAACAGTGAACATGCGAGCTAACCACAGGGAAGTCCTGGGGTGTCATCCATGCATACTTGAACTTAATGCGAACCCCTCTGGGGATCGGCTGGCCCTCTCCGAGAACGCAGCGCTCAGCATCCACTGGTCTGATGGCCCGACGATCCACCGGTTCGACACTGCTGAGGCCATAGCACTGCACAAACACCTTAGACTGAGCGCAATCACATTTGTTGCTCACTGTCACCTCATACTCTGGCTTTCCCTCAACAATATCACCAGTCCTCGCCTGATCGATAGCTATCTCTGAGACACTGCATGGCGCTCCCCAGCCTACATTGACAGCAATCACATTAGAAGATCAAATCAAATCAAATCAAACAAGTATAATTCTGAGCATAGTTAGTGAGAGAAGAAAAAAATTTGTTTGCCTCCATTTATGATAGAAAGAAGAAGGATAGCTAAGAAGATGTTGAGGGCCGCTCCCATGGCTTCAACTCCGGCAGGGTCTTGTGACTATCATTGGCTCTTTCTGGTGAAGTCGGAGCCCCGCCTTAATCATAGGGGAATAGAAAGGACAACTAACGGGTCGGGTCGGCTGGCATCAAGCATGATTCGCATGTTCGAACTGACAGCCATATTTAAAAATAGAAAATAAATAAAAATATGACTGTCTTTCTCTACCATATCATTTTATACTAACCTTAATGGAACAACAAGGCTTTGATGGCACCATGTCCGGGGCCGGATTCACTTAGTACATAAAGTTCAAGTAGATCCAATAATTAATCAAATTAGAGCAGATCTTTTCTTAACCTAGACATGCATCAAGATTCTGAGAATCACCACTCTCATGTCAGATCCCCGATTCACTACTAGAAAGTTTGTTCTCAGGAATGGCAAAAGGGTAGGGTATCCCTAAAATTTGCCCTACCCATAACCCATTTAAAATTCTACTTTCCAAACCCAACCCAATCCGATTAAAATTTTGCCCAAAAATCCCAAACCCATTGTGACAATTCAGAAATTTATCCAAAATGGCTAGCCAGAAGGTATTTTTGCGTTCCTTAGTTCTGTATAAATACCCAAGATCTCCCTAATAAATAACCGATATGAGACTAAACACACGCTCGGATGAATTCTCATATACGCCCCCCGTTTATGCCCTCATGCCCTTGCTAGGCTATGGGTCTAGATCCATTCAAATCTAATAAAAAACACCACAATTGACCCGTAGTCAATCCCAATAAACCCGTGCTACAGTGTCTCCTAGTCCACATGGGCTATAAGCTGGATCTATTCTGACACTATTTATAACAATCTAGGTTCTCACCTAAAATGGTTAGTTAGAAGGTAATATTTGGATTTTTTGATCCTATATAAGTATCTAAAATTTTTCCAACGAATAATCAATGTGAGACTAAACACATGTCCGCATGGGTCCTCACATACTCTCTCTGTTCAAGTCCTGACGTCCTCGTCAGGCTAAGAGTTCCAATCCATTGAAATCCAATCACAAACACAATGAGAAGGGTTTGCTCAAATATGCCAGTATTGTAGTACCCTTTAGTCCACATAGGTTATGGGCTGAGATTGCTCTGATACCATTTGTAATAACTCAAGGACTCATCTAAAATGGCTAGTTAGAAAGTATTTTTTGGGTTCCTTAGTCCTCTATAAGTACCCAAGATTTTTTCAATGAATAACAGATATGGGACTGCAACACGGGCTCATTGACGTTGACCAAGGGCCGATCTTGGATATTTATGCAGGATTTAGATTCTTTGCCTGACGAAGATGCAAAGGCTTAAATGAGGGGTGTTGGGGAGAAGAGGGGGCTCCGGACTTAGTCTCACATCGGTTGAGTAGTGGAAATGATTGTGCTTTATAAAGAAGGGCACACTCCCTTCCCTCGAGAGGCACCTTTTAAAAGAAAAATCCGTGAGGAAAATATTGCCTTCAAAGGCGGCGCACGTGCGTCCTTCCCCAAAGCAGACAATACCTACCGTCAGGATGCAACCCCTTTTCCTGCTTTAACATATGGTGTGGTGAGCGTGGACCCCCCTATAACCCCGTAAAACCTTCGAGTTGGCACATATCCTTTCCACTAGGGAGGCTAGTGTTGGGGAGAAGAGGGGGCCCCAGACTTAGTCCCACATCGGTTGAGTAGTGAAAATGATTGTCTTATAAGGAGGGGCACACCCCCTTCCCTTAAGAGGCGCCTTTTAAAGGGTAAAGCCATGAGGAGAATATTGCCTTCAAAGGCGGCGCATGTGCGTTCTTCTGCAAAGCGGACAATACCTTCCGTCGGAAGGCAACTCCTTTTTCTACTCTAATAAGGAGAGCATGTGAGAACCTGTGCAATCATGTGTTTGGTCCCACATCAGTTATTTTTTGGATAGATCTTGGATATTTATGCAGAATCAAGAAAAAAATAATATTTTTCGGCTAGCCATTTTGGGTGAGGTCCTAGGTTGTTACAAATGGTATCAAAGCAAACCCAACCCATGGCCCATGTGGACTCGGAGACACTGCAGTATGGGCTCATTGAGGTAGATCATGGCCCGATCGTGGTGTTTACAATTGGATTCGAATTCTTAGCCTGATGAGGACACTAAGGCTTAAACAAGGAGAATATATGACAATCTGTGTAGGCGTGTATTTATCCTACATCGGTTATTCGTTGGATAGATCTTGGATACTTATGGAGAATCAAGAAACTCAAATAATATCTTTTGGCTAGCCATTTTGACTGAGATCTTAGGTTGTTACACCCATCCCATCAAAAAATGGTAAATTCATTGGGTACCAGAATCTACCTGATTAATTTACATTCGGATTAGATTATTTAGGTAGGGTTGGGTAATCGACCTGGAATTTCAAGAAAAAATAAAAAGAAGGGAGATAATATCAAGAAAAAGTAGGTGTAAATAATTTGGAGAACAATTTAAGTATAATGAGTCTACTAGCTTAATGGTTAAGGTAGATGTTAGATATTTTTGAGGTTTAGGGTTAAGTCCTCTAACACAATATATATATATATATATATATATATATATATATATATATATATATATATATATATATAATTTTATAATCGGGTTTGGGTAATGGGTACCTAAGGGAGAATCTCAAATCAATCCCAAATCCTAATTGGTTTTAATTTTAAATCCCAAAACCCATCACAAATCCTATAGGATTTTGCTAAATGGATCCTATTAGGGTTCGGGGTGGGTCAAGTACCTAAAAGAATCCATCTGGCTGCCATCCCTATTTGATCTCATAGATTAGGTCTATTGCTACGTTTTTTTTCTATTTTTTCAATGGTATGTTGAACTAACTAATAGATGCTTATTTTTCGGAAAATGGACAAGTTGGTTTAGTCAGGCCAGGTTAGTGTCAACCATATTTCAGACTTATGCGCTTGAACGAATTTGAATATAGATTTGATCCAATAGTAAATGGGTTGATGGGCCTCATTCCCATAAACATATGTTTGTAGTCTAGTTGATCGGTATGCCTCGATGTAGTCAATCCATATTTCTAGCTCAGCTATAGGGTCAACAGTGTATCTTTCGCACGAAAGATGGATTCACCTTCCTTCGCAAGAAACCACCATTGGATCTTCAGCGGCACGCTTTGAGATTGATGCTAATGGATAAGTGGCGGAGCTTGGAATCCTTTGAGATCTGTTTAGTAGGCCATCCAGTGGTGGTTTTGCATGAAGGCAAACCGTTATTTCTTACGGAAGATAGATCCCGGTCCCTTAGCTCAATTAGCTCTTCTCAAAGTGGGATTGAACTACCTAGTGCACCTTTTTTTGAATTCATGAAGTAACATCTTCCAAATTAGACTTGATGGGAGGCAAAATGGATCGTCCTACTCTGACATGGAGTCACCCAATTCCGGCCGAGCTGACCTTAAAACCGAGCGGGCCGAAGAGGCTCCCTCCATCGAAGGTACAATGACGTTCCAGTCCGAGCTTTGGGGTGCCCTATGGTGTCGACCGTGAGCCGAAGAAGCTTCCTCGACCGCAGGCAACGACGCCCCGCCAAGAGCCAAACAGACCTCGATCCCGCCAAGAGCCAGGCCGACCTCAATCGGCCAAAGGCCGAGCCGACCTCAAGGGGGAGGCCAGGCCGACCTCGGCTAGAGCCAGGCTGACCTCAAACCCTGCTAAAGGCCAAGCCAAGCTCGGCCCTATCAACTTTGATCCCATCGAAGATCCTACGGATCTCATGCCCAGGCGCCGAGTGGCCAGATCGTGTCATGTGGCAGACCCAGAGGCTCTTTCAATAGATCTTCCTGAATCGCGGTTTAAAAGCTGGTCATTATGATAGCCGCCTCAGGGGACAGGACATTGATGACTGACCCCTCGCATACCACCTGGTAATGCCTCGGAGTGAGTGCGCACACAACGCATTTAAGAACTCCCTCGATCACTTCCATTTGGAATGACTGGCGGATCCTCAGAATAGATTCGGAAAGATATCTCCTGAATTCTCCACCCGCAAATTGATTTCTGTGTTGTACGCCACCTCCAATTGATGGCCAATTGATCACGAATCGACTTAAAATTTCAGGTAACGGCCAAGACCCTCATCCTATAAAAAGGGGTAGGGAAGGACCTTTGGTAAGCCATTATAAACTATTTTAAGCTATAAGAAGCTATTTAAGCTACTCAGAAACCTCTCCAAAAATCTGGCTAACTTAGCCATCTGAAGGCCTTCACCGGAATTCCTGACCAAGGCTTTTTATAGGTATCTTGGAGTGCAGGAGGTGGCCCTCTTTCTCCGTCCCGGCCGGTGTCTACTCGGCTTCTTCCGGCGTGGTCATCCTCACTTTCGATTTCAACCACAACAAGACTTCATCCAACTGGATTAGGGCCGGGCAATATGAAACCATTAAGTTGGTTATATTTGTTTGAATTAGTGAGATATGACGGATTGAGCGGCATTCTCGCGTTTTTGATGCCGTGACCTTGGGGAGTTCTGATTAGGTCAGAGCTCTGGAGTAAGTTTTGGCCTTTCTTTTGGAGTTTTATGAGCCTCCCTCTTGGACTATTGCGAGGGGTTTTGTTTTCTAGTGGTTGAAGTCTTTGTTTGTGATATAATTAGGTAATGGGTGGTTCATGCATGAATGGTATCACTGAGTCCTCCTTGGTTTGGCACCTCCCAAGAAGTCACATGGCATGTGGGGAAGGTACAGCTCTCGTGTCTTGGATTTTGATAATCTAAGGAGATGCATGTGGGAATGAATAGAAAGGGATGGGAAAGGATAAGAGTTTGATGTGGACCATGATATTAATATAACAGTAATGTTGTAGCCGTTGTAGGCCGTTAATTAACAACATAATAAGATATCGTTATCTAAGGAAAAAAAATCAAACAGTAATTATTCTTTTTTATGTTATCTTTTTACTGCATCTTAACGGTTTGTAAAGGCAACATAATGGTACCATGGTTGTCTTATAGCTGAATCGTATCATTTTTTACCATTGTTGAAATATTTTAAAGATATTAATAAATATAAGAAAAATACTTCCGGGCATCGATTGTGCTCACATAAAAGATTCATTGGGAAACTCTGTTGTCAACTAATCTGCAAATCTCGGAAATTGCAGCAGTCCTCCCTTACCACATAGAAAAAGTAATTGTCGATGCATACCAAGCGAGAGCACCACAGCTTTATCTTAAATTAATACAATATTCTGTAAAACGGGTCGAGGGTATATCTTTCAAGCAAAAGAAGGATGCATGCCTTCCCTTGCTCTAATCCACCAGTGAATCGTCCATAGTATGCTTTGAGAGTTGTGCAAGCAGATGACTAATAGAGTTTATGTTGCTTTGAGATCTATGCAATGTGTGATCTAATGGTAAATTCAGGCGAAGGAAGGCAAATCCTTCTTTCGTGTGAAGGATACAAACCGATCCCAGTAAGACATAAAGTAGATATCATCATTCACACCAACTAATCCCTATCATGCAGGCCTGATGCAGAACCGGAAGATTTTGCTGGGCTGGAGCATTTGGATGCGGAAGATCCCAGGAAATCAGGAATAGAAGGCGAAGAGGATGAGGACGCTGATCGTGGAGGTTGAACGTGATTCAAACCCAGCAGTGGAGCGCTTGATTAAGAGTCATTCTGAATTTTAATTCTGTTTCGTTTGAGTCAAGAGTCAAGAGTGAAGGGTCCTTGTTTTGTTGCTGAATTAAGTCATGTTTGGTCCTGAGTTAAGTTGGGATTAGGAATCCTTGTTGGTTTAGGAATTCGTTTTATGTTTGGGTCCCATTGTTAAGGGTTAGGGTGTGTGTATGCGATCCTGTATAAGGCATCGTTAGAAGAGCGTTTTTTTCTTCTTTCCGTTTTTGTTTTCTGGTTTCGAGCCATCATCAATGAAAGAACAACACGCCGGATAGTTTCAGCGTAAAACTCTCTGTTTCATGCTCTGTTTCTGGTTGAGAAAACAGAGTTCTGTTGAGATTTGCGGAGCCTTCTCTGTTTCTGAATTTCTGTTTCAGATTCAGCAGCATTGGTGAATCAATCCCCACGCTTCTCTCCGCATCAAGGCCGCACCTAATCCTTTGCCTGGGGCTTATTTACAAGCCAAAAGCTTTTGCAGTATTGGTTTTATCAATATTTTGCTCCTTATGTTGGCAATATATTCATATCATCCCCATATCATATTATATATCAAGGATCTGTGATTTGAGAAATTTTGAATTTTAAATTTTAAATTTCAAATTTTAAATTTTGAATAGCATAAATTTATGATTTATCCTAGAGATCTATTTATTATTTCTTTTTATCATTGTATCATCTCAATTGTAATCTTTTGTACATTTTCAAATATAAATATACATGATTACGACCTCCCTATATTGAGATAGGAAAAGTTTTCCACAATATTTTTTTTTTTCCCACATATTCTTCTAATTCATATGATATCAAAGCCTTCAACTTTAGCTATCTCCATGGCATCCTCCTCCAATTCCATACCTGCACCTACCACTCTGCCTTCAATTATTATTCAACTTAAGTAGAATAATTTTATTATCTAAAAGGCATATATTTAACCTCTCTTAATAGCCAACCGACCATAGTATTTTGTAGATGGCACGACCTTGCCTCTTCCTCTAACGATTATCCCAACTTCAGATGACAGAAGAAGCTAAGAGAGAAAGCCATAGTCGCAACATGGAGTGATAGCGATGAATCAAGTTCAAGGGAGGAGACCCAAGAGATAGTAAACGCTGAACACATTAATGATTTCACCTTTGACAAGCTTCAAGAACCTTTCAATGAATTACTAGATAAGTTTAGGAAGCTTGGTCAAAGAAATAGAGAACTAAAACTATAAAAATGAAGAAATATGAAAAGCAAAACAATCGTTACAAGAAGAAAATAAGAACCAAAGAAAAGAAGTAAATAAGCTAAAACAAATTATAGATAAATTTACATTAAGTTATGAAAATTCAAATATGATCCTAGATTTCCAACGAGCTATTTTTGACAAAACTGAACTTGGCTATAATCTTTTACAAAAATAGAAATTATTAAAAAATATATTTTTTAAATCATCAAGCAAACACTCAAGCAAGACAACATGTCTCAAGTGTGCAAAAATTGGGCACAAATTCTTTACCTGCAGTTATAGAGTAAGTAGCTTAATTAGTAAAGTAGCAATTAAGAAAATATAAGTTCCAAAAGGAACCATAATAGTTAACCATTAAGGACCCAAGAATGTTTAAGTGCCTAAGACAAAAACTTGATTTTTATGGTGCAAGTGTGTCTAGCAACCCATGGATTAAATAGAAGAGGGAACTTGGATAGAGAGTGCTCTATACACATAATAGGAGATGAATCACAACTCATTTTTTTAAAGAAAAAAGATGGAGGGGTGATTACCATTGGCGACAATGGCAAATGGAAGATCAATGGAATTAACAACATCAGTATCACTCCCTTTACCTTTATTGAGAATGTACTATGAGTTGATGGTCTTAAACATAATCAACTTAGTATTAGTCAACTATGTGATAAAGGTTTTAAAGTAGTATTTGAATCCTCTATATGCATTGTTTCCAGTCCCAATGAGGATGGCATAAAATTAACAGGACATGGAATTGAAATGTATACATGGTTAATCTAGACCATTTATCCAAGAAAAATATATAGTGCTAGGTCATGATGATTGCCAAAATCGATGAAACTAGTTGGTTATGACATTGTAGATTAGCTCATGCAAGCATGGATCTTATTTCAAAATTAGCTAGAAAAGATCTAGTTGTAGGTTTACCCAAATTAAGTTTTGAACAAGATAAATTTTGATGTGTGTGCCAATTAGGAAAGCAAACAAGAGTCTCTTTTAAATCAAAAAATATGGTTTCAACTTTTAGGCTTTTAAAACTTTTGCATACAGATTAATTTGGGCCAACTAGAACTATAAGTCTAGGTAGCCAACGATTTGGTTTTGTCATCATTGATGACTTTTCAAGATTTACATGGATTTTATTTCTAGCACATAAAGATAAAAAAATTTCTGCATTCTCAAAACTTCACAAAAGAATTCAAATGAAAAGGCTATGCAGGTTCTTAAAATCAGAAGAGATCATAGAACTAAATTTGAAAATCAAGATATTGAAAGGTTCTGTAATTAAAATGACAATGAACACAATATACACATTCTAAATAGAGTCTTAATTAGACTATTACTAAAGAAAACACCCTATGAGCTTTGGAAAAATAGAAAATCTAACATTGGATATTTTCATATTTTTGGTTGCAAATATTTTGTACTTAACAATTGTGAAGATAAATTAGAAAAATTTGATGCCAAATTCGATAAGTCAATTTTTCTTGGATACTCATCTTCTAGCAAGGCATATAAAGTATCCAATAAGAGAACGCTAATAGTATAAGAGTCTATATATCTTGTATTTGATTAGACTAATGATCCTCTTTCAAGAAAAAAATATATTTTTGATGATGATGCAGATTCATTGGGCAAGGAAATAAAAGACCTCACCTTGAATGACATATCTACACAAGATGCAATGGACCATAAAGAAAAAGATAGTGGTGGTGATCAAGAAGAAGAGGATCGGCTACAGCAACAATCTCAGGGTAGACATGACTTGCCTAGATAATAGAGTCCATTTGGGCTCTCTAATGCACCAAGCACATTCATATGCCTCATGAGTCAAATCTTCAAGTCTTATATAGGTAAATTTGTCGTTGTTTACTTTGACGACATTTTGGTCTATAGCAAGGATCAAGAGCGACACTTGGAGCATCTTAGACAAATCTTTATGATGTTGTGAAAGGAGAAGCTCTATGTCAACCTTTGCAAATGCGACTTCTTGACCGGTAGCCTAATATTTTTGCATTATATGGTCACTGCGAACGGCATCAAAGTTGATCCTAAGAAGATTGAAGCTATCTCTAGTTGGCCGGAACCTCGTACCATTCACAAGATCCGGAGCTTTCATGGGTTGACCACATTTTATTGAAGGTTTATACAATATTTCAGTTCTATTATGGCCCCCATTACAAATTGTTTGAAAGATGGATCCTATCAATGGACTATGGAGGCTCAAGAAAGATTTGAGAAGCTTAAGGTATTAATGACAACCGCCCCTATCCTTGCCTTGCCGGATTTTGAAAAATTTTTCAAGGTGGATCGTGATGCCTCTAATGTGGGCATTGGCATGGTGCTTAGTCAAGAAGGATACCCTATTGCCTTCTTTAGTGCCAAACTTGGAGATGGGTGAAAGAACTATTCAACATATGATAAAGAATTTTATGCTATTGTTGAGGCTCTTCGTCATTGGCGGCACTATCTTGTGACTAAAGAATTTGTTCTCTACTCCGATCATGAAGCCTTACGATTCCTCAATACTCAACACAAGCTTAGTGCAAGGCATGCCAAGTGGATTGAATTTTTGCAATCTTTTACCTTCACCATCCATCATAAAATTGGAAGTCTCAATCAAGTTGCGGATGCTCTTAGTTGAAGACATGCTTTGTTGTCAACCTTGGAGATTAAGGTAATCGGTTTTGATTTCATCAAAGATCTCTATTCTAATGATGATTATTTTGGCGAGATTTGGGCTTGATGCAGTGATGCTCCTCATGAAAATTATTCAATTCAAGAAGGTTACTTGTTTAAAGATAACCAATTACGTATTCCTATTTGCTCTCTTCGCCCAGCAATAATCAAAGAAGGCCACAATGGAGGATTTAGAGGACACTTTGGCCGAGACAAGACTTTAATCGTTGTCAAAGAAAATTTCTTTTGGCCGAAGATGAGAAAGGATGTAGAGAGATATGTAAACTTATGTCGAACCTACCATATTGCAAAAGCCAAGCTCAAAACACCGGCCTTTATACTCTTCCTATACCTCAAGCTCCATGGGGGGATGTAAGTATTAATTTCGTCCTTAGTCTTCCTCGCACTCAACGTGGAAAGGATTCGGTCATGGTGGTTGTTGATCGATTCTCTAAAATGTTGCCGATCTTTATTTTCGAGAGATCGTCAAACTTCATGGCATCCCAAAGACTTTCACTTCGGACCGAGATCCATAATTTGTAGGATACTTTTGGTGGACTTTATGGGCGAAATTGGGCACCGAACTTCAGTTCAGTTCTTCTCATCATCCACAAACTGATGGTCAAATAAAAGTGGTGAATCAAAGCCTTGGCAATCTTATTCGAAGTTATTTGGGCAACAACAAGAAGCAATGGGACTTAATTCTTCCTCAAGCAGAGTTTGTATATAACTGCTCAAGTAGCTCTACTACCGGTATAGTCCTTTGAAGATCGTCTATGGGTGCAATCCTAATGGCCCCCTTGATCTATCTCGCCTTTCTCATGTTGTTCGATTTAGCAGTGATGCAGAAGCAAGAGCTAGTGAAATCAAAAAGATGCATGAGCAAGTTCAATCCAAGATTGAAAAGAGCAATCAAAAGTTTAAGGAGACAGCTGATAAATATCGACGTTCGGCATCATTTAAAGAAGGTGACCTTGTATGGATTCATCTTCGTAAAGAACGATTCCTCCATGGACGATATAGCAAATTACAAGATCGTGCCGATGGACCATTTTGAGTTCTTAAGCATATTGGAGAAAATGCCTATCAAATTGAACTTTCCGGTGACTATGGAGTTTCTGCTACCTCCAATATTTCTGATCTAATTCCATATCATGATGATGAAGAGGCATTGGACAACTAGAAGACGAGTTGAGCTTCAACCAGGGCAGTATGATGCAGGTGCATGGACGTCATACAACTTTTACGCCATTTTCATGGTATTAAATGGCCGAATTTAGCAAAGTTATTAAGATGAAAGTTCATGTCTCTTTCTCCTCTTTTCAACAAGCCTAAGAATATTAACATTAGAGTTATGAAAAGTTATAGATATTTTAAGAGGCAGGTGTCTTTTGACCTTTTAATTTTTTTAAGAAAATTTAGTTTTGGCTTTGATGTCTTTTATTGCGTGAGTTACCCATATTAGGGTCACTCTTGACCTTTCATTTTCTTTTATCTTTTCATGTTACCCATGACTTGCCTATAAATAGTCATAAATTGTAATAAGGAGGCATCCAAGTTTTTGAATGAAAGTTATCTCCTCCGTGCACAAAAAATTGTTCTTATCTTTTCTCCCACTTCCATTGGATTGCAAATTGATCCAAGCGGTGTCAGATGGTATCTTCATTAGCCAAATCAAGTATACAAAAAAAATCTTGAAAAAATTTGGCATGAAAAAATCCAAGCACATTGGTACCGCTATGAGCTCCCCTTGTAAATTAGACAAAGATGAGCATGGTAAGAGTATTAATTTAATGCTTTATCAAGGCATGATAGGTTTGCGATTATATCTTACTGCTAATTGACCTATTATCATATAGTATTTATTTGTGTTCTATATATCAATCTAATCCTAAAGAATCCCACTTAATAGCTATTTAAAAAATCTTAAGATATTTAAATAGAATACAAAACCTAGGCTTATGGTACTCTAAACAATCCTCAATTTGCCTAATTGGGTATTCAGATGCAGATTAAATATCATCCCTTGATAGAGGTCAGCTAATGAACTTCTTGGGTCGACTTGCTGATAAACTATTTTTGAATGCTCGCTGTCTTTTGTCTATGTCCATTCCAAGGGTTGACTCGTTCGCTTCTAGGGTCAACTCTTGTTCATCAGGAGTTGGCTCGTAAACTTCATAGATTGAGTCATGATCTTGTTGTCTTCGAGTGCTTTTTATCTTTTTTTGTCCCCATTCAGGGGTCGACTTGTTTGCTTCTGAGGTTGATGATGCGTTCGCAAAAATGCTCTCCCAAGTGCAGGAGAATCGTACAAGTAGTATCCTCGGAAGTCCGAGGTCGAATCCTCAGGGAGAGATCTATGAATTATTAGCATAATTTCAGATGCAATTTTTCGTTGATTTTCAAAATTAAAAGCAGGGAATAATAAGTAATTAAACAAAGTTCAAGAATATAGAGAAAGCTAGGGATCTGGATTCCCCCTTGACAATGTTGATTTCAACAATTAAATTATGCGATTCTTGATTAAGGATAATTAGATAGAATAGTTCTAATCATGGAATATATAATTTGAAAACATGAATTCAACATCCAAGTATTTATGATGCCAGTTATGTCTACGACATATCAAACATCGAAACAATCCATGCATCAATATATATATGCAAGAATCTAAAACATACCAATGGATATAAATCAACTAGAATAAAAGTTTAGATTGTACTTGAAGAAAGCAACATGACAAGGGTTCATCCATCACCCTTTTCTAAGGGAGTTAGCAAGCCATTACAAACATCAAATCCTTTGACATCAACTCCCTTGTTTTTTTTTTCTTTTTCTTTTCAGAAACAGGGCATACCCTGTTTCTTTCTTTCTTCCCTTCTCTGTTTTTCTTTTTTTTTTTTTCAATCGCCCAGTGCCCCCGTTGAATCCCTCCTAGCCTCCTTTTATAGCCTTCCCGACCTATCAAGCGGAGAATACGATCTTCCGCATGAAAGGATTAGGGCGGAGGAATGGCCTCTGTGAACGAATGCGGTTGAGACGCGGAATGGAGCTGTGAACGGAAGGAAAGGATGGCACACGGGATGCTTGATTCACAGAGAGGGTTGATCGCAGAAGATGGGGCGCTAATCTGCTCTGTGAACGCGGACGGATGAAGCCGCGGACGCTGGAGGGGGCTGATCACTGGCTCACGGATGGCTGCAGGTGGGATGGAATGCATGAGATGCATGGGAGAAGAAGATCGGACGCCGTGGATCCAGGACTCCGGAAGATCGTGGATGCCGTGAGCCAGCATCCCAGGAGACTCGCAGGAGGATGCTTTGCGGGACACTCGGAGAAGACGGACGCGATGGAGGAAGCGGACGGATGGGCTTGGGATTCGTATGATGCACTGGGACATGGATGGTGAAGATCACGGTTGGATGCTTGGAGAAAGCTGGGATGCACGAGATGCTGGGAGACTTCACGGGAGGAGGAGATGGATGCGCTGGAACGTGGATGGTGAAGATGGAAAACAACTTATGCTGGCGCTTGGGGTGATGCTGATATAGAATCACAAAGTCAATTGACTGCAGATGGCTGGAAGCTTGGGTTACATCGCGGAATATGGGAAGTCGCTCGGGTGCACGGAAGAATAGTCATGGACTCTGTTCTGCAGTTGGGAAGATGTATTCTTTTTAGATGAATTTATATAAAATAATAATAATAATTATAATAAGTGCTAAGGATAAAATATTTAATCATGCAAATGTTAACACCTATTATTTATCATTATTTTGCTAGCATTAGGCTAAGTTAATTGGTACTTAGATCGCACTTTTGTGCTCTCATCATACTCCCCAACTAGCTTATTGCTAGTCTCTAGCAATTAAGAGTAAACAATAACATGAGAGTGAAAAAAAAAATGTTGGTTGATTCTTTGATGTTTTATTAGAACTAATTGCATAAAATTAAGATAAGTACTCACTTTCATAGGAATCACGATTGCACTTAGCACGTGCAACAAGCCGTTAAATCCCTAGGTTATCCTAGTGGACGAGTGTTGTCTCGTGAGGGTTTGCAGTGATGTTACCCACAAACATTATTCATAAAATGACATATAATGAAATTTAAATCAATGCACACGTGATATATATTTTTCTCAAGCAATGCAACTATCAAAGCAAGGGTAATACTAAAGTATAGTATGCATAAACAGAATGACTTTCTTAGAGCACTAATACCTCCACCATAACATGTACTACTTGAATTTTAGGTGCACTACTCAAGTTCACAAGTGTTTACTACAGTTTATTAGAGCCTAATCCATAAAATTTTCAGAATATGTCATGTTGTCTAAATTTGTCAAGAATGGTTCGCATATAAAGAAGGAGCTATCAATCCCAAGTAAACATCCAAAGTTCACAGAGTTCCAAATTAATGGAGTCAAACCAGCCATTACCACATGTCACTGGGTTCAGTCTGACCAACCCTATTCATACTTATTTTTATTTTTAAACACATATGATGATTACAATAATCCAACCCCCTTAGGCTCTAGTAAGGTCCATGTAGCGAGTTTTCGGCCAATGACTCCTGATCCAGTTGGCTCAAGGCATTAGATGAAACACCCCTCGGGCTTAATTACTCGAACCAGACTACACCACGAGGTCAGACTTGTCATTTTTTTTTATGCAATAAAAAGAGAAGGTAAACTGAACCATATAATGTGACTGCATCGTGACTATAGGCAACCAAGGTCGGAACATAAGGCACTTAGATGATCTAGCCGGGGTATTCAATCTCTATCTTTATGTGAAAACCAAATACGGCTTAATTAGATGAACCTTATAGTATGGACAAGGATACTCGTACTTCTTTTACAGATACGGCTTAATAAAAATGCATTAAAAAAATGTGAACTTCTGAGGCCTTCCTATAATCATTAAGTACATGTGCGGCGATCTAATAATAGGTCTCTGATCAGTCATAGTATGCATATGTTCCTTGCCTTAATAGTTGCACAAACTAAATATGAAAATACATGTGCATTTGCTTAGTAATATAATAAATCAAATACAAAAACAAGTTTTTTTTTTGGCAAAATATTTCCCTCCTCCAACTTAAACATTGCATTGTCCTCAATGTAATAGATACAAGAAAACTGTATATGAGAGACAGTAGAGAAAATAATATTGGAGAAAAGAGGAATACCTTGAGCTGTTGATATCTAGAAAATAAGACCTACAAAATAAGAAGAAAACTAGAAATAAAAGAAAAAAAATAATTCTTGCTAATATATACATACCTTTGCCTTCATGCTCGGTCATAAAAAGGCTCCCCCAAGGAAAAGGAGTCCTCTTCATCTACAAAATTCTCAAGAAAAGGTTTAAGTCTGTGTCCATTCACCTTAAATATCGTACCATCCTGTGGATTCTCAATCTCAACTGCCCCATGTGGAAAAACAGTTTTTACAATGAAAGGACCTGTCCACCTTGATCGTAACTTTTCAGAAAACAGATGTAAGCGAGAGTCATAACAAAGAACTTTTTGTGAAGGTTTAAAAGATTTTTTTAGAATTAATTTATCGTGCCTAATTTTCATTCGCTCTTTACAAAGTCTAGCATTGTCTACGTATCCCGACGAATTTCATTCAACTCACTTAATTGTAATTTTCTAGCTAAACCAGCTTCTTGCAATTCAAAGTTTAATTTTCTAATGGCTCAATGTGATTTATGCTCTATTTCAACGGGTAGATGACATGTTTTTCCATAGACTAGCCGATATGGGGACATACCAAGAATAGCTTCATAAGCAGTACGGTAAGCCCATAATGCATCTGATAGTTTCAAGGATCAATCTTTTCGTGATGGATTTACCGTTTTCTCTTAAATACGCTTGATCTTCCTATTGGCTAGCTCTACTTGGCCACTAGTTTGCGGATGATATGGGGTGGCAACTCTATGGGTGACACCATACTTTTTCAATAAGATCTCGAAAGGCTTATTACAAAAGTATTTTCCACCATCACTAATTATTACCTTAGGCATCCCAAATCGTAAAAAAATATTTTTTTTTAAAAACTTCAGGACAGGTTTGTGATCATTGGTCTTACAAGCGACAGCTTCTACCCATTTGGATACATACTCGACACCAACTAAAATGTACTCATATCCAAAAGATGGTGGGAATGGGCCCATAAAATCGATGCCCCAACACTCGAAAATTTCGATAATAGTGATGGGTTGAAGAGGCATCATTTACCTACGAGTTAGACTTCCAATACGTTGACATGGATCACATGTCCTGCAGAACTCGTGGGCATCTTTGAACATAGTAGGCCAATAGAAACCACATTGCAAGACCTTTGCAACAGTTTTCTTAGAGGCAAAGTGTCCACCGCAAGCATCAGTGTGGCAGAAAGAAAATACGCTTTGTATATCATGATCCGGTATGCATCGTCTAAAAATTTGGTCATTGCAATATTTAAACAAATAATATTCGTCATAGTAATAATTCCTCACTTCGCGCAAAAAAAATTTTCTATCTGTCGACCCCCAATGCTCCGGAATCCGATTCGTAACAAGAAAATTTACAATGTCGACGTACCATGGCACAGTAGAGAGTGCAAACAACTGCTCTTCAGGGAATGAGTCCTTGATGGAAAATTGTGGCACCGAATCATAAAAAACTAGCCATGATAAATGGTCAAAAACCATATTCTCTACTCACTTTTTATCTTTGATAGTGATGTCAAATTCTTGGAGTAGAAGTATCCATCGTGTTAAGTGTGGTTTGGCCTTTTTTTTATCCAGCAGATATTTTAGCGCAGCATGGTCCGTAAAGATAACAATAGGAGCACCAAGGATATAAGAACGAAATTTATCTAATGCAAATACTACTGCAAGCAATTTCTTTTCGGTAGTGGTGTAATTCATTTGAGCATTGTTTAAGGTTTTGCTTGCATACTAAATGACATATGGCTTATTATCCTTGCGTTGTCCTAGGACAGCTCCTATCGCATAGTCGCTAGCATCGCACATGATCTCAAAAGGTAGTGACCAATCGGATGGTTGCACGATTGGTGCAGTGCTAAGCATAGACTTCAACTTTTTGAATGCATATTGACAGATTTCAGTCCAATTGAACGTATATGAAGGGATAGGAGGTTACATAATGGTCGAGCTATGATACTAAAGTCCTTGATGAACCTCCTATAAAATCCAGCGTGACCCAAAAATGATCTAACATCTCTAACCGTCTTGGGTGCAGGTAGCTTAGCAATTAAATCAATCTTAGCTCTATCTACTTCCATGCCCTTCGATGAAACAATATGTCCTAAGATAATTTCCTTTGGCACCATGAAGTGGCATTTCTTCCAATTCAGTATCAAATTCTTTTCCATACATCAAGCTAAGACTGCTTGTAAATGTGACAGGCAATCATCAAATGTGTCGCCAAAAATGGAGAAGTCGTCCATGAACACTTCCAAAAACTTCTCGTTCATGTCTTCAAAAATGCTGAGCATGCATCTTTGGAATGTTGTAGGTGCATTACACAACTCGAATGGCATTCGTCGAAAAGCAAATGTGCCAAAAGGACAAGTGAAAGTAGTCTTCTCTTGGTCTTCTGATGAAATCTCAATTTGGTAATATCTCGAATAGCCATCGAGAAAACAATAGAAATCATGCCCTGCAACTCTCTCCAACACTTGGTCTAGGAAGGGTAGAGGAAAGTGATCCTTTTGTGTGACCAAATTCAGCTTTCAGTAGTCAACACACATGCGCCAACTTGTCGGGACATGAGTTGGAACTAGTTCACCTTATTTATTTTCTACTACCGTCAAACCCGACTTCTTAGGAACGACTTGAGTAGGGCATACCCACTTGCTATCAAAAATTGGGTAAATAGTACCCATGTCAAGCAACTTGAGGACTTCTGCCTTAACCACATCTCTCATCGTAGGATTCAACCTTCGTTGTATTTGCCTTGTGGTTTTGGTATTGTTCTTCAAATATATCCGGTGCGTGCAAATTAAGGGGCTAATCCCCTTCAAGTCGGTAATAGACCACCCTAAGGCTCCTTTATGATTCTTTAGAATACCAAGTAATTTTCTTTCTTGGGTATGATCAAGTCCATACGAGATGATTACAAGAAAAGTGTCCTCGGGTCCAAGAAAGGCATATTTAAGTTTCTTTGGTAAGGGTTTCAATATGAGCTTGGGTGCTTGCTCATGGGATGGTACTATTTTCGCCTCTTGAGGCGACAACCTCTCAAATTTCTCTACTTTCGATCTCCACCCATTGACCATCTTGATTTTCAGACTATCCATAATAGGTGTGACTGACAAATCATCATCATCGGTGCCGTTAGGACACCAATCAATTAAGCCATCATCGGATAGATCGTTAATTGCTTCAACTAACAAATATTCTTCCGTGATGGTTTCAACCCAATCAACTTTCTTACTCTTTTCGGGATCATTGGGTTGTTTGCACACATTAAAAATGTTCAATTCTAAGGTCATATTACCAAAAAAAAGCTTCATGACGCCATTCCTACAATTAATCAATGCATTAGAAGTTGCAAGGAATGGACGTCCTAAAATGACCGGAATCTGAGACTATGAGTTCGAAGCTGGATATGTGTCCAATACGATAAAATCGACGGAAAAATAGAACTTGTCTACTTGGACTAATACATCCTCGATAATCCCCCTCAGGATTTTAACTAACTTGTCAGCTAATTGCAAAGTGACGGAGGTTGGCTTCAACTCATCTAAACCAAGTTGCTCATATACAGAATATGGCAATAAATTCACACTCGTCCCTAAATCTAATAATGCTCGCTCTATCCTAAAGTCGCCTATGATGCATGAGATGGTTGGGCAACCTGGATCTTTATATTTAGGGAGAATGTTGTGCTGCAAAATAGCACTTACATTTTTAGTTAAAAATGCCTAACATTTAATCGGTGCTTGACAGTACACAAGTCCTTCAAAAATTTGGCATATGAGGGTACTTGTTTGATTGCATCAAGAAGAGGTATGTTGATCTTTACTTGCTTAAAAAGCTCAAGAATTTCAGAATTAGGTTCGAGCTTTTGCAACGGCTTTAACCGTTGTGAAAAAGGTGGAGGTAAAGGACATACAACTTTCTCGGTAGAAGTTGGGACCTCAACTTCTTCTTTGTCCCTTTCATCGGCTTTGGGAACACAGAATTAGAAGTGACCCGCGGTCTCAATGGGACGGTCTGATCAATGACTTTCCCATTACGCAAAGTCATGATGCTCTTTGCTTGTTCTGTATGCGAACTAGAAGGAGCCGTATTATTACTACCGTGCACTTGTGGGTTAGGTTGGGGTTGAGCGGAAGCTTACCTTTCTCCTGAGTACTTAGGATAGTAGTCAACATTGACAATTGGTTCCTTATATCTTCAAAATTTCGAGTATTTTAAGCATTGATATTAGCTTGACCTTGTAGAAAAGATTGTATAGATTGCAAGGTATCCTCGATATTCAGCTTCTGAGAGGGTGGTGATGCAAAAGTAGGATGTGCAGGTGGAGGAGCTGAATGGTGTGACTATTGAGGATGATCGTTTCTCCACCTAAAATTTGGATGATTCTTCCAACCAGGATTATAGGTATTCGAGTATGGATCGTTATAAGGCTTTTGGTCGGAGTTCATAGCATTTGCTTGATCGTGCAAGACTTCCTTGAATGTCGGTATGGTGGGGCAATCTGTAGTGGTATGACCAGACATATCGCAGATACCATAACACTCGTTTCTAAGCTCTATAGTCTTGACAGGCTCAACCTTCCTAAGCTCAATTTCTTCTACCTTCCTAGTGAGGGCTGCCATTTTGGCATGATGATCATCCTCAGTTCTAAGGTTGTAAAGGCCTTCCTGTACAGAGCTAATAGGCTTAGGCAAAGATTTATTATTTCTATCTCCGTTATTCCAAAGTTGGGTAGTCTCAGCAAGAGAATCCAAATACTCCCACGCCTCATCAGGTTGTTTTACTAAAAATCTACCATTGCACATGGTTTCTATAAACTGTTTCAACTATGGAGATAAACCTTCATAAAAGAAGCTAATAGTTCTCCAAGTTTCGAACCCGTGATGAGGGCATGAGAGAAGAAGGTCTTTAAATCTTTTCCAACATTCATAAAATGTTTTATTGTCTTTTTGTTGGAAATTGCTGATATATCTTTTCAAAAAGTTGGTCCTTTGTGCAGAAAAGAACTTCTTCAAAAATTCTCTCTACATATCTTGCCAAGTTCTTATTGATCTAGGTTGTAAGGAGTTTAGCCATGTTTTGGCCTTATCCTTTAGAGAGAAAGGGAACAACGTCAGCTTGAGGACATCCTCGGTGACATTAGGTACTCTAAATGTAATGCTTAATTCATCAAAATCCTTTAAATGAAGATACGGACTCTCGGACTCTAACCCGTGAAACTTGGGCAGCAATTGGATTACCCCTGGTTTGATGTCAAAATGTCATACATTATGAGGAAAAATTATGCATAAAGGCTGACTAGTCCTAGTCGGTTGTAGGTATTGTCTTAGGGTCATAACATGGGGTTCACGTTCTCGATCGTGGTGACTCCCCGCATCTTCATTTAAATCAGCCATCTCACAAGGTGTGAGATACTGCGAAGGAATTTTAGGGATGTGTCCTAAGGAATGATCTAAAGTTGTACGACTTAATCAACCGGTATCGTCCATATTCCACTTTAGCATGCAAAATATTTTTCTCCCTTTTTTAAAAAAAAAATACAAGTACCACCTAAAGATATCTAAAACGACACTCTAATACAGTAAAACAAAAATCTATTCACAATCAAGCATGCATCAAAACATTACACGTCAATTCCTAATATTTTTTTCTTAAATTTCTAGACAGTTTCTAACTGGTTTGAAGAGGACACCTAAGCCTCCAATCTGGTCTAGTAACCTAGTCGACCAAGTAAGCTCTCAAGTAAGTGGAGGGGTCACGATGCGTTTAGCAAAGGTCCCACTTAAAACCCACTTTCCTCGAACAAAGACTGTCTCCCTTAGAGGGACAAAGCTTGCCTAGACATCGACTGGGCCATAGGGCGAAATTGGTGCAACTTTCGGTGGTCTTCGTCCTATTGAGCTCGAATGTCTTTAGGGGCCAACGTTTAGTTGATTTTAGTTAAGCTTAGGATATTTATACACTTGGGTGATTTTTGGGCTAAGGACGAGTGATGAAATCCCGACCTTATCTTTTTTAATGGGTTCAACCCTTAGAATATTTTATGCTGATGCCTTATACTATATGCAATAATCAAAAGATTTTTTTTTAATATTTTATTACATGACATTAAATTATATTGAATAGTTGATCAAGCAAATTATTTATTTCTTTTTTTTATTTTTACTAGTTTAAATTTGAAATTTGAATTCTAAAATTTGAAATTTAAAATTTGAAATTTTGAGTTCTTCCCTCTTTTTTTTATTTTGAATGATCACCCTTGATCTTTTCTTAAAGTTTTTCTTTATCAATTTTCAATTAGCAATAAGGGTTAATGAGATATGATAACAATAAATTTCTAATTCTAAAAAAAATTTAAACACAAAATTCAAAACAAAAAGCAGCAAGGTTTCATATTAATCTAATGGTCTTAAAAGTCTCAGAATTTCAATCAGACCATTCAGATTATTGAAAAATGCGTCTTGCACCAGCTGACCAAATTTGAGTCCAATCAAGCGGCGAATTTCTCTGATATCAAAGTTTGATGCAGAATATGCAGGGAATAAAAATAGTAGTAAAAATTTAAATTTTTTTTTCGAAAGAAAAAGGCTAACTACTAAAGTACTAATTAAATCTAAAATTATACTAATAACTCAGCCGTTCTTCGGCAGCGGCGCCAAAAATTTGATGCGTTCGCAAAAATGCTCTCCCAAGTGCGGAAGAATCGCACAAGTAGTATACTCGAAAGTTCGAGGTCGAATCCTCAGGGAGCGGTCTATGAATTATTAGCATAATTTCAGATGCAATTTTTTGTTGATTTTCAAAAATTAAAAGCAGAGAATAATAGATAGTTAAACAAAGTTCAAGAATATAAAGAAAGTTAGGGATCTGGATTCCCCCTTGACAATGTTGTTTTCAACAATTAAATTCTGCGATTCTTAATTAAGGATAACTAGATAGAATAGTTCTAATCATGGAATATATAATTTGAAAATATGAATTCAACATTGAAGCATTTATCATGCCGGTTACATCTACGACAAATCAAACATCGAAACAATCCATGCATCAATATATATAAACCATACAAGATCTATCTAATAAATAAATATGCAAGAATCCAAAACATACCAATGGATACAAATCAACTAGAATAAAAGTTTAGAGTGTACTTAAAGAAAGCAATATGACAAGGGTTCATCCATTACCTTTTGCTAAGGGAGTTAGCAAGCCATTACAAACATCAAAATCCTTTGACATCAACTCCCTTGCTTTTTTTTTCTTTTTCTTTTCAGAAACAGGGCATACTCTGTTTCTTTCTTTCTTCCCTTCTCTGTTTTCTTTTTTTTTTCAATCGCCCAGCGCCCCTGTTGAATCCCCCCTAGCCCCCTTTTATAGCCTTCCCGACCTATCAAGCGGAGAATATGATCTTCCGCATGAGAGGATTAGGGCGAAGGAATGGCCTCTGTGAACGGATGCGGTTGAGACGTGGAATGGAGCCGTGAACGGAAGGAAAGGATGGCACACGGGATGCTTGATTCGCGGAGAGGGTTGATCGCGGAAGATGGGGCGCTAATCTGCTCTGTGAATGCGGACGGATGAAGCCGCAGATACTGGAGGGGGCTGATCGCTGGCTCACGGATGGCTGCAGGCAGGATGGAATGCGTGAGATGCATGGGAGAAGAAGATCGGACACTATGGATTCGAGACTCCGGAAGATCGCGGATGCCGTGAGCCAGCATCTTGGAAGGTTCGCAGGAGGATGCTTTGTGGGACATTCGGAGAAGACGGACGCGATGGAGGAAGCGGACGGATGGGCTTGGGATTCGGATGACGCACTGGGACGTGGACGGTGAAGATCATGGTTGGACGCTTGGAGGAAGCTGGGATGCACGAGATGCTGGGAGACTTCACGGGAGGAGGAGATGGATGCGCTGGAACGTGGACGGTGAAGATGGAAAACAACTTATGCTGGCGCTTGGGGTGATGCTGATTTAGAATCACAAAGTCAATTGACTGCAGATGGCTGGAAGCTTGGGTTGCATCGCGGAATATGGAAAGTCGCTCGGGTGCACGGAAGAAGAGTCATGAACTCTTTTTCTGCAGTTAGGAAGATGAATTCTTTTTAGATGAATTTATATAAAATAATAATAAAAATTATAATAAGTGCTAAGGATAAAATATTTAATCATGCAAATGTTAACACCTATTATTTATCATTATTTTGCTAGCATTAGGCTAAGTTAATTGGTACTTAGATCGCACTTTTGTGCTCTCATCAGTTGACTCTTGTTTAATAGAAGTCGGCTGATGAACTTCAAGGGTCAACTCGTGATAATAGTTTTTATACTTTTTGCATTAATTCTAGCTATTTTTGCACCTCCTAATCGACATGAAAAACAAATACATATCCCTTCCACCCCTTTTGGCATTATTAATGGAATATCCTTCACTATTTTACAAAAAATAGAATGGAATGAGATTTGATTGTTCCTTAGTTGAAAAGAGATGTCTAAAGCAATTAAAGAAGCACATGCTATTTTTGACGGCTTTCTGTCTTCTTTTTGAGACTGCTCTGAGGTTGACTCTCTTGCTTCTAGGGTCGACTCATGACAACGTATCATTCGATATCATTGTGCCAAGGTTGACTCGTTATATTCTAGGGGTCGACTATTAACATAGCTCAAGTTGAAATTTGTTGTCATTGTATATGAGCATTCATTGGTCCTTTCAAGGTATACTTGGAGTCGATTCCTTTTGTGTAGAGCTTTCAAGGTTATTTTCCCCCTTTTTGTCATAATTAGAAGGGTATGTTAAAGAGAGAGAGACATACACACAACATGAATAATCTCACAGGATAACATAGATTTAGAATTGAAACAGTCATTCCAAATTACATAAAGACAATACAAAGAGGGATAGATAAACATAAGAACTTAAAACTTAAAGTTGGAATAAACAAAATCACATTTCTAGTAAATGGCATTTGCTGAAGTACAAAGATAAGAACTAGTTCAATTAATCCAAGGAATCTATATACAATGAGAGGGTGAAGGTTCCTAGGTTCTAGATTCATTTGATGAAGAGGATGAGTATGAGATATGGTACGAGAAATAAATGGTGGATCTTCGAGCTCTAAAATTTGATGGAGTTGAAAGAGACGGATCAGACTGAGGGGGTGCTGTAAGAGATTTAATCAGTTGCTTTGATTCATTCCGAACCTCTTTGAGCATCTTAGAATCTGATCATCTATCTTATGTGCTTCTGCAGTAAATTGTTCAATCTCTTTCTTCAAAGAAGTCTATAAGTTTCTTGTCTCTCCTTCAATATCTATTGTCCTCCTAAGCTGACAAGTCACCAAGAATTGGATGTCAGAGGCGTCATGCCTCAACTCAACAATCATTTGAGTCAAAAAGAAAATATAAAGCTCCAATCTCTGATCCATAGGCAGTGCACCATGTGGTGACTTAAGGGTTCACTACTCCCTCTGACCAATAACCTCGGATGCCATTAGCCTAGCAATCACCAGATCAACAATGGACCTCATCTGCTCCTCATCCAACTTGATATGTGACTCGAGCTGCTCTCTCGACGTGGAGGCTGAAAGTCAAATGATGTCGTGAAGTCCTCGGTTATATGCTCCAACTTTGGCTCTACTAAATGCACTCCGTGGGGGCAGGTGGCATAGTATGCTCATCAGTAGAGGCAACAGGCTCACTGAGTCCAACCTCGGTATTCTCATCTCCTCTTGGCTCATCATGTCTCCTAGCACAACCACGTCGCACCCAATTACTGTCAATCTTAGAATACCCCATTTGATGCAATGAAAGGTCATTGTAGGTGTTAGCGTGCAATAGTACTCTCGAGGTTTCTCCTTCAAGCTCAACACCATGTTCCTAGAATACCAAGCTCAGGATCATGTTGTAAGGTAATACCTTCGACCTGCTCGTTGTCTCATGCATTTGGCCGAACATGAGTGCAAGCAAGTTCGGGGGACTCTGCCTGAGCATGTGAAACATCATCACAATGTCACGTTCTGAAACAAAATCGAATCTTTCCTTATTAGGAAAGAAAATCCAACTGATCATGGGGTGGAGGAGTTTCATTTCCACTAATAACTAACTTGCACTAACCTACTTCAACTCACCATCATTCTCTCTACTATAACTCTTTTTACATCAAAAATTGCTAAGATAATGGAAACTACAATGGCATCATCATGAGGGGTCTTAACACCCTCTGTATCAGAGTCTGAGAAGGAAATAACTTCAACCATCTTCTTCCTCTTTTTCTTTGAGCTTTCAGTTCGGGCAGCTAACTTTTAAGCTCTTCTAGTAGATGAGCTAATATCATCAGCAGTTATTCCACCCGCTATTTTGTTGATAACTCCCGTGGTTAGTCGGTTGTTGATCAACAACTCAAAGACGGGCTGCTCTCGACTAGCATCTACACAATCTCGTAGGTGGTTGACTTATGCACCATGGTAGCTCGCCTGAATGAGGGTTTTGATTTTATTCTTGAGCTAGACACAATCCTCAATATTGTGTCCATAGTCTTGATGGAACTAATAGAAGCAGGTCATGTCCTTGCGAGCAATTAGTCTCATCTTCTGCGATCATAACTTTGGTTGTGATTATTAGTGACGATTTATCCATGTGTGGCATTGAGAAGAGTATATCTCTTAAATTTTGAGGACAACTCGATAGGTGGAAAATTTTCTCATTCCTACTTGAATTCCAATTGGGCTCAACTAGATCCTCTCGAGCCCACTTGTTATTCTTCTGTTTACCGAGCTTGCACCTGACTGACTCACGCCGAGCTATCATCTACCCCTCAATATTGATATACTTGGTAGCTCGTGAAAGAATAGATGCCCTACAAGCCAACCGCAATATATATTGCGAAGGATTTTTTTTTATAATTTGTCCAAATCATGTACATGACATTTAAAGGCATTGTGTTTCATCATATGTTGTTTATTATTTTGTGATGAACTCCTTAGATTAGGACAATGGTTTTAGGGCTATGATGAGATCATACTAGTAAGACCTAAAATCCTAAAATCCTAATCTTAAATATTTTCAGTCATTGGTACATTGAGTCGGGGATCAATATTTACCGGTAAGACTGGCACATCTTATGTATGCTCGATGCACAGGGTGATTGATCTCACAATCACTTGCGTGGAGACACTAATACAAAGATGTGGGTGCCCATTATAGGAATGAGTTCACTGAATTAACCTGCAAAGAGAAATCTTATGAAGTCTTACTTATATATCAAAAGATGATTCTCTTAGTGGGAGTTGTGCAACTGATCGTATAACTTGAGATCACCATAATATCTTGTGCACATGAATCCATGTTTTGGTTTACACTCATTCATGACTATAAGTTGTGTACGAGGTCTTGTGGATATGGTGGATTGTGTACGAAGATTATGAGTAGGTCAACAAGGAATCAATCACTTCTAGTAAGAGAAGATCGCATCCCATTTATTCTAATCATATGATAATTCAGGAAGCCATTGATCAAAGCAGAATGAAAATTAGAAAGAGTTTCTAATATTTTATGATTTGAATTATCATTAGAAGATTAAGAGAAATATAAATATGAAATTGAGTTTGACATACATTCATACTCATATACATATTCGAGATGCAGTTTGATTGAAGGATTGAATTGCACGGTAACTTGCCACTGAAGGATATTTTTGGTATTTCCACCAAATTTTATATTTTTCGGATAGACATGATACGTTGCTAGACGTCAATTTTGTCTTGTAGGTTTGATCGAATTAAAGAGTTTAATTTGATTGCCAATTAGAAATAATTCTAATTGTTAAGTTCGGGTTCGCGCAATTTGGACCTAAATCGATTAGAAGAGTTCTAATCAGGTTAGGTCAACTCGAACCCACACCTACTACTGGCTAAATATGAAACTCAATGGGTCACACATAAGAAAACTGATCACGGGTCTAATTGGATTAGATTATATTTGTAAGATAAACATCCTAGCAGGTGTTGCAAACCTTAGCTCCTGATTCGAATTGGATTCAAATCTGATTTTTAATTGATTTAATTTGATTAGATCATATCCTAATATGGGTTAGCCAAGAGTTAGCACCTAATTGGCTTGGTTTGAGTCTAATTGGATTAGATTTAATGACATATTCATTTTTGACCATTAGATCTTCATCTACCATTGGATGAAGACATAATAGTGAATTGGTTTGAACCCAATTGGATTGGGTTAGATAAGGGCATTTGATCTTCATCAGCCATTGGATGAATAGATAATGTGATCATGATGAGGCACCTTGAATTAGAGCCATTGGATCTTCACTCCATCATTGGATGAAGACATAATGGCACCTTGCATTGGAGCCCTTAGATCTTCATCGTGTGATGATGAGATGGCATGATGGGCATGTGATTTGCATGTGATTTTGACTTGGTCAACTTGAGAAGTATTTGATCTTATCTGATGGCGTGAAGAACCTTTTGTGATGGCCTGAGAAGGGAGGGGACCACATGGCGTTTGGATAAGAATGAATCGCCTTATCTAGCGCTTCATCTTATCACGCCTCTTCATGAATACGCCTTCCCTATTTTGATAAGCGCCCTTCATGAGTGATCACTGTAAGTGCATCCTAGGTTCTTCGGTGTTTAGCATGCTTAATTTTTTTTTTTTTTTGAAAAGCATGGCTGAACCTGATTGGGTTGCCTACGTACCCCTTCACAAGGGGGATCAAGCCACACGTAGTTCTTTTTAAGTTTCAAAAATGCAGTGGAAAAATTAATCAAACAATTTAATTCATGCATGCTTACAAGATCAAATATAGAAATCAGCACATTAAGAACACATAGGATTATGCCGGAATCGTGTAAATAATTATGCTAAAACTTTTATGCATGATTAACTATCAGATCTGAAACTTAAGAACTCTATTCCAATTAATCTCCAAATATCCATCGAATGGATTCTGAAGATATCTCTGTGAGGAGCCCCAAAAGAGGGTAAAACCTCGAGAAATCGGACCTAGACCTTGACACCATAATAAATGATTAATGTTAGATTAATACCTTTTATGATGAATGAAAGTTGTGGATCTGATTCTTGACTTCACAGCCACGCACACGAATGGCCTCTATGAGAAGTACACGCGAAGCCCTGAAGGATCTTCTTCCGCAACAATGCTAGCAGCTGCAGAACACTTGAAAGCTGAAATCTGCTCGCCGGGATTCAATCAACTCTTGATCAATCGTCTTGAAGCAGATGGAGATGAGGTTTGTAAGGAAAGTAGAGAACTCAGATCTGATCTTGAATCTTCTAGATATTCATCCTAAAAACCCTATCTAAAATGGAGAAGAAGAGGAGGAGGAGGTGTGTGAGGAAGAAGGCTGCAATGGATGTGTTTTCGGTGCCGCCCATGTTTGACCCCTTTTAATGGCCTCCGAATTTTCATTCAAAATTTAAAAATTATCTTTAGAAAACCTTCCTTAGTTGCCGCATGCAATGGAATAGAAACAACCCAAATCTGATTTAAATTCAAATTTTAAACATATGTGCAAGAGGGGAGGAATTTAAAATCCATGCGGCAGAATTTTCCTTCCTCTTGTCGCATATATTTCATTTAAAATTCGAATTTAAATGATTCAGAGGTTCACATGCCAGCTAGGAAAGTTATTTGATGTATGAAATCATTTAATATATTACTTAATGTTTGAATTCAAATTTAAACAACAAACAATGTCGCCATGTGTCAAGCAATGGGTCCATGCGCCATGTAATAATTTTGGTTTATTTAAAATTCATGAAATCCAATTCCATGTCACCACTAATTGTCACATCATCTGAGCCTAATCCTCTTGGGTTGCACCTAATCAAATTTGGTCAAATCCGGATTAAAACAAAGCAATTTGGTTGAACCCAATCTAATCAGGTCAGACCTTGATTGAGCTCAAATTGAATCCAATTCAATTTTTGGCTCATCCAAACTCAATCAAATTGAATTAATTACTTTGGCAATTTTTGGCTCAATCAATTTTTGGCAATTTGGTTGGACCTAATCCAATTAGGTCAATCCCCAATTAAGCGCAAATTAATTTAAAATTAATTTGATCAGCTTAAGTCCTTTTTTTTTGGTTCCGACCTAATCCAATCAGGTCAAAACCCTGATTGAGCCCAAAGTTGAATCCAATTCAATTTAGCTCATCTTTGGCACAATTACTCAATCAAATTGAGTTTATTAGTAATTTAATTACTAATTAATCCTCCAATAATTACTTTAATTATTTTATAAGATAATTTGCGAATCAAATTGACCAAATTATTCTTGAATGATTCTTAATCATTCATTAGCCTTCTTGATCAATCAGAAATCTTCTATGCGTGTGACCTCATAGGTTCGAACCTAGGCCGATAGTATAGGAACGACTTCCTACACTAATTGATGTGACCATCTAGCAATGTTACCCGACGTCCGGATAGGTCGAATATATGCGAAGCAAATATTCTGAAATCCTGGACTATGGTTACTGTATAATTCAATCCCTTTGACTCCTAATATCAGGATGACTTAGAGCTCACTGTCAACCCTATAATTAGTACATCTATTATGTGATTAACTTTAGATATCCCATGACTCCTCACTGGGATTATCCTGGTCAAGGTTTTGCTAAATTAATCATAAGACATTATCTTCTATTTTTAGAAGGTGTCAATTCCATCTTGACTCATAACTGACTATGCAGTACTTGACTGCACTCAGTGACCTTCCATCACTGAATTAGAAATTCAGATAATCTGGTACCAAAGTACAGTGAGTTGCTTGCTAGTCACAGGTTGCGGTCTCAGATCAGAGTGCCAAACTTATACCCATATCTACTCGGAACATCTCTCGACAATAGAGCGTTCCGAAATTGGTCATGTTCAGTGAAATGTACTCCTACACTTCACCTGTATGGCATACCAGTGTCTTCACACTCCTTGGTTAAGAGGACAACCAACGTATATGTCACACAACGACCTAATCTCGAAAATGCTATCGTCCTAGTAACAATATATCATTTGGTCGCGAACAAGTTTAAGGATTCAAAGATAAATCCTTCTTTATCATAACATAAATCCTAAGAACTTCATCATATAAGAGTTCATTTGAAGATGAAATGATGAATATTGCCAAATAATACTTTATTAATTTATCAATTCATTTACAAAATTCAATCATCAATATGCTAACGATTGACATTTAGGATACAAATTCCAACAACTCTCACTTAGTCTAATGCCAATCGGCACAGTATCTAATACCCATCTTCGACTTGTGTTTGTCGAACTCTTTGATGTCGAGGACTTTGGTAAATGGGTCAGCCAGATTTTTTTTGGTGTCAATCTTCTGAAGATCAATATCACCTCGATCGACGATCTTTCGAACCAGATGGTAGCGACGTAGAATATGCTTGGTCCGCTGATGTGCTTTGGGTTCTCTTGCTTGAACTATGGCCCCAATATTGTCACAAAATACATGCACTGGACCATCAATGGAGGGTGCCACTCCAAGCTCGGTGATGAACTTCCACAACTATACAACTTTCTTGGCGGCATTAGACAATATATTCTGCTTTACATGTAGAATCTGCTACTGTATGCTGCTTGGAACTCTTCCAGCAGATGGCCCCACCCTTAAGAGTGAAGATATATCCGGACACGCTCTTGCTATCATCTTGATCTGACTGAAAACTTGAATCGGTATATCGCTCAAGTTTTAAGTCAGAATCACCATAGACAAGCCACTGATCTTTAGTATTTCTCAAATACTTAAGGATGATTTTTACAACCTTCCAGTGGTTGCTACCTGGATCAGACTAGTATCTGCTCACTACTTCTAGTGAGTATGCCACGTCTGGTCTAGTACATGTCATGGCATACATTATCGATCCCACTGCCGAAGTATATGGAATTCTATCCATACTCTCTTTCTTTTGAGAGGTTGTCGAACAATCCCTTTTAGAGAGGTTAATTCCATGGCCCATTGGAAGATAGCCTTTCTTGGAATTAATCATATTGAACCTTTTCAGTATAGTATCAATGTATGTGGATTGGGATAATCCAAGCAATCTTCTAGATCTATCTCTATAGATCTTCATCCCTAGGATGTAAGATGCTTTTCCCAAATCCTTCATGGCAAATTGAGATGATAGCCATACTTTTATTCCTTGTCATGTAGGAATATCATTTCCGATTAAAAGAATGTCATCCACATACAAAATAAGGAATATAATAACTGAACCATTTGTCCATTTAAAAATGTAAGGTTCGTCTTCATTCTTAATGAAGCTATATGTTTTGATTACCTTATTAAAACGTATATTCCAACTCCGTGAAGCTTGCTTTAATCCATAAATGGATTTTTGAAGCTTGCACACTTTAGATTCATCTGGAGAGTAAAACCTTCAGGTTGTATAATATACACTTCTTCTTCTAAATCTCCATTTAGAAATGCGGTCTTTACATCTATTTGTCAAATTTCATAGTCTAAATGTGCTGCTATCGCAAACACAATCCGAATGGACTTGAGCATTGCCACAGAAGAAAACGTCTTGTCATAGTCAATACCATAACGTTGATGATATTCTTTGGCAACCAGACGGGCTTTATAGGTCTCTACCTTTCCGTTTGCGCCCCATTTCCTTTTGAATATCCACTTACACCCTATAGATTTAATCCCTTCGGGTGGATCAACTAATGTCCATACATCATTGACCTTCATGGATTTCATTTCGGATTGCATGGCTCCAAGCCATTTATCAGAGTCATACCTCTGCATTACATCCATATATGTGATTGGATCCTCATCGTTTTGATCAAGTTCGATAGGATCCCCGTTCTGGACCAAAAAACCGTAGTATCTGTCCGGCTGATGTGGTACTCTACCCGATCGCCTTAATGGTGCATCTAATATGGGTTCTGGATCTGATCTAATCAAATCCGACTCAACTGGTTCAGTAGATGGTGTCGGGTCATCTACATGTTGAACTTCTCTAAGCTCAACATTAGAGCTTTTAGTTCCTTCACCAAGGAACTCCTTCTTTAAGAAAATTGCTCTATTGCTTACGAACAACTTTTGTTCTTCAGCAAAGTAGAAGTAATATCCTTTAGTTTCTTTAGGATAGCCAACAAAGAAATATTTGTCAGACTTGGGTTCAAGTTTGTCTGTCTTCAAACGTTTGACGTATGCCGGACACCCCCGAACCCTAAGGTGAGAGAGCATCGGCTTACGTCCAGTCCACATCTCATGTGGTGTTTTATTTACAAACTTACTTGGAATCTTATTTAGAATATAGTAGGCTGTTTCAAGAGCATATCCCCAAAAGAATATGGGCAGATCAGCAAACCCCATCATGGATCGAACCATGTCTAACAAAGTTCAATTCTCCTTTCTGACACACCATTATATTGTGGTGTACCAGGAGAAGTCCATTAGGAGAGAATCCCATTTTCTCCTAGATATGTCAAAAACTCACTAGAGAGATATTCACCTTCTCGATCTGATCGAAGAGTTTTAATACTCTTTCCAGTTTGTTTTTTTACTTCATTACGATATAATTTGAACATTTCAAATGATTCAGATTTATGTCTCATTAAATAGACATAATCATATCTAAAAAAGTCGTCTGTAAACGTAATGAAATATGAATACCCATCTATAGCATTTGTACTCATTGGCCTACATACATCAGAATGTACAAGGGTCAAAAATCACTGGCTTGTTCACTTTTTCCGGTAAAAGGTAATTTGGTCATTTTACGAAGAAGGTATGATTCACAGATTGTCAATGATTCACAATCATTAACATCGAGGATTCCCTCTATACGTAACTTGTTCATCCTATTCTTGTTAATATGACCTAGCCTATGATGCCAAAGATAGACATCCGTGACATTATCTAATCTATGGCACTTATTAGATTTATACATTACATGAACAGGCTGTGACAAAATGTAAATGCCATTACTTAGAATTCTATTCATTACAACAACACCATTTCAAATCACATTGCAATAATCCTTTTTTATTGATATTTCATAACCATTTTTGGCCAAAAGGCCTATAGAAATGATATTCAATAGAAAACTTGGACAATAGTGACAATCACTAAGGACATTTACATGAGAGCTGAATTCAAGTTTAAGAACTCCTAAAGCTAGAACTGGAACTGGTCTTCCATCTCCAACATTCAAGAACCTTTCTCCTTCTTCAAACCTCTTACTGACTTGTAGCCCCTGCAACGAATTGCAAATATTAAAAGGACTACCGGTATCCAATACTTAGGTCAAATTATCACAAATAAAAAATTGTAAGGTGTTATCATATAAGTACGTTAATTGGCAACTGATTGCCCACTTTTCTTATGCCGGTTCGGATCAAGGGATGTAATGTAAAAAGGACAGTTCCTCTTCCAATGTCCTTACTTCTTGCAGAAGAAGCACTCCGCCTTTCTCTGATCAGCCTTTTTATTCTTTTTCTGACTAGGCTGAGCATGGTGCACCTGTTTTTTTTGGATTTTATTTTTCTTTTTTCCTTTCTTAAAGGGGCGACCCTTGGATGAACCTCCCACTAAGTTCACCGTCTTCTTAAGAAGTTGGTGATCATTCTCAAACATCTATAGTAACCCCAACAATTGGCGATAATTCACTACAGGTTTTGTCATATGAAAATTGAATGAGTGAGAAAAGGACGGTATGATCCAGGCAATGAGTTTAGTATGGCATCTGATGAGAGCACAAAAGTGCGACCTACATGTCACTAAAATTAGTGCTATTGCTAACGAATAATGATAAATTCACTGGATTAATATTATATTTGGGTTTGACACAGATTATCATAAATTAGAGATAAAATGCACATTGAGTACAAATTTGACTTCAGAAGGATCCCTTCCCAGATCCGACCTAGTTGAAGATCGGGTCGGGTCCGAGTCGGGGTCGGGTCCGAATCGGGTCTAATTTCTGTGCTTTTGGGAAAGAATTTTGGGCAAATTTAATTTGACCATATCATAACTATGAGGTGCTGGAACTTGAAAGACTTGCAAATGACCTCCTGTCAGAACAGATGACCCGTGACGAACTAAGTTCGTTCGTCCGTGACTAATTGGACGGAACTTGGTGTCTCCCAGCTCCCCTCTTAGGAGGGCAAAGAAAGTCCCAGACCTTCTTCCAAAATCCAATTCCATTGCAGAAATTGGCACATGACCCATAGCGAGATCCAAGCGCCCGTTCGAACGCAGCCAAGCTCCATTTCGGCTCATCCCAGTCATCCCGCGCGTCTCCTTCCTTCCTGTGATCCAAGCAAGGCCACATCCTTCCTCTTCAGCCCGCGTCCCCACCTTCCATCCGCGTCGTGCCAGCCACCGTGCCAGCAAGCATCCCATGTTCCAGCCAATCCGCACCGGATCCCTTCCACGATCGGCTCCTCCCCATCGATCCCGCTTCCAATCCGGCACCCAAAGAAGGGAAGAGTAGCGATCTCGCGTCCGTGAAGGAAACCCCAGCATCCCGGATGACACACAGCCCCTCCATTTCAGCCTCCCAGCATCACGAACGATCCATTCATCCTCCGCATCACCCGATCCCAGTGCATCCTCACCGCGCCTCACAGCCATCCACGCCTTCCGCATCAGGCGTCCGACGATCCCGCATCCGTGGTCTAAAGAAGGAAGTCCTCCAGATGAGCGATCCGCCCAGCAACGGCGTTCTTCACGCGGTGAAAATGCCCAGATTGCCTTCCATATTCACCGCTCTCCAAGGGCTATAAGAAGAGGGGAGAGGCCATCGGCAGAAGGGTGCTCGGTTAGGGTGGGAACCAAGAAACAAGGGAGAGAAGGATTCTCGGCTGGTTCAAAAAGGGAGATGAGGGCTCTGTTTTGAGGAGAGGAAAAAAAAAAGAAACAGAGGAGGAACTCTGTTTTCCGAGAAGAAGGAAGAAAAAAAATAATAATATTTTATATTTTTTAGTGTTCAACCGAGAGGGGTTACTTGTTCCCTTGTTTTCATTTTCTTTTCTTCTTACTTTTGTAAGCATTTTTCTTTTTATGCAAGCTATTGAATTTTCTTTTATGCAATCGGTGCTCTAGGTTTTGTTTAATCTCTGCAATTTATTCTGAAATTCTTAATTTTAAGATAACTCTGAAATTAATCTTTGCTATTCGACTGGTGATTTTAATTCATATTCTGTCTTTCGAAATCGACCCCTACTCTGCATCCAATTTCAATTGCAAAGTTTTCTTTCTTCCCTTTGTTTATTTTTAATTAGAAAACATTCAACATCACCGGCATAATGTTTTTCTTTCGTTA
This sequence comes from Phoenix dactylifera, assembly GCF_051530095.1. NCBI lineage: Eukaryota > Viridiplantae > Streptophyta > Magnoliopsida > Arecales > Arecaceae > Phoenix > Phoenix dactylifera. The sequence continues at coordinate 6,144,550 of NC_143202.1, forward strand.
TTCAAAAATCGATTTCAAATCTGAGTGAATGTTTTAATTTTTATGCAACTCCAATCGCCTCCCTGTGGATCGACCTCTTACGATCACTATTCTTCAAGTAGAACAGGTAAGAGTAAATTAAATTTGAACTTTGTTTATCGGTTCTAACAATGATCTGTTTAGCGTATTTTTAGGTAAACAGGAATCGCACAACAAAAATTTTGGCGCCGTTGCCGGGAAGGCAAATCGAGAAGCAAGAATGATCAAAAAGATCAAATCGAATTTTGGATGCCCGGAGTGAATGCACTCCGGTAGTAAGTTTTTATTAATTTTACTTATTTTGATTATTTTTAGTTAATAATTTCGTAGTTATTAAATTCTGAAATTTGAAATTCGAAATTTAAAGTTTTCTAAAAAAAGTAAAAAAAATTAAAATTCAAAAAAAAGATAATTAAAAAAAAAATTTGAAAAAATTTCCAAAATTCAAAAATTCAAAATTTAAATTCAAAATTTGAATTCTGAGATTCGAAATTTGAAATTTAAATTTAAAATGATAAGGTGCAATCCCCCGAGGTGATCATACCTCTATTGGGACTCCTCACGGAGTAATCTCCAGAGCTTATTCAACGGACATTCGGAGATTGACTGACGCATAAGAATTGTGTTTAATTTACATTCAAGTTATTGCTATATAAAAAAAATAATAAAATAATAAAATAATAAAATAATTAAAAAAATAAAAAATAGAAAAAAATGCTTGCTCATTTAATCAGTACAACCTAATGACATTGCATAAACTTTAAAAAATTATTGATTATTTGCTGCATTTAGTATTAAGCATTTGCATAAAAGAATTTAAGTACAAAACCAATTAAAAAGATAAGGTTGGGAAGTCATTACCTGTCCTTAGTCCAAAAATCACCACCTTGCATACATATCCTAAGCCAAATTAAATTAAAATCAAATTAGACGTTGGCCTTAGGGTTTTCGAGCTCAATCAGGCACTTAGAAAGAAGCGGCTAAAAGCCACTCCAGTGAGAATTTAGTAATTGGTGATGTCTAGAAAAGTTTTACAACAGTGAGAACTGTTACGGGTATTGTGGTATCGGTGTATCCATTCTGGCACCACCACACACTCCGGGACTTTTCTGGTCACTGGTTACTGGATTGCTTAACTGGTAAGCTCAAGCTTAATCTGAAAGGGAGATTAGGAGCTGTCTAATTAGAGAGAATTTCAGAAACTTTTTAACCTGATAAATCTCTGTGCAACTAGATTTAAGAAACTACTAAACCTCACTTAGTTATAAGACTAATAGGGTCAAATTGTTGTGTCGTGTTGGTTGTGGTTATCTGTGTCTAGGCCTTCTCTTCTCTTAGGATTTCGTTCATTTTAGGAGTCAAATATAATGAAGTGTTGATAATGTATGCATGGTAGAAGGTTATTAAGGGATAAATTAACCCCATTTGATCCTGAGATTGACAGAACTTTTCATCACAACTTGCGAACTATAAGCCAACCGTTAATCTCTACAATGGGTGAACACATTAGAACTTTAAATGAGTTGTTCGCACCCGCATCTGCTAGTCCCCCTACTTGCATAATATTACTAATCAATAATGCAGCCCAATTCGAGATTCGGGCTGCAACAATAAACATGTTACCCAAGTTTCATGGGTTCGAGAGTGAACAACCCTACATTCATCTAAACAAATTTTTGACAATCTTTCAAACATTTAGAAATCAAAAGTTAGATGAAGAGGGTATTAAATTAAGATTGTTTTCCATGACTTTAGAGGATCGTGCTGCTGCATGGTTGTATTCTCTTGCTTCAAATTCCATCACATCATAGGAACAACTATCTAGGAAGTTTATGGCTAAGTTCTATCCCATGATAAAGACTGAAAAAATTAAGGATGCCATCAGAACTTTTAGAGAAAAATCTGAGGAAGAATTTTTCCAACTTTGGGAAAGATTCCATAATCTTTTAGTCAAGTGCCCGCACCATGGGCTTGACAAGGCTGATCTAGTCCACTTCTTTTATAAAGGACTAACTCCGGCACATAGAAACATGATTGAGTCCATGCACAAGGGTAGGTTCATGAACCAAACCCCGGATCAAGCCTATGAATTTCTTGTTGACTTAGCCGAGAATGCCCAAAATTGGAGTAGCTATGGTGAGGAAGTAAATAGAGATGAGTTCGGGTCTAGAAAACCAGGTAATTATGAAATGAAAGCAGACCCAGAACTCAAAAATGTCATGTCCAATCTGGTGACTGGAATGAACAACTTAAGCAAAAGTTTGATGCTTTCACTATTTCCACTAGCTCGAGTTCATACAAAGATTTAAATCCCATTATGAAAGTGGATCACGAGTCACATAGTTTATGTATCTTGTGTGATAGTTCTGAGCATCTAGTGGAGTGTTGTCCTAGTTTACCCAACATTAAGGCTGAGCAGGCAAATGCTCTAAACTCATATAGTGCCTTCAAGAAGCCCACTCCCAATTCATTCAGCCCAGTCTACCCCCCTGATAATAGGTTCTACCCAAATTTCTCATACAAGCAAAATGAACCTATTCAGCATCAAGGTGGTCCACCAGGTTTTTAGAAGAATTTCCTAGGATAGGTCCATCACAAATAAACCAATCATTGGCTCCACCTATTCCTACTTATAGTGCCCCTATCCCTCAGCAAACTACATCATTAGAAGCCATGATGGCTAACATGATGAAGCAGCAACAAGACTTCATCCAACAGCAACAACTGACCAACATGGCTCAAACCCAGCCTAATCAATTCCATGCGCAAGCGATTGCAAAACTTGAGGTTAGTCTGAGCCAAATAGCTAACTCTCTAGGGGATAGGAAGAGAGGTGAATTGCCCAGTCAGCCAGTGCCTAACCCTAGTAGGCAACATAATCAAGGGCCGAGAGGCCAGTTTTAGATTGATTCTAATGGAAACCTTATCCATGAAATCCAGGCAATTACCACTTTACGGTCTGGAAAGCAAGTGGACAACAAGGTCCAACTTCCTGTACAAGAAAAATAAGAAAAGCATGAACCAAACCCCACTCAAAAAAAGGCACAAGAATAGGGAACACAAGGAATAGAGGAGAAACCAATAAAAACGTACACACCCAAGGCTCCTTTTCCTAGTAGACTACAAGAATCAAAGAAAAAATCTTAGTACGATGAAATCATGGAAGTCTTTAAAAATGTTCAAATAAATTTACCCTTCCTAGATGCCATCAGACAGATCCCCTCCTATACAAAATGCTTAAAAGACCTAACCACGGTGAAAAGGAAAACCAGTATTCCTAGACAAGCTGTGATGGCAGCACAAGCCTCATCTCTTATTCAACAACAGATTGCCCCAAAAAACAAAGACCCTGGTTGCCCCACTGTTGAAATTAAAATAGGAGAAACCATCATTCGGAGAGTCCTATTAGACTTAGGAGCAAGTGTAAACCTATTACCCTATTCTGTCTACACCGAACTAGGTTTGGAAGAATTAAAACCCACAAACATTACTTTATCATTAGCAGATAGGACTGTGAAGTATCCTAAAGGAATTGTAGAGGATGTAATTGTAAAGGTAAATGAGTTTTACTACCCTGTGGATTTTGTAGTCCTCGAAACTAAACCAGTGAAAAATCCAGATAGTCACATCCCGGTAATCCTTGGTAGACCATTTTTGGTCACTTCAAATGCTGTGATCAGTTGCCGAAATGGGATAATGACCTTAGCATTTGGAAACTTGACCGTCCAACTCAATGTCTTTCACAGTAGTAATCAACCATCTGAGATGGATGATTTAGAAGAAATTCACATGATTGAAAACATAATCAGCAAGTCCTTCGAGGAATCAAGTTATTCTGATCCACTAGAAAGATGTTTGGCCCAATTCAGTTAAGATTGTGAGGAAGGAGAGTCGAATCAGGAGGTTAATGCATTGCTAGATTCCATTCCTGTAATGGATACTTGCAGATGGGCTACTAAATTTGAATCATTACCTATACCTGAATCCCAGCTAGTACCTTCAAGTGTCAAACCTCCCCAGCTTGAACTTAAAGATCTGCCTGAAAACCTAAAATATGCATTTCTAGGGGACAACAACACCTTACCTGTTATTATTGCATCAAATTTAACTGTAGAACAGGAAGAGAAATTGTTAAATATCCTTCAGAAAAATCAAGAAGCGATTGGCTGGTCTATAGCTGATATTAAGGGGATTAGCCCTTCTATGGTCCAACATAAAATTCATCTTGAAGAGGATGCAAAAATCTCTAGAAAACCACAAAGGCGACTTAACCTAGTCATGAAGGATGTGGTTCTAGCTGAAATCATTAAACTCTTAGATGCAGGGATTATATATCCTATTTCTGATAGCCAGTGGGTGAGCCCAGTTCAAGTCGTACCCAAGAAATCTGGAATTACTGTGATCAAGAATGACCAAAATGAGTTAGTCCCAACTCGAATCCAAACTGGATGGCGAGTGTGCATCGACTAGAGAAAGCTGAACGCCATGACTAGGAAAGACCACTTTCCACCACCCTTCATTGACCAAATGTTAGAACGTCTAGCTGGCCACTCTCATTACTGTTTTCTTGATGGTTATTCTGGATATAACCAAGTTCCAATTGCACGTGAGGATCAAGAGAAAACCACATTCACCTGTCCTTATGGCACTTTTGCCTATCGTCACATGCCTTTTGGGTTATGCAATGCACCGGCTACATTCCAACGGTGTATGATGAGCATTTTCTCCGACATGGTGGAAAAATTTTTAGAAGTTTTTATGGATGACTTTTCTGTATTCGAATCTAATTTTAATGAATGTCTCCATCACTTGACTCTTCTTGTAGAACGATGTAAAGAGAAAAATTTAGTTCTTAACTGGAAAAAATGTCATTTTATGGTCCAATCAGGTATTGTTTTGGGACACATTGTGTCACAAAGAGGAATCAAGGTGGATAAAGCCAAAGTAGAAGTAATTGCCAAGTTACCACCTCCCAAAACTGTTAGGGAAGTCAGATCCTTTTTAGGACATGTGGGTTTTTACCGCTGCTTTATCAAGAATTTCAGTAAATTGTCAAAACCCTTATGCGATCTGTTGGCGAAAGATGCTATTTTTAATTTTTCGCCGATTTGTATAACTGCTTTCGAAAGACTGAAGTCTGAACTAACCTCAGCACCCATCATAAGGTCTGAGGATGATAGTGTTATTTTGATGATTAACAAGCAATAATCAAGAGTATGTTATAAGTTAATTCGATACTTCATTTATAAGTCTGTTACTCTCAGTATATTTGTATAACAAGTTAAAGATGCATTTCATTGTTTACTTGGATGAATCTAACCTTGAGTTGCAGCAAAGTGTAGATTGAGTCGACTCCAAGGTTGATTGGGTCGACCCCGACACATCAAGAAAGCATTTGGCACACTTCTGCAAAAATGGCACAGATGAACAGTAAGTTGGGTCGACCCAAGGAAAGCATGAGTCGACCCAAACTTCAAGCTTCTCAACAACTCAGAAAATGGTTCTCTGAAAATACTGAGAGGGTCGACCCAAGATGAAGTTGAGTCGACCCAAGCTTGAGCCGACCCAAACCCTGAGAGGGTCGACCCAAAGGCAAGACAGAACAGATGACAGAAAAGGTTCTCTGGAAACCCTGAGAGGGTCGACCCAAGAAGAAGTTGAGTTGACCCAACTGAACCTTGAGTCGACCCAAAGAAATGTTGGGTCGACCCAAGTGAAGGAAGGGTGAATTGCAAGTTTCTGTGGTTCTGAGAGGGTCGACCCAAGAAAAGTTTGAGTCGACCCAAGTGAAAGTTGGGTCGACCCAAGGACAGGTTGAGCCGACCCAAACACGGGCAGAAGCATAACGGCTAGTTCTGCAGAAGTACTTTTTGTCCTTCCAACAGTGAGTAACGGCTAGTTTTTGAATTCTAACCATTGGGGCTTGTCCAATGGATGAAGAAAACTATTTAAAGTGGCACTATTCATCAGAGAGAACATCCTTTCCAAAGAATATCAAAGTGTACACAAGAAAGAGAAAGTGCCCTAATCTTCTTAATCCAAGTGCTTCATTCAAGAGTCAAAAGAAAGTGGTTGAGCAGTTTCAAAGAGTCATTAAGAGCTCCATCTACCCTTGAAGAGTGAAGCATCCTTGACAAAGAAGAGAGAAGTCACATCAAGCAATAACTATTCTCTAAACTCTTCTTTGTAGATTATATTGTTATATTTGCTCATCTAGAAGCTTAAATCTTCTTTCTTTGTTTATTAAACTCCTTGTAAAGGTTAGTTGGTTAGCCCGCAAAACCAACGGAATAGGTTGATTGGTGAACCCGTAAAACCAATTGTAAAGGTTCGTTGGTGAGCCCGTAAAACCAACATAGGTTCGTTGGTAAGCCCGTAAAACCAACATAGGTTTTTGGTGAATCCGGAAAACCAAAGTATAAAGGTTTTTGGATTGTGAGCCCGGAAAACAATCCAACTGTAATCCACGGGATTATAGTGAATTCCCAAGGGGTCGCTTGGGGAGTGGATGTAGGTGCTAAGGAGAGCACCGAACTACTATACTTCTTGTTGTTTGTATTGTGATTTGTTTATTTCACTAACTCATCAATTAACATAAGTAAAATAGTTAAAATTAAGAGAAACCAATTCACCCCCCCTCTTGGCTTGTCACCTTGGGCAACAAGTGGTATCAGAGCAAGGTGCTCCAATAGTACTTATTTATCTCACAATCAAGAGTTAAAAATCATGACAACCCAAGTGGGATGTTCTATGAGTGAGGGGCAATCCACAGATAGACCTCCTCTATTTAATGGCACAAACTACACATACTGAAAAGCTAGGATGAGGATATTCATTCAAGCTTTAGACTATGAATTATGGTACATCATTACTAGAGGACTTCAAACACCCACACTTAATATAGAGGGCACTATCATACCCAAACCAGAAATGGATTGGAATGAAAGTGATAGAAGATTGGCACAATTTAATGCAAAAGCAATTAATGTACTTTACTGTTCATTAGATGTAAGTGAATTTAATAGAATATCTACTTGCATCTCCGCAAAAGAAATTTGGGACAAACTTGAGGTCACTCATGAAGGGACTAATCAAGTTAAGGAGTCAAAAATAAACATATTAGTACATAAGTATGAACTGTTTAAAATGGAATCCACTGAGTCCATAACTGATATGTTTACTCGTTTTACTGAAATTATAAATGGGCTTAAGAGTTTAGAAAAGTCTTATACTAACTCTGAATTGGTGCGAAAAATTCTCAGGTCTCTACCAAGAGTTTGGGAGGCCAAGGTAACTGTAATTCAGGAAGCTAAGGACCTCAACACATTGCAATTAGAGGAACTTCTAGGATCACTCATGACCCATGAGTTGACCATGCGGCAAAATTCAGAAGATGAGGTCAAGAGAAGAAAGCCCATTGCCTTAAAGTCTACCACCGCTAAACAACAAACTGAGTCGGAAGATTCAGATGATGATGAATTGGATGAAGAAGGAATGGCTATGCTTGGAAGAAAATTCAGAAAGTTTATGAGAGGTAAAAATAGATTTCATAAAAAGAAACCCTTCTTCAAAGGTAGCTCAAGCAAAGAAAAGGGTAAGGACAAAGAAAAGAAAAAAGAAACTCCTATTTGTTATGAGTGTAACAAACCCGAGCATTATAAGATAGATTGCCCAGAATTGAAATGGATGGCAAGAAAACTGAAAAAGAAGAACTTCATGGCTGAATGGAGTGAAAGTGAGGAGTCAAGTTCAGAAGAGGAAGATCATCAAGAGACGGTCCAAATGTGTCATATAGCCAATGATGATGAGGGGTGTCTTGCAGCTAATAAAGTGGAAAAACGATGGTATCTAGATAGCGGCTGTTCAAGACACATGACCGGTGACGTAAACCAATTTGTCACCTTGGAATCTAAGAAGAGTGGAGTAGTAACCTATGGAGACAATGGTAAAGGGTATATCATTGGAAAGGGTAAAATTTTCATTACTCCATCTATTTTCATAGAAAATGTCTTATTAGTTAAGGGTTTGAAACATAACCTACTTAGCATAAGTCAGTTTTGTGATAAAGGATTTAAAATCACATTTGAAGCATCAGTATGCATAATCACAAATCCTAAAGATAATAGCATTGTACTTGTAGGACAAAGGTAAAGAAATATTTACATGGTAGATCTTCATGATTTAGGCAAGAAAAATGGATTATGCTTAATTACTAATGAAGAAAAGAAAAATGAAACAAGTTGGCTTTGGCATCGTAGACTAGGACATGCTAGTATGGAATTAATATCAAAACTAGTCAATGAGGAATTAATAAAAGATGTGCCAAAGTTGATTTTTGAAAAGGACAAAATCTGTGGACCATGCTCATTAGGAAAACAAACTAAATCATCATTCAAATCAAAGAATATAGTATCAACAACTAGGCCTTTTGAACTCATACACATGGATCTATTTGGACCCACTAGAACTGCGAGTCTAGGAGGGAAGAAGTACGGACTAGTTATTGTAGATGATTTTTCAAGACATACATGGGTTTCATTTTTGGCACATAAGAATGAAGCATTTTCAGAATTCTTGAAACTTTATAATAATATCATAAATGAAAAGAAGCTCACCTTAATAGCAATTCGAAGTGATCATGGCACTGAATTTGAAAATCAACGCTTTGAAGAATTTTGTAATAAAAATGGTATTTCACATCAATTTTCAGCACCTAGAACGCCTCAACAAAATGGGATTGTTGAAAAGAAAAACAGGACATTGGCAGAAATGGCACGCACAATGTTGTGCGAGTCAAATCTTCCAAAGTACTTTTGGGCTGAAGCTATAAGCACTGCTTGCCATATTCTAAATCGGGTTTTAATACGACCAATAACCAAGAAAACTCCTTATGAACTTTGGAAAAATAAGAAACCAACTGCTAAATATCTTAGAGTATTTGGATGTAGATGTTTCATTTTAAACAATGGCAAGGAGGATTTAAGTAAATTTGATGCCAAGTCAGATGAAGGTATCTTCTTAGGATACTCCACATCTAGCAGGGCATACAGAGTATTCAATAAAAGAACCTTTGTAGTCGAAGAGTCAGTTAATATCATATTTGATGAGTCTGATAGTGAGTCTGCTAGGAAAGAAAATATTATTGATGATGATACAGAAATTATTAACTTTGAAAAGTTGAATATTGATGATGTGCCAATTCAAGATAAGGGAGATGATTGCGTGCCACCACAATCTCAAAACTTGCCAAAGAAATGGAGGTATGCATCTGGACACCCTAAAGACTTAATCATTGGTGATCCATCTCAAGGGGTAAGAACTCGATCCTCTCTCAGAAATTTAAATGATTATCTTGCTTTTGTTTCACAATTAGAACCTAAGACTTATGAAGAAGCTGAAAAAGATACTAATTGGATAAATGCCATGCAAGAAGAATTAAATCAATTTAAAAGAAGTAATGTATGGACATTAACTGAAAGACCAAAGCATAACTCTGTAATTGGAACAAAATGGATCTTTAGAAATAAATTAGATGAAAATGGGTTAGTTATAAGAAATAAAGCTAGACTTGTAGCTAAGGGATACAATCAAGAAGAAGGGATAGATTTTGATGAAACATTTGCTCCTGTAGCTAGATTAGAGGCTATTAGATTACTTCTAGCATTTGCATGTTTCATGGATTTCAAATTGTATCAAATGGATGTAAAAAGTGCATTCTTAAATGGTTTTATAGAGAAAGAAGTATATGTAGAGCAACTTCCTGGTTTTGAGAATCATGAATTGCCAAATCATGTGTTTAGATTACATAAGGCATTATATGGATTGAAGCAAGCACCTAGGGCTTGGTATGATCGATTAAGTGAATTTCTGCTTAATAATGACTTTAGTAGAGGAAATGTAGATAAAACACTGTTTCTCAAAAGAAAGGACGAAAATCTATTAGTGGTACAAATATATGTAGATGACATAATCTTTAGTGCCACAAATGATACTCTTTGCAAAGAATTTGCTGATCTAATGCATGGAGAATTCGAAATGAGTTTGATGGGAGAACTAAGTTTCTTTCTAGGATTACAAATCAAACAAACTAAAGAAGGTATTTTCATTCATCAAACTAAGTATACAAAAAAAATACTAAAGAAGTTTGGGAATGAAAATCATAAGGGAATAGGCACTCCAATGAATCCTACTAGTAAGCTAGACAAAGATGAAAAAGGAAAGAGTATTGATATTAAGCTTTATAGAGGACTAATTGGATCCTTGCTCTACCTTACTGCTAGTAGACCAGACATCATATTTAGTGTAGGAATATGTGCTAGATACCAATCAGATCCTAAGGAGTCACATTTAAGTGCTGTTAAAAGAATCCTTAGATATTTAAGAGGAACTACGAACATAGGATTATGGTACTCAAGAGACTCCTGTCTAGATTTGCTTGCATACTCAGATGCTGATTTTGCTGGATGCAAATTAGATAGGAAGAGCACTAGTGGAACATGTCAATTCTTAGGAAACAACTTAGTATCTTAGTTTAGCAAAAAGCAGAATTCAGTGGCACTGTCAACAACTGAAGCTGAATATATAGCTGCTGGTAGTTGTTGTACTCAAGTACTATGGCTTAAGCAACAACTAGAGGACTATGGAGTTAAGCTAGATAGTATTCCTATTAAGTGTGATAATACTAGTGCCATCAACCTTACTAAAAATCCGGTTCAGCATTCTAAAGCTAAACACATAGAAATAAGATATCATTTTATTAGGGATCATGTGCAAAATGGAAACATATCTATTGAGCATATATGCACTGAAAAATAATTAGCCGACATATTCACAAAATCCTTAAGTGAAGATAGATTCTGCACGCTAAGGAGGAAATTAGGCATATGTGATCCTTTCTATTGAAGAGATATAAAAGGGAGCAAGCAGTCTCATGATACATTCCTCCCATTTCTAAAAACCCATGAAACATGAGTCAAACTTGTCATCTATAGATTTCCAACTCATGTATCAGTGTCCCAGAAAGAATTCATATGGATTGGAAGCAAGAAAAATTTTTAGAAGCAAAAAGGAAGAGAAAGAAAAAAAAAATTCCGAACTTGGGTCGACCCAACCCAGAATAGGGTCAACCCAACGTTGAGTCGACCCAAGAAAATTCTTGAGTCGACCCAACGTCGGGACCCCACTGCTAAAAGGGGCACCCGAGAGCTTTTTTAAGGCACTGTTTGCCCTTGTTCTCTTCTGAAAACTCTATTCCCCACACTCCAAACTCCTCCAATCAACTCCAAACGCTAGATTACTTCAAGATCTTGGAGAAATGGGACCCAAAAGAGCCGTAGCCAAGAGATCCGGGAGAGTCTCACGGATCCAACATGAGGAAAGAGAAGCTACGGAGCCATCTACAGTGTCTCCAAAACGTGAGGCACGTGCAGAGCCACCTCCTCCTCCTTCCCCCTCAGTACAACTTACAAAGTTTGCGGGGAGACCGGTTACAACGGGAAGAAGGATCCATTCCGAGTTCTTTGATCAAGAAGGGTTCCGTTTGGGGGAATGGATCTGAAGGCAAGGTTGGGAGTATCTTTGCTCCCTAGATGTGATGATCTACCCCGGACTAGTTCGGGAGTTCTATGCCTTCCTCAAAACTGGGATGGGAGGGCTCATTTCGGAAGTTCGAGGAGTTAGGGTTCGAGTTTTCGAGGAGAGTTTGAGTGAGTTGCTTCATCTCCCCTGCGAAGGAGCCACTCCAGAAAAGCCTGAAAACAAGATGAGAGCCCTGCAGTTGATAATGGAGAATGAATACTTCGACTTTTCGGAGAAGGTAATAGCAAGCTCTCTTTCTGCAGAAATGAGGTTATTGCTCAGCATCATAAATAGGATTTTATTTCCAAAGAGCGGGAGATTCGATCTCATCACAGAGCGAGATCTAGTAGTGATGGAGCATATTATTCAGGGTATTCCCCTGAATCTCCCGGCCATGATCCTGAGGCAGATGAGGAAGGTGATCTGCAACTCCAGAGTATCCCTGCCTTATGGTATGATACTCACCTTGATCTTCCGACAGCACGACATTCTATCGAGGGGGAGATCTCCAGGCAGCTACTTCATACTGATACATACACTGCACGATCACTTATACGCATGGGCTATGAGAAAGTGAACGGACAGTGGGTTCATACTGGAGCAGGGATTCAGGGTGATGCACCAGAGGGTGATGCACCAGATATTGGAGACCCTATCCCTGAGGATGAGGAGCATATGGATCATCCTACTGCACCTTCAGAGGCTGGACCATCGTCATCTGTTCCTGCGGGAGACACAGATGAGTTCTGGAGTAGGATGACTGAGCTTATGTCAGCTCAGGCAAGGACTATCACTGATGGGCTGATGAGCCGACTAGATATCATGTCTGCTGAGATCAGTAATCTGAGGGAGCAGATAGGAGCTCTACGAAGAGAGAGAGCGACCCATGGACCATCTGTGCCACAGGCTGCTGAGTCAGAGATTTCGGCACAGAGTCATCCAGCTCATCGTGCTCCACGACAGACTCAGTCTCACCAGGCTCGACTTCCCCTCGCCACGTACACTAGGAGGATGAGGACTAGATCCCAGCCATTAGATACTTCCTAGGCTGATATTAGTATTTCTGTTTAGAGCCTAGGATAGGTATCTAGTTCTCATATGTATTTCGTGTTGATCATGTACTTTGAACTTTGATTGAGGAACATTGTATTTGCTTTTGTTTTTGGCATGATTGTACTAAAATGTTCCTATTTTGATCAATGAAGTTTGAATGTTTGTTATTTATTGTGTATATTCCCATGCACCTATTTGATGATAACAAAAGGGGGGAGAAGTAAAGAAAGAGAAATAAGTTGTGTAAGAAAAGAGAAATAACTTGTAAAACAAATTAAAAATTATAATGGGAAAGCATATACATTTTAGGGGGAGCAATTTGTAACAATGAGAATGATCAAATCTAAAATTTCTATTAAATTTCAGAATTTGGCACATAGAATTTCAGAATTTGGCACGCACCTTTCACACCTCGATACATAACCTGAAACTCATGCTTTATCTCGAATTTTTGGAGTTTCATCTTTAATGAAATATAAATGAAAGGGGGAGCAATTCAAAAAGTTAAATTGGAAACATTTGAATGATATAGGGGGAGACTTCACTCTCATATTTAAAAAGCTGAAATTCAGCAACTTGAGCCCTTTTAAAACTGATTATAAGACAAGTATCAATAGGCTCATACACTATATTTTGTAATCATCAAAAAGGGAGAGATTGAGGATGATAGTGTTATTTTGATGATTAACAAGCAATAATCGAAAGTATGTTATAAGTTAATTCGATACTTTATTTATAAGTCTGTTACTCTCAGTATATTTGTATAACAAGTTAAAGATGCATTTCATTGTTTACTTGGATGAATCTAACCTTGAGTTGCAGCAAAGTGTGGATTGAGTCGACCACAATGTTGATTGGGTCGATCCTGGCACATCAAGAAAGCATTTGGCACACTTCTGCAAAAATGGCACAGATGAACAGTAAGCTGGGTCGACCCAAGGAAAGCATGAGTCGACCCAAACTTCAAGCTTCTCAACAACTCAGAAAATGGTTCTCTGAAAATACTGAGAGGGTCGACCCAAGATGAAGTTGAGTCGACCCAAGCTTCAGTCGACCCAAACCCTGAGAGGGTCGACCCAAAGGCAAGATAGAACAGATGACAGAAAAGGTTCTCTGGAAACCCTGAGAGGGTCGACCCAAGAAGAAGTTGAGTCGACCCAACTAAACCTTGAGTCGACCCAAAGAAATGTTGGGTCGACCAAAGTGAAGGAAGGGTGAATTGCAAGTTTCTGTGGTTCTGAGAGGGTCGACCCAAGAAAAGTTTGAGTCGACCCAAGTGAAAGTTGGGTCGACCCAAGGACAGGTTGAGCCGACCCAAACACGGGCAGAAGCATAACGGCTAGTTCTGCAGAAGTACTTTTTATCCTTCCAACAGTGAGTAACGGCTAGTTTTTGAATCTAACCATTGGGGCTTGTCCAATGGATGAAGAAAACTATTTAAAGTGGCACTATTCATCAGAGAGAACATCCTTTCCAAAGAATATCAAAGTGTACACAAGAAACAGAAAGTGCCCTAATCTTCTTAATCCAAGTGCTTCATTCAAGAGTCAAAAGAAAGTGGTTGAGCAGTTTCAAAGAGTCATTAAGAGCTCCATCCACCCTTGAAGAGTGAAGCATCCTTGACAAAGAAGAGAGAAGTCACATCAAGCGATAACTATTCTCTAAACTCTTCTTTGTAGATTATATTGTTATATTTGCTCATCTAGGAGCTTAAATCTTCTTTCTTTGTTTATTAAACTCCTTGTAAAGGTTAGTTGGTTAGCCCGCAAAACCAACGGAATAGGTTGATTGGTGAACCCGTAAAACCAATTGTAAAGGTTCGTTGGTGAGCCCGTAAAACCAACATAGGTTCGTTGGTGAGCCCGTAAAACCAACATAGGTTTTTGGTGAACCCGGAAAACCAAAGTGTAAAAGTTTTTGGATTGTGAGCCCGAAAAATAATCCAACTGTAATCCGCGGGATTATAGTGAATTCCCAAGGGGTCGCTTGGGGAGTGGACGTAGGTGCTAAGGAGAGCACCGAACCACTATACTTCTTGTTGTTTGTATTGTGATTTGTTTATTTCACTAACTCATCAATTAACATAAGTAAGATAGTTAAAATTAAGAGAAACCAATTCACCCCCCCTCTTGGCTTGTCACCTTGGGCAACAAGGTCCCCTGATTGGAATCTGCCGTTTGAAATCATGTGTGATGCATCTGATTATGCAATAGGTGCCATCCTAGGTCAGCGAGTGGGGAAGCTTCCCCATGTAATTCATTATGCGAGCAAAACTCTGAATGACACCCAACTTAACTATTCTACCACTAAAAAAGAGTTGTTGGCTGTTGTCTTTGCTCTTGACAAATTTCGTCCCTATCTGATAGGATCCAAGGTCCTTATTTATTCTGATCATGCCGTCCTTAAGTACCTTCTCACTAAGAAGGATGCTAAGGCAAGGCTCATTCGTTAGATCCTATTGCTCTAAGAATTTGATCTCGAAATTCGAGATAAAAAGGGATCTGAAAATGTTGTAGCTGACCACTTGTCCAGATTAATTGTTGAATCATCTGGAGAATCCATGCCTGTGTCCGAGACCTTCCCTGATGAACAATTAATGATGATTTCCCATACCAATGTTCCATGGTATGCTGATGTAGTCAACTATCTAGTTACTGAACGAATGCCCAGTTCATGGACCAAACAAGAGAAATTTCGCTTTCTAGCTCGTGTAAAATGGTATTTTTGGAATGAACCATACTTGTTCAAATACTGTCCTAATCAAATCATCAGACGATGCATCCCTGAACACGATCAAAGGAATGTCCTTTTCTTTTGTCATGACCATGCTTGTGGTGGTCACTTTAGTGGGAAGAAAACTGCTGCAAAAGTTTTGCAGTGCGGATTTTATTGGCCCACACTTTTTCGAGATGCACATGACTATTGTAAATCTTGCGATCGATGTCAACGATTAGGAAAACTTTCGAGAAAGAATGAGATGCCCCTGAACCCTATCTTAATTATAGAAATCTTCGATGTTTGGGGTATTAATTTTATGGGTCCTTTTCCTATATCGTTTGGGCATCAGTACATTCTTGTGGCAGTTGACTATATATCAAAATGGATTGAGGCTATCGCGTGTAAGACCAATGATCACAAAGTGGTGATCAAGTTCCTTAAAGAATCTATCTTTGCTCGTTTTGGCACCCCTCGTGCTATCATTAGTGATGGGGGGAAACATTTTTGTAATAAAATCTGTAAAGCCCTTATGAGAAAGTACAACATTAATCACAAGGTCAGTACACCATATCATCCACAAATAAGTGGACAAGTCGAAATTTCCAATCGGAAGATCAAGACCATCCTTGAAATTCAATTTACCCACCCATATCAGGTAACTTCTCTTCTGTCCTCTTACTGCTTTAAATTTTTTTTAACATTGAGGACAATGTTAAATTTAGGTTTGGAGGTATTGTTAAGCATTTAGAATTTTTTTTTAAAAAAAGTTTTTTAGTTAAAATTTTAAAAAAAATTTAAATTACAACACACAAGGTATATAAAATCTAAGAGCCCAATGACTAGTCGGAAGTAGTGCAAAGTGAGTTTTTTTTATTAAGTTCCTTTTAGTGAGTTGTAAGCTAATTAGTGCTTTGAATTTCACAACACATCTGGCCTGCATTTTCTAAGGTATAGGTTCGACATTGTATTGAGAATATGGTAGCAACCTCGAATCCTGATGAACCATCTTTTTCTGATCCAAAAAAAAAATTAAGAAAAATAAAAAAACTATTTGGTGGATTTAGTCAGGTACATCGAAAAGGGCTACCTATTGTCAAAGGTCAGCGAGCTTGTGATGAGGAACCCGAGCATAGGTCCGTAGGAGAGTCTTGATGCCCGACACCTCATGCCAACTGATGTGAGAATTGTCGACTAATTGCTCGCTACATTGAGGAATCATCACAGGAGTAAAAGTGCACAATATAAACATTTTCATGTTTCAAAAAAAATGAAAAAAAAAGTTAAAAAAAATTATTGTATTTTGACCTTAAGAAAGACAATAGTGTGAAAGCCGTCATTGCAAAAATTCGAGTAAACTGGAATATTACAGATAAAGCCCATGAGGTATTAAAGTAAACATCCACAACTCTCGAAATCCTGCAGAAAAGATGATTTTGAATCAGCAAATAGGTCTTGTCCGGCCAATTCTTGGAAACTACTAATATTAGCGATATTTTGGAGATCCAAAACCTTAGCTTGTGCATGGTCCAAACTTCACTGAGCACTCAAGTATAAATAATCTTACAACTACCTAACAGAAAACTTAATGACTTCAACTTAAATTGCATATTAACCTAGAATTTGGGCTACTTAGTAATTAAAACCTTGTGTGCTTTTGAAATTCTTATCAGTTATGTACTTGAAAATTAGACTTTCATTTCATAAAATAAATTTTATTCTGGGATTGAAGTTTGTGGGTAACTTCACTGCAAACCCTCACGAGACAACACTCGTCCACTAGGGTAACCTAGGGGTTTAACGGCTTGTTGCACGTGCTAAGTGTAATCGTAATGCTCTACGAAAGTGAGTATTTATCTTAGTTCATGTATTTATATAATAATAACTTTTGCACTCTAATTTTCTCATTTTCGCACTAAATTGCTAGAGACTAGCAATAAGCTAGTCGGGGGGTGTGATGAGAGCATAAAAGTGCGACCTACATGTCACTAAAATTAGTGCTATTGCTAACGGATAATGATAAATTCACTGGATTAATATTATATTTGGGTTTGACACAGATTATCATAAATTAGAGATAAAATGCACATTGAGTACAAATTTGACTTCAGAAGGATCCCTTCCCAGATCCGATCCGGTTGAAGATCGGGTCGGGTCCGAGTCGGGGTCGGGTCCGAATCGGGTCCAATTTCTGTGCTTTTGGGAAAGAATTTCGGGCAAATCTAATTTGACCATATCATAACTATGAGGTGCTGGGACTTGAAAGACTTGCAATTGACCTCCTGTCAGAACAGATGACCCGTGATGAACTAAGTTCGTCCGTCTACAAGCCAAATTTCATATCACACTATTTTTTTTATCTGACTAATTGGACGGAACTTGGTGTCTCCCAGCTCCCCTCTCAGGAGGGCAAAGAAAGTCCCAGACCTTCTTCCAAAATCCAATTCCATTGCAGAAACTGGCACATGACCCATAGCGAGATCCAAGCGCCCGTTCGAACGCAGCCAACTCTCCATTTCGGCTCATCCCAGTCATCCCGCGCGTCTCCTTCCTTCCCGTGATCCAAGCAAGGCCACATCCTTCCTCTTCAGCCCGCGTCCCCACCTTCCATCCGCGTCGTGCCAGCCACCGTGCCAGCAAGCATCCCGTGTTCCAGCCAATCCGCATCGGATCCCTTCCACGATTGGCTCCTCCCCGTCGATCCCGCTTCCAATCCGGCACCCAAAGAAGGGAAGAGCAGCGATCCCGCGTCCGTGAAGGAAACCCCAGCATCCCGGATGACACGCAGCCCCTCCATTGCAGCCTCCCAGCATCGTGGACGATCCATTCATCCTCCGCAACACCCGATCCCAGCGCATCCTCACCGCACCTCACAGCCATCCACGCCTTCCGCATCAGGCGTCCGGCGATCCCGCATCCGTGGTCTAAAGAAGGAAGTCCTCTAGATGAGCGATCCGCCCAGCAACGGCGTTCTTCACGCGGTGAAAATGCCCAGATCGCCTTCCATATTCACCGCTCTCCAAGTGCTATAAGAAGAGGGGAGAGGCCATCGGCAGAAGGGTGCTCGATTGGGGTGGGAACCAAGAAACAGGGGAGAGAAGGATTCTCGGCTGGTTCAAAAAGGGAGATAAGGGCTCTGTTTTGAGGAGAGAAAAAAAAAAGAAACAGAGGAGGAGCTCTGTTTTCCGAGAAGAAGGAAGAAAAAAAAAATATTTTATTTTTTTTAGTGTTCAACCGAGAGGGGTTACTTGTTCCCTTGTTTTCATTTTCTTTTCTTCTTACTTTTGTAAGCAATTTTCTTTTTATGCAAGCTATTAAATTTTCTTTTATGCAATCGGTGCTCTAGATTTTGTTTAATCTCTGCAATTTATTCTGAAATTCTTAGTTTTAAGATAACTCTGAAATTAATCTTTGCTATTCGACTGGTGATTTTAATTCATATTCTGTCTTTCGAAATCGACACCTACTCTGCATCCAATTTCAATTGCAAAGTTTTCTTTCTTTTCTTTGTTTATTTTTAATTAGAAAACATTCAACATCACCAGCGTAATGTTTTTCTTTCGTTATTCAAAAATCGATTTCAAATCCGAGTGAATGTTTTAATTTTTATGTAACTCCAATCGCCTCCCTATGGATCGACCTCTTACGACCACTATTCTTCAAGTAGAACAGGTAAGAGTAAATTAAATTTGAACTTTGTTTATCGGTTCTAACAACGATCTGTTTAGCGTATTTTTAGATAAATAGGAATCGCACAACAGCATCCTTCCCCAATTGATCATGAAGGAGAAAGCCAAGAGAGCTTAGACGCTCGATCAACTCAATCATGTACAGTACATGATCAGTTACCGAGGTTCCATCTTTCATTCGGGCACTGAAGATGGCACAACTAGTTTTGTGCCTCTCAACGTCGTCAGGAATGCCGAATAATTCATTCAACACTTGAATGATATCTTCTGGCTGCGTATTCTCAAAATGCCTACTAAACTCATCATTTATTGCTGCCAACATGATGCATCGAATAGTGATCCAGTCACTGAGCCACTTTTGATAAGTGTCTCTGGTCGATCTTAATGCATTAGCAATGGGCTGCTTAGGTGCTTAGATCAGTCAACTTGTCATTGTCCAACAATGAGCGAAGTGACAAATTAGTGGCCATCTGCATAAAAAAAAAATTTGGCTATTAGTATATGAATTGACTAAACTCAATGGACTTGGACTTTAGTCTAAAGGTACTCCCACTATTTTATACAAATTGGTAGCCTCTACCTCTAATTTGAAAAATTACTCCTAATTCTTTAGTAGGCACTAGAACCCAATAGATCGCATATAGGCCCGAGTGTGGCTCAGCCAACCCATATGCACCTATGGGTAGGTTCTTAACCAATTGCTTCACCAAGCAACTTCTAGTGATGATTTTGCCCTAGATTTTTCGGCAGGCGTGTGGCGCCTCCACCAAATACCCTAGTCAGGTCCAACCATTAAATGATAGGGTTAAGTCTAATTAACTAATAGACGACCAAGCCCGAGTGTGGCTCGGCTTACCTGACCGCCTATTGAAGGTACATTTAACTCATCATATATTGAATGACAATTCCAATGCTTGATAAGTACCAAGCGTGTGGCGCCTCCAATAATTATCAAAATATTGGACCCATTATCACCCAACTTAATGGGAGGCTATGCCCTAGTTATCCCCATAACCATTTCATTTTAAGGATCTAATAATTTTAGAGGATTTCATAATTAGGATAGATGAGAAGATCCGGTTAGTCTAATTTCTTCCACTGACTTCACTAAATCAGATTAGACTAAAACCGGTTAAGGAGACACCTAAATCAGTCATACTGATTTTACTTAAGGCATGGGCTAATTCAAATTATTAAGTGATCCAATCAAAATGTGATTGACCATGTCGGCCAGATAAGTAAGATCGGTGGAAGGGATATGCCATTAACTCGACAAAGACGAATCAGTGCGAGTAACTCCCAATTAAAAACCACCGGTCGAGTCTGCCAAACTTACCTTAGACATCGATTGGTTAATCAATTTCGATTTGATTACTCAAATAACTCGGGCTACACCACTGAGTCTAAATTAAGTTCCATCTTGGTCTAATCAAAGACATGGACTTGATCCATCTACAACTATTGTAAATTGACCTAGAATTTTCTTGACCTAATCTAGCTACTACTTAATTAGATTTGATCAATTAATTCTATTAGTCCATGTTTGATTCTAACCTTAGGTCTAACCCAATCCTAAGAACTTGATTCAAGCTAACCCATATGCCCAAAGAATTATACAATGTCAATTAATTGAGTTACAATTCTATTTCATAACATTTAATTCTTAATTAAGTTTAGACTTCAGAAAGTTTTGATCATTGCATATTTCTTTTTAATTACATATTAATTTCAATCTTTTAGTTCTTAAAACACATTTTTAAATCTGAGTTTTTGTAATTAATCACATGTAATCAGATTTAATTCATGTTTAAGTCATTATATTTTATGTTCATGCATCACATATACAAACAACATACATCTTATGTATTTATTTTTGCACTTTTATTTTCAGATCTGATTTGTTCATTAAAATCAGATATCATATGAATCGTAAACTTTATTTAGATCTAATCTAAATAATATTATGATTTCAGATTTATTCATGTTACTAATCCTAACACAAACATGCATCATATGCATCCAAAAATTCAGATCTACTTAATCATGCATAATCAGCAATTGAATCAATCATAAAAAGCACTTTAGATCTAATCTAAATATGTTAATGATTTCAGATTTAATTGCAAGAATTAAAACATAAAAGTTTAAACATAAACCAGGCTCTGATACCACTGTAAGTGCATCCTAGGTTCTTCAATGTTTAGCATACTGATTTTTTTTTTTTGAAAACCATGCGTGGAGTGATTGATTAAACCTCTATTTGGTTTTGATGAGCTCAAAGCATTTGAGTATATCTTATGTTATACTAATAAATTCAATCTAGTATTTCTGGCATATATTTGTATATTTTCAATTAAGTACCTCAAGCTTTGGTTCAAAATAAGTTGGACAAGTATTGAACCCTATTTGAACCAAGGGCTGATTCTCAAGTCAACTCCGGAAGATTACGAGTCGACTCCAAATGGTTCAGAGTTTCTGGCACGAGCTCGAGTCGACTCCGATACTCTACGAGTTGACTCCGATTGAGAACAGAAAAAAAGACAGAAAGATGGTTTTCAGACCCTGTCAGCGAGCCGACTCCAAAAGGCTTCGAGTCGACTCCGATGCTTGATGAGTCGACTCCCGATGGTTCTGAGTCGACTCCAAAGGGTAACAGACAGAAAGACAGAACGATGGTTTCTACACCTTGTTACCGAGTCAACTCCAGAAGGTTACGAGTCGACTCCGATATTTGGCGAGTCGACTCTCAGTTATGTCCGAGTCGACTCCCAGAGAAAAGCAAGTCCAAAAGACAGAGAACCATTTTTGGAGACCCTGTGAATGTGTTGACTCCAAGTGTTCCAGAGTTGACTCCCAAGTCAGCCGAGTCAATCCCAACAAAGTGCGAGTCGGCTCCGAGGCAGCTCAGATCAACAGACAGAGGATCGGTTTTTCGGGCTCTGAGAGCTCAGTCGATTCCAAGAGGATCCGAGTCGACTCGAGAGAGAAATGCAGAAAAATAGATCTCTGGAATCCTGAGAACGAGCCGTTTCCAAAATGCTGAGTCATCTCCAGATCTTGGCGAGTCGACTCTAGGTTTGGACCGAGTCGACTCCAGGTTGGGACGACACTTTAATTTAAATCCTAAACAGTGGGCGAGTCGTCTTCAGTAAAGCATGAGTCGACTCCAGCAACAGCCGAGCCGACTCCAGATCGAGCGAGTCGACTCCAACCCCAACGGATACATTGTCAGGAGATGCAGACTGTGCAGAACGGCTACAAATCAGTGTCCAACGGCTATTTTTCAAAAGGGACTGTTTAAATAGCTAGAGTAAACAGTAGTAGATAACAAGAGAGTTACTCTATCTGTGCATTAAGGCATTTCTAACTACCAAGGGTCCATTGAGAGAAAAGACAAGCAAAAGAAGGAAGAAATGCATTCAATTCATTCCTAGAAGTTTTTCCTTCGCATTCAAGGCTCTTCTTCTGACATCAAATCTTCAGTGCACTCAAAGAGGAGACTTAGAGTTCGAGAAGGCCTTTCTTTCTCTTCCAAAATCTGTTTGAGGGCTTCTAACTTTACTCTATTCATATTGATTCATATTTGCTTTTTAAGAAGCTTTTCTTGTATCTTTTTCTAAACTGTTTTTCCTACTTGGTTCAATCAGGAGATTGAATCAAGGGTTGTAAGGTTTCTTGGTGACCCAAGGTTAAAACCAACGGTGTAAGAGTTTGATTGTAATCCCGAAAAAACAATCGGGTGGTTCTAGTCGGTGAGCCTGTGAAAACCGACCGAGTGTGTTGTGATCTCGCAAAAACAACAAGTTGGGTTGTGAACTTGGAAAACAACCAGCTATAATCCTAGGGATTATAGTGAACTTCCAAGTGCGGCTTGGGGAGTGGACGTAGGAACAAGAGTTGTCTCCGAACCATTATAAAGTCTCTTAAGTTTGTATTGATTAATTGTCTCTTCCCCTCTCTCCATTCACTATATTTAGTAATCTATTTAACCTGCTTGCAATAGATTTAATTAATTACTCATTAAGTTTTTAATTTTTCAATAATTAATTAAAACCCAATTCACCCCTCCTCTTGGGTTGTCTCCTTGGGCAACACCATGGCTGAACCTGATCGGGTTGCCTACGTACCCCTTCACAAGGGGGATCAAGCTACACGTAGTTCTTTTTAAGTTTCAAAAATGCAGCAGAAAAATGAATCAAACAATTTAATTCATGCATGCTTACAAGATCAAATCTAGAAATCAGCACATTAAGAACACATAAGATTATGCCGGAATCATTTAAACAATTTGCTAAAACTTTTATGCATGATTAGCTATTAGATCTGAAACTTAAGAACTCTATTCCAATTAATCTCCAAATATTCATCGAATGGATTCTAGAGATATCTCTGTGAGGAGCTCCAAAAGAGGGTAAAATCTCGGAGAATCGGATCTAGACCTTGACACCATAATAAATGATTAATGCTAAATTAATACCTTTTATGATGGATGAAAGTTGTGGATCTGATTCTTGACTTTGCAGCCATTCACACGAAGGCCTCTATAAGAAGAACACGCGAAGCCCTGAAGGATCTTCTTCCGCAACAGTGCTAGTAGCTGCAGAACACTTGAAAGCTGAAATCTGCTCGTCGGGATTCAATCAACTCTTGATCAATCGTCTTGAAGCAGATGGAGATGAGGTTTGTAAAGAAAGTAGAGGACTCAGATCTAATCTTGAATCTCCTAGATATTCACCCTAAAAACCCTATCTAAAATAGAGAAGAAGAGGAGGAGGAGGCGTGTGAGGAAGAAGGCTGCAATGGATGTATTTTCGGTGCCCATGTTTGACCCTTTTTAATGGCCTCCGAATTTTCATTCAAAATTTAAAAATTATCTTCAGAAAACCTCCTTTAGTTGGCGCATGCAATGGAATAGGAACAACCCAAATCAGATTTGAACCAAATCTGATTTAAATTCAAATTTCAAACATATGTGCAAGAGGGGAGGAATTTGAAATCCATGCGGCAGAATTTTTCTTCCTCTTATCGCATATATTTCATTTGAAATTCGAATTTAAATGATTCGTAGGTTCACATGCCAGCTAGAAAAATTATTTGATGGATGAAATCATTTAATATATTGCTTAATGTTTGAATTCAATTCAAACAACAAACAATGTCGCCATGTGTCAAGCAATGGGTCCATGTGCCATGCAATAATTTTGGTTTATTTAAAATTCATAAAATCCAATTCCATGTCACCACTAATTGCCACATCATCTGAACCTAATCCTCTTAGGTTGCACCTAATCAAATTTGGTCAAATCCGGATTAAAACAAAGCAATTTGGTTGAACCCAATCTAATTAGGTCAGACCCTGATTGAGCTCAAATTGAATCCAGTTCAATTTTTGGCTCATCCAAACTCAATCAAATTGAATTAATTACTTTGTGTTGAACCTAATCCAATTAGATCAATCCCCAATTAAGTGCAAATTAATTTAAAATTAATTTGATCAGCTTAAGTCCTTTTTTCTTTTTTTTTTGGTTCCGACCTAATCCAATCAGGTCAAAACCCTGATTGAGCCCAAAGTTGAATCCAATTCAATTTGGCTCATTCTTAGCACAATTACTCAATCAAATTGAGTTTATTAGTAATTTAATTACTAATTAATCCTTCAATAATTACTTTAATTATTTTATAAGATAATTTGCCAATCAAAGTGACCAAATTATCCCTAAATAATTCTTAATCATTCATCAGCCTTCTTGATCAATCAGGAATCTTCTATGCGTGTGACCTCATAGGTTCGAACCTAGGTAGTATAGGAACGACTTCCTACACTAATCGATGTGATCATCTAGTAATGGTACCCGACGTTCGGATAGGCCGAATATATGCAAAGCAAATATCTGGAACCCTAGACTATAGTTACTGTATAATTCAATCCCTTTGACTCCTAATACCAGGATCACTTAGAGCTCACTGTCAACCCTATAATCAGTACATCCATTATGTGATTAACTTTAGATATCCCGTGATTCCTCAGTGGGATTACCCTGGCCAAGGTTTTGCTAAATTAATCACAAGACATTATCTTCTATTTTTAGGAGGGGTCAATTTCATCTTGACTCACAACTGACTACGCAAGTACTTGACTGCGCCCAGTGACCTTCCGTCACTGAATTAGAAATTTAGGTAGTCCGGTACCAAAGTACAGTGAGTTGTTTGCTAGTCACAGATTGCGGTCTTAGGTCAGAGGGTCAAACTTATACCCATATCCACTCGGAACATCTCTTGACAGTAGAGCATTCCGAAATTGGTCATGTTCAGTGAAATGTACTCCTACACTTCACCTGAGTGGCATACCAGTGTCTCCACACTCCTTGGTTAAGAGGACAACCAACGTATATGTCACACAACGACCTAATCTCGATAATGTTGTCGTCCTAGTAACAACATATCATTTGGTCGCGTACAAGTTTAAGGAATCAAAGATAAATCCTCCTTTATCATAATATAAGTCCTAAGGACTTCATCATATAAGAGTTCATTTGAAGATGAAATGATGAATAATACCATATAACACTTTATTAATTTATCAATTCATTTACAAAATTCAATTATCAATATTCTGACGATTGACATTTAGGATACAAATTCCAACAATCATGCCCCTTCATCAAGAGACATGTGGATGAGATGTGTCCCTTTAACATGCATTCGTACACCATCTATAAAAGGAAAACCATTCCACCGTATTTCTTCATCCCGATTCCAACTCCACCGCATTCTCTCTCCCTTATCCTTTCTTTCTTACAAGGCTTTGTCTCTTTCTAGCATTGCTTCTAGGGTGTCCTAATCCAAGACAAGGTGGTCTTCTTTACGACAAAAGGATTAGAAGTGATTTTAGAAAGAAGAAGAAAATTAGAAAGGAAGGAAAGCAAGCCATTAGAATTCTTTGGAAGAATTCTGCATTAAGAATCAAAGTTTTTGGAGCTAAAGTCTTGAATCAAGTTTTCGTGTGGATCACCATTGGAGGGCGGACACTTGGACGCGTCATGGAGATCATTCACATTGGATTAGCGTTAGAGGTATTCTTCTATTCTACATTTATATTTATATATTATTTGATTGTCACCATTATGGTGATCTAGGCTTATAAGGGTTTCATGTTAAGAAACTTTATTAAGAAATTTTTAAAATTCCTAGCTTCCGCTCCCCTTATATGACATGCTAAAACCCTACAGCTCGGGCCAAGAGCTCAGCATAATCCTTCGAGAACCTCTTCTCTAGAGAGCAGAGGAATCGAGATTTTTTCAGTTTGCTCCTAATGGAAAATATGGCGACCAAGTGGTTCAAGTTGCAGATCTATAAAGTGGCGGTGTTCAAGTGGTTGGCGTAGTCTTGCAGGGATATATCCTCTCTCTATCTTGATGGTAAAGAGAGTGCCGTGTTGCCCAAGGTGACAAGCCAAGAGGGGGGGGGGGTGAATTGGTTTCTCTTAATTTTTACTATCTTACTTTAGTCAATTGATGAGTGAGTGAAATTAGAACAATGCACAATACAAACACACAAGAAGTATAATGGTTCGGTGCTCTCCTAAGCACCTACATCCACTCCCCAAGCGACCCTTTGGAAATTCACTATAATTCCGCGGATTACAGTTGGATTGTTTTTCGGGCTCACAATCCAAAAACCTTTACACTTTGGTTTTTTGGGATCACCAAGAACTTATATTGGTTTTACGGGCTCACCAACGAACTTTCATAATTGATTTTACGGGTTCACCAATAAACCTACACCATTGGTTTTACGGGCTCACCAACAAACCTTTACAAGGTGATTAAAAAGAAAGAAGAATGTTGAAACACCTAGATGAGCAACTATAACATTTATAAGCTACAAAGAAGAGTTTAGAGAATAGTTATCGCTTGATGAAACTTCTCTCTTCTTTGTCAGGAATGCTTCACTCTTCAAAGGTGGATGGAGCTCTTAATATCTCTTGGAATCTGCTCAACCACTTCCTTTTGACTCTTGAATGAAGCACTTGGATGAAGAAGATTAAGGCACTTGTCTTTCTTATGTAAGCTTTGATATTTTGCAAAAGGATGTTTTCTCTGATGAATAGTGTCACTTTAAATAGTTTCCTTCATCCATTGGACAAGCCCCAATGGTTAGAATTCAAAAACTAGCCGTTACTCACTGTTGGAAGGTCTGAAAGTACTTCTGCAGAACTAGTCGTTATGCTTCTGCCCGTGCTTGTGTCGACTCAACTTTTACTGGGGTCGACCCTCTCAGAAACTACAAAACCTTGTATTTCAGCCTTCCTTCATTTGGGTCGACTCAACTTCCACTTGGGTCGACCCTCTCAGGATTTCTAGAGAACCTATTTTTGAATGTCATTGCCTTTGGGTCGACTCATGTCAACTTGGGGTCGACTCAAGTTTGGGTCGACTCAAGTTTCATTTGGGTCGACCCTCTCAGGGTTTCCAGAGAACTGTTTTCTTGAGGCTTGAGGATTGGGTCGACTCATCCTTTGCTTGGGTCGACCCAAGTACTGTTCATCCGTGCCATTTTTGCAGAAGTGTGCCAGATAGTTTCTTGATGTGCCGGGGTCGACTCAATCAATCTTGGGGTCGACTCAATCCACACTTTGCTGCAACTTAAGGTTAGATTCATCCATATAATTAATGAAATAAACTTTAAACAATTTTGAATATATGTCATGGTAGTGCTACATACTCCAAACAATGAAAATTACTATTGTCCACTTAAGAATATGTTTCACTTGAAACTTTGCCGAATTAGAATTTAGAATTCACTATCCCTTTTCTATCGCAAATTTTATCTCATTAATAATCATTGAAATATATCTTAATCTCATTATACTAATGTATCGAGAGTGACGGACTTATTAATGATGTATCGAATTAACTTGTAACATACTCTTAATCATTGTATTAATCATCAAAATACCACTATTATCCTCAATCTCTTCCTTTTTGATGATTACAAAATATTGAGTATGATCAAATTGATACTTATCTTAAAATTAGTTTTAGAAGGGCTTAAGTTGCTGAATTTCAGCTTTTCAAATATGAGAGTGAAGTCTCCCCCTATTTCATCCAAATATTGCCAATTTGAACTTTTGATCTTCTCCCCCTTTCTTTTATACTTGATTAAATATGACACTTCAAAAATTTGAGATACCGAAAGAATTTCAGATTATGTATCGAGGTATGAGAAGTATGTGCCAAATTCTGAAATTCTATTTAAATGTTAGACTTTAACATTTTCATTGTTACAAATTGCTCCCTCTTAAATGTATACCCTTTTCTATTATAATTTTCAACTTGTTTGTCATCTTATTTCTCTTTTCTTGCTTCTCCCCCTTTTTGTTATCATCAAATAGGTGCATGGGAATAAATAAGTAGACACAATTATTAACAAACATTTCAGTTTCATTGATCAAAATGGAACATTGCAGTACAATAATGCCAAAACAAAACAAATACAATGTTCCTCAATCAAAGTACAAAGTACATGATCAACACAAAATACATATAAGAACTAGATACATATCCTAGGCTCTAATCATAATGCTAATGATAAGTGCTGAATAATTTATAATTTAGTTATCTTTTCATAGCACTTATCAATGTTCTTAAACTAATAAATACATACTTTACCATGAAATTGAATAAACATTGAAATAAATTTAAAATATGGTAAGAGGTAAATAATTCTTTTCTCAAAACATACTTTGAACTTGTCTCTCTCCTGGTTGTAATCTTTCATGAAAACATATAAGGAGGAGATTGTGTTGACCCGGTTTAGTAACCTGATGGAGTTGTAATCAAGCTAAGGCTATGATTAAATAGGTTTTGGTCCTGATTAGATTGAAAGTTATAATTGTATGGAAAATATTTGATTAACCCTTGTTATTAAGTCACGGTCCTGCTTTTAGCCTTGTGGAGTCCGGTCTGAAGTTGTTTAGCAAGAACTAAATTTAAACGACATTGGGCTCGAGAGTAAGTTCACGCAAATCAACGATCATGACCCACCTCAAACCCAAAGTCAATTCCCAACCAATTCCTTACCTGCCTTCATATAAAATTTATAAATTTAAAACAAAAAAAGAAAATAATGAATATAATAAAATAAATAAAAATAATTTCGGGAAGAATCACTGAATTCACTGTTCATATGAACAGTGTCCCGTAAAAACACTGTTCATATGAACAGTGTTACAAAAAATATATATATATATTTAATAACAAATGAGTTCACTGTTTATCTTCTTCCCCCCCTCCCCCGCAGTGCATCACGGCCGAGATTCCCGTCGATTCTCCCGTTCCAGCCACGAGATGGCGTCGTCTAAGAAATCCTCCATGCGGTGCAGCCAACCTTCCGTTCCTCCGCCTGCGCCTCCGCCTCCGCACAACGGCCATTCGGAGTGATCCTTCCAGCCGCATCAACCGCATGCCATCCGCCGCCCGTTCCACCTCCCAGCAGCCGGAAATCACTCCTCCATGATCAACGCTTCCAGCATCCCATGAAATCAAGCATCCAGCCGTCCCCTCTCCGCCCGTGACGCATCCGGAGCCAATCCCCCACTTCCGCGATTCAAAGCTCAATTTCCTGCAAGCATCCGAGCATCCGAGATAGTCTCCGCATCCTCCCAGCTTCTTCCAATCCATTTGCAGCCGCAACCATTCCGGGATACGATCACAGCTCCTTCCATTTCCAGGGAACCCAGCAACCACCGTGGTTGCCCGTGATTTCCCTTCGCATCCCGAATCAGCCAGCCATCCGCCAGGAAGCGTATCATCGCCTCCCCCGCCTCCGCCTCGTCCGTTTCCGTGATCAGCGCCCAGCGATTCCACGGCCGTTTCGATCCTCAGTCGGCTGCAAGGGGTGGGGAAGTCCTATATAGGGGGCCACAGTTGGAAGAAAAAGGGGAAGCTCGGTTGAGAAGAAGAAACAGGGGAGACCCCTGTTTCGGTGAAGAAAAGAAGCCACCAACCGAAAGAAAAGAGAGAAAAAGAAATAAAAAAAGAGAGAAAAAGGGGAGGAAAGAGAATAGTTTTGATATTTTGGGAATAATGGGAGTTGATCAATTTCATTTGAAGATGGGAGGTCGTCCGGAAGCCATGCTTGGCTAAACATCCAATCTAGGGCTGGATGAAGCCCTAGCAATGTATCAGGGCATTGTGGTTCTTATTTTTTTTTATTATTTTGGAGCTTGTTTAAATTCTTATCTTCATTGAAATATTTCTTTTATGATGTTTAAACCTTGAGCATGCCATTTACTATTCGTGTTTGCTAAAGTAGTCTAAGATGATCCATGCCTAGGAAGATGAGGTGTACTGCACCCTAGATTAGCATACTTAGGTAGACACTTCATGCTACACCGAAGATGGATCTTCCTAACACTCTTTATATTTTTATTTTAAAAGGCTTGTAGCCAAAATTGCATGCCTCTCCAAAAGACAAAAATTAAGAACACAATCCTTGATGCAATGCTATGTGGTGGATTCTAAACCCTAGATCTATTTACTTTGATAAATTTCAATTCGTACTCATAGATTAATTTAGTTAAATCAAGTTAGCACATCCTTCTTCTTGATTTATTTTTAAAAGAAAAATAACTTATTCTTCAATCACTGTGGACCGACACCCATAATCACTATCCTACAGGATACGTGCTATTGCGTGGTTTATTTTTGAAATTGAAAAGAACCGATCAGCTAATATCAGCCTAGGGAGTATCTAATAGCTGTGATCTAGTCCTCATCCTCCTAGCATAAGTGGCGAGGGGAGGTCGAGCCTGATGGGACTGAGTCTGGCGTGGAGCTCGGTGAGCTGGATGACTCTGTGCCAAAATCTTTAACTCAGCTGCCTGAGGCACAGATGGTCCATGAACCTCTCTCTCTCTCCGTAGAGCTCCTACCTGCTCTCTAAGATCGCTAATCTCAGTAGTCATAATATCCAATCTGCTCGTCAGTCCATCAGTGATAGTCCTCGCCTGAGCTGACATAAGCTCAGTCATCCTACTCCAAAACTCATCTGTGTATCCCGCAAGAACAGATGACGAAGGTCCAGCCTCTGAAGGTGCTGTAGGATGATCCGTAGGCTCCTCATCCTCAGGGATGGGGTCTCCAATCTCTGGTGCATCACCCTCTGGTGCATCACCCTGAATCCCAGCTCCTGCACGTACCCACTACCCGTTCACCTTCTCATAACCCATGCGAATAAGGGATCGTGCAATGTATGTGTCAGTAAATAGTAGATGCCTGGAGATCTCTTCCTCTACTGATATGTCATGCTGTCGGAAGATCAGGGTGAGTATCATACCATAAGGCAGGGAGACTCTCGAATTGCATATGACCTTTCTCATCTGCCTGAGTATCATAGCTGGGAGGTTCAGGGGAATGCCCTGAATAATGTGCTCCATGACGACCAGGTCTCGCTCAAAAATGAGATCAAATCTCTCGCTTTTCGGAAACAAAATCCGACCTATGAAGTTGTGCAACAACCTCATTTCAGCTGAAAGAGTGCTTGCTATTACATTTTCTGAATAATCAAAGTCTTCATTCTCAAGAATCAACTGCAAGGCTCTCAA
Organism: Phoenix dactylifera; assembly: GCF_051530095.1. Classification (NCBI taxonomy): domain Eukaryota; kingdom Viridiplantae; phylum Streptophyta; class Magnoliopsida; order Arecales; family Arecaceae; genus Phoenix; species Phoenix dactylifera. The sequence continues at coordinate 6,176,209 of NC_143202.1, forward strand.
CTTATTTTCGGGCTTTTCTGGAGTGGCACCTTCGCAGGGGAGATGAAGCAACTCACGTAAACTCTCTTCAGAAATCCTAACCCTTACTCCTCGGACTTCAGATATAAGCCCTCCCATTCCAGTTTTCAGGAAGGCATAGAACTCACGAACCAATCCTGGGTAGATCACCACATCTAGGGAGCAAAGATACTCCCATCCTTGCCTTCGGATCCAATCACCCAACCGAAACCCTTCTTGATCCAAAAACTCGGAGTGGATCCTTCTTCCCGTGGTAACCGGTCTCCCCGCAAATTTTGCAAGTTGGACTGAAGGGGAGGGAGAAGGAGGAGGCTCTACACGTGTCTCACCTTGTGGAGACACTGTAGAAGGCTCTGTAGCATCTCTTTCAACACGGGTGGTCCGTGAAACCCTCCCGGATCGCTTGGCTACGGCTTTCTTGGGTCCCATTTCTTCAAGATCTTGATCTAACGGCTTGGGGAAGCTTCCTTCTACTGTTTAGAGATGATTGGAAGAGATTTGAGAGTGGGGAATAGGGTTTTTGGAAGAGAACAAAGTGAAAACAGTGCCCTAGATTGCTCACGGGTCTTCCTTTTAATAGTGGGGTCCCGTCGTTGGGTCGACCCTAGATTTTTCTTAGGTCGACTCAACATTGGGTCGACCCTAGTTCAGAAATTTTTCTTTCTCTTCCTTTTCCCTTTTAAAAATTTTTCTTTCTTCCAATCCTTACAAATTCTTACTGGGACAATGATACATGAGTAAGGAATCCATAGATGACTAGTTTGACTAATGTTTCATGGGTTTTTAGAAATGGGAGGAGAGTATCATGAGACAGCTTGCTCCTTTTTATATCTCCTCAATCAAAAGGATCGCATATGCCTAATTCCTTCCTAAGCATGCAAAATTTATCTTCACTCAAAGATTTTGTGAATATGTCAGCTAATTGTTTCTCAGTACATACATGCTCAATACATATGTTTCCATTTTGCACATGATCTCTAATAAAATGATACTTATTTCAATGTGTTTGGCTTTAGAGTGCTGAACCGGATTTTTAGTAAGGTTGATGGCACTAGTATTATCACACTTTATAGGAATGTTATCTAGTTTAACTCCATAGTCCTCTAGTTGTTGCTTAAGCCATAGTACTTGAGCACAACAACTCCCGGCAGCTATATATTCAGCTTCAGCCGTTGATAGTGCTACTGAATTCTGCTTTTTGCTAAACCATGATACTAAGTTATTTCCTAAAAATTGACATGTTCCACTAGTGCTCTTCCTATCTAATTTGCATCCAGCAAAATCTGCATCTGAGTAGGCAAGCAAATCTAGACAGGAGTCTCTTAAGTACCATAATCCTATGTTTGTAGTTCCTTTTAAATATCTAAGAATTCTTTTAACAGCACTTAAATGTGACTCCTTAGGATCTGATTGGTATCTAGCACATATTTCCACACTAAACACTATGTCTGGTCTACTAGCAGTAAGGTAGAGTAAAGATCCAATTAAGCCTCTATGAAGCTTCATATCTATACTTTTTCCTTTCTCATCTTTGTCTAGCTTACTAGTGGGATTCATTGGGGTGCCTATTCCCTTGTGATTTTCATTTCCAAACTTCTTTAATATTTCCTTTGTATACTTAGTTTGATGAATGAAAATACCTTCTTTGGTTTGCTTGATTTGTAATCCGAGAAAAAAACTTAGTTCTCCCATCAAACTCATCTCGAATTCTCCATGCATTAAATTAGCAAACTCTTTGCAAAGATTATCATTAGTGGCACCAAAGATTATGTCATCTACATATATTTGTACCACTAGCAGATTTTTGTCTTTTTTTTTGAAAAAAAGTGTTTTATATACATTTTCTCTACTGAAGTCATTATTTAGTATAAATTTGCTTAGTCGATCATACCAAGCCCTAGGTGCTTTCTTCAATTCATATAATGCCTTATGTAGTCTAAACACATGATTTGGCAATTCATGATTCTCAAAACTAGGAGGTTGCTCTACATATACTTCTTCCTCTATAAAACCGTTTAAGAAGGCACTTTTTACATCCATTTGATACAATTTGAAATCCATGAAATATGCAAAAGCTAGAAGTAATCTAATAGCCTCTAATCTAGCTACAGGAGCAAATGTTTTCTCAAAATCTATTCCTTCTTCTTGATTGTATTCCTTAGCTACAAGTCTAGCTTTATTTCTTATAACTACCACATTTTCATCTAATTTATTTCTAAAGATCCATTTTCCAATTATAGAGTTATGCTTTGGTCTCTCAGTTAATGTCCATACATTACTTCTTTTGAATTGATTTAATTCTTCTTGCATAGCATTTATCCAATTGGTATCTTTTTCAGCTTCTTTATAAGTCTTAGGTTCTAACTGTGAAACAAAAGCAAGATAATCATTTAAATTTCTAAGAGAGGATCGAGTTCCTACCCCTTGAGATGGATCACCAATGATTAAGTCTTTAGGGTGTCCATATGCATACCTCCATTCCTTTGGCAAGTCTTGAGATTGTGGTGGCAAGTGATCATTTTTCTTATCTTGATTTGGCACGTCATCAAGATTCAATTTTTCAAAGTTAATAATTTTTGCATCATCATCAAGGATATCTTCTTTCCTAGCAGACTCACTATCAGACTCATCAAATATGATATTAACTGACTCTTCGACTACAAAAGTTCTTTTATTAAACACTCTGTATGCCCTGCTAGATGTGGAGTATCCTAAGAAGATACCTTCATCTGACTTGGCATCAAATTTACTTAGATCCTCCTTGCCATTGTTTAAAATGAAACATCTACATCCAAATACTCTAAGATATTTAGCGGTAGATTTCTTATTCTTCAAAAGTTCATAAGGAGTTTTCTTGGTTATAGGTCATATTAAAACCCGATTTAGAATATGGCAAGCAGTGCTTATAGCTTCAGCCCAAAAGTACTTTGGAAGATTTGACTCGCACAACATCGTGCGTGCCATTTCTGCCAAGGTCCTATTTTTTCTTTCAACAATCCCATTTTGTTGAGGCATTCTAGGTGCTGAAAATTGATGTGAGATACCATTTTCATTACAAAATTCTTCAAAGTGTTGATTTTCAAATTCAGTTCCATGATCACTTCGAATTGCTATTAAGGTGAGCTTCTTTTCATTTATGATATTATTATAATATTTCAAGAATGCTGAAAATGCTTAATTCTTATGTGCCAAAAATGAAACCCATGTATATCTTGAAAAATCATCTACTATAACTAGTCCATACTTCTTCCCTCCTAGGCTCGCAGTTCTAGTGGATCCAAATAGATCCATATGTATGAGTTCAAAAGGCCTAGTTGTTGATACTATATTCTTTGATTTGAAGGATGATTTTGTTTGTTTTCCTAAAGAGCATGGTCCACAAATTTTGTCCTTTTCAAAGATCAATTTTGGTACATCTTTTATTAATTCCTTCTTGACTAGTTTTGATATTAAATCCATACTAGCATGTCCTAGTCTACGATGCCAAAGCCAACTTGTTTCATTTTTCTTTTCTTCATTAGTAATTAAACATAATCCATTTTTCTTGCCTAATTCATGAAGATCTACCATGTAAATATTTCTTTGCCTTTGTCCTATAAGTACAATGCTATTATCTTTAGGATTTGTGATTATGCATACTGATGCTTCAAATGTGACTTTAAACCCTTTTCACAAAATTGACTTATGCTAAGTAGGTTATGTTTCAAACCATTAACTAATAAGACATTTTCTATGAAGGTAGATGGAGTAATGAAAATTTTACCCTTTCCAATGATATACCCTTTTCCATTGTCTCCATAGGTTACTACTCCACCCTTCTTAGACTCCAAGGTGACAAATTGGTCTACGTCACCGGTCATGTGTCTTGAACAGCTGCTATCTAGATACCATCGTTTATCCACCTTATTAGCTACAAGACACCCCTGCAATCAAGATCAAGAATGAGCTTTAGGTACCCAAACTATGTTGGGTCCTTTAGGGTTAGTACTTGATGTTCCTTTTGGAACCCAAACTTTCTTGGATTTAAGCTTATAATTATTACTCAATTTGTTGTAGCTAGACTTTCTATAGTTACATTCATATGCTTTATGTCCTAATTTATTGCAACAATGACAAGTTATATTTTCATTTTTAGCTTTTACAAATATGTTCTTTAAGTATTTTTGTTTTCTATTTGTTTTATATCCTAATCCAGCTTTATTATATACAGCTTTTTGACTATCAAGAATCATATTTAATTTGGTTGAGCTAAGTGTAAACTTGTCTACTAAGGATTTATATTTTTCAGCATCTTCTTTTAACTTGAAATTTTCAGCAATTAGATTTTTGGTTTCATTTGTGAGTCTCCTACTTAATGTTTCATAGTTATTAGATAGTTTCAGCTTATCTTTGATAAGAGATTGATTTTCTTCTTTTAGAACTTTATTTTTATTGATCAGTTTTTTGTGTTCTTCCATGAGTTCTAAAAATGCATCATGTAATTCATCAACAGTAAAATCATATTCAAGTTCAGAATCTACCTCATCGTCATTGGCCATATGGCAGATTTGGGCCGTCTCTTGATGATCTTCCTCTTCCGAACTTGACTCCTTACTTTCACTCCATTCAGCCATGAAGTTCTTCTTCTTAAGTTTTCTTGCCATCCACTTTAATTCTGGGCAATCTATCTTGAAATGCCCGGGCTTGTTACACTCATAACAAATTGGTGTTTTCTTTTCTTTCTCTTTGTCCTTACCCTTTTCTTTGCTTGAGCTATCTTTGAAGAAGGGTTTCTTTTTATGAAATCTCTTCTTACCTCTCATAAATTTTCTGAATTTTCTTCCAAGCATAGCCATTCCTTCTTCATCAAATTCATCATCATCATCAGATTCTTCCGATTCAGTTTCTTGTTTTGGAGTGGTAGACTTTAGGGCAATGGTCTTTCTTCTCTTGACCTCATCTTCTGAATTTTGCCTCATGGTCAACTCATGGGTCATGAGTGATCCTAGAAGTTCCTCCAATTGCAGTGTATTGAGGTCCTTTGCTTTCTGAATTGCGGTTATCTTTGCCTCCCAAACTCTTGGTAGAGACCTGAGAATTTTTCGCACCAATTCAGAGTTAGTATAAGACTTTCCTAGACTCTTTAGCCCATTTATGATTTCCGTGAAACGAGTAAACATTTCAGTTATGGACTCAGTGGATTCTATTTTAAACAACTCATACTTATGTACTAATATGTTTATTTTTGACTCCTTAACTTGATTAGTTTCTTCATGTGTGACCTCAAGTTTATCCCAAATTTCTTTTGCAGAGATGCATGTAGATATTCTATTGAATTCACTTACATCTAGTGAACAGTAAAGTACATTTATTGCTTTAGCATTTAATTGTGCTAGTCTTCTATCATTCTCATTCCAATCCATTTCTGGTTGGAGAATGATAGTGCCCTCTATACTAATTGTGGGTGTGTGAGGTCCTCTAGTTATAATATACCACAATTCATAGTCTAGAGCTTGAATGAATATCCTCATCCTAGCTTTCCAGTATGTGTAATTAGAGCCATTAAATAGAGGAGGTCTATTTGTGGATTGCCCCTCACTCATAGAATATCCTACTTGGGTTGTCATGATCTTTGTCTTTTGATTGTGAGATCAACAAATACTATATGAGCACCTCGCTCTGATACCACTTGTTGCCCAAGGTGACAAGCCAAGAAGGGGGGGGGGGTGAATTGGTTTCTCTTAATTTTTACTATCTTACTTTAGTCAATTGATGAGTGAGTAAAATTAGAACAATGCACAATACAAACACACAAGAAGTATAGTGATTCGGTGCTCTCCTAAGCACCAACGTCCACTCCCCAAGCGACCCCTTGGGAATTCACTATAATCCCGCGGATTACAGTTGGATTGTTTTTCGGGCTCACAATCCAAAAACCTTTACACTTTGGTTTTCCGGGATCACCAAGAACCTATGTTGGTTTTACGGGCTCACCAACGAACCTTCACAATTGGTTTTACGGGTTCACCAATAAACCTACACCGTTGGTTTTACGGGCTCACCAACAAACCTTTACAAGATGATTAAAAAGAAAGAAAAATGTTGAAACTCCTAGATGAGTAAATATAACATTATAAGCTACAAAGAAGAGTTTAGAGAATAGTTATCGCTTGATGAAACTTCTCTCTTCTTTGTCAGGAATGCTTCACTCTTCAAAGGTAGATGGAGCTCTTAATATCTCTTGGAATCTGCTCAACCACTTTCTTTTGACTCTTGAATCAAGCACTTGGATAAAGAAGATTAGGGCACTTGTCTTTCTTGTGTAAGCTTTAATATTTTGCAAAAGGATGTTTTCTCTGATGAATAGTGTCACTTTAAATAGTTTCCTTCATCCATTGGACAAGCCCCAATGGTTAGAATTCAAAAACTAGCCGTTACTCACTGTTGGAAGGTCTGAAAGTACTTCTGCAGAACTAGCCGTTATCCTTCTGCCCGTGCTTGGGTCGACTCAACTTTTACTGGGGTCGACCCAACTTTCACTTGGGTCGACTCAAGCATCAATGGGGTCGACCCTCTCAGAAACCACATAACCTTGTATTTCAGCCTTCCTTCACTTGGGTCGACTCAACACTTTTTGGGTCGACTCAAGGTTCAGTTGGGTCGACTCAACTTCCACTTGGGTCGACCCTCTCAGGGTTTCCAGAGAACCTATTTTTGAATGTCATTGCCTTTGGGTTGACTCATGTTAACTTGGGGTCGACTCAAGTTTCATTTGGGTCGACCCTCTCAGGGTTTCTAGAGAACTGTTTTCTTGAGGCTTGAGGATTGGGTCGACTTATCCTTTGCTTGGGTCAACCCAAGTACTGTTCATCCGTGTCATTTTTGCAGAAGTGTGCTAGATGGTTTCTTGATGTGCTGGGGTCGACTCAATCAATCTTGGGGTCGACTCAATCCACACTTTGCTGCAACTTAAGGTTAGATTCATCCATATAATCAATGAAATAAACTTTAAACAATTTTGAATATATGTCATGGTAGTGCTACATACTCCAAACAATGAAAATTACTATTGTCCACTTAAGAATATGTTTCACTTGAAACTTTGCCGAATTAGAATTTAGAATTCACTATCCCTTTCCTATCGCAAATTTTATCTCATTAATAATCATTGAAATACATCTTAATCTCATTATACTAATGTATCGAGAGTGACGGACTTATTAATGATGTATCGAATTAACTTGTAACATACTCTTAATCATTGTATTAATCATCAAAATACCACTATTATCCTCAATCTCCCCCTTTTTGATGATTACAAAATATTGAGTATGATCAAATTGATACTTATCTTAAAATTAGTTTTAGAAGGGCTTAAGTTGCTGAATTTCAGCTTTTCAAATATGAGAGTGAAGTCTCCCCCTATTTCATCCAAATGTTGCCAATTTGAACTTTTGATCTTCTCCCCCTTTCTTTTATACTTGATTAAATATGACACTTCAAAAATTTGAGATACCGAAAGAATTTCAGATTATGTATCGAGGTATGAGAAGTATGTGCCAAATTCTGAAATTCTATGTGCCAAATTCTGAAATTCTATTTAAATATTAGACTTTAACATTTTCATTGTTACAAATTGCTCCCCCTTAAATGTATACCCTTTTCTATTATAATTTTCAACTTGTTTGTCAACTTATTTCTCTTTTCTTGCTTCTCCCCCTTTTCGTTATCATCAAATAGGTGCATGGGAATAAATAAGTAGACACAATTATTAACAAACATTTCAGTTTCATTGATCAAAATGGAACATTGCAGTACAATAATGCCAAAACAAAACAAATACAATGTTCCTCAATCAAAGTACAAAGTACATGATCAACACAAAATACATATAAGAACAAGATACATATCCTAGGCTCTAATCATAATGCTAATGATAAGTGCTGAATAATTTATAATTTAGTTATCTTTTCATAGCACTTATCAATATTCTTAAACTAATAAATACATACTTTACCATGAAATTGAATAAACATTGAAATAAATTTAAAATATGGTAAGAGGTAAATAATTCTTTTCTCAAAACATACTTTGAACTTGTCTCTCTCCTGGTTGTAATCTTTCATGAAAACATATAAGGAGGAGATTGTGTTGACCCGGTTTAGTAACCTGATAGAGTTATAATCAAGCTAAGGCTATGATTAAATAGGTTTTGGTCCTGATTAGATTGAAAGTTATAATTGTATGGAAAATATTTGATTAACCCTTGTTATTAAGTCACGGTCCTGCTTTTAGCCTTGTGGAGTCCGGTCTGAAGTTGTTTAGCAAGAATTAAATTTAAACGACATTGGGCTCGAGAGTAAGTTCACGCAAATCAACGATCATGACCCACCTCAAACCCAAAGTCAATTCCCAACCAATTCCTTACCTGCCTTCATATAAAATTTATAAATTTAAAACAAAAAAAAGAAAATAATGAATATAATAAAATAAATAAAAATAATTTCGGGAAGAATCACTGAATTCACTGTTCATATGAACAGTGTCCCGTAAAAACACTGTTCATATGAACAGCGTTAAATATATATATATATATAATAACAAATGAGTTCACTATTTATCTTCTTCCCCCCCTCCCCCGCAGTGCATCACGGCCGAGATTCCCGTCGATTCTCCCGTTCCAGCCACGAGATGGCGTCGTCTAAGAAATCCTCCACGCGGTGCAGCCAACCTTCCGTTCCTCCGCCTGCGCCTCCGCCTCCGCACAACGGCCATTCGGAGCGATCCTCCCAGCCGCATCAACCGCATGCCATCCGCCGCCAGTTCCACCTCCCAGCAGCCGGAAATCACTCCTCCATGATCAACGCTTCCAGCATCCCATGAAATCAAGCATCCAGCCGTCTCCCTCTCCGCCCGTGACGCATCCGGAGCAAATCCCCTGCTTCCGCGATTCAAAGCTCAATTTCCTACAAGCATCCGAACATCCGAGATAGTCTCTGCATCCTCCCAGCTTCTTCCAATCCATTTGCAGCCGCAACCATTCCGGGATACGATCACAGCTCCTTCCATTTCCAGGGATTCCAGCACCCACCATGGTTGCCCGTGATTTCCCTTCGCATCCCGAATCAGCCAGCCATCCGCCAGGAAGCGCATCATCGCCTCCCCCGCCTCCGCCTCGTCCGTTTCCGTGATCAGCGCCCAGCGATTCCACGGCCGTTTCGATCCTCAGTCGGCTGCAAGGGGTGGGGAAGTCCTATATAGGGGGCCACAGTTGGAAGAAAAAGGGGGAGCTCGGTTGAGAAGAAGAAACAGGGGAGACCCCTGTTTCGGTGAAGAAAAGAAGCCACCAGCCGAAAGAAAAGAGAGAAAAAGAAATAAAAAAAGAGAGAAAAAGGGGAGGAAAGAGAATAGTTTTGATATTTTGGGAATAATGGGAGTTGATCAATTTCATTTGAAGATGGGAGGTCATCCGGAAGCCATGCTTGGCTAAACATCCAATCTAGGGCTGGATGAAGCCCTAGCAATGTATCAGGGCATTGTGGTTCTTATTTTTTTTATTATTTTGGAGCTTGTTTAAATTCTTATCTTCAATGAAATATTTCTTTTATGATGTTTAAACCTTGAGCATGCCATTTACTATTCGTGTTTGCTAAAGTAGTCTAAGATGATCCATGCCTAGGAAGATGAGGTGTACTGCATCCTAGATTAGCATACTTAGGTAGACACTTCATGCTACACCGAAAATGGATCTTCCTAACACTCTTTATATTTTTATTTTAAAAGGCTTGTAGCCAAAATTGCATGCCTCTCCAAAAGATAAAAATTAAGAACACAATCCTTGATGCAATGCTATGTGGTGGATTCCAAACCCTAGATCTATTTACTTTGATAAATTTCAATTCGTACTCATAGATTAATTTAGTTAAATCAAGTTAGCACATCCTTCTTCTTGATTTATTTTTAAAAGAAAAATAACTTATTCTTCAATCCCTGTGGACCGACACCCGTAATCACTATCCTACAGGATACGTGCTATTGCGTGAATTATTTTTGAAATTAAAAAGAACCGATCAATTTTTGGCGCCGTTGCCGGGGATTGCTTGCATAGTTTTTTTTCCTATCATTAAAAAAAAAATTAATTAATTAAAAAAATATATAAAAAAATATATAAAAAAATTATTTTCTATTATTGTATTTTTTTTGTCTCCTTTTCCTCTTCTACTAATTTTTTTTTTAATTTTTTTTTTGGTCTTATTTGATCAGGAATCGGAGAGGAGATCTGGGCTATCAAAAAGGAATGCTTTAGAGGTTTGCTTAAAAAAATTTTAAATTGCTGGAAAAATTCTCTTTGGTAACCTCTAAACCTTTCTTATTTAAATTAATTATTAGCTTGAAATTTTATGGTGATTGTTTGATTTTAATTTTAGCAAAAGTGTGAATGTATGCTTGATACACATACACAAATTAATCCGCACATAGTAAGGGCAATCACCCCAACAAGATAAGAGCTGGATTTCATCACCGGATTCTTGCCCAACTTAGGTGAACTCAATCTCACATAGTGTCACTTTAATTAAAATCAATTAAACATTGGCTCCTAGGGACATTCGAGCTCAATAGGACGAAGATTACCGAAAGTTGCACCAATTTCGCTCTATGGCTTAGTTGATGTCTAGGCAAGCTTTGTCCCTATAAGGAAGACAGTTCATCTGTTCGAGGCAAGTGGGTTTTAAGTGGGACCTTTGCGAACGCATCGTGACCCCTCCACTTACCTGGGAGCTTACCTGGTCAACTCGGTTCATTAGACCGGATTGGAGGCTTAGGTGCCCTCTTCAAACCAGTTAGGAGCTGTCTAGTGATTTTAGGACAAAGATTAGGATTGATATGCTTTTCTCTTTTATTGCATGCTTGATTGATCGAGTACTAGTGTATGCATGGTAGTCGTTCTAGAGTACAAAACCTATTACCTTTTGACCCTGAAATAGAACGAACCCTTAGGAACATTCGAGCTAAGATCAAAACATTAGGATCATCCCCACCTCTTAAGATGGCTGAAGAACAACCCAAACTCCTGAGGGAGTACTTTACTCTCACTATTTACACTTTTCCATCTTGCATTCGATTACCTGAGGTAGCAGCTGTACAATATGAAATAAAGTCTAGTGTGATCCAAATGCTTCCATCTTTTTATGGGCTCACCAACGAAGACCCATACAAATATTTAGATGAATTTCTTGAGATTTGCACCACTGTCAAGATTCAGAACTTCACTGATGATGCTCTGAAACTTAGATTATTTCTCTTCTCCCTTAAAGATAGAGCCAAACAATGGCTGAATTCTTTAGAAGCTAACTCGATTCGTTCTTGGGATCAAATGCAACAAGAATTCCTTAAAAAATACTTTTCTATAGGAAGAACGAACCAGTTTAGACGTGCCACTACAAGCTTCTCCCAAACCGAGGGAGAAGAATTTCATGAAACTTGGGAGAGATTTCGAGACCTAATCCATAAATGCCCTCATCATCAAATACCTAAGTGGCAGCTAGTGCAATGTTTTTATGACGGTTTGACTGAACGAAACCGTCAGATGATCGATGCTGCATGCGGGGGGACTTTTATGCTTCGAAATGAGCATGAAGCATAGCAACTATTTGAAAATCTTAATGAAAACTCCCTCCACCATGCTTCATGTTCTCGTCAAGCACCCCCGAGTTCTCAAAGAAAAGGGACCATTTGTGAAATAAGTCATTTTATGGACCTGTCCAGCAAGGTAGATGCATTGTCCCATAAGATTGACCAGCTGATGATAGGTGGGCATTACATGAACTCTTCCCAAGCACAAGTATGTACTATTTGTTCTAGCCCATCCACCCTATTCATGAGTGCCCCTCAGCGCCCCAATTTCCCAAACTCGTGCAAGAACACATCAATGCTGCTCAAACACAGCCCAGACCGGGTAATGACCCATTTTCCAATACATATAACCTGGGATGGCGAAATCATCCAAACTTTTCTTGGAAGCAGCAAGCTTCGAACACAGCCCAATCCTATTCCCAAAATTTTCAAAATCCTCAGAATTTTCAAACCCAACAAAATATTCATCCCTACCGTCCCTCGACTTAATTTCAACACACTTCTCCTCCACCCCAAAGAAACACAGCCTTTGAGGAGAAAGTGTTGAACGCCCTTCATGGTTTGGAAACCATTACACAATTGGTGCACTCTCACACGCAATCAATCGCCAAGCTAGAATCCCAGATGGGGCAACTAGCTAATGCACTGAACAAGCGAGAGGAAGAAAAGCTTCCAAGCCAACCGCTAAGTAATCATAGGGGACAATACATAGCTCAAGAAAATCAATTAAATGCAATTCATCATGAACAAGCCAATGCTTTGACTACCCTAAGGAGTGGACGTATAATAGACAATAAGATTGGGGAGGACAACAATAAGGAAGGTGAAGAAGAGGATAGAAATGTGTCAAATGAAAATCTAAAACCTTCTTCTTCTTCTTCGGCTAGTCCATCTTCTGCCAAAACTCACATCCCAAAGGCCCCATTTCCTGAAGCTCTTACTTCACCCTCTCCATTTGGCAAAAAGGAAACTTCACTAGAGGAGATGATGGAGGTTTTCAAACAAGTGAAGATCAACCTTCCACTTCTTGATGCTATTAGACAAGTTCCCTCCTATGCCAAATTTCTTAAAGACCTGTGCACCCAAAAGCGAAAATCTAGGACACATGTGCCTAGAAAGGTCTTCCTAATTGAGCAAGTGAGTTCTATTCTCCAACACAACACCCCTCCGAAATTCAAAGATCCTGGTGCTCCCACCATCTCCTGTGTCTTAGGAAATAATTTTATTGATCGAGCACTCTTAGATCTAGGGGCAAGTGTCAACCTTTTACCTTACTCAGTTTATGAGAAGCTTGGGTTAGGTGAGTTAAAACCAACCTCAGTATCCCTTCAATTAGCTGAACGATCTGTAAAAACACCACGTGGGATAATTGAAGATGTTCTTGTCAAGATAGATAAATTCTATTTTCCAGTAGATTTCATCATCCTTGATATGGAACATGAACCTAATCCTAAGAAACAAATCTCCGTGATCCTTGGGCGCCCCTTTTTAGCAACAGCCAATACGTGCATCAATTGTAGAACAGGAGTAATGAACATATCATTTGGAAACATGAAGGTAAAATTAAATGTGTTCAATGCGGCCGACCAACCCGCGAGGAAAGTTGAGTGTTTTATGATAGACAAAATAGATGACCTCATAGAAGGAGATGCAAAAACTACCTCACTGTGTCTGGCTGAAGACAATAAACTTAGCGCTTGTTGGGAGGCAACCCAATTCTCTTAGATTTCTTTAACATTGAGGACAATGTTAGGTTTAGGTTTGGGGGTATTTTTGAGTATTTTTAAGAATTTTTGGTTTTGTTTGCATCTCTTGCATTCGTTTTCACTTCACAATGTCAGGTTTAGGTTTGGGGGTATTCATCTTGATTTTCATCAAAAAAAAAATTGTGTTCATTTTCATTTTTATAAAATAATAAATAATAATAAAAAAAAATTAAAAATAATAAAAAAACCTAATTTCTATACATTTATGCGAGAATGATAAATACACAAGGTATATAAAATCTAAAAAGTCCAATGACTAGTCGGAAGTAATACAAATTTAAGTTCTTTTCATTAAGTCTCTCTTAGGGAGTTGTAAGCTAATTAATACTTCGGAATTTCACTACACACTGGCCGACACTTCTAAGGTCTAGGCTCGACATTATATTGATAGTATAGTGGCAACCTTGGACCCTGATGAATCATACTTATCTAATCCAAAAAAAAAAATCATCAATAAAAATGGATTTAGTCAGGAACATCGAAAAGGGCTACCTATTGTCAAAGGTTAAGTGGGCTTGTGATGAGGACTCCGAGCATAAGTCCGTAGGGGAGTCTTGATGCCTGACACCTTGTGCCAACTGGTGTGAGAGTTGTCGACTAATTGCTCGTTACCCGGAGAAATCACCACAAGAGTAAAAGTACACAATTATACATCTTTCAAAAAAAAAATAATAAAAAAAAACCTAATTTCTATAAATTTATGCGAGAATGATAAATACACAAGGTATATAAAATTTAAAAAGCCCAATGACTAGTCGGAAGTAATACAAATTTAAGTTCTTTTCATTAAGTCTCTCTTAGGGAGTTGTAAGCTAATTAATACTTCGAAATTTCACTACACACTGGCCGACACTTCTAAGGTCTAGGCTCGACATTATATTGATAGTATAGTGGCAACCTTGGACCCTGATGAATCATACTTATCTAATCCAAAAAAAAAAATCATCAATAAAAATGGATTTAGTCAGGAACATCGAAAAGGGCTACCTATTGTCAAAGGTTAAGTGGGCTTGTGATGAGGACTCCGAGCATAAGTCCGTAGGGGAGTCTTGATGCCGGACACCTTGTGCCAACTAGTGTGAGAGTTGTCGACTGATTGCTCGTTACCCGGAGAAATCACCACAAGAGTAAAAGTACACAATTATACATCTTTCAAAAAAAAAAAAAAAGTTCTATAGAAAAAGACAATAGTGTGAAAGCCGTCGTTGTAAAAATTCGAGTAAACTGGAATATTACAGATAAAGCCCGTGAGGTACTAAAGTAAATATCCACAACTCTCGAAATCCTGCAGATATGATGATTTCGAATCAGTGAGCAGGTCTTTTCGACCAATCCTTGGAAACTACTAGTATTAACAATATTTTGGAGATCCGAACCCTTAGCTTGTGTACGGTCCAGATTTCACCGAGCACTCCAGTATAAATAAGTCTTACAACTTTCTAAACGGAAACTTAATGACTTTAACTTAGATTGCATACTAACCTAGAATTTGGGCTGACTTAGTAAATAAAATCGTGTGTGCTTTGAAATTCTTATCATTTATGTATCTTAAATTAGATTTTAATAATAATAATAAAAAAAAGAGAGTTTTCGAAATTCTTAGCTAGTATGCATTTGGAATTTGATTTTCACCTCATAGATCAATTGATTTAAAAAAAAAAAGAGAAAAGAAATTAATAGTAACAATAATGATAAATGATTTATTGAAGTTTGTGGGTATCTTCACTAAAAATCCTCACGAGACTACAACTCGTCCACTAGGATAACCTAGGGGTTTAAAGCCTTGTTACATATGGTAAATGTAACCGCGATGCCTGCGAAAGTGAGTTAAAATTCTTCTTTTCTAGTTTTATTTTGCTCGAGGACTAGCAAAACATAGGTTTGGGGGTGTGATAAGTGCTGAATAATTTATAATTTAGTTATCTTTTCATAGCACTTATCAATATTATTAAAGTAATAAGTACATACTTTACCATGAAATTGAATAAACATTGAAATAAATTTAAAATATGGTAAGAGGTAAATACTTCTTTTCTCAAAATATACTTTGAACTTGTCTCTCTCCTGGTTGTAATCTTTCATGAAAACATATAAGGAGGAGATTGTGTTGACCCGGTTTAGTAACCTGATGGAGTTGTAATCAAGCTAAGGCTATGATTAAATAGGTTTTGGTCCTGATTAGATTCAAAGTTATAATTGTATGGAAAATATTTGATTAACCCTTGTTATTAAGTCACGGTCCTGCTTTTAGCCTTGTAGAGTCCGGTCTGAAGTTGTTTAGCAAGAATTAAATTTAAACGACATTGGGCTCGAGAGTAAGTTCACGCAAATCAACGATCATGACCCACCTCAAATCCAAAGTCAATTCCCAACCAATTCCTTACCTGCCTTCATATAAAATTTATAAATTTAAAACAAAAAAAAGAAAATAATGAATATAATAAAATAAATAAAAATAATTTCGAGAAGAATCACTGAATTCACTGTTCATATGAACAGTGTCCCGTAAAAACACTATTCATATGAACAGTGTTAAAATATATATATATATATATGTAATAACAAATGAGTTCACTATTTATCTTCTTCCCCCCCTCCCCCGCAGTGCATCACGGCCGAGATTCCCGTCGATTCTCCCGTTCCAGCCACGAGATGGCGTCGTCTAAGAAATCCTCCACGCGGTGCAGCCAACCTTTCGTTCCTCCGCCTGCGCCTCCGCCTCCGCACAACGGCCATTCGGAGCGATCCTCCCAGCCGCATCAACCGCATGCCATCCGCCGCCCATTCCACCTCCCAGCAGCCGAAAATCACTCCTCCATGATCAACGCTTCCAGCATCCCATGAAATCAAGCATCCAGCCGTCTCCCTCTCCGCCCGTGACGCATCCAGAGCCAATCCCCCGCTTCCGCGATTCAAAGCTCAATTTCCTGCAAGCATCCGAGCATCCGAGATAGTCTCCGCATCCTCCCAGCTTCTTCCAATCCATTTGCAGCCGCAACCATTCCGGGATACGATCACAGCTCCTTCCATTTCCAGGGAACCTAGCACCCACCGTGGTTGCCCGTGATTTCCCTTCGCATCCCGAATCAGCCAGCCATCCGCCAGGAAGCGCATCATCGCCTCCCCCGCCTCCGCCTCGTCCGTTTCCGTGATCAGCGCCCAGCGATTCAACGGCCGTTTCGATCCTCAGTCGGCTGCAAGGGGTGGGGAAGTCCTATATAGGGGGCCACAGTTGGAAGAAAAAGGGGGAGCTCGGTTGAGAAGAAGAAACAGGGGAGACCCCTATTTCGGTGAAGAAAAGAAGCCACCAGCCGAAAGAAAAGAGAGAAAAAGAAATAAAAAAAGAGAGAAAAAGGGGAAGAAAGAGAATAGTTTTGATATTTTGGGAATAATGGTAGTTGATCAATTTCATTTGAAGATGGGAGGTCGTCCGAAAGCCATGCTTGGCTAAACATCCAATCTAGGGCTGGATGAAGCCCTGGCAATGTATCAAGGCATTGTGGTTCTTTTTTTTTTATTATTTTGGAGCTTGTTTAAATTCTTATCTTCAATGAAATATTTCTTTTATGATGTTTAAACCTTGAGCATGCCATTTACTATTCGTGTTTGCTAAAGTAGTCTAAGATGATCCATGCCTAGGAAGATGAGGTGTACTGCACCCTAGATTAGCATACTTAGGTAGACACTTCATGCTACACCGAAGATGGATCTTTCTAACACTCTTTATATTTTTATTTTAAAAGGCTTGTAGCCAAAATTGCATGCCTCTCCAAAAGACAAAAATTAAGAACATAATCCTTGATGCAATGCTATGTGGTGGATTCCAAACCCTAGATCTATTTACTTTGATAAATTTCAATTCGTACTCATAGATTAATTTAGTTAAATCAAGTTAGCACATCCTTCTTCTTGATTTATTTTTAAAAGAAAAATAACTTATTCTTCAATCCTTGTGGACTGACACCCGTAATCACTATCCTACAGGATACGTGCTATTGCGTGGTTTATTTTTGAAATTGAAAAGAACCGATCAGCTAATATCAGCCTAGGGGGTATCTAATAGCTGTGATCTAGTCCTCATCCTCCTAGCATAAGTGGCGAGGGAAGGTCGAGCCTGATGGGACTGAGTCTGGCGTGGAGCTCGGTGAGCTGGATGACTCTGTGCCGAAATCTTTAACTCAGCTGCCTGAGGCACAGATGGTCCATGAACCTCTTTCTCTCTCCGTAGAGCTCCTACCTGCTGTCTAAGATCGCTAATCTCAGTAGTCATAATATCCAATCTGCTCGTCAGTCCATCAGTGATAGTCCTCGCCTGAGCTGACATAAGCTCAGTCATCCTACTCCAAAACTCATCTGTGTATCCCGCAAGAACAGATGACGAAGGTCCAGCCTTTGAAGGTGATGTAGGATGATCCGTAGGCTCCTCATCCTCAGGGATGGGGTCTCCAATCTCTGGTGCATCACCCTCTGGTGCATCACCCTGAATCCCAGCTCCTGCACGTACCCACTGCCCGTTCACCTTCTCATAACCCATGCAAATAAGGGATCGTGCAGTGTATGTGTCAGTAAATAGTAGATGCCTGGAGATCTCTTCCTCTACTGATATGTCATGCTGTCGGAAGATCAGGATGAGTATCATACCATAAGGCAGGGAGACTCTCGAATTGCATATGACCTTTCTCATCTGCCTGAGTATCATAGCTGGGAGGTTCAGGGGAATGCCCTGAATAATGTGCTCCATGACGACCAGGTCTCGCTCAAAAATGAGATCAAATCTCTCGCTTTTCGAAAACAAAATCCGACCTATGAAGTTGTGCAACAACCTCATTTCAGCTGAAAGAGAGCTTGCTATTACATTTTCTGAATAATCAAAGTCTTCATTCTCAAGAATCAACTGCAAGGCTCTCAACTTATTTTCGGGCTTTTCTGGAGTGGCACCTTCGCAGGGGAGATGAAGCAACTCACTTAAACTCTCTTCGGAAATCCTAACCCTTACTCCTCGGACTTCAGATATAAGCCCTCCCATTCCAGTTTTCAGGAAGGCATAGAACTCACGAACCAATCCTGGGTAGATCACCACATCTAGGGAGCAAAGATACTCCCATCCTTGCCTTCGGATCCAATCACCCAACCGAAACCCTTCTTGATCCAAAAACTCGGAGTGGATCCTTCTTCCCGTGGTAACCGGTCTCCCCGCAAATTTTGCAAGTTGGACTGAAGGGGAGGGAGGAGGAGGAGGCTCTACACGTGTCTCACCTTATGGAGACACTGTAGAAGGCTCTGTAGCATCTCTTTCAACATGGGTGGTCCGTGAAACCCTCCCGGATCGCTTGGCTACGGCTTTCTTGGGTCCCATTTCTTCAAGATCTTGATCTAACGGCTTGGGGAAGCTTTCTTCTACTGTTTAGAGATGATTGGAAGAGATTTGAGAGTGGGGAATAGGGTTTTTGGAAGAGGACAAAGTGAAAACAGTGCCCTAGATTGCTCACGGGTCTTCCTTTTAATAGTGGGGTCCCGTCGTTGGGTGGACCCTAGATTTTTCTTAGGTCGACTCATCATTGGGTCGACCCTAGTTCAGAAATTTTTCTTTCTCTTCCTTTTCCCTTTTAAAAATTTTTCTTTCTTCCAATCCTTACAAATTCTTACTGGGACAATGATACATGAGTAAGGAATCCATAGATGACTAGTTTGACTAATGTTTCATGGGTTTTTAGAAATGGGAGGAGAGTATCATGAGACAGCTTGCTCCTTTTTATATCTCCTCAATCAAAAGGATCAAATATGCCTAATTCCTTCCTAAGCATGCAAAATTTATCTTCACTCAAAGATTTTGTGAATATGTCAGCTAATTGTTTCTCAGTACATACATGCTCAATACATATGTTTCCATTTTGCACATGATCTCTAATAAAATGATACTTATTTCAATGTGTTTGGCTTTAGAGTGCTGAACCGGATTTTTAGTAAGGTTGATGGCACTAGTATTATCACACTTTATAGGAATGTTATCTAGTTTAACTCCATAGTCCTCTAGTTGTTGCTTAAGCCATAGTACTTGAGCACAACAACTCCCGGCAGCTATATATTCAGCTTCAGCCGTTGATAGTGCTACTGAATTCTGCTTTTTGCTAAACCATGATACTAAGTTATTTCCTAAAAATTGACATGTTCCACTAGTGCTCTTCCTATCTAATTTGCATCCAGCAAAATCTGCATCTGAGTAGGCAAGCAAATCTAGACAGGAGTCTCTTAAGTACCATAATCCTATGTTTGTAGTTCCTCTTAAATATCTAAGGATTTCTTTAACAGCACTTAAATGTGACTCCTTAGGATCTGATTGGTATCTAGCACATATTTCCACACTAAACACTATCTCTGGTCTACTAGCAGTAAGGTAGAGTAAAGATCCAATTAAGCCTCTATAAAGCTTCATATCTATACTTTTTCCTTTCTTATCTTTGTCTAGCTTACTAGTGGGATTCATTGGGGTGCCTATTCCCTTGTGATTTTCATTTCCAAACTTCTTTAATATTTTCTTTGTATACTTAGTTTGATGAATGAAAATACCTTCTTTGGTTTGCTTGATTTGTAATCCGAGAAAGAAACTTAGTTCTCCCATCAAACTCATCTCGAATTCTCCATGCATTAAATTAGCAAACTCTTTGCAAAGAAGATTATGTCATCTACATATATTTGTACCACTAGCAGATTTTTGTCTTTTTTTTTGAGAAAAAGTGTTTTATATACATTTTCTCTACTGAAGTCATTATTTAGTAGAAATTTGCTTAGTCGATCATACCAAGCCCTAGGTGCTTGCATCAATCCATATAATGCCTTATGTAGTCTAAACACATGATTTGGCAATTCATGATTGTCAAAATTAGGAGGTTGCTCTACATATAATTCTTCCTCTATAAAACTGTTTAAGAAGGCATTTTTTACATCCATTTGATACAATTTGAAATCCATGAAACATGCAAAAGCTAGAAGTAATCTAATAGCCTCTAATCTAGCTACAGGAGCAAATGTTTTCTCAAAATCTATTCCTTCTTCTTGATTGTATTCCTTAGCTACAAGTCTAGCTTTATTTCTTATAACTACCACATTTTCATCTAATTTATTTCTAAAGATCCATTTTCCAATTATCGAGTTATGTTTTGGTCTCTCAGTTAATGTCCATACATTACTTCTTTTGAATTGATTTAATTCTTCTTGCATAGCATTTATCCAATTGGTATCTTTTTCAGCTTCTTTATAAGTCTTAGGTTCTAACTGTGAAACAAAAGCAAAATAATCATTTAAATTTCTAAGAGAGGATCGAGTTCTTACCCCTTGAGATGGATCACCAATGATTAAGTCTTTAGGGTGTCCATATGCATACCTCCATTCCTTTGGCAAGTCTTGAGATTGTGGTGGCACGCGATCATTTTCCTTATCTTGATTTGGCACGTCATCAAGATTCAATTTTTCAAAGTTAATAATTTCTGCATCATCATCAAGGATATCTTCTTTCCTAGCAGACTCACTATCAGACTCATCAAATATGATATTAACTGACTCTTCGACTCCAAAAGTTCTTTTATTAAACACTCTGTATGCCCTGCTAGATGTGGAGTATCCTAAGAAGATACCTTCATCTGACTTGGCATCAAATTTACTTAGATCCTCCTTGCCATTGTGTAAAATGAAACATCTACATCCAAATACTCTAAGATATTTAGTGGTTGGTTTCTTATTCTTCCAAAGTTCATAAGGAGTTTTCTTGGTTATAGGTCATATTAAAACCCGATTTAGAATATGGCAAGCAGTGCTTATAGCTTCAGCCCAAAAGTACTTTGGAAGATTTGACTCGCACAACATCGTGCGTGCCATTTCTGCCAAGGTCCTATTTTTTCTTTCAACAACCCCATTTTGTTGAGGCATTCTAGGTGCTGAAAATTGATGTGAGATACCATTTTCATTACAAAATTCTTCAAAGTGTTGATTTTCAAATTCAGTTCCATGATCACTTCGAATTGCTAAAGGTGAGCTTCTTTTCATTTATGATATTATTATAATATTTCAAGAATGCTGAAAATGCTTAATTCTTATGTGCCAAAAATGAAACCCATGTATATCTTGAAAAATCATCTACTATAACTAGTCCATACTTCTTCTCTCCTAGGCTCGCAGTTCTAGTGGGTCCAAATAGATCCATATGTATGAGTTCAAAAGGCTTAGTTGTTGATACTATATTCTTTGATTTGAAGGATGATTTTGTTTGTTTTCCTAATGAGCATGGTCCACAAATTTTGTCCTTTTCAAAGATCAATTTTGGCACATCTTTTATTAATTCCTTCTTGACTAGTTTTGATATTAAATCCATACTAGTATGTCCTAGTCTACGATGCCAAAGCCAACTTATTTCATTTTTCTTTTCTTCATTAGTAATTAAACATAATCCATTTTTCTTGCCTAATTCATGAAGATCTACCATGTAAACATTTCTTTGCCTTTGTCCTATAAGTACAATGCTATTATCTTTAGAATTTGTGATTATGCATACTGATGCTTCAAATGTGACTTTAAACCCTTTATCACAAAATTGACTTATGCTAAGTAGGTTATGTTTCAAACCATTAACTAATAAGACATTTTCTATGAAGGTAGATGGAGTAATGAAAATTTTATCCTTTCCAATGATATACCCTTTTCCATTGTCTCCATAGGTTACTACTCCACCCTTCTTAGACTCCAAGGTGACAAATTGGTCTACGTCACCGGTCATGTGTCTTGAACAGCCGCTATCTAGATATCATCGTTTATCCACCTTATTAGCTGCAAGACACCCCTGCAATCAAGATCAAGAATGAGCTTTAGATACCCAAACTATGTTGGGTCCTTTAGAGTTAGTACTTGATGTTCCTTTTGGAACCCAAACTTTCTTGGATTTAAGCTTATAATTATTACTCAATTTGTTGTAGCTAGACTTTCTATAGTTACATTCATATGCTTTATGTCCTAATTTATTGCAACAATGACAAGTTATATTTTCATTTTTAGCTTTTACAAATATGTGTTGGTTACCCGCCCATGCCGCAGAAAATTCAAAAAATTCAGATGCAGCGGAAGAGGCATGTGCGGGATCAACCGTTCATCGCATGAACGTTGTTTAATAACCGTTCGTAGATAGATAAGGATTAAAAACTTTTAAATAGCATTAGAAGATCAGATCTTCACCTTTGTGCGGGTAGATGATCACCGCAAACTGATGATCGTGGTTTAGGATGAAGGTTCGCTTGAAGCCGTTCAAGTGCCCGGCCTCTACGGGTATCCACACGAAGCAGAAAACCGATCCAAGCTTTCTATCTCTCCGGGGTGCTAGCTCCCTTGCAGAGATAACTTTGATGGCTGATATCCTCCCTTTCAATCAATCCTTGATTGTGCTTGGGAGGAGGAAGAAGAAGGATGAAGAGAAGAAGAGGAACGAAGCCCTGCAGCCTTCTTTTTCTTCCTTGCGTTGGAACCAAACGGTGGAGGAAGAAGGAGGCCACCAAGATCCTTTTCTTCCCTTTGTTGTTGGTGGCTGAAAAGAGAGGAGAGGAGGGTGGCCACGTGATGGAGAGGAGGAGGGCTTCACTTATCATTAGGGCACCTCCTTTCAAAGCCTTATAAAGGCATCTAGGGCTCCTATTTGGTTTAGTCCAAATCATGAATCAATTGGGTTCAATCTATGCTAGTCCTAATCCAATTAGAACTTGAATGAACCATGACTCAATTGAACTCTTCAATCCTAATCCAATTAGGAGTCATGTTGATTCATTAGATTAATAATTAATTAGGACTTAAGAAATCCTAATCCAATTAGGACTTGTTTAATTCTAGTCCTAATCCAATTAGGACTCTAATTTGAATTCGAAGTCCTAATCCGATTAGGACTCTAGGAATCCTACTCCAAGTAGGAATCCAAATTTAATTCAAAACTCCTAATCTAATTAGGATTGTAGGAATCCTACTCCAAGTAGGAATCCCAGTCCTACTCCAAATAGGATTCCCAGTCCAAGTCGGAATCTCAGTCCAAGTAGGATTCCTAGTCCTAATCCAATTAGGACTCTAGGAATCCTACTCCAAGTAGGACTCTTGTTTTAAGTCCAATTAATTAATTCTCTTTGCTCCTTCTTCAGCTTATTATCAATCGAATTGATTACTTGTGATTCCTAATCACGATTCAACCATCGGATCGGTCAATGCCTCTAGTGTGTGTGACCCCATAGGTTCTACTCTGACTGGTAGTGAGATATATTGTGATCTCTATCACAATATCATTGTAAACTCCTTTCAATGGGTCGGAACGATTCCAACTCTACTCATTAGGGCTTATCGATCATCGAGATAATCCCTATGAGTCCCACCATCCACCAGTGACACCTAGCAGCATGTAGTGGCTACCCAGCAGAATAGAATGATGAACCTCTAGGTGCAGTTATCATGTGATACAGTCCTTCTATCGTGGATCCCTATAGGACGGAGGTCATGGATAACTCGTCAAACCCCTTCGTCTGTCATATGTCAAGATTTATTTGACTCGAGTTCGATAGTGGAAAACTCTTTCTCCACTTTATATTACTGCCCTGGCCAAGGTCTTTAGAACTCAGTCTAACAAATCACATAGGATCACTCCTCTTCTATCAAGGTTGATAGATTCCATGTAAGTGCATACCCTACTCCTACAGTGAACTTACTGCAGCCAATCTACACTACAAGGACCCATTTGACTAGAG
This sequence comes from Phoenix dactylifera, assembly GCF_051530095.1. Lineage (NCBI taxonomy): Eukaryota > Viridiplantae > Streptophyta > Magnoliopsida > Arecales > Arecaceae > Phoenix > Phoenix dactylifera. The sequence continues at coordinate 6,200,366 of NC_143202.1, forward strand.
ACCATGTATACGTGTAGTCAAACTACAATAACCTCACTGTGAGTAGCCGAAGCACCGCAGGTCAAAGGACCAGTCATACTACTGCAACATCAAGCAAGTCACTGACGAGTGGATAGACGTCCAAGTAACTTCTTGTCTTGGTCACGCTCAGTACCCTTGTTCTCTAACAAGCACCTGCACTATCACTTCAGTGTCCCTACACTGTGGACTCAAGTCTCGTCCATCTAGAAGGAAAGTGATCTGTGCACTGATCGGATCGATCACCATCCTCGTGATGATCCATTGATCAGGAGCATTTAGAAATTAATCGCTAATGATACATGGCTCAAATTCTCAACTCTTGAGAATATGTATCATCATCTTATTAATTTCTTGGACGATTCATAGACACATAAATAATATGAATAAAAAGATGCCTTTTATTTATTTAATAATAAATAGTCAAGTACAAAATTATGTCCCTAGAATTAACAATGTGTCAGCCAGATTGGCTTCTAGGGCATACATCTAACAATCTCCCACTTGCACTAAAGCCAATCAGTCATATATCTAAGCGCCATCTTCTCAAGATGCGTTTTAGTTTTCTGCCGACTTAGCTGCTTAGTGAATGGGTCCGCCTCATTTTCTGTGGAGTCTACTCTCTGATCCTCTACTTATTTTCTTTCGAGGTAGTCGCTTATTAGGTTAAACTGCCGCTCTATGTGCTTCAATTTCTGGTGAGACCTTTGGCTCCTTAGCTAGTGCTATGGTGCCTTTGTTATCGCAGTAGAGTGTTATGACATCTAATGACATTACACCTAACTATGCAATGAACCTTTTAAACCAAAAGATTTCCACTGCACCCTTAGAGACGGCTTAACATTCAGCTTCTAAGGTAGAATCTATAATGATCGATTGTTTGGAACTCTTCCAATTTACTGAACCACCATTGCACATATTCTGATGTAGACTTTCTATCATCAATATGTGTGCATCCTTCTACCTTCAACTCTGATCTTCTCCCAAAGACCAAGAATATGTCCTTAGTTCTTCTCAAGTACTTAAGACTGTTCTTCACAGCTATCCAGTGCTTCTTGCCTGGATCTGATTGACATATGCTCGTGACATTCACAGCATGTACTATATCAAGTCATGTACATAGCATGGCATACATGAGGCTCCCTATTGCTGATGCATAGGGGATCTTGCTCATGCGTTGAATCTCTTCAGATGTGTTGGGGCACATCTTCTTGGAGAAATTAATTCCATGTCTTAGGGATAAGAGACCCCTTTTAGAGTTTTTCATGCTGAACCTTTTCAGCACTTCTTCTATGTACATCTTCTGTGATAGGCCAAGCATCCTTTTAGATCTATCTCTATAGACCTTTATTCCCAAAATATAGGATGCTTCCCCAAGGTCTTTCATGGAGAACCTTTTTGACAACCAGACCTTGACCGAGGTCAGCATGGGAATATCATTCCCTATCAGGAGGATGTCGTACAGTACGAGAAATACGACAGCACTCTCACTAATCCTTTTGTAAACACACGATTCCTCTTCATTTTTGATGAAATCAAACATTTTGATTGCATCATCAAAACGAGTGTTCCAACTCCGAGATGCTTGCTTTAGTCCATAGATGGACCTTTGCAGCTTGCAGACCTTGTGATCTCCATCACTGGAAGTGAAACCCAAAGGCTGTTCCATATAGATATCTTCATCAAGATATCCATTCAGGAAAGCAGTTTTTACATCCATCTGCCAGATTTCATAATCATGAAATGCTGCAATGGCAAGCTATGTTCGGATGGATTTCAGCATGGCTACAGGTGAAAAGGTCTCCTGATAGTCAATGCCCTCGCGCTGACTATACCCTTTCGCCACAAGCCTTGCTTTATAGGTCTCTACCTCTCCATTCGAACCTATCTTCCTTTTGTAGATCCATTTGCATCCAATAGGTACAATACCTTCTGGTGGATCTACTAAGGTCCAGACTTGGTTGGAATGCATGGAGTCTAACTCTGATTTAATAGCTTCCAACCATTTCTCTGAATCGATATCATATATCGCCTCGTCGTAGGTTTTGGGATCCTGCGTGTGATCCCTATCTCCCACTAGGAACATTTCCTCGGTATCCTCTTCTAGTATACCTAAGTATCTATCGGGAGGATGGGAGACCCTACTAGATCTGTGAGGTGGTTGAGGGACATCGTGTACTGGCTCTGTATGAATGGGTTCGATAGGATCCATGACTCGTTGCTTTTCAGAGACTTTCTCTTTAAGCTCAATTTTCCTCCCACTGTCTCTATCAAGGATAAACTATTTTCATGAAGATAGCATGGCGTCTCACAAACACTTTGTGATCCTTTGGGATAAAAAATTGTATCCTAATAACTCTTTCAGGATATTCAATAAAACGAGCATTAATTGTCCTATCCTCTAACTTGTCCGCCTGTTGTCGCTTGACGGGGGCCAGACATCTCCAAATCTTGAGATGACCAAGACTCGGCTTCTTACCATGTCATATCTCATATGGTGTGGTAGGAACGGACTTTTAGAGGTAATTCTATTCAACAAGTAAATAGCTGAAAATAGGGCATCTATCTAAAGAAACAAGGGTAAATCAGTGAAGCTCATCATGGGCTGGACCATATCAATAGAGTCCGATTCCTCCTCTCTGACACTCCATTGAGCTGAGGTGTACCAGGAGGAGTCCATTATGAAACTATACCATTCTCCTTGAGATAATCACGGAACTCTCCATTAAGGTATTCACTTCCTCGATCTGATCGAAGAACCTTAATGAGTTTTTGTGCTTATTTTTCTACTTCATATCTAAGCTTTTTGAACCTTTCAAAAGTTTCATATTTGTGTCTCATACACATATCCATACCGTGAGTAATCATCGGTAAATGAAGTAAAAATTACAACCCCTAGCCTGCACATCGAATGGGCCACACACATCAGTGTGTACTAGGGTAAGTATTTCAGTGGACCTCCCTGTGTCCTACAAAGGATAATTTGGCCATCTTTCCTTGAAGGCAGAATTCACAAATCAAATATGACTCGGAAGTCAATGAGCCCAAAAGCTCATGTTTCTCCAATTTGTTTATTCTGTCTTCTCCTATATGGCCAAGCCTGAGGTGCCACAAATACTTTAGATTTATCTCATTTTTGGATCTATTAGATCCTATGGTATTCACTGTTTGCTCAGGTATATTCACAGATACATCCATATGTATGTGATAGAGACTGTCAATCATAAAACCATGTTGAATCAATTTATTTTTTCAAATAAAAAATCTTTCTATGCTAAATAAAATACAGAAATCAAATTTCTGTTAGCAATAGGTAACAGTCCCTAAGTATCCTGAGCATATCTGACATACCTTCTGAAGGTCTGTCACCCTTCATGTTCTTTATGCTTCCCATGTATGTAGGACAGTTCCTCTTCTAATGGCCGTCCATGATGCAATGGAAACACTTTTCCTTGCAATTGGCCTTTTTCTTGGAACTTCCTTACTTGGTGTTTTCTTAGTCTTCTGCTTCTTCGCAGGCTTCTTCTTCTTCCAAATAGACTCTCTCTTGAAAGTAGAAACCAACTTGACAGCGAAAATGATGCCTCTTGAACTTCTTCAAGGTCCCTAAGGTAGTTACCAATTTTTTAACAATTCTATTTTATTGCATACAACCTTGTTCATATGGTAGTTTACTATAAACTATTCATATGAAGCTCGAAGGGATTGCGGGATCAAATCCGTTTGCAATTCCTTGTGCATGGTCATGCCAAGCTTCTCAAGCTTCTCTAAGTCCTTTATCATGGTCAAACCATGATCATGGACATACTGCCCATCATGCATCTTAGCTTTGAAGAGCCTCTTGGACACTTCAAACCGAGCTGCGTGACTCTGATCACCATACAACTCTTGCAGGTGATTTAATATGTCCCTGGCAGTTTTCATGTTCTCATGCTGGCATTGTAATGCATTGGACATGGATGCCATTGTGCAGCACCTAACTTTATTGTCATTGTTCGTCCACTTAACAAGCGTCTTACGCTGATCAGTGATCGGACGGATTGGTAACATGGGGATTCCATGGTCTAGCATATACCCGTATTTCTCACAATTCAAAAATATTTTTTTGAAATTTGTTGAGCCAATCTTTATAATTGGGTTTGGTCAAACGGTTGTTCTATGAGTTAAGAGTCTAGAAGCTGACTTTATAATCCTCAGAGAGTAAAGATTCTAGTTAGACTTTTGTACTTAATCCTAATCTGTTCTAAGGTCTTTTAGAACAAATGTAACTCCCACTATTTTCTCAAATTCCTCACACTCTCCTGGTAGAAAAACGGAAATCCCACACGACTAGGATTTCTAGTGGGTACTGTGGTCCCACCGATTTACATGCCACCTCACCTAACAGTTATTGGTGACACATAGATTGATGAATGTACAACTCTTGTACAATGCTTCTCAAGCATGTTGCAGTGCTACTTGGTCTCTAAGCCATGAAGACCTCACCTAACAGTTATTGGTCCCATTTCTTAGTTAAGTCAGACCCACCGTATAACCGTAGGAATAAAGTCGTCATTGGATCCTCACCTAACAGTTATTGGTGCCCAACCCCACCTTTACCCTACAACATCTCATGTCTATAGAGAGGTCCAGCCCTCCGATGCAACTTGACCACTGTATCCAGCCGAGATAAATCAACATCAGAAAGGCCTTAGCAGCTCTACTACAGTGGAAGACCTATTGACCTAATATTGCTTAATCAGGTCTTAGTGTTTGCAACTTGAGCTCTTTATAAGAGGTAATCGAACAATTGGCCAGGTAAGCAGGTGGGAGGCTCCCCTTACTCAGAGAGTAAGGTCCTAATTAAGTAACCACCTTTCATGCTTTCCTAGACACCAATTATATCAATTAGTCTAATATGACTTGCTCATGTTGGTTCACTCTCGACTTGATTGAGGAGGTTTTAATTTAGGTCTCAATTGGGTTTGTTACATCACATGTAAACCTATCTACCCCGCTCTCATTCACATCACATGCAAACGGCACATCACAGGCAGTTATAATCGCAGCATCAAAATAAATCTAAACATTAAATAGGTGATGATCATGGATTCTAATTAGGTCGTATTACAAGCACATGCACGTCAATCGATCAATTGGTCTTCAACTCTTGAATTGGTTCCAAGCCTCCTTGATTCGATCCTTGAGCAACTCTTGATCCAATCGCTATCAACCGCTTAGACCCCTGTTCATCTCATGCCTTGTCTTCAACTTGACCGTTGACGTACATCACATCACAGAAATACAACCAGATATAAAATAAAAATAATAATAAATTACATCTTCTTTTAGGAGGCACGCAGGCCTCTCAAAACATCAAATAAGATGCATGCAAGCATCTGAAAAATTACATGACATTGCAGATCACATCGCAGGTCTTTACATTTAATACCAAAAGGGTTTGAATCCTATGATCATCACCACATGCGGCAATTATAATTTTCAGATCTGAAAACTAACTGATTATCTTATGACATAGGTTGCTGATCATGCTAATCATGATTCTAAACTTTGTAATCTCATTAACAATGCAATTAGAATCATCATCTTATCATATAAAAATCAGCATGCAAAAATCAGCATCCTAGGAAAAAATCTGCATGCAGAAAATTTTCAGCATGCATAATCTTTTAATTTTCAGTTCTAATAAGCCTATTAATAATTAATCCTTACCTTAATCTACGAAGCCTAAGCTCTGATACCACTGTTGGTAACCCGCCCATGCCGCAGAAAATTCAAAAAATTCAGATGCAGCGGAAGAGGCATGTGCGGGATCAACCATTCATCGCATGAACGTTGTTTAAAAACCGTTCGTAGATAGATAAGGATTAAAAACTTTTAAATAGCATTAGAAGATCAGATCTTCACCTTTGTGCGGGTAGATGATCACCGCAAACTGATGATCGTGGTTTAGGATGAAGGTTCGCTTGAAGCCGTTCAAGTGCCCGGCCTCCGGCCTCTACGGGTATCCACACGAAGCAGAAAACCGATCCAAGCTTTCTATCTCCCCGGGGTGCTAGCTCCCTTGCAGAGATAACTTTGATGGCTGATATCCTCCCTTTCAATCAATCCTTGATTGTGCTTGGGAGGAGGAAGAAGAAGGATGAAGAGAAGAAGAGGAACGAAGCCCTGCAGCCTTCTTTTTCTTCCTTGCGTTGGAACCAAACGGTGGAGGAAGAAGGAGGCCACCAAGATCCTTTTCTTCCCTTTGTTGTTGGTGGCTGAAAAGAGAGGAGAGGAGGGTGGCCACGTGATGGAGAGGAGGAGGGCTTCACTTATCATTAGGGCACCTCCTTTCAAAGCCTTATAAAGGCATCTAGGGCTCCTATTTGGTTTAGTCCAAATCATGAATCAATTGGGTTCAATCTATGCTAGTCCTAATCCAATTAGAACTTGAATGAACCATGACTCAATTGAACTCTTCAATCCTAATCCAATTAGGAGTCATGTTGATTCATTAGATTAATAATTAATTAGGACTTAAGAAATCCTAATCCAATTAGGACTTGTTTAATTCTAGTCCTAATCCAATTAGGACTCTAATTTGAATTCGAAGTCCTAATCCGATTAGGACTCTAGGAATCCTACTCCAAGTAGGAATCCAAATTTAATTCAAAACTCCTAATCTAATTAGGATTGTAGGAATCCTACTCCAAGTAGGAATCCCAGTCCTACTCCAAATAGGATTCCCAGTCCAAGTCGGAATCTCAGTCCAAGTAGGATTCCTAGTCCTAATCCAATTAGGACTCTAGGAATCCTACTCCAAGTAGGACTCTTGTTTTAAGTCCAATTAATTAATTCTCTTTGCTCCTTCTTCAGCTTATTATCAATCGAATTGATTACTTGTGATTCCTAATCACGATTCAACCATCGGATCGGTCAATGCCTCTAGTGTGTGTGACCCCATAGGTTCTACTCTGACTGGTAGTGAGATATATTGTGATCTCTATCACAATATCATTGTAAACTCCTTTCAATGGGTCGGAACAATTCCAACTCTACTCATTAGGGCTTATCGATCATCGAGATAATCCCTATGAGTCCCACCATCCACCAGTGACACCTAGCAGCATGTAGTGGCTACCCAGCAGAATAGAATGATGAACCTCTAGGTGCAGTTATCATGTGATACAGTCCTTCTATCGTGGATCCCTATAGGACGGAGGTCATGGATAACTCGTCAAACCCCTTCGTCTGTCATATGTCAAGATTTATTTGACTCGAGTTCGATAGTGGAAAACTCTTTCTCCACTTTATATTACTGCCCTGGCCAAGGTCTTTAGAACTCAGTCTAACAAATCACATAGGATCACTCCTCTTCTATCAAGGTCGATAGATTCCATGTAAGTGCATACCCTACTCCTACAGTGAACTTACTACAACCAATCTACACTACAAGGACCCATATGACTAGAGACCATGTATACGTGTAGTCAAACTACAATAACCTCACTGTGAGTAGCCGAAGCACCGCAGGTCAAAGGACCAGTCATACTACTGCAACATCAAGCAAGTCACTGACGAGTGGATAGACGTCCAAGTAACTTCTTGTCTTGGTCACGCTCAGTACCCTTGTTCTCTAACAAGCACCTGCACTATCACTTCAGTGTCCCTACATTGTGGACTCAAGTCTCGTCCATCCAGAAGGAAAGTGACCTGTGCACTGATCGGATCGATCACCGTCCTCGTGATGATCCATTGATCAGGAGCATTTAGAAATTAATCACTAATGATACATGGCTCAAATTTTCAACTCTTGAGAATATGTATCATCATCTTATTAATTTCTTGGACGATTCATAGACACATAAATAATATGAATGAAAAGATGCCTTTTATTTATTCAATAATAAATAGTCAAGTACAAAATTATTTCTCTAGAATTAACAATGTGTCAGCCAGATTGGCTTCTAGGGCATACATCTAACAATATGTTCTTTAAGTATTTTTGTTTTCTATTTGTTTTATATCCTAATCCAGCTTTATCATATACAGCTTTTTGACTATCAAGAATTATATTTAATTTGGTTGAGCTAAGTGTAAACTTGTCTACTAAGGATTTATATATTTCAGCATCTTCTTTTAACTTGAAATTTTCAGCAATTAGATTTTTGGTTTCATTTGTGAGTCTCCTACTTAATGTTTTATAGTTATTAGATAGTTTCAGCTTATCTTTGATAAGAGATTGATTTTCTTCTTTTAGAACTTTATTTTTATTGATCAGTTTTTTGTGTTCTTCCATGAGTTCTAAAAATGCATCATGTAATTCATCAACAGTAAAATCACATTCAAGTTCAGAATCTACCTCATCGTCATTGGCCATATGGCAGATTTGGGCCGTCTCTTGATGATCTTCCTCTTCCAAACTTGACTTCTTACTTTCACTCCATTCAGCCATGAAGTTCTTCTTCTTAAGTTTTCTTGCCATCCACTTTAATTCTGGGCAATCTATCTTGAAATGCCCGGGCTTGTTACACTCATAACAAATTGGTGTTTTCTTTTCTTTCTCTTTGTCCTTACCCTTTTCTTTGCTTGAGCTATCTTTGAAGAAGGGTTTCTTTTTATGAAATTCCTTCTTATCTCTCATAAATTTTCTGAATTTTCTTCCAAGCATAGCCACTCCTTCTTCATCAAATTCATCATCATCATCAGATTCTTCCGATTCAGTTTCTTATTTTGGAGTGGTAGACTTTAGGGCAATGGTCTTTCTTCTCTTGACCTCATCTTCTGAATTTTGCCTCATGGTCAACTCATGGGCCATGAGTGATCCTAGAAGTTCCTCCAATTGCAGTGTATTGAGGTCCTTTGCTTTCTGAATTGCGGTTATCTTTGCCTCCCAAACTCTTGGTAGAGACCTGAGAATTTTTCGCACCAATTCAGAATTAGTATAAGACTTTCCTAGACTCTTTAGCCCATTTATGATTTCCGTGAAACGAGTAAACATTTCAGTTATGGACTCAGCGGATTCCATTTTAAACAACTCATACTTATGTACTAATATGTTTATTTTTGACTCCTTAACTTGATTAGTTCCTTCATGTGTGACCTCAAGTTTATCCCAAATTTCTTTTGCAGAGATGCATGTAGATATTCTATTGAATTCACTTACATCTAGTGAACAGTAAAGTACATTTATTGCTTTAGCATTTAATTGTGCTAGTCTTCTATCATTCTCATTCCAATCCATTTCTGGTTGGGGAATGATAGTGCCCTCTATACTAATTGTGGGTGTGTGAGGTCCTCTAGTTATAATATACCACAATTCATAGTCTAGAGCTTGAATGAATATCCTCATCCTAGCTTTTCAGTATGTGTAATTAGAGCCATTAAATAGAGGAGGTCTATTTGTGGATTGCCCCTCACTCATAGAATATCCCACTTGGGTTGTCATGATCTTTGTCTTTTGATTGTGAGATCAACAAATACTATATGAGCACCTCGCTCTGATACCACTTGTTGCCCAAGGTGACAAGCCAAGAGGGGGGGGTGAATTGGTTTCTCTTAATTTTTACTATCTTACTTTAGTCAATTGATGAGTGAGTAAAATTAGAACAATGCACAATACAAACACACAAGAAGTATAGTGATTCGGTGCTCTCCTAAGCACCTACGTCCACTCCCCAAGCGACCCCTTGGGAATTCACTATAATCCCGCGGATTACAGTTGGATTGTTTTTTGGGCTCACAATCCAAAAACCTTTACACTTTGGTTTTCCGGGATCACCAAGAACCTATGTTGGTTTTACGGGCTCACCAACGAACCTTCACAATTGGTTTTACGGGTTCACCAATAAACCTACACCGTTGGTTTTACGGGCTCACCAACAAACCTTTACAAGATGATTAAAAAGAAAGAAGAATGTTGAAACTCCTAGATGAGTAAATATAACATTTATAAGCTACAAAGAAGAGTTTAGAGAATAGTTATCGCTTGATGAAACTTCTCTCTTCTTTGTCAGGAATGCTTCACTCTTCAAAGGTAGATGGAGCTCTTAATATCTCTTGGAATCTGCTCAACCACTTCCTTTTGACTCTTGAATGAAGCACTTGGATGAAGAAGATTAGGGCACTTGTCTTTCTTGTGTAAGCTTTAATATTTTGCAAAAGGATGTTTTCTCTGATGAATAGTGTCACTTTAAATAGTTTTCTTCATCCATTGGACAAGCCCCAATGGTTAGAATTCAAAAACTAGCCGTTACTCACTGTTGGAAGGTCTGAAAGTACTTCTGCAGAACTAGCCGTTATGCTTCTGCCCGTGCTTGGGTCAACTCAACTTTTACTGGGGTCGACCCAACTTTCACTTGGGTCGACTCAAGCATCAATGGGGTCGACCCTCTCAGAAACCACATAACCTTGTATTTCAGCCTTCCTTCACTTGGGTCGATTCAACACTTTTTGGGTCGACTCAAGGTTCAGTTGGGTCGACTCAACTTCCACTTGGGTCGACCCTCTCAGGGTTTTCAGAGAACCTATTTTTGAATGTCATTGCCTTTGGGTTGACTCATGTTAACTTGGGGTCGACTCAAGTTTCATTTGGGTCGACCTTCTCAGGGTTTCCAGAGAACTGTTTTCTTGAGGCTTGAGGATTGGGTCGACTCATCCTTTGCTTGGGTCGACCCAAGTACTGTTCATCCGTGTCATTTTTGCAGAAGTGTGCTAGATGGTTTCTTGATGTGCTGGGGTCGACTCAATCAATCTTGGGGTCGACTCAATCAATCTTGGGGTCAACTCAATCCACACTTTGCTGCAACTTAAGGTTAGATTCATCCATATAATCAATGAAATAAACTTTAAACAATTTTGAATATATGTCATGGTAGTGCTACATACTCCAAACAATGAAAATTACTATTGTCCACTTAAGAGTATGTTTCACTTGAAACTTTACCGAATTAGAATTTAGAATTCACTATCCCTTTCCTATCGCAAATTTTATCTCATTAATAATCATTGAAATACATCTTAATCTCATTATACTAATGTATCGAGAGTGACGGACTTATTAATGATGTATCGAATTAACTTGTAACATACTCTTAATCATTGTATTAATCATCAAAATACCACTATCATCCTCATGCCGAAACTCTTCCCTCGCCTCCTACTACTCATAAAGTGGGCAGGAAACATCTTGCCAGACTACTCAAATGAATGGATGGTGTTTGGCTCTAGCCTGATGTTGGATTGCATTCTGCAATGTGACAGGAAAGTTTTGACACAGTACCGCATCGGTGGCTGCCTAGAGCATCATGAGAGCTTTGAATCTCTCTAGGTCATCAAATATGTCCATGGTCCTGTCATCTGTCTCTAGTTGTGGCATCTTGAAATAGCCAAGAATAGGTTCCACCATTATTGTTGATCCAAAAGGTTTGATTTTGATGATGCAAAAATATTTGAGTTAAAAGTTCAATCATCAGTTGGTTGGAGTACACTTGAATGTTTGTAGAAAGCCAAGAAGAAATCTTTCGGCAATACTATACATAGAGAAATGAAGTCTTTTTATCCAAAGCTCTACACAAATATATTTGACTCCAAAAATACTTTGAGGTTCTCCTTGAATGCTCACATGCAATAATAGTGAATTTCAACTTAGGCCATCTCAATAGTCGACTCCTAAATTACAAGTCGACCCCGGCATACTACTGCAGATTGATACGCATTCACAAGTTGACCTTAAAAGAACAAAAGTCAATCCCAAAATAGTCTCAGAAGACACACACGAAGCAGAAAAATTCAGCTTACTAGCTAGTCGACCCATTAAGATCACAAGCCAACTCCAGTTAGACAAGACTCAACCCTAGAAGCAAACGAGTTAACCCCTAAATGACCTTAGATAAAAGACAAAGAGCTATAAAATTCACTATATTGGTGAGTCAACCTATAAAGATCACGAGCTGACTTCAGTCAGATAAGAGTCGACCCTAAAAGTAAATGAATCGATCCCTAAATGATCATAGACAATAGATAGAGGATCATAAAATTCAGTCTATTAGAGAGTCGACCCCACAATGATCACAAGAGAAAGACAGAGTGCAACAAAAACAATATCTAGTTCAAGTCGACTCCTAAAGATCACGAGTCGACTTCTGAAGTTCATGAGTCAACCCGTCTGCGCCTAACAACAGTAATGGTTAGTTTTTTCTGTAAATCAAAATGGCTATTTTTTGTCTCGAAATGGCTCTTTAGAACTGTCTAATAGCTAGAAGTGTCTTCCAACCATTCTTCAGTGCTATAAATACACGGGAACGCCAAAAAAAGATCAAAGATGGTAAAGAGAATGAATTGAATAACCAAGAAAAAGAAAAGAGCTTCAAAAAGAAAAATATTCAAGTGTATTCATTAAGAGCTAAAAGATCACATCCTCCATTACTATAGGAGTTGGTGAAGAGCATTCAAGCCTAATCAAGAGCTAGACTTGGAGGAGTACGCTAGGTCCCTTGAATATCTTTATTTTTGTTTGGTTAGTTTTCTTTATATTTTTATTTGATTTGAATAATAATAACTGATTGTAATATAATGACTCTTGTTATTTTGGAAATGTTTATTTATGTAAATGATTTGATTAGATGGTTATTAAATTTTATTTTTTTGATAGTTGAAGAATTATTATTATTATTGCTCTGAAAATTATTATGATTTGATTAGTAATCTTGCATGCTTGTATAGAACGCATTGCGGGCATATGGTGCCTGTTATGCTTTTGCTTCGGGGTGTGACAATCATTGCTCCCATCTTCACTCTCCTGTATATTATCCAAAAATATCATCCCTATGACCATTTCCATTTCACTCTCCCTATTGCTACCGTCACTATCTCCTCTCTCCTCTCTCTTCTCTCCTCCACTCTTCTTTGCATCTCCCTTGACAGCAAGCTTAAAGCCCAATCTTCTAGGGCTTGAAGGTAAATTTCTTAAGATGGTTGTCCTTCATTTATGCTGCAACTTGCAAAGCCTCGGAAACCCGGATACGGCAGTAGTGGTCGCGGGTGGTTTTAACTTCAAAAACTTTTAAAAATTAAACTTTTCAGCGCATACAAGTTTTAGAAACTGAAATAAAGGTTTAAAAAAAATAAAATAAATATCAGCTTACCAAACACCTACCCTACCTCGATTTTTTGTGTCTTTTAAAACGTTGAAAATGGAAAACCACAACCACATCAAAGAGGGCCTTAAACTACCATCAGTTGGGTCACTTCTGACCATAATCAAAGCTGACCTGTGTACCCTGCAATCTGACTTGAACAGAAAGAATAAATAAGGAGGTTGGGAGGTCAAGCTAAGAGAGAACATTCAGCTTCCTAAATTGTCAAGATAGTGCCAGAATAGTTCTTTTCGTTAATCAAAGTCTTCATGAATCTGAAAAAAAAAATATACATAGTACCATTCTTAGATGTGACCAAGCACTCAACTCAACTCGGCCTTAATTCTAAATTAGTTTGAACTGGCTACATGAACCTTTTTTACATTCCACTCTGGCTACCCTTTTTGAAATAACTGATCAAGTACTATAGTTTCTATAAAACACATTTCAAAATGTTTCAGCTAGATAGAAAATTTGTTTATTAAACTTCTGCCAATACTGTTTGCAGAGGTACAAAAATGTAACAACAACAATAAAGCTGACATTAATCCCTAGCTTTTTTCACTTATACAACACAAATAGCACTTACCAAACCTTAATGCAAAGCTGTACAAAATCAGGAAGTCCCAAGACAAACACCATACTTCTAGGAGATAATTCATGTCTTGCTCACACGTGAGGTCAGTATATGTTCATACCAAACTGGTTATATGCGTTCCCCCTACGATCATCTTCAAGGTAGTTCTTGAATATAACGATTGAGCTCAGTTAAGCCCCACATTTGTTAGATTATCTTGGAAACACCGTAGTATTAACAAGAATTATCAAACACATAGCATCGCCACAACTTCAAGCAAACAAAATCATCCTTGTCCAATCTGTAGCAGTTCAAGCGTCAGCTCTGATCCAGCATGTCATTTTTAACCTTTTGCAAATTATGTGCTATCATTCAGTCCCCGAGAAACACAGCAACAACGCCTTTTTTTCAAATTAGCCTAAAAAAGTGAGCAATAAATTAATATCATATAGGAGATACAAAGTAGAAGTAAAAGCATATAATTCCAAACTAAATAACCACGCGACATTTTAAACGTTATGGTATTAAGAAAAAAAAAATAGAGGGTGAACTTTGATGCAACAGTAGGGTTGCTCCATTATGACTTAAGTATCACGGGTTTAAAACACGAAGACAATTTCTCATAAGACCGCGTACATCTGACCTGTCCTACACCTCGTAGCGGCAGGAGCCGCATGCACTAGGCATCCCTTTTTCAGGAAAAAAAAAATAAGATGGCATTTTACTTTTTGCAATAAGGGCTAATAGGAGGTACCGTGCGTATGCATCCCCTGCCATCATCACACAACATAACAAATCAGCATGACCTCTTACTTCCTTGGAAGTGTCTACTCACCAAAAGACACCAAATAATGCAACCTAACTCTCAACAAATTTGAGTAGTTTATCATTTGTTCCACTGGCCAGCTAGTTACAGTAACAGTTTCCTGAAATCTGTGCATAAGCTTCTTATAGCTGCTCAAGGACAACCTAGTAAAACTAAAACCAATTTTTTGCTACCCCCGGTTCAAAGAAACTTTGCACCATACCACTCAGAACATCAGGACGAAATTTTCACTCATATTGCATAAATTCCTTCACAAAATTCTCTACTGCTCTTAATGTCTTGTAATCCTGCATGTCATTTATCATACATCTTATACATTCACTAAAAAAATTTAAATATGTTACTCATTCCACATCATAACATTTGGGATCCTCAAGTTCTTTACGAAATGTTGAAATTGAAATTTCCTGGTCAAGACAGCTCTGTCATAACTTCAGGCACATGTCAATTTATCTGGTCATGATCATTTTTTGTGATAACCTCAGACTTCCAGACCACTAAATGTTTTGTCCAACATCACCAATAAATATCATTACTTTCCAAACATTTGTTTATCATGAGCAAGATTCTGCATTGACTTCCAGTTAATAGGTCAATTATAAGATCACAATCATCATTTCCTTACAAGGTCAGATTCAAGATACCTAACCAACCAGTCTTCTCACTCCTACAGATGTACATCATGAACAATGAATTTTCTAAATAAATTGACATGCTTATAAGTACAGAAATTTTCACCCTTAGTTTTTCTGGTCTCACTATTAACCTCTTAACATCTTCAAATTTCATTTCATCATAAAACGGCATCAACAATCCTGCAAAAAAGAGTATACTTAAAACAAACTGTCTCATTTCTGTGCAGAATTAAATATGTAATTTTTTTAATGATATTATTTTATTTTGCAGGGAATGATAGTAAAGAAATTTTTGGCCAACAACCAACCCATACGATTGATCTGTTTTCCTTTCACAAGATATTCATGTCATGGTGCCACCAACCCAAGGTTGTCTTGCAAATCGCAGCCATGATCAGCAGGACAAAATTGGATTGATAACATAAATTGATGAATATTTTGATATTTTGAGAATTCTGTTAAGCACAACATCAGGCAAATACTAATTCCATCAACAATAGTTGAGAAACACAAGTAGAAATTTTCTTAGTAGACTTCATATAAGTGATGGATTGGTTCTGACCCTTATCATCTGATAAAAATGTAGAGCAATGCCAACTAAGCCCAGAATCAGAAGCGAACGATTAATTTTGCATACCCTAATCACAGGATTCTACAGGGAAAGAAGCTCTTTATTTAAGTAAATATTTATGAATGAAGTCACAGCATTATACATAAGTACTATGAAGAACGACATCAGAACATTCCAGCGGTTTGATAACCAATAAGAAACCAAAATGCAGATTAACAAGAAGTCAAGGATTGAGGGGCCAGCTCATGCTGGTCAACGCCGACCAAAACTCGCCCTGCTGACTTTGAGCATTAAGGCCTCCAATGTTTACTGAATATTCAGATGTTGGAGGTGCTTTGGAGAGCTCGGAGCCCGATAGGAGCCCTACGTTAATCAAAGCCACCATTCTATAGCTAATAAGGTGATCGGTCTCGTCCACTTATTTATTTTAAGTTTCATTTAACATAGCGCATAGTTTTTTTCCCCAAAATTTTTATGTAAAAAACCTTTTCTTGGTCAATCCAACATCATGATGGTAAATAAAAATTAGTTCATTTTAAATTTTTACTGTATTTTCAAAAAACTTATCTCTCTATTTTTTAAGTAGAGTTTAGCATCCTTTAAGCGGGATTGATCTATGAAAACTCCACTTCAAGTATATGTTAAGTTGAATAAGTGAGAGTTTTTACAGCTTGACTTATGGTTGTTTTAGGTGTCCATTGACAGGTTATTCTGAATTCAGAAATCCAGGAAAGGTTTTGGAGATCAGTTGCTTGACAATTAAGATTTAAGAGTTCTAGTTTAATTGTAAATTAAGTCACACAAAATTTAAAAAAAAAAAATGGCTTCAAAAAGCATTATGTGTTTTCTGTTCTGAATGAAAGAAATTTCGAGGCCCGGTTTGGCCATTATTATCTCTATCCTGACCCCCCTCTCCCTTTGCTTTCATCTGTGTTTGGTCTTCTAAACCTTATTTTACTATTGATTTTTGCATAAACTCTATCATCTGCATTTCTGTAATTGGATTCCTACGAACCATTATGAATTCACAATTCTACTTCAGAAAGATGTTATTTAGATCTATACCTCATTTAAAGACCTAAAGCAAAGACCTAAAGCAGAAACCTTTTACTCCCTGGATTTTACAAATGCCAAGAAAAAAAAACACTTTTTCCTTTCTTCTGTACCAAGGCAGCTGCTCTCAACCTAAACCCTTATCTAGTTCCTTAGGTCCACGGATGCCTTTGTAGGACATCTCCAATTGCTCCTATATCATGTCAGGTTCATGCACAAGAGCATAAATCAAGGATCAAATCAACTGATTTTGGAGAGTTTGCAATCCACCGAAAATCCTTTCTAGATACACCACAATTTTGAAACTAATTTGAGAGAAGGACATTCACTAAGTTGGCTCATAGATATTTTGTTGGATAGAGCCGAATCTACAGCCCTACCAAAAGATATTCTAACTGAATATAATTTTCTGAAAATAAATAACAACATTATGAAAGAATAACCTTTGAAAATGCATTATGGTAGCATGCTTGCACTATAAATGTGCATATGCTACCTTAATTGCATATGATTTGGCTTAATTTCAGGGACATTTGTGTTTGGCCCCAAACAAGCACACTTGACTGCAGTTAGTTTATTTGTTTCTTACATAGTAAGCACAGGCCAATTTACAGTGTCATAAAAGCATCATGTCAATATTATTGATATTAATTGATCATAAAAAATTAGAAGATGATTTTTGGACAATGCGGGAGTGTTTATTAATTAATCATTATTTACTAAGACAACAATTCATAAATTTCACTATTTCATTAAAAGGTCCTAAAATATCTAGAAAATTGTATTTGAATGAGCAATAACTTAACCAAAGGCTCCATTTTCGATTTAGCACTAATGCAATGATGAAATACATTGCAAAGAACTTGCAGTATAAGTACTGAAGGAAATATTTGAAAGAGTATAAAAGATAAAAGATCAAAAGCATCCTAGGAGCCACCAAACCAACAACAAACCCAAAAATCAACCTAATGAGTTTTGGTGCTCTCAAGGCAGCAAACATAAGGCATGTTCTTCTCGACTAGAACTATAAAACTTAAGCGCTCATTTACACTTGTGACCTATGAAGCAAGGGCATATCCAATAAGTATCCAACAGATATCAGTACCTGATATGTATTTGATACGAGCCCATCATGCAAGCTGAAGTATTTGTGCTTCATAAATTGTAACACAAGGGTCTGACATATGATTACTCACAATTTTGGTGTCTGAGAGGTTCAACATGGTATGGACCTTGTACCAAATCCCTATGCACCTAGAATCTATCACCGATTTTTTTCTAGACATTCGTACCCTCTGGATCTAGCTTCAACTATAGCATTGACATGTCATGATATGGGCTCCTCACGTGAATTAATACATGGAGTAATTTGGATTGTATGACACTATTTATTGTCTTCAATGTTTTTAGTTCATGCAACTAAAGTGTCTTAAGTTTAAACTAAGACAAATCAAAACTGTCTACATGACTGCAGCATGCTAATTTGTGCCAAGCAATGGCATGGCTTTTGGTGTTTGCCATGCTAATGCCAAGACACCATGACACTTGTACGTTGTACTTAACCTTACCTTGATGCCCTAGCATTGGGCTAGACAAGATAGGAGTTGAGCAGCCATGCTGAAATTGTAGCAGAAAATCTCAGACGGACTAATAACGTGGTTAGCCAAGTTGTGGTAAGTCAACTTAGGGAATCATTGAGTCTTATTCTTCTTGTTAATTGCCTATTAAGAATTGGTATAGATTACCCAAACATTTGGGTGGGTTGGGGGGGGGGGGGGGGGGGGGGGGGGGGGCCTTGCCAACTTCAGTTTAAATTGTGAAAATAAAAAAAAAGACCCCTCTATGTTGTTCAAAATAGGAGAACTGCACATGGAGGGCCGACGAGAGCTTCTGGCCCTCCTCTACCTCTCTCGGCCACTCTCTTCCTCTCCTCCTCCCTCTCCCTCTCCCTCTCTCTCCATTCCTCTTCCTCCCCCTCCCTCCCTCCTCTCTCTCTTCCTCTCTCTGATGCAGGACAGCAGGGAAAACGTTTCAAGGGGAGGGGAGCTCCCATCTATCTTAAGTCTCAAGGGCGTATGCCTTTTTGGGAACTCCACGACGGTTGGGAATAGCGTTAGGCCCAGCAGCAGCGGAGGGAGAAAGAGAGAAGGAGAGGAGAGGAAGAAGAGAAGAGGAAGAAGAAGAAGAGAAGGGAGGAGGAGGAGGAAGAAGAAAAGAAGGCTAAGTTTCATTCATCATTTATCAAACCCTAAACATGAGCATGGACCCATATATATAGGGTCACAAAATAACAAATAAGCCCCTGCAAAGAAAACAATCCGAAAAACGCCCTAAAATGACAATATGCAAATAAACCCAATCAACATAACATAAACCCAACTAAAATAAATCAATCCAAAATAAAATCAAACTGGTTGAACTAGCTGGACCCTGTGGCGACCGAGGACACGATGATGGCTGACTTGGGACTAGGCCTGTTAACAAGCCGAGCCGAGCCCGAGCCTGGGACTCGTGATGGCTGACCTGGCACTAGGCCTGTTAACGAGCCGAGCCGAGCCCGAGCCTCCCAGGCTCAGGCTCGGCTCGTTTCACAGAAGCTCGGGCTCGGGCTCGGTACCGAGCTCTGTATTGGGCTCGAACTCAGTCTTGCTTGCAAAGTAAAGGCTCGGGCTTGAGCTCGTAAAGCTCGTTTCAATTATGAGCTCAAGCCCGAGCATGAGCCCAAGCTCAAGCTCGAGCTCGATAACAAGGACTGGGCTCGCCCGACCTGGCTCTTGATGTCGTCCAGCTGCTCCCCCTGTGCTGCCACCAGCACGGACATGTCCATGAACACCTGGTGCAGCTCGAGCAGGCTCTTCTCGAGATCCGCCGCCGCCCCGTGCCTCTCCTGGATCTCGACTATCACATCCAGGACCCTGCCCCCTTGTTCCTCTATTGCCCTCTGCAGGAACCTCTCGCCTTCTCCCGTCGCCACCAAGGCCTCCACCGTCTGCTAGTCGGGCTTCTTCCCGGTCACCGTGTAGTAGCGCCGCTCGACGGACTCCCAATAATCGCCTTTGAGTCCTTCGGCTTCTTGCGGAGGCCGGTGACAGAGGTGCGGGTGCGGTCCGTGGAGGTGCCGGTGCCGTAGCTAGGAAGGGAGCAATTGGCGGCGTTGGCGCAGTCGAGGGACTCGAGGCGGAGCTTGATGAGCTTGGCCTTCTTCAGGGTGGTGGCGACGTCGCCGTCCATGCGGGCGCAGAAGTTGCGGACGGCGGAGGCGACATGGAGGGTCTTGGAGGCCTCGTTCTACTCGTCAAGCCGGCGATGGATGCGCTCCACCTCCTTGAGCTCGTCCTTGATCACCTCCACGTCCTCGAAGAACCTGTCCAGATTGGCGCCGCCGGACACGGACGAGGATGGTTTGCAGCTCATCTGGACGTCGCCGAGTTGGGGGACAATAAGAGGATCTTTTGATATCCCTACCCGATTTATTTGGTCTATTGACCCGATTGAAGTTTCGATGGGCCCAGGCAGGGTTAAGTCACGAGCCCAAACAGGCTCGTGAGCTGCTCGGGCTCAAGCTTGGGCTCGAGCTCGGATTTAAACGAACGGCATTTTGAGCTCAGGCTCGGGCTCGTTTGACTAACGAGCCGAGCTCAAGTCGAGCTTTTACCGGGCCGAGCCCGAGCCGAGCCCAAGCAGCTCGGCTCGCTAACGAGCCTACCTGGCACTGATGTCCGCACCACTCTCTCCTTCCCCCTCTTCCCCTCCCTCTCTGGTTTTCCTTTGTCGGTATGCACTGAAATGGCCTGGCACAGTACCATATGGTACTGTACCACCAACCAATTGATATGGATGCCGACACTGGTAACGCATAGCTTGGTTTGGATAGCAAGAAACTGGATTACTTAAAACCCTTATCTCACATAATCCACTTTATGTATCGTAGGGCAACCCTTGGTGGTCCGACATCAGTTTGGTATCAAAGCCAACTTCCTACCCATCTTTTAATCCTCTTTTCCTGTCTTTTTCCTTGATTTCTTCCTCTTAATATTATTTCTTTCCTTTATAATGGTTATCAATGCAGAACTTAATTCTCAACTTGACACCTTGACCTAAGATTATGAAGGAAGAAAACCATTCAATAGATAAATAAATGATTGGGTTGCCCCTCTGGAGACACTAATGGCCGATCAAGACAACTTTGGATGCAATTGCTGCAGCAGTTCTCAGCTGCAAAAGCAATACAACAGAAAAGTCAGACATGGGTTCCACTTTATCAGCCTTCAATCTTTCCATGTACAACATCACATCCCTCCACAAAATCAAATCTGACAGCTCAATAAACAGTGAATTTGTTAAAATTGAGTGAGGAGCTAGGCTTGAAGTTGCTGATTTTTCTGGAGAACATGATCTGGATAGATTTCTTTAGTGGTTGCACAGTATTGAGAGCTTCTTCATGGTACAAGATGTTAGATGGAATAAAATTTTTTGTTGCAGAGCTTCTTCCAATATCAGCATGTTGGGTTTTGGGCCCAAACCCTCTCAGGCTGCATTTAAAAAAAAAAAAAAAAAAAAGAAGAAGAAGAAAGGGGGAACAGTTTTGGGGTAGTTATCGGCAGTTACCACCCCTCCCCCTTTCTTAAAATTAAAGAATGGGAAAACTCCCCATCAATATAGACATTCCTTCTGTAACTTCACTTCAACATAACATTCTTTGCAATTCCAATGAATAAACACAATGAAAAAGAGCAGTTTGTGAGTCCTATACACTGGAAAATAGATTGTCCATTATCATGAATGTGAGACATGGCATTTGGGCGGTGAAAAGGTGTGATCTTCATACTCTGATTTCACCCATAACCTGCTGGCTTCATGGTGATAATTTTACCCACATAAAACTATCCAAATGACCCTGGATTACCTATGTTTTGTTCCCAACAAGGTAAGTTTGTCTAACTCTATTTTTATTGAATTTTTCATTCTACATTGGTATCAGAGCATTTTGATTGTTTCAATGGCTTATGAGTGACATATACATGCCTTTAAATGCATGTGCACGTCTCTGTTTACATTGTTTCATCACTTTGCAATTTTCTCGGACCTTTAAATGCGTTCATGGCAATTTTACGTGAGGCAACATTAGGGCTCGGCTTTATGTATAGTATAGCCCTTCATGAGTGCACATCTTGCTTGCAAAATTTGGGCTTAATCAGAGGCTTGTATGTTGTGTTTCAACAAAGACCAAGTTTCAAGAAACTTAGAAAGACCATGAATTTGTGGTCATATATCTTTCATGCACTACCTCCTTACTCCTTAGACTCCAAAATTAGTATGGTTTGAAAGTTCTTTTACAAGCTTTAAAACCAAATATCATATGCCAAGTTTTATGGTTTGTAGAGAGAGAAAAAAGGGTTTGAAAACGGTTCGGAACCTAAGATTCTCTGATGCAAAATCGTGGCCTGGAGGTTGAAGAAGATGCCGACCAGAGCAAATCTAATACCCCAAGGCACACATGTCAGGTACACACACCATGTGGATAAAACCTTAGGCAGAATAAACCTCACCATTAGACTCAGCTCACAAAGATAGTTTGAGCGCCACTGGTCTGACCTGAAACAGAGGCATGAAAGGCAATGCATGGCCTACTGCATCACCTCTGGTGCGTGAAGCTCCTACAACTGATTCAACTAAATAAAATAGATGGGATTTTTCGACATTGCAGATGCCTAGACATGCTAAGCAGCATGGTGCAGGCTATAAAAGGCTTCATTTTTAATGCTCCAACCACCATTTTGTGTATTTTTGAATTTACTATTTCTCAATATATTTAAATTATTTTTCTATTTCATTAAAAATTTATTTGTGAATTAATTATGTGAAAATTATTGGAATTATAGAAAGTATTTTTCTCATAAATTTTATGTTGGAAAAATTTTAGTTTTGAATTTCATTAAAAATTTTGTTTGGGGTTCATTGAATTTGTTTACGAGAAGTGATGTCTAATGGGAGCAAGTGGGAGCTCTTGGATATTGTACTGTCCCTCTAGTGCAAGGATCACCGAACCGGTACTGGTCAGCGTACCGGTCGGCGCTAATACCGATTCGGACCGGCCTGCATAATATAGCACGCACGCGGACGCTGCCCATGGTTATACCAACTCCTAGCTATACCGGACAGAATCATTCGGTTCCGTCCGGTACACATCTAGTACCAAACCGGTTCCGGCTTGTTCCGGCCCAATACCGCTGGGGCCCAGAACCATTTTTTAACGTCGAACCAGACCGATCGGCACCAGTACCGATTCCGTACGAGCCGGCTCAGCATTCCTTACTCTAGTGAACTTGAATTATGCAATCAAACTGAATGTACAATTCTTTTATAATTGTTGCATCTATGGGTTTATGATGGCTACATGCATTCTTTTGTGTTTAAATTTATGTTGAGTTAGAATCATGTAGTAATTTGTACACTATTTTTGGTTCATCCATGTAGTGAAAATGGTTATAAAAGAAGATTGCATGAGTTATAAAATGAACCCAAAACACACCACACAAAAGCACATAAGGACTATATGGAACATAATATGTGATTATAGGGTTACTGGTGTTGCTGTTTCAAAAAAAAGACATGGTTATTGTATGTTGCTTGCCTCACTACCGGTTCAGAGGGAACCTATAAGACATGATATACGGAATATTAAAAGGTTAAATCTTTGGAAGATAGCATGGGAGCTTGAATTGGCAGAGCGGTGGATCATGTCAGGGGGATGCACTGCTAACTTCTATCGACATCTCAACCAAATACCCTATAAATCAATCACTTCTACACAACATGAATTGTTGATAAGTAAAAAACCTAACCTAAGCCATTTGCGAACCTCAGGATCTGCATCTTATATTCACGATTCTTCTCATAGATATGGAAAGTTAAGTCCAAGGGGGAAGAAATGCATCTTTATTAGATACTCTGAATACTCCAAAGCAAGGTCTACTATGTCGGAACCGAAGCCCGGACAGGTTGCCCGGCGGCACGGGTCGGTACTCCTCCATACCGTTCCACGTCAGGCCTATACCGACACAGTAGAGAAGGCGGAGGAGAGTATCTTGTTGGCTTTATTCCATTTTTTAAAGTGCTTTCCGTCTCTTACTTAGCACGGTCTTATTGGCTTTCTCTCTCTAGGTGAAGTACTACTGCTGGTTCCTGCTAAAAACAAGGCTTCTCATCCTAGGAGTTTGCAAGTATGAGAGAGTCCTCTCTCTGTCTGTCTCTCCGAGTTTCTACTACTAAGTTA
Source organism: Phoenix dactylifera (assembly GCF_051530095.1). NCBI lineage: Eukaryota > Viridiplantae > Streptophyta > Magnoliopsida > Arecales > Arecaceae > Phoenix > Phoenix dactylifera. Next base: position 6,224,440 of record NC_143202.1, read on the forward strand.
AGTAGCACTTCAGCTATTCAATTATAGAATAGATTCCGATCAAGCAAAAGGCAGGGTGCTAGGGATTGTTCATGTAGATTGGGAACCGAAGGTCTTTTGCTGTCGCCTCGTAACTCGCTAGTTCAAAGCTTTCATTACTCTCTATGGGGAAACCCGGATCTTGGAATCGATGAACCCTTGGTCTAAGAAACCCATCCTAAGAACTCACAACCCCATGAGACTGGACTCTTTAATAGTGAATTAACTCCTCTGGACCTGGGCGCCCGCAGAAACTGGACCGTTAATAAACCCTCTTTCTGAGGGATAAAAGACTTAATTATAATCTAATTATAATTATTTAATTCTTCCATTTAACTCACTAACTCTTAGTGGGTTATTTCGAACATCAATCTTATTGACAATTGACATTGTGATTCCAAATCACAATTCGACAATCCTAATAATCAGAACCTTTAATGTGTGTAACCTCATAGGTTCTAATCTGACTGGTAATGAGACATATTGAGATCTCCATCTCAATATCACTGAAACACCTTTCAGTGGACTGAAACTCTTTCAGTTCTACTCGTTAGGGTTTACCGATCATCAGGTAAATGCCCGTGAGTTCCAACATCCACAAGTGACACCTAGCAGTATATAGTGGCAACCCAGTAGAATAGAATAATGAACCTCTAGGTGCAGTTATCGTATGATACAGTCCCTCTATACATAAGTCCCGACTAGACTAAGGTCATGGATAACTCGTCAAACTTCACGGTCTGTCATATGTGTAGATTTATTCGACTTAAGTTCGGAAGTGGAAAACTCTTTTTCTTTTACTGTTCCATTCGAGGTCTTACGAACTTAGTCTTATAAATCACATAAGACTTCTCCTTATCTATCAAGGTTGATAGATTTCTTATAGGTGCATACCCTACTCCTATAGTGAACCTACTGCAGCCAATCTATACTGCATGGACCCATATGGCTAGAGACCATGTATGCGTGCAGTCAAACTACAATAACCTTACTGTGAGTAGCCGAAACACCGCAGGTCAAAGAACCAGTCACACCACTGCAACATCAAGCAAGTCACTGACGAGTGGATAGACATCCAAGTGACTTCTTGTCTTGGTCACTATCGCCTCTATTACATAACCTTTCTCTGGGAAGCCCTTCTTGTCTTGGCTACTACATCAGCTCGATGTCCATTAGCTCATTTGCTTTTATTTTCTCTCCGTACAAAAAAAAAAATGAAGGTCGAGATCCCTCTCTTTCTCACCCCGGGGATCGATCAGATTCCATTCAAGTTAGATGCCTTGATCTAATACTAATACCGCTTCCGCTAGTCTAGGGCCCTAGACCTGGTGAGGAACTACCCCAGACGGGGATTTCGCTCTACTCCCCCCAATCTTCACTTTAGGCCACGCCGATTAGTCAAGCCAAGCTAGGAAGGTAAAGGGGACAAGTGGGTGTCGTAATTGCAACTTGAATTTGACCTCCCGCAGGGAGGAGGTCAATCAAAAAAAATAAATATTACTCAATCAAAGGTCCAACTGATCACCACGTCAAAGCCTGATTTGGAATCCTTTTTCACAGCCTTTTTGCCCAAATGAGAGATCTATTCTCAGGGGAATCTTTAGTGCCCCTCCACCGTCTTTCACTTCCTCGTTCCTGATGAAGTTACGGTCTTGTCCCCAGTTGTACATGAAGTTGAGGTAGCAACGGTACAAACAAGAAAGCAACGGCGGACATTGGGAAGAATAGGAGAGAGAAAAAGAGAGAGAGAAGAGGAAGAGAGATAAGGGTGGCAAAGGCCGACGGAGGCCTGGCGGAGGCCGGCGAGCTCACAAACAAGGCGGAGGGGCTCCCCCTCCGGGTCCCCTATTTCATTCGAAACAGGCGCTCCAAAGGCGGAGCCCCTCCATGCGTCCTCTGCGTGACTCGCCGGCCTCCGCAGTCCTCTTTTCCTTCCTCTCTGTTGCCCAAGGTGACAAGCCAAAAGGAGGGGTGAATTGGTTTCTCTAAATTTTTACTATCTTAATTTAGTCAATCAATAAGTGAGTGAAGTTAAAACAATACACAATGCAAATACACAAGAAGTATAGTGGTTCGGTGCTCTCCTAAGCACCTACGTCCACTCCCCAAGCGACCCCTTGGAAATTCACTATAATTCCGCGGATTACAGTTGGATTGTTTTCCGGGCTCACAATCCAAAAACCTTTACACTTTGGTTTTCCGGGATCACCAAAAACCTATGTTGGTTTTACGGGCTCACCAACGAACCTTCACAATTGGTTTTACGGGTTCACTAATAAACCTACACCGTTGGTTTTACGGACTCACCAACAAACCTTTACAAGGTGATTAAAAGAGAAGAAGAAGATTGAAACTCCTATATGAGCAAATATAACAATTATAAGCTACAAAGAAGAGTTTAGAATATAGTTATCGCTTGATGAGACTTCTCTCTTCTTTGTCAAGAACGCTTCACTCTTCAAGGGTGGATGGAGCTCTTAATGTCTCTTGGAATCTGCTCAACCACTTCCTTTTGACTCTTGAGTGAAGCACTTGGATGAAGAAAGTTAGGGCTCTTGTCTTTCTTGTGTAAGCTTTGATATTTTGCAAAAGGATGTTTTCTCTGATGAATAGTGTCCCTTTAAATAGTTTTCCTCATCCATTGGACACCCCCCATTGGTCAGATTTCAAAAACTAGCCATTACTTGCTGTTGGGAGGACAAAAGGTACTTCTGCAGAACTAGCCGTTATGCTTCTCCCGTGCTTGGGTCGACCTAAACTTTTCTGGGGTCGACTCAAACCACTGTTCATCAGACTTTCACTGGGGTCGACCCAACTTTCACTGGGGTCGACCCAACTTTCACTTGGGTCGACTCATGCAACATTGGGGTCGACCCTCTCAGGAAGCACAGAACCTTGTATTTCAGCCTTCCTTCACTTGGATCGACTCAACTCTTTTTGGGTCGCCTCAAGAATCAGTTGGGTCGACTCAATTTCCACTTGGGTCGACCCCCTCAGGGATTCCAGAGAACCAATTTTTGAATGACATAGCCTTTGGGTCGACTCATGTTCAGTTGGGGTCGACTCAAGGTTGGGTCGACTCAAATTCCATTTGGGTCGACCTTCTCAGGGATTCCAGAGAACTGTTTTCTTGAGGCTTGAAGATGGGATCGACTCAGCCTTTACTTGGGTCGACCCAAGTACTGTTCATCCGTGCCATTTTTGCAAAAGTGTGCCAGATGGTTCCTTGATGTGCCGAGGTCGACTCATTCCACACTTTGCTGCAACTTAGGTTTAGATTCATCCATATAATCAATGAAATATTCTTCAAGCAATTTTGAATATATGTCATGGTGGTGCTATATACTCTTAACAATGAAAATTACTATCATCTCCTTGAGAGTACGTTTTACTTAAAACTTTGCCGAATTAGAATTTAGAATTCACTATCATTCTTCAAGCAAATTTTATCTTATTATTAATCATTGAAATACATCTTGATCTCATTCTACTAATGTACCGAGAGTGACGAACTTAGTAATGATGTATCATATTACCTTGTAAAATTTAATTAGATATTCCTTCAATGGTTGAGTTAATCATCAAAATACCACTATCATCCTCAATCTCCTCCTTTTTGATGATTACAAAATATTGAGTATGAGCAGATTGTTACTTAAGTTAAAATCCGTTTTTAGAAGAGCTCAAGTTGCTGAATTTCAGCTTTTCAAATTTGAGAGTGAAGTCTCTCCCTTTTTCATTCAAATATTGCCAATTTGAACTTTTTGATTTACTCCCCCTTTCTTTTATATTTGGTTAAAGATGAAATTTCAAAAATTTGAGATAAAACAAGAGTTTCAGATTATGTATCAAGGTATGAGAAGTACGTGCCAAATTCTGAAATTTGATTTCAATTTGAGACTTTAACCTTTTCATTGTTACATATTACTCCCCCTTAAGTGTATAATCTTTCCTATTATCATTTTCAATCTTGTTTATCAACTTATTTCTTTCCTTACTTCTCCCCCTTGTCCTCAACCCTCGAAAGAAAAGATCAAACTCGTCGAATCACTAACAATCTGAACTGGACTGGTAGTATCTTTAGATTCCGGGACGCCGAGACCATAAGAGTTAAGTTAGCAGGGCGCACATTCACAATGGCAAGAGCAAGACATTTAGATCCCTTTTCTCTTTTTCCACGGGTCGTTTCATCCACACCTGCACTTGCAAAGGCAGACGCATCCCTGGGCGTAGTCATGACTTGTCAAGAGAACGATGAGAAAGGCAGAGACTCTCCTTTTGGGCGAGGTCTTCCAAACCTTTGACTCATTCAGTCAATCCCCAACGGGGTGGTGTCCCAACGCGATCGACCGAAATAAAATAATAAACATTCAGATTTTACTGATCAAACATGGAACATTGTAGTATATTAACACCAAAAATACAATGTTTTTCAATCAAAGTGCAAAGTACATGATCAACACAAAATACATATGAGAATTAGATAAATCCTAGGCACTAATCAAGGTGCTAACATCAGCCTAGGGGGTATCTAATGGCTGTGATCTAGTCCTCATCCTCCTAGCATAAGTAGCGAGGGGAGGTCGAGCCTGATAGGACTGAGTCTAGCGTGGACCTCGCTGAGCTGGATGACTCTGTGCCAATACCTCTGACTTAGCTGCTCGGGGCACAGATGGACCATGAGCCTCTCTCTCTCTCCGTAATGCTCCTACCTACTCTCTGAGATCGCTAATCTCAGCAGTCATGCTATCCATCCTGCTCATATCCCATCAGAGAGAGTCCTCACCTGAGCTGATACAAGCTCAATCATCCTACTCCAAAACTCCTCTATACATCCCGTAGGTGTGGATGACGAAGGTCCAGCCTCTGAAGGTGCTGTAGGATGATCCGCAGGCTCCTCATCCTCAGGGATGGGGTCTCCAATCTCTGGTGCATCACCCTCTGGTGCATGTATCCCAGCTCCTGCACGCACCCACTGCCCGTTCACCTTCTCATAACCCATGCGAATAAGGGATCGTGCAGTGTACGTGTCAGTAAATAGTAGATGCCTGGAGATCTCTCCCTCTACTGATATGTCATGCTGTCGGAAGACCAGGGTGAGTATCATACCATAGGGCAAGGAGACTCTCGAATTGCATTATAACCTTTTTCATCTGTCTGATCATCATAGCTGGGAGGTTTAGGAAAATGCCCTGAATAATGTGCTCCATAATGACCAAGTCTCGCTCAGAAATGAGATCAAATCTCCCACTCTTCGGAAATAAAATCCGACCTATGAAATTGTGCAACAACCTCATCTTAGCTGAAAGATAGCCTGCTATCACATTTTCGGAATAGTCGAAATCATCGTTCTCAAGGATCAATTGTAGAGCTCTCAACTTGTTTTCAGGTTTTTCCGGTGTAGCTCCTTCGCAAGAGAGATGAAGCAACTCACTCAAGCTTTCTTCTGAAACCCTAACCCTTACTCCTCGGACTTCAGATATAAGCCCTCCCATTCCAACTTTCAGGAAGGCATAGAACTCACGAACCAACCCAAGGTAGATCACCACATCTAGGGAGCAAAGATACTCTCATCCTTGCCTTCGGATCCAATCACCCACCGGAATCCTTCTTGATCTAAGAACTCGGAGTGGATCCTTCTTCCCATGGTAACCGGTCTCCCCGCATATTTTGCAAGTTGGACTGAAGGGGAGGGAGGAGGAAGAGGCTCTACACGTGTCTCACCTTGTGGAGGCACTGTAGAAGACTCTCTAGCATTCTTTCAACACGGGTGGTCCGTGAAACTCTCCCGGATCGCTTGGCTACGGCTCGCTTGGGTCCCATTCCTTCAAGATCTTGATCTAACGGCTTGGGAAAACTTCCTTCTACTGTTTGGAGATGATTGGAAGAGATTGGAGAGTGGGAAATAGGATTTTAGGAAGAGGACAAGATGAAACAGTGCCCTAATGTCGCTCACGGGTCCCCCTTTTAAAAGTGGGGTCCCGTCGTTGGGTCGACCCCATTCTGGTTTGGGTCGACCCTAGTTCAGAAAATTTTCTTTCTCTTCCTTTTCTTTTTAAAATTCTTCCTTTCCTCCAATCCTTACAAATTCTTACTGGGACAATGATACATAAGTAAGGAATCTATAGATGACTAGTTTGACTAATGTTTCATGGGTTTTTCGAAATGGAAGGAGAGTATCATGAGACTACTTGCTCCTTCTTATATCTCCTCAATCAAAGGGATCACATATACCTAATTCCCTCCTAAGCATGCAAAATCTGTCTTCACTCAAAGGTTTTGTGAATATGTCAGCCAATTATTTCTCGGTACACACATGCTCAATACATATATTTCCATTTTGAACAATGATCTCTAATAAAATAATACCTTATTTCAATATGTTTGGCTTTAAAGTGCTGAACTGGATTCTTGGTAAGGTTAATGGCACTAGTGTTATCCCACTTTATAGGAATGTTATCTAGTTTAAGTCTATAGTCCTCTAGTTGTTGCTTGAGCCAAATTACTTGAGCACAGCAACTGCCGGCAGCTATATATTCGGCTTCAGCTGTTGACAATGCTACTGAATTCTGCTTTTTGCTAAACTAAGATACTAAGTTATTTCCTAAAAATTGACATGTTCCCCTAGTGCTCTTCCTATCTAATTTGCGACCAGCAAAATCTGCATCAGAATATGCAAGCAAATCTAAACATGAGTCTCTCGAGTACCATAATCCTATGTTTGCAGTTTCTCTCAAATATCTAAGGATTCTTTTAAGAGCACTTAGATGTGACTCCTTAGGATCTGATTGGTATCTGGCACAAATTCACACACTAAACACTATGTCTGGCCTACTAGCAGTAAGGTAAAGCAAGGATCCAATTAAGCCTCTATAAAGCTTCATATCTATACTTTTCCCTTTTTCATCTTTGTCTAGTTTATTAGTGGGATTCATTGGGGTGCCTATTCCCTTGTGATTTTCATTCCCAAACTTCTTTAATATTTTCTTTGTGTATTTAGTTTGATAAATGAAGATACCTTCCTTAGTTTGCTTGATTTGTAATCCAAGAAAGAAGTTTAGTTCTCCCATCATAGTCATCTCGAATTTTCCTTGCATTAGATTAGCAAACTCTTTGCAAAGATTATCATTTGTAGCACCAAAGATTATGTCATCTACATATATTTGTACCACTAGCAGATTTTTGTCTTTCCTTTTGAGAAAAAGTATTTTATCTACATTTCCTCTACTGAAATCATTATTCAGTAGAAATTTGCTTAGTCGATTATACCAAGCCCTAGGTGCTTGTTTTAATCCATATAATGCCTTATGTAATCTAAACACATGATTTGGCAATTCATGATTCTCAAAACCAGGAGGTTGCTTTATATATACTTCTTCCTCTATAAAACCGTTTAAGAAGGCACTTTTTACATCCATTTGATACAATTTGAAATCCATGAAACATGCAAAAGCTAGAAGTAATCTAATTGCTTCTAATCTAGCCACGGGAGCAAATGTTTCCTCAAAATCTATCCCTTCTTCTTGATTGTATCCCCTAGCTACAAGTCAAGCTTTATTTCCAATTACAGAGTTACTTGCTGTTGGGAGGACAAAAGGTACTTCTGCAGAACTAGCCGTTATGCTTCTGCCCGTGCTTGGGTCGACCCAAACTTTTCTGGGGTCGACTCAAACCACTGTTCATCAGACTTGGGGTCGACTCAACTTTCACTGGGGTCGACCCAACTTTCACTTGGGTCGACTCATGCAATATTGGGGTCGACCCTCTCAGGAAACACAGAACCTTGTATTTCAGCCTTCCTTCACTTGGGTCGACTCAACTCTTTTTGGGTCGAGTCAAGGATCAGTTGGGTCGACTCAATTTCCACTTGGGTCGACCCTCTCAGGGATTCTAGAGAACCGATTTTTGAATGACATAGCCTTTGGGTCGACTCATGTTCAGTTGGGGTCGACTCAAAGTTGGGTCGACTCAAATTCCATTTGGGTCGACCCTCTCAGGGATTCCAGAGAACTGTTTTCTTGAGGCTTGAAGATGGGGTCGACTCAGCCTTTACTTGGGTCGACCCAAGTACTGTTCATCCGTGCCATTTTTGCAGAAGTGTGCCAGATGGTTCCTTGATGTGCCGGGGTCGACTCATTCCACACTTTGCTGCAACTTAGGATTAAATTCATCCATATAATCAATGAAATATTCTTCAAGCAATTTTGAATATATGTCATGGTGGTGCTATATACTCTTAACAATGAAAATTACTATCATCTCCTTGAGAGTACGTTTTACTTGAAACTTTGCCGAATTAGAATTTAGAATTCACTATCATTCTTCAAGCAAATTTTATCTTATTATTAATCATTGAAATACATCTTGATCTCATTCTACTAATGTACCGAGAGTGACGAACTTAGTAATGATGCATCATATTACCTTGTAAAATTTAATTAGATATTCCTTCAATGGTTGAGTTAATCATCAAAATACCACTATCATCCTCACTCTCTCTCTCCCTCCCTCCCCCCCCCGCTCGCTCTCTTTTCCTCTCTTTCCTTCTCCTTCCCCTCCAATGGCTTTTTGTTTCAATTGTGGGAAACATCCCGATCTGCCACCGGTACGGCTCAGTACTCTCCGAACCGTCCGATTCGGAACGGTTCCACCGACTATGATCTAAAAGATATGTATTCATTGGTAAACATGCAAATGGCAGTGTGATTAAAAATAAAACACGAGATGTCACATTCTTGGAGAATGACTTTCCAAGTAGGGTTCAAATTGATAAAAATTTCCAACTTTATGAAATGAACAATCCTAACATTCATGGTGCACCCAGTCAAGTGATAGAGGTATATGAAGAGTTGTCTGGACCATTTGAACCTAGAGGAAGCGACACATTACCTAATCAATTGAACCCATAGATTTTTTTGGATACAGTATAGCAGCCTGCGAATGTGTCACGTATTATTGGATGGCTATAGATTTTTTTGTCATTAAGTACAAAATTCATGGCCAAACCAACACTTAATCTCTTCAACATGGACAACTCTTGATGCAGTATGTACTTGCTTGAGATTTGCCGATGATGAAGCTCTAAAAGATAGCTAGTACTTTTTCTCTTCAACATGTAGCATCCTCATGAAAGGTAGGGAACCAATAATATCACTATTGAAGAAAGTCTTCTAAAGCCTAAAGGTGGATCAACAGATAGAAGGACACAAATATTTAAAATATCATTGCAGTCAATTGGGAGCATAAAAATCAAAGAAGGGTACCTTTAGTTTGGTCTTTTCAACCATGGATGGAAAATCAACATGCATCAAAGCTCCAAGCTTCATCCAAGTACATATTCTTCTCAGATTCTAAAAATTGCAGCAGTCCAAGATTTTCCAAGAGTTTGATGGGCCACTTTTAGTATTTAACTCATTATTTCAATTTATTTCAGTTTAGGAAGTGGTTAGGTGCTTTGGTTTTTACAAATTTTCTTGTTTTCCTTAGTTAATGGGTCATAAATAGAAAAGTTAGAACAAAGCAAGTTTGAATCACTAGTTGAATAATTGAAGGTATAAATTATTGTACAAATTCTATCGCATAGGAGATCGCCCAATCACCTAGGCTATAGGAGGGTCTGTTGCCTAGGGTTGCCTAGTCTATTTGACAACCATGCAAGGAGGTGTACAAGTGGCCTCATTCACAGCAAGGTGCTCGTGGTAAATACATAACTAAATGCGCCAACAGACATATTTGTTCGTGCTTCAGAAAACAAAATAAAGCCAACTCCTTGGGCTTTAAGGACTCAGCTCAGTCATACATCAGAGAGCTGATTGAGCTTGACTTGAGCTCCATTAGAGCTTTTCAGTCTAGGCTCTTGAGCTATTCAAGCAAGCTGATTCTCAAGCCTAACCCAAGCCAATACAAATTTTTATAAACTGAATGCAGTTTACGTTTGTTTTTCTTATTGGTGGATCCTCAAATGCAGCTTGATCTTGCTTATTAATTTCAACCTTACATTATGCACAACTACCTATTATATGCATACATACACATATATGAAAACATACAACCAGAAACAAAAATCCTTATATTCCAGTATGGACATATATATATATATATATATATATATATATATATATATATGTATGTATGTATGTATAAAAATTTATAGAGGTTTATACATTTACCTACATGGCCCCACAAACATGTGCACGTATGTGTAAAGGCAAATTCTAAGCCTTATTGAGCCAAACATGAGTGAACTAGGCAACTTGCAAGCTCAGCTCAAAACTATGAGCTAGCCAATTTACATGTTCAGCTAAAAATTTTATTATTCCAATATCTCAGGCTGAAACAAGTCCTAATCATGCCCACCGTAAGCCAAACATGAGATCTTCATGAACAGCTTGCTTAATTCGGAGCCCTACATAAAAGGATGACCATGAAGGGCAAGCACTATATGAATACTTTACCAATTGAACAGGCACACATTGTGCCAAATATCATGAAATTCAAAAGCCACATGAACAGCTCTTAAATGGCAGTGATGCTTAGATGGATGGTTCAAAACGGACAAACACAGCAAAGGTTTCTATTTTAAAGAGATCTTATGTTAATTAGCTGCATCAACTATCAACATATGATAATCCCTTACTAATAAGCCAAGACAAAAGATAGCATGTACATAGATGTTGCCAGAATAACACCAAATACAAAAAGATAGACGAAAGAAACCATCAAAATAAATGCAGTTGTCGCAAATTATTCAAATGAATCTTCAGAAAAATCCAGCTTGAATTGTAGTGCCATACCTTGGATGATATAGGTATCAAAGAGGCCTGGTGAACATTTTTCTCAGGTTCTGTTACTTGCCTGATCTCTTGAAGTTGATGTGATATTTCCTCTAAGAGCAGCAAGCTGTCAGATTCCTTCTCCTTGCGCTCTACAGAAGAACTCAACTGTTCTCTTCCTTGTTGAATGATCTTTAGTCTTTTCCTTAATCGCTCAACTTCATTTTCTAGTATATACCTTTCATAGTCAGCTGCAGACACCGAATGCCTCCTCAAATCAAACCATGAAGCTTTGTCAAATGAACTGCCCATCAATTTCCCCCCATTTGTCATGTCTGAGCAACTTCTGTGAATGTTTAGTTCCCCATTTGTCCATCTTGAAACTGAATTACTAGTTGTACAGTAAACTGAGTTAGCTCCATATAATTTATTTTTCATATTACTATCCCCAAATGTGCCTGAAGCACATCCTTTCTTAGAAAGGTCTATTTCCTTTTCATCTCCCTCACCATCCCAATTAATTTTGTCATCAATGACATGTACATCATATGTGCGTTCTTCAGTCTCAAACTGAGATAAACCATCATCTCTTTGATCGGATGTTTGACCACTGGCCCTATATGATTTATCCAAAGGAAGACTCATCTCAATTTCGCTGACCCTTGTACAATCTTCATCAATCAAATGTGAGGTAACTTCATCAGATCCACACTCTTGGGATCTATTTAGCTTACATAGGTTTTGCATTGTGACCATGCCCTTCTCCTGAAACTGGATGTTCCCTTCACCTTCAATATTTGAAACTTCTTCCTGATGCCTCTCAATACTATCATCCTTCTTAACATACCCATGAATTGAATAGCCAGCATTTTCATCCAAGGACAGTAACACTGATTCACTGCCAAAACCAGTAGCACAACTATGTCTCTCAGCAACTAAAGGCCCACTATCACCAACTTGTTGGAACATAGTGTTCACCTTTTCCTTCTTTTCAATGGATTCATAGATCTGTTGTAATATCGGGATAGGGTCATCAAATGGATCAAATGAAGAACAAGACCTCTGACCCATCAGCTGTGTCATATCATGCAGATCGCTGTCAGATTGCTGCTCGCCACCATCAAGCATCATTTGCCAATAAGCTTTAACTTCTTTCTCCAAGACATGTTTCTCTCTTTCCCGCCTAACAATGATCTCCTTTAGAATCATCATCTCTTCTTCATAATATGCAGACTTCTCTTCAACAATATTTCGGTACTGCCGAGCTTCCATCTCAATCTTTGCCTTCTCCCTCTGGAGACGTAGTATCATCGCCATGGCTTCATCAGCAGCAGTAGCAGCAGCATTCCTCTCTTTCTCCAATTCAAGAGAGAGAGCCACGTGAGTGGACTGCTCTTCTTTAAGTGCCCGCTGCAAATTTCTTATAACACTAGTGACATTTTCCTCAGATCCGCCAACCTCTTTAGCACTAGCTGATACATTCTTCTCCATAAAATTACATTCATTAGCAGAAGCAGCTCCTTCAACCAATCCAAGGCATTCATCTGAAATAATAGTACATAACAAAATACCAACTGTCATGGCATTTATATCAAGGAATACTTGACTTTTTGACATAATACATTTAAACTGTGCCGTATGGCCTTCTTATTCCAAACTTGTAGACAAAATCACAGCAAGTTATCGGCTTTTGTTATGGAAATTCTGCAGTGACCGTATATGGAAGTTGAAAAAAAGAATACATGTTTAAATACCCACCAAAAAGGTAACGACCATCTCCTTTTTCTTCAAACATCTGCACTTGGCCGTTGATGTTGAAGGGCGTGCGGGGAGTGCCCTCCCCTTTCCAACACAACTGCAGAGGCGGAGAAGGGGACGCGGCGGATGGGGACTTCCCTCGGCGACTGGGAGGAGGTCTCCGGCGGCAACGCCGGCGGGTGACGAACGGTGGCCTCTTCCCGAGGAGGACCCCTTTACCCTTGACATCCAGGGAGGCTCTTCTCGGAGAGGGCACCGACTCCAGTCCACCCGCCGGCGTAGGGCTTAGCAGGCTCAAATCCTTGGAGCTGCGAGGATCATAAGAGGCGGAGGCCCACGACTCCTCCTCCCCTCCGCCCATCTCCGAGAGGCGCTGTCCCCCGCCGCCGCCGCCGCCGCCGTCATCGGTCATGAACTTGACATCGTAGCGAAGGCAGCTGCTGGGTCTGCGGAGGCAATCAAAGGGAAATCGGCTGCGCAGGGACATGTGGACGGCCGCGATTTTGTTGGCAGGGTAGTCGATGAGAAGGCCCTGAAGGCACCGGGGCTGCCGCCCGAAGAGACCGTTGCAGGAGCAGGGCAGCGCGAGCCCGAACACAGACAAGAACTTGGAGGCAAGAAAGGCGAGGGTGGAGGCGCAGAGGAAAAGGTAGGCGAGGGCGAGATCGAGGTAGGAACCCACCAGAGAGCACAAGGTCCAGCTCTCGATCGCCCGGCATGCCATTTTCGTAGCAGATCTGCTCACGTATTTTAACAAAATGAATTAGATGGGTCAGCTTCGAAGAGGAATAGAAGGATACAAAGAATTTCCGACCACGTAACAAGAAATGGCTCATTAGTTTATCTAGAGGTCCCGGTAGAAGAGCGCAGACTAGAAAGTTCGCAAGCCATCGCCTTATCCACCATGGGCAGAGTCATCCCGGAGCGACAGTTCAGCAACTCCTTGTGGGGGCGGGTGAGGAGCGGAGTACATCTGTTGGCCTAGGAGACCATTTGTCAGCTGATCAGGAGTGGTAGATTGGGGTCTGGTTGAGCGACAGAAGATTCTCGCAACCAAATTAGCAGTTAGATTTATCTTGGAACTGAGTTCTCTTTAGGGCACCCTGATGAGGCTTAGTATGGAGATCCAGCTGACCCAGCCGTCTTCCGTACTGGCCACCGCAGTTTCTTTATATGAAGGAAGATCTGTGCTCGCGTACTGGTAATCCTATCGGAGATTAGATGGAAAATCGGAGACGGTCGGGCTATCGATGTTATGGAGGACAACTGGCTCTTTAAGAGGCCTCTCCATGGCTGAACCACCTTGATCGATGCTGGATGCCTGGAGGGGCGTAGAGTCTATGACCTGTTCATCTCTAGTGGGTGGGCATAGAACGAGTATCTAGTGCGATGGGCTTTCGAAGAGTGGCTAGCCGAGCGTGTCCTATCTCTACTGATTCCGGCTATGGAGGCTACGGATAGAAGGGTGTGGAGCACGACCATAAGGCTTGAGGTGAGGGCTCAGGATTTAGTCCAGGCGATCAGGATGTTTCTAGCTCGTTAGATGGAAGGGGGTTGGATTTGGAGGCACTGCATTCACCTACAAATTGCTGGAATGTGGCTTGGGGGTGCTTACCTACCAGAGGTATGTTGACCTAGTGAGGGATGCAGATTTCTCCGGTGTGCCTAGAATGCTCGGAGACAAGGGAGTCTATTTTTCATGTCATTAGAGGATGCTCAAGGGCTGCCCAAATCTTGGGGTGCACTTGGGGTCCCTATGATCCATGGCTGGGATGGTCGACGGCCGAGGACTTCATGCTCTTTTAGGAAACTTCAGGGAGGAGGTCAGGCCTGGAGGGTCCTGGGATTAGGGCTGCCTACCTAGCTTACCACTGTTGGATAGAAAAGAATGTTCGGATTTTCAAGGACAGTAGTGTGCACCTGAGGTCAACAGCGAAGAGAGCTCTTCTTCATATAGAGGAGATTATCCACTGCGCTATGCTGTCGTCCCTAGGGTTGGCCGGGAAAATTTGGGGCTCCCCTCTTGCTCATGCAGCGCCCAGGACCATGCAGGTTTCATGGGAGCCCCCACCTCCTAGCTTTCTCAAGATAAACTTCGATGGTAGTATTGGTGGGGGAGGCTGCACCGGAGGTGTGGGCTAAAAGATTGCAGCAGAATTTTGAATTTTATTCCAAAATAATTTCATTTCTCCATATTCATAATATGAAAATTTGGTGAAGTCTAGATCATTGTTTGATGTACATAGATTCATGTCATCGGACATACCTTAGTGATGATATTACTCACAAAAGACTTCACAAATGCAAAGTCCTCCTAAGTTCACACGCGATGCCTCTTCTACAACTTTGGCTATCCCTTTTTTTTGGTGAGAAAAATTTCTCGTATTTCATCATACTTTCTCTCTCCTTTTATAGAGGAGGCATATTGAAATCTCATTCAATGACATTCATTATAATGAAACCTCTCTTATTCATGTCTCTTTATATATTAACGTTTAGTCTATTATATTCATTTCATTGTAATGAATGAAAAATTAGTAACATTCATCTAATGAATAGTAATAGACTATTCATAATAGAAATCTCATTCACTGACATTCATTATAATGAAACCTCTCTTATTCATGTCTCTTCATATACCAACGTTTAGTCTACCATATTCATTCCATTATAATGAATGAAAAATTAATCAAATTTAGTAACATTCATCTAATGAATAGTAATAAACTATTCGTAATATGATCGTTCATATTACGACCTTTTGGATGCCAATTAGTAAGAGAATGAACATATTGCGTGGGACCCATTAGGGATATTCTTTTCTCTGGTAAGCCAAAATCTAATTTGGTTTGGCAACTGCAATTATGCCTATTTGCAAACTACAGTCTCACCCAAAAAATAGAACATGTAGTGAGTATCCCTTTATCACATTATATGTCCACATAATTCTCTTCATCAATTAATATTCCATATGAACTACTGAATTGATATGGACCACCACGAGACTGTCTATTAGTAATTCACATGTGTGTTCTTTTATTTAATTTGAATAAGACAATTTCTCAAAATTATACCAGCCGGGTTTCAAATTCAATTCGAAGGAACACAGTCTTGAATATTCTTTCCTTCCTAAGAAATTTTGAATCCCCTTTTTGATGTTCATGACTCTTCACAAATCTCCATATTTTTATGCAACCCAACATGTCTGTATATAGTCTTTTACTTCACATCAACGGTTGATAATATCAAAGCTACATAAACTCCACATTAGATTATATAACATCCTTAGATCGTTAAGGAATTATGAATATGTGACTAGAACCACTCTTTCATTCTAACATATTTTATGATCCAAGAGTGTTCTAATATTTGGTTTTTTTGTTCAGTATTTGTCATCTTACAAATACCCACATATTTACTAAGAATCTCTATTCTGATGATTGAACACATCATCCTATCACATATAGTAGTACAATATGTGACAACTATAATATAAACTGGGTAGCCACTACATGCTGCTAGGTGTCACTGGTGGATGGTAGGACTCATAGGGATTATCTTGATGATCGATAAACCCTAATAAGTAGAGTTGGAATCGTTCCAATCCATTGAAAGGAGTTTTCAATGATATTGTGATAGAGATCACAATATATCTCACTACCAGTCAGAATAGAACCTATGGGGTCACACACACTAGAAGTATTGACCGATCCGATGGTTGAAAAGTGATTATGAATCACGAGTAATCAATTCGATTGATAATAAGTTGAAGAAGGAACAATGGAAATTGATTAATTGGACTTAAAACACAAATCCTACTTAGAGTAGGATTCCTAGAGTCCTAATTGGATTAGGACTGGAAATCCTATTTGGAGTAGGACTGGGATTCCTACTTGGAGTAGAATTCCTACAATCCTAATTAGATTAGGATTTTGAATTCATTTTTGGATTCCTACTTAGAATAGGATTCCTAGAAATCCTAATTGGATTAGGACTTCGGATTCAATTAGAGTCCTAATTGGATTAGGACTAAAATTAAATATGTCCTAATTTGGATTAGGGTTTCTTAAGTCACAATTAATTATTAATCTAATGAATCAATAAGACTCCTAATTGGATTAGGATTGAAGAGTTCAATTGAGTCAAAATTGATTTAAGTTCTAATTGGATTAGGACTTACCTAGATTGGATCCAAATTGGTTCACCCTTGGGCTAAGCCTAATTGGATTAGGACTTGACCACATTAGGGCATTGCAAACCCTACCTAATGTGGATTAGAGTTTACCATGAGGAGGGGCGTACGCCCCTCCCCTTTCCATGTGGTGAGGGATGAAGAGAGGGGGCCGGCGCCCCCTCTTAAGAAATAACTCTAGGGCTCCTAGATTGTAGGAGCCCTAGATGGCTTTAAAAGGGGAGCAAGGGCCGGCGCCCTAAGTAGAAGTGAATTCCTCCTCCTCCAAGCCGTGGCCACCCCTCTCCCTTCCTTGGTTCAGCCGCCATCAGCAAAGGGAAAAGAAGAAGAGGCGTGTGAAAGTGAATCCTAGGTTCTTCGGTGTTTAGCATGCTGAATTTTTTTTTTTTTGAAAACCATGGCTGAACCTGATCGGGTTGCCTACGTACCCCTTCATAAGGGGGATCAAGCCATACGTAGTTCTTTTTAAGTTTTAAAACGCAGCGAAAAAACCGAATCAAACAATTTAATTCATGCATGCTTACAAGATCAAATCTAGAAATCAGCACCTTAAGAACATATAGGATTATGCCGGAATCGTTTAAACAATTATGCTAAAACTTTTATGCATGATTAACTATCAGATCTGAAACTTAAGAACTCTATTCCAATTAATCTCCGAATATCCATCGAATGGATTCTGGAGATATCTCCGTGAGGAGCTCCAAAAGAGGATAAAACTTCGGAGAATTGGACCTAGACCTTGACACCATAATAAATGATTAATGCTAGATTAATACCTTTTATAATGGATGAAAGTTGTAAATCTAATTCTTGACTTCGCAGCCACGCACACGAATGGCCTCTACGAGAAGTACACGCGAAGTCCTGAAGGATCTTCTTCCGCAACAGTGCTAGCAGCTGCAGAACACTTGAAAGCTGAAATCTGCCCGCCGGGATTCAATCAACTCTTGATCAATCGTCTTGAAGCAGATAGAGATGAGGTTTGTAAGAAAAGTAGAAGACTCAGATCTGATCTTGAATCTTCTAGATATTCACCCTGAAAACCCTATCTAAAATGGAGAAGAAGAGGAGGAGGAGGCGGGTGAGGAAGAAGGCTGCAATGGATATGTTTTTGGTGCCCATGTTTGACCCCTTTTAATGGCCTCCGAATTTTCATTCAAAATTCAAAATTTATTTTCAGAAAACCTCTTTTAGTTGGCACATGCAAAGGAATAGGAACAACCCAAATCAGATCTCAACCAAATCTGATTTAAATTCAAATTTTAAACACATGTGCAAGAGGGAAGGAATTTGAAATCCATGCGGCAAGGTAAAACACTTCATAATTTCGAAATCACCTCTTGAAATTTGAATTTAATCCATTCAAAAACTCAGACGCCACCTTGGCTGATGGTTTGAGTGATTAAAATCATTTAACACATTGCTTAATGTTTGAATTTAAATTCAAATAACAAACAATGTCGCCATGTGTCAAGCAATGGGTCCATGTGCCATGCAATAATTTTGGTTTATTTAAAATTCATGAAATCCAATTCCATGTCACCAATAATTGCCACATCATCTGAGCCTAATCCCCTTGGGTTGCACCTAAACAAATTTGGTCAAACCCGAATTAAAACAAAGCAATTTGGTTGAACCCAATCTAATCAGGTCAGACCCTGATTGAGCTCAAATTGAATCCAATTCAATTTTGGCTCATGCAAACTCAATCAAATTGAATTATTACTTTGTGTTGGACCTAATTCAATTAGGTCAATCCCCAATTAAGAACAAATTAATTTAAAATTAATTTGATCAGCTTAAGTCCTTTTTGGTTCTGACCTAATCCAATCAGGTCAAAACCCTGATTGAGCCCAAACTTGAATCCAATTCAATTTGGCTCATCCTTAGCACAATTACTCAATCAAATTGAGTTTATTAGTAATTTAATTACTAATTAATCCTTCAATAATTACTTTAATTATTTTATAAGATAATTTGCCAATCAAATTGACCAAATTATTCCTGAATGATTCTTAATCATTCATCAGCTTTCTTGATCAATCAGGAATCTTCTATGCGTGTGACCTCATAGGTTCGAACCTAAGCCGGTAGTATAGGAACAATTTTCTACACTAATCGATGTGACTATCTAGCAATGGTACCCGACGTCCGGATAGGTCGAATATATGCGAAGCAAATATTCTGGAACCCTGAACTATGGTTACTGTATAATTCAATCCCTATGACTCCTAATGCCAGGATGACTTAGAGCTCACTGTCAACCCTATAATTAGTACATCCATTATATGATTAACTTTAGATATCCCGTGACTCCTCACTGGGATTACCCTGGCCAAGGTTTTGCTAAATTAATCACAAGACATTATCTCCTGTTTTCAGGAGGGGTCAATTCCATCTTGACTCACAACTGACTACGCAAGTACTTGACTGCACCTAGTGACCTTCCGTCACTGAATTAGAAATTCAGGTAGTCCGGTACCAAAGTACAGTGAGTTGCTTGCTAGTCACAGGTTGCGGTCTCAGGTCAGAGGGCCAAACTTATACCCATATCCACTCGGAACATCTCTCGATAGTAGAGCGTTCCGGAATTGGTCACGTTTAGTGAAATGTACTTCTACACTTCACTTGTGTGGCATACCAGTGTCTCCACACTCCTTGGTTAAGAGGACAACCAACGTATATGTCACACAACGACCTAATCTCGATAATGTTGTCGTCCTAGTAACAACATATCATTTCGTCGCAAACAAGTTTAAGGACTCAAAGATAAATCCTCCTTTATCATAACATAAGTCCTAAGGACTTCATCATATAAGAGTTCATTTGAAGATGAAATGATGAATAATGCCAAATAACACTTTATTAATTTGTCAATTCATTTACAAAATTCAATCATCAATATGCTGACGATTGACATTTAGGATACAAATTCCAACAACTCCCACTTAGCCTAATGCCAATCGGCACAGTATCTAATACCCATCTTCGACTTGCGTTCGTCGAACTCTTTAATGCCGAGGACTTTGGTAAATGGGTCAGCCAGATTTTCTTTTGTGTCAATCTTCTGAAGATCAATATCACCTCGATCGATGATCTCTCGAATCAGGTGGTAGCGACGTAGAATATGCTTGGTCCGCTGATGTGCTTTGGGTTCTCTTGCTTGAGCTATGGCCCCAGTATTGTCACAAAATACAGGCACTGGACCATCAATGGAGGGTGTCACTCCAAGCTCGGTAATGAACTTCCGCAACCATACAGCTTCCTTGGCGGCATCAGATGCTGCGATATATTCTACTTCACATGTAGAATCTGCCACTGTATGCTGCTTGGAACTCTTCCAGCAGATGGCCCCACCCTTAAGAGTGAAGATATATCCTGACACGCTCTTGCTATCATCTTGATCTGACTGAAAACTTGAATCAGTATATCCCTCAAGTTTTAAGTCAGAATCACCATAGACAAGCCACTGATCTTTAGTATTTCTCAAATACTTAAGGATGGTTTTTACAACCTTCCAGTGGTTGCTACCTGGATCAGACTGGTATCTGCTCACTACTCCTAGTGAGTATGCCACGTCTGGTCTAGTACATGTCATGGCATACATTATAGATCCCACTGCCGAAGCATATGGAATTCTATCCATACTCTCTCTTTCTTGAGGGGTTGTCGGACAATCCCTTTTAGAGAGGTTAATTCCATGGCCTCGGAAGATAGCCTTTCTTGGAATTAATCATACTGAACCTCTTCAGTATAGTATCAATGTATGTGGATTGGGATAATCCAAGCAATCTTCTAGATCTATCTCTATAGATCTTCATCCCTAGGATGTAAGATGCTTCTCCCAAATCCTTCATGGCAAATTGAGATGATAGCCAAACCTTTATTCCTTGTAATGCAGGAATGTCATTTCCGATTAAAAGAATGTCATCCACATACAAAATAAGAAATATAATAAATGAACCATTTGCCCATTTATAAATGCAAGGTTCCTCTTCATTCTTAATGAAGCCATATGTTTTGATTACCTTATCAAAACGTATATTCCAACTCCGTGAAGCTTGCTTTAATCCATAAATGGATTTTTGAAGCTTGCACACTTTAGACTCATCTGCAGATGTAAAACCTTCAGGTTGTATCATATACACTTCCTCTTCTAAATCTCCATTTAGAAATGCGGTCTTTACATCCATTTGCCAGATTTCATAGTCTAAATGTGCTGCTATCGCAAGCACAATCCGAATGGACTTGAGCATTGCCACAGCAGAAAACGTCTCGTCATAGTCAATACCATAACGTTGACGATAACCCTTGGCAACCAAACGGGCTTTATAGGTCTCTACCTTTCCGTCTGCGCCCCGTTTTCTTTTGAATATCCACTTACACCCTATGGATTTAATTCCATCGGGTGGGTCAACTAATGTCCAAACATCATTGACCTTCATGGATTCCATTTCGGATTGCATGGCTCCAAGCCATTTATCAGAGTCATACCTCTGCATTGCATCCATATATGTGATCGGATCCTCATCGTTTTCATCAAGTTCGATAGGATCCCCATCCCGGACCAAGAAACCGTAGTATCTATCCGACTGATGTGGTACTCTACCCGATCGCCTTAATGGTGCATCTAATATGGGTTCTGGATCTGATCTAATCAAATCCGACTCAACTGGTTCAGTAGATGGTGTCAGATCTTCTACATGTTGAACTTCTCTAAGCTCAACATTAGAGCTATTTGTTCCTTCACCAAGGAATCCTTTTCTAAGAAAATTGCTCTATTGCTTACGAACAACTTTTATTCTTCAGCAAAGTAGAAGTAATATCCTTTAGTTTCTTTAGGATAACCAACAAAGAAACATTTGTCAGACTTGGGTTTAAGTTTGTCTGTCTTCAAATGTTTGACGTACGCCGGACACCCCCAAATCCTAAGGTGAGAGAGCATCGGCTTACGTCCAGTCCACATCTCATGTGGTGTTTTATTTACAGACTTACTTGGAACCTTATTTAGAATATAGCAGGCTGACTCAAGAGCATATCCCCAAAAGGATATGGGCAGATTAGCAAACTCCATCATGGATCGAACCATGTCTAACAGAGTTCGATTTCTCCTTTCTGACACACCATTATATTGTGGTGTACCAGGAGGAGTCCATTGGGAGACAATCCCATTTTCTTCTAGATATGTCAAAAATTCACTGGAGAGGTATTCACCTCCTCGATCTGATCGAAGAGTTTTAATACTCTTTCCAGTTTGTTTTTCTACTTCATTACGATATAATTTGAACATTTCAAATGATTCAGATTTATGTCTCATTAAATAGACATAACCATACCTAGAAAGGTCGTCTGTAAACGTAATGAAATATGAATACCCACCTCTAGCATCTGTGCTCATTGGCCCACATACATCAGAATGTACAAGGGTCAATAAATCACTGGCTCGTTCACCTTTTTCGGTAAAAGGTGATTTGGTCATTTTACCAAGAAGACATGATTCACAGGTTGTCAATGATTCACAATCATTAACATCAAGGATTCCCTCTTTACTTAACCTGTTCATCCTATTCTTGTTAATATGACCTAGCCTATGATGCCAAAGGTAGACATCCGTGACATTATCTATTCTAGGGCGTTTATTGGATTTATACATTACATGAACAGGCTGTGACAAAATGTAAATGCCATTACTCAGAATTTCATTCATTACAACAACACCATTCCAAATGACATTGCAATAATCCTTTTTTATTGATATTTCATAACCATTTTTGGCCAAAAGGCCTACAGAAATGATATTCAATAGAAAACTTGGACAATAGTGACAATCACTAAGGACATTTACATGAGAGCTGAATTCAAGTTTAAGAATTCCTAAAGCTAGAACTGGAACTGGTCTTCCATCTCCAACATTCAGGATTCTTTCTCCTTCTTCAAACCTCTTACTGACTTGTAGCCCCTGCAACAAATTGCAAATATTAAAAGGACTACCGGTATCCAATACCCAGGTCGAATTATCACAAATAAAAAAATTGCAAGGTGTTATCATATAAGTACCTTGATTGGCAACTGATTGCCCACTTTTCTTAGGCCGGTTCGGATCGAGGGATGCAATGTAAAGAGGACAGTTCCTCTTCCAATGTCCTTGCTTCTTGCAGAAGAAGCACTCCGCCTTGCTCTGATCAGCCTTTTTATTCTTTTTCTGACTAGGCTGAGCATGGTGCACCTGTTTCTTTTGAATTTTATTTTTCTTTTTCCCTTTCTTAAAGGAGCGACCCTTGGATGAACCTCCCACTAAATTCACCGTCTTCTTAAGAAGTTGGTGATCATTCTCAAACGTCTGTAGTAACCCCAACAATTGGTGATAATTCACTACAGGTTTCGTCATACGAAAATGAGTGAGAAAAGGACGGTATGATCCAGGCAATGAGTTTAGTATGGCATCCTTCCCCAATTGATCATGAAGGGAAAAGCCAAGAGAGCTTAGACGCTCGATCAACTCAATCATGTACAGTACATGATCAGTTACCGAGGTCCCATCTTTCATTCGGGCGCTGAAGATGGCACAACTAGTTTGTGCCTCTCAACGTCGTCAGGAACGCCGAATGATTCATTCAACACTTGAATGATATCTTCCGGCTGCGTATTCTCAAAACGCCTACTAAACTCATCACTCATTGCTGCCAACATGATGCATCGAACAGTGATCCGGTCACTGAGCCACTTCTGATAAGTGTCTCTGGCCGATCTTGATGCATTAGCAGCGGGCTACTCAGGTGCTTGATCCGTTATCACATAAAGGATCCTCTCATGCTCTAGCACTATTTTCAGTTTTCTATGCCAATTATTAAAATTTGGACCAGTCAACTTGTCATTGTCCAACAATGAGCGAAGTGATAAATTAGTGGCCATTTCTGCATAAAAAGAAAATTTGGCTATTAGTATATGAATTGACTAAACACAGTAGACTTGGACTTTAGTCTAAAGATATTTCCACTATTTTATACAAATTGGTAGCCTCTACCTCTAATTCGAAAAATTACTCCTAATTCTTTAGTGGGCACTAGAACCCAATAGATCCCATATAGGCCCGAGTGTGGCTCGGCCAACCCATATGCACCTATTGGTAGGTTCTTAACCAATTGCTTCACCAAGCAACTTCTAGTGATGATTTTGCCCTAGGTTTTTCGGCAGGCATGTGGCGCCTCCACCGAATACCCTAGTCAGATCCAACCATTAAATGATAGGGTTAAGTCTAATCAACTAATAGACGACCAAGCCCGAGTGTGGCTCGGCTCACCTGACCGCCTATTGAAGGTACACTTAACTCATCATATATTGAATGACAATTCCAATGCTTGATAAGTACCAGGCGTGTGGCGCCTCCAATAATTATCAAAACATTTGACCCATTATCATCCAACTTAATGGGAGGCTATGACCTAGTTATCTCCATAACCATTTCATTTTAAGGACCTAATAATTTTAGAGGATTTCATAATTAGGATAGATGAGAAGATCCGGTTAGTCTAATTTCTCCCACTGACTTCACCAAATCAGATTAGACTCAAACCGGTTAAGGAGACACCTAAATCAGTCATACTGATTTTTCTTAAGGCATGGGCTAACTCGAATCATTAAGTGATCCAATCAAAATGTGATTGACCATGTCGGCCAGGTAAGTGAGATCGGTGGAAGGGATATGCCATTAACTCGACAAAGACGAATCAGTGCGAGTAGCTCCCAATTAAAAACCACCGGTCAAAACTGCCAAACTTACCTTAGATACCGACTGGTTAATCAATTTCGATTTGATTACTCAAATGACTCGGGCTACACCTCTGAGCCTAAATCAAGTTCCATCTTGGTCTAATCAAAGACATGGAATTGATCAATCTACAACTATTGTATTTAACCTAGAGTTTCCTTGACCTAATCTAGTTACTACTTAATTAAATTTGATCAATTAACTCTAATTAGACCATGTTTGATTCTAACCTTAGGTCTAACCCAATCCTAAGAACTTGATTCAAGCTAACCCATATGCCCAAAGAATTATACAATGTCAATTAATTGAGTTACAATTCTATTTCATAACACTTAATTCTCAATTAAGTTTAGACTTATGAAAGTTTTGATCATTGCATATTTCTTTTTAATTACATATTAATTACAATCTTTCAGTTCTTAAAACACATTTTCAGATCTGAGTTTTTGTAATTAATCACATGTAATCAGATTTAATTCATGTTTAAGTCATTATGTTTTATGTTCATGCATCACATATACATAACAACATGAATTAATACAAACAACATACATCTTATGTATTTGTTTTTTCACTTTTATTTTAAGATCTGATTTGTTCATTAAAATCAGAGATCATATGAATCATAAACTTTATTTAGATCTAATCTAAACAATATTATGATTTCAGATTTATTCATGTTACTAATCCTAACACAAACATGCATCATATGCATCCAAAATTTCAGATCTACTTAATCATGCATAATCAGCAATTAAATCAATCATAAAAAGCACTTTAGATCTAATCTAAACATGTTAATGATTTCAGATTTAATTGCAAGAATTAAAACATAAAAGTTTAAACATAAACCTGGCTCTGATACCACTGAAAGTGAATCCTAGGTTCTTCGGTGTTTAGCATGCTGAATTTTTTTTTTTTGAAAACCATGGCTGAACCTGATCGGGTTGCCTACGTACCCTTTCATAAGGGGGATCAAGCCATATGTAGTTCTTTTTAAGTTTTAAAACGCAGTGGAAAAACCGAATCAAACAATTTAATTCATGCATGCTTACAAGATCAAATCTAGAAATCAGCACCTTAAGAACATATAGGATTATGCCGGAATCGTTTAAACAATTATGCTAAAACTTTTATGCATGATTAACTATCAGATCTGAAACTTAAGAACTCTATTCCAATTAATCTCCGAATATCCATCGAATGGATTCTGGAGATATCTCCGTGAGGAGCCCCAAAAGAGGGTAAAACCTCGGGGAATTGGACCTAGACCTTGACACCATAATAAATGATTAATGCTAGATTAATACCTTTTATGATGGATGAAAGTTGTGAATCTGATTCTTGACTTCGCAGCCACGCATACGAATGGCCTCTACGAGAAGTACACGCGAAGTCCTGAAGGATCTTCTTCCGCAACAGTGCTAGCAGCTGCAGAACACTTGAAAGCTGAAATCTGCCCGCCGGGATTCAATCAACTCTTGATCAATCGTCTTGAAGCAGATAGAGATGAGGTTTGTAAGAAAAGTAGAGGACTCAGATCTGATCTTGAATCTTCTAGATATTCACCCTGAAAACCCTATCTAAAATGGAGAAGAAGAGGAGGAGGAGGCGGGTGAGGAAGAAGGCTGCAATGGATATGTTTTTGGTGCCCATGTTTGACCCCTTTTAATGGCCTCCGAATTTTCATTCAAAATTCGAAATTTATTTTCAGAAAACCTCTTTTAGTTGGCACATGCAAAGGAATAGGAACAACCCAAATCAGATCTCAACCAAATCTGATTTAAATTCAAATTTTAAACACATGTGCAAGAGGGAAGGAATTTGAAATCCATGCGGCAAGGTAAAACACTTCATAATTTCAAAATCACCTCTTGAAATTCGAATTTAATCCATTCAAAAACTCAGACGCCACCTTGGCTGATGGTTTGAGTGATTAAAATCATTTAACACATTGCTTAATGTTTGAATTTAAATTCAAATAACAAACAATGTCGCCATGTGTCAAGCAATGGGTCCATGTGCCATGCAATAATTTTGGTTTATTTAAAATTCATGAAATCCAATTCCATGTCACCAATAATTGCCACATCATCTGAGCCTAATCCCCTTGGGTTGCACCTAAACAAATTTGGTCAAACCCGAATTAAAACAAAGCAATTTGGTTGAACCCAATCTAATCAGGTCAGACCCTGATTGAGCTCAAATTGAATCCAATTCAATTTTGGCTCATGCAAACTCAATCAAATTGAATTATTACTTTGTGTTGGACCTAATTCAATTAGGTCAATCCCCAATTAAGAACAAATTAATTTAAAATTAATTTGATCAGCTTAAGTCCTTTTTGGTTCTGACCTAATCCAATCAGGTCAAAACCCTGATTGAGCCCAAACTTGAATCCAATTCAATTTGGCTCATCCTTAGCACAATTACTCAATCAAATTGAGTTTATTAGTAATTTAATTACTAATTAATCCTTCAATAATTACTTTAATTATTTTATAAGATAATTTGCCAATCAAATTGACCAAATTACCCCTGAATGATTCTTAATCATTCATCAGCTTTCTTGATCAATCAGGAATCTTCTATGCGTGTGACCTCATAGGTTCGAACCTAAGCCGGTAGTATAGGAACAATTTTCTACACTAATCGATGTGACCATCTAGCAATGGTATCCGACGTCCGGATAGGTCGAATATATGCGAAGCAAATATTCTGGAACCCTGAACTATGGTTACTGTATAATTCAATCCCTTTGACTCCTAATGCCAGGATGACTTAGAGCTCACTGTCAACCCTATAATTAGTACATCCATTATGTGATTAACTTTAGATATCCCGTGACTCCTCACTGGGATTACCCTGGCCAAGGTTTTGCTAAATTAATCACAAGACATTATCTCCTGTTTTCAGGAGGGGTCAATTCCATCTTGACTCACAACTGACTATGCAAGTACTTGACTGCACCCAGTGACCTTCCGTCACTGAATTAGAAATTCAGGTAGTCCGGTAACAAAGTACAGTGAGTTGCTTGCTAGTCACAGGTTGCGGTCTCAGGTCAGAGGGCCAAACTTATACCCATATCCACTCGGAACATCTCTCGACAGTAGAGCGTTCCGGAATTGGTCATGTTTAGTGAAATGTACTTCTACACTTCACTTGTGTGGCATACCAGTGTCTCCACACTCCTTGGTTAAGAGGACAACCAACGTATATGTCACACAACGACCTAATCTCGATAATGTTGTCGTCCTAGTAACAACATATCATTTCGTCGCAAACAAGTTTAAGGACTCAAAGATAAATCCTCCTTTATCATAACATAAGTCCTAAGGACTTCATCATATAAGAGTTCATTTGAAGATGAAATGATGAATAATGCCAAATAACACTGTATTAATTTGTCAATTCATTTACAAAATTCAATCATCAATATGCTGACGATTGACATTTAGGATACAAATTCCAACAGCGTGCACCTCTCCTTGGCCTCCTTCCTTGGTTCCAACGCAGGAAAGAAAAGAAAGGCTGCAAGGCCTTCGTTCCTCTTCCTCTATCCCTCCTTCTTCTTCCTCCTTTCAAGCACATTCAAGAGTTGAAAGAAAGAGAGGAGATCAGCCATCAAAAGAAGTCTTTGCAAGGGAGCTAGCACCCCGGGAAGACTAGAGAGCTTTGATCGGATCTCTGCTTCGTGTGGATACCCGTAGAGGCCGGACACTTGAACGGCTTCAAGCGAACCCTCTTCCTAAAATCACGAACTCAGATTTGCGGTGATCATCTACCCGCACAAGGTGAAGATCTGATCTTCAAATTAGTTTAAAAGTTTTTAATCCTTATCTATCTACGAACGGTTCGTGAAACACGTTCATGCGATGAACGTCGATCCCGCACATGCCTCTTCCGCTGCCAACTGATTTTATTTTGAAATATCAGCGGCATGGGCGGGTCCCCAACAGTTCCTATACTACCAGCTTAGGTTCGAACCTATGAGGTCACACGCATAGAAGATTCCTGATTGATCAAGAAGGCTGATAAATGATTAAGAATCATTCAGAGGTAATTTGGTCAATTCGATTGGCAAATTATCTTATAAAATAATTAAAGTAATTATCAGAGGATTAATTAGTAATTAGATTGCTAATGAACTTAATTGGATTGAGTAATTAGACTAAGGATGAGCCAAATTGAATTAGATTCAATTCTGGGCTCAATCAGGATTTTTGACCTGATTGGATTAGGTCTGAATCAAGAGGACTTAGGTTGACCAAATTAAATTAGATTAAATTTGTGCTTAATTAGGGATTGACCTAATTGGATTAGGTTCAACTCATGGTAATTGGATCATTCTAATTGTTAGGATTTAATTAAATTAAATGGGTTTGATCTGAAACTGTTCGAATCTTGAAATCCACTTGTCACATATCCATGCATGGCGCCATAAATTGATTTTAATATGATTAAAAATTAATTTAATTTATTTAATGGTGCCATGGGATACTTGGCAACATCAGAGACCTCTTTCATCATTAGATGGGTCGAAATGGAGAGTTCAATTCATGAAAAGAATTGAATAAGATCAAATTCTCTCTCTTCATGGCATATATCATCCTTATCTTTATCTCACTTCTAATTAAGGTTGAATTTCGAATTTAATCACCACAAAATCACCACGTGACCCTCTAATCTGATTGGGAGCATGGGAATTTCAAAATTGAAAGAGGAAAGCGGCAACATGATGAATGGTTTAGATTAGATCAAGCTTCATCATGTAATGGCACATGAACCTGAATTTTGAATTTAAAATTCAAAACCCCACAAAATCCTCCACAAATATGGGATGGTTGGCATGAAGTTAGAGAGGAGAGCAACATTAAAAGGACCTCCATCAGCTGGTGGTCGAATTCAAGGAAAAAAGAGAGAAAAAGAAGAAGAAAAAAGGGAAAAGAAAAGAGAGGAACCCTAGTTCATGCATGAAAAAAAATTCTGCATTCAATCTAGCTGACTTCTTCCTCCTCTAAGTCCATCGTGCCATTAGTTTTAGGGGTCCCTGATAAGAGTCTTTAGATCATATCTAAGTCCTCTTCAATCCCTTTAAACCTTTCCTCCAAGTTCTTCCAAGAAGACGGATCAAAAGTTGATAGCGTTGGGAAGATTAAATTTCAGCCTCAAGAAATTCTGCGCAAGCTAGCACTTCCGCAGGATTGGATCTCTTCAGGAACTTCGCGTGGACTTCTCGTAGAGGCCATTCGTGTGCGTGGTTGCGAAGTAGAGGATCAGATCCACAAGTTTCATCCATCATAAAAGGTATTAATCCTATATTAATCTTTTATTATGGTGTCAAGATCTAGGTCCGATTCCCCAAGGTTTTACCCTCTTTTGGGGCTCCTCACGGAGATATCTCCAGAATTCATTCAATGGATATTCGGAGATTAATTGGAATAGAGTTTTTAATTTTCAGATCTGATAGTTAGTTATGCATGAAAGTTTTAGCATAATTGTTTAAACGATTTCGGCATAATCCTATGTGTTCTTAATGTGCTGATTTCTAGATTTGATCTTGTAAGCATGCATGAATTAAATTGTTTGATTCATTTTTCCGCTGCATTTTTGAAACTTAAAAAGAACTACGTATGGCTTGATCCTCCTTATGAAGGGGTACGTAGGCAACCCGATCAGGTTCAGCCATAGTTTAAAAAAAAAAATCAGCATGCTTAACACCGAAGAACCTAGGATTTACTTACAGTGGTATCAGAGCAAAGGTCCAAGAGTTGTGACCGATCTCCGGAAACTCTCACACGTGATCATGTGACGAAGCATGGCTCTCCGTCTGGAGGCGTATAGAGATGCGTGCTCTGATAGGTATACATAGGTGTCACCCTATTTTTAATTGGACCGAACCCATATCGGAGTGGAGACTCCCTCTTTCAGTGGTATCAGAGCCAGGTTCATGTTTAAACTTTTATGTTTTAATTTTTGCAATTAAATCTGAAATCATGAGCATACTTAGATTAGATCTAAAGTATTTTTTTATGATTGATTTAATTGCTGATTATGCATGATTAACTAGATCTGAAATTTTGAATGCATATGATGCATGTTTGTGTTAAGATTTGTAACATAAATAAGTCTGAAATCATAATATTGTTTAGATTAGATCTAAATAAAATTTATGATTCATATGATCTCTGATTTTAATGAATAAATCAGATCTGAAAATAAAAGTGAAAAAACAAATACATAAGATGTATGTTATTTGTATTAATTCATGTTGTTATGTATATATGATGCATGAACATTAAATATAATGACTTAAATATGAATTAAATCTTATTACATGTGATTAATTACAAAAACTCAGATATGAAAATATGTTTTAAGAACTGAAAGATTGTAATTAATATGTAATTAAAAAGAAATATGCAATGATCAAAACTTTCATAAGTCTAAACTTAATTGAGAATTAAGTGTTATGAAATAGAATTGTAACTCAATTAATTGACATTGCATAATTCTTTGGGCATATGAGTTAGCTTGAATCAAGTTCCTAGGATTGGGTTAGACCTAAGGTTAGAATCATACATGGACAAATAGAATTAATTGATCAAATCTAATTAAGTAGTAACTAGATTAGGTCAAGAAAATTCTAGGTCAATTTATAATAGTTGTAGATGGATCAAGTCCATGTCTTTGATTAGACCAAGATGGAACTTGATTTAGACTCAGAGGTATAGTCCGAGTCATTTGAGTAATCAAATCGAAGTTGATTAACCAGTCGGTGTCTAAGGTAAGTTTGGCAGTTTTGACCGGTGGTTTTTAATTGGGAGCTACTCGCACTGATTCGTCTTTGTCGAGTTAATGGCATATCCCTTCCACCGATCTCACTTACCTGGCCGACATGGTCAATCACATTTTGATTGGATCACTTAATGATTCGAGTTAGCCCATGCCTATAAGGAAAATCAGTTTAACTGATTTAGGTGCCTCCTTAACCGGTTTGAGTCTAATCTGATTTGGTGAAGTCAGTGAGAGAAATTAGACTAATCGGATCTTCTTATCTATCCTAATTATGAAATCCTCTAAAATTATTAGATCCTTAAAATGAAATGGTTATGAAGATAACTAGGTCATAGCCTCCCATTAAGTTGGGTGATAATGGGTCCAATGTTTTGATAATTATTGGAGGTGCGACACGCCTCACGCCTGGTACTTATTAAGCATTGGAATTGTCATTCAATATATGATGAGTTAAGTGTACCTTCAATAGGCGGTCAGGTGAGCCGAGCCACACTCGGGCTTGGTCGTTTATTAGTTGATTAGACTTAACCCTATCATTTAATGGTTGGACCTGACTAGGGTATTCGGTGGAGGCGCTACATGCCTGCCGAAGAACCTAGGGCAAAATTATCACTAGAAGTTGCTTGGTGAAGCAACTGGTTTAGAACCTACCAATAGGTGCATATGGGTTAGCCGAACCACACTCGGGCCTATATGCGATCTATTGGATTCTAGTGCCCACTAAAGAATTAGGAGTAATTTTTTGAATTGGAGGTAAAAGCTACCAATTTGTATAAAATAGTGAAAGTATCTTTAGACTAAAGTCCAAGTCTACTGTGTTTAATCAATTCATATACTAATAGCCAAATTTTCTTTTATGTAGAAATGGCCACAAGTTTGTCACTTCGCTCATTATTGGATAATGACAAGTTGACTGGTCCCAACTTCAATAATTGGTATAGAAAGCTGAAAACTCAGCATAGTCAGACCAAAAAGATTAAGGATGACCAAAGTCAGGCAGAATGCTTCTATTGTAAGAAGCAGGGGTATTGGAAGAGGAATTATCCTCGGTACCTTACCTCACTTGACCCGAACAGGCCAAGCAAGAGAAAAGGGCAATCAGTTGCTGATCAAGGTATTTATATG
This sequence comes from Phoenix dactylifera, assembly GCF_051530095.1. Taxonomy (NCBI): domain Eukaryota; kingdom Viridiplantae; phylum Streptophyta; class Magnoliopsida; order Arecales; family Arecaceae; genus Phoenix; species Phoenix dactylifera. Next base: position 6,256,874 of record NC_143202.1, read on the forward strand.
ATAACACCTTGTAATTTCTCTATATGTGATAATTCGACCTGGGTATTAGATACTGGAAGTCCGTTTAATATATGCAATTCATTGCAAGGACTTCAGGTCAATGAGAAATTTGAAAACAGCGAGAGATTCCTAAATGTTGGAGATGGAAGATCTGTTCCAGTTCTAGCTTTAGAAAATCTCAAACTTGTTTTCAATTCTCATGTAGTTGTCTTGAGTGATTGTCACTATTGTCCTACATTCTTATTGAATGTAATTTCCGTAGGTCTTTTGGTCATGAACGGTTATGAAATTTCAATAAAAAAATGTTCTTGTGATATCATAATGAATGGTGTTACTGTAATGAATGGACGATTGAGCAATGGCATCTACTTATTATCACAACCTGTTAATATAATGTACATATCAAGTAAGCATCCTAGAATAGATAATGTCATGGATGTCTACCTTTGGCATCATAGGCTAGGTCATATTAACAAGAACAGGATGAACAGGTTAAGTAAAGAGGGAATCCTCAATGTTAATGATTGTGAATCATTGACAACCTGTGAGTCATGTCTTCTTGGTAAGATGGCCAAATCACCTTTTACAGGAAAAGGTGAACGAGCCAGTGATTTATTGACCCTTGTACATTCTGATGTATGTGGGCCAATGAGCACAGATGCTAGAGGTGGGTATTCATATTTTATTACGTTTACAGACGACCTTTCTAGGTATGGTTATGTCTATTTAATGAGACATAAATCTGAAGCATTTGAAATGTTCAAATTGTATCATAATGAAGTAGAAAAACAAACTGGAAAGAGTATTAAAACTCTTCGATCAGATCGAGGAGGCGAATACCTTTCCAATGAGTTTTTGACATATTTAGGAGAGAATGGGATTCTCTCCCAATGGACTCCTCCTGGTACATCACAGTATAACGGTGTATCAGAAAGAAGAAATCTAACTCTGTTAGACATGGTTCGATCCATGATGGGGTTTGCGAGTCTGCCCATATCCTTTTGGGGATATGCACTTGAGTCATCCTGCTACATTCTAAATAAGGTTCCAAGTAAGTCTGTAAATAAAACACCACATGAGATGTGGACTGGACGTAAGCCAATGCTCTCTCACCTTAGGGTTTGGGGGTTTCCGACATATGTCAAATGTTTGAAAACAGACAAACTTGAACCCAAGTCTGACAGATGTTTCTTTGTTGGTTATCCTAAAGAAACTAAAGGATATTACTTCTACTTTGCTGAAGAACAAAAGTTGTTCGTAAGCAATAGAGCTGTTTTCTTAGAGAAAGAATTCCTTAGTGAAGAAACTAAAAACTCTAATATTGAGCTTAGAAAAGTTCAACATGTAGAAGACCTGACACCATCCACTGAACCAATTGAGTCGGATTTGATTAGATCAGATCCAGAACCCATCTTAGATGCACCATTAAGACGATCAGGTAGAGTACCACGTCAGCCGGACAGATACTACGGTTTCTTGGTCCGGGACGGGGATCCTGTCGAACTTGATGAAAATGATGAGGATCTGATCACCTATATGGATGCTATGCAGAGGCATGACTCTAATGCATGGCTTGGAGCCATGCAATCCGAAATGAAATCCATGAAGGTCAATGATGTATGGACATTAGTTGACCCACCCGAAGGGATTAAACCCGTAGGGTGTAAGTGGATTTTCAAAAGAAAATGGGGCGCAGACGGAAAAGTAGAGACTTATAAAGCCCGCCTGGTTGCCAAGGGATATCGTCAACGTTATGGTATTGACTATAACGAGACGTTTTCTCCTGTGGCAATGCTCAAATCCATTCGAATTATGCTTGCGATAGCAGTACACTTAGATTATGAGATCTGGCAGATAGATGTTAAAACCGCTTTTCTAAATGGAGATTTAGAAGAGGAGGTGTATATGATGCAACCTGAAGGTTTTATATCTGCAGATGAGTCTAAGGTGTGCAAGCTTCAAAAATTCATTTATGGATTAAAGCAAGCTTCACGGAGTTGGAACATACGATTTGATAAGGTGATCAAATCATATGGCTTCATTAAGAATGAAGAGGAACCTTGGATTTATAGATGGGCAAATGGTTCAGTTATCATATTTCTTGTTTTGTATGTGGATGACATTCTTTTAATCGGGAATGACATTCCTGCATTACAAGGAATAAAGGTTTGGCTATCATCTCAATTTGCCATGAAGGATTTGGGAGAAGCATCTTACATCCTAGAGATGAAGATCTATAGAGATAGATCTAGAAGATTGCTTGGATTATCCCAATCCACATACATTGATACTATACTAAAGAGGTTCAGTATGATTAATTCTAAGAAAGGCTATCTTCCGATGGGCCATGGAATTAATCTCTCTAAAAGGGATTGTCCGACAATCCCTCAAGAAAGAGAGAGTATGGATAGAATTCCATATGCTTCGGCAGTGGGATCTATAATGTATGCCATGACATGTACTAGACCAGACGTGGCATACTCACTAGGAGTAGTGAGCAGATACCAGTCTGATCCAGGTAGCAACCATTGGAAGGTTGTAAAAACCATCCTTAAGTATTTGAGAAATACTAAAGATCAGTGGCTGGTCTACGGTGATTCTGACTTAAAACTTGAGGGATATACCGACTCAAGTTTTCAGTCAGATCAAGATGATAGCAAGAGCGTGTTGGGATATATCTTTACTCTTAAGGATGGGGCCATCTGCTGGAAGAGTTCCAAGCAGCATACAGTGGCAGATTCTACATGTGAAGCAGAATATATCGCAGCATCTGATGCCGCCAAGGAAGTTATATGGTTGCGAAAGTTCATCACCGAGATTGGAGTGACACCCTCCATTGATGGTCTAGTGTCTATATATTGTGACAATACTGGAGCCATAGCTCAAGCAAGAGAACCCAAAGCACATCAGCGGACCAAGCATATTTTACGTCGCTACCATTTGGTTCGAGAGATCGTCGAACGAGGTGATATTGATCTTCAGAAGATTGACACAAAAGAAAATCTGGCTGACCCATTTACCAAAGTCCTCGGCATCAAAGAGTTCAACGAACACAAGTCGAAGATGGGTATTAGATACTGTGCCGATTGGCTTTAGGCTAAGTGGGAGTTGTTGGAAATTGTATCCTAAATGTCAATCGTCAGCATGTTGATGATTAAATAAATTGACAAATCAATAAAGTATTTTTTGGCATTATTCATCATTTTACATCTTCAAATGAACTCTTATATGATGAAGTCCTTAGGACTTATTAATGATAAAGGAGGATTTATCTTTGAGTCCTTAAACTAGTTCGCGACCAAATGATATGTTGTTACAAGGATGACAGCATTATCAAGATTAGGTCGTTGTGTGACATATACGTTGGTTGTCCTCTTAACCAAGGAGTGTGGAGATACTGGTATGCCACACAGGTGAAGTGTAGGAGTACATTTCACTGAACGTGACCAATTCCGGAACGCTCTACTATCAAAAGATGTTCCGAGTGGATATGGGTATAAGTTTGGCCCTCTGACCTGAGACCGCAACTTGTGACTAGCAAGCAACTCATTATACATTGGTACCGAACTACCTAGATTTCTAATTCAGTGACGGAAGGTCACTGGGTGCAGTCAAGTACTTGCGTAGTCAGTTGTGAGTCGAGATGGAATTGACCCCTCCTGGAAATAGGAGATAATGTCTTGTGATTAATTTAGCAAAACCTTGGCCAGGGTAATCCCAGTGAGGAGTCACGGGATATCTAAAGTTAATCACATAATGGATGTACTAATTATAGGGTTGACAGTGAGCTCTAAGTCATCCTGGCATTAGGAGTCAAAGGGATTGAATTATACAGTAACCATAGTTCAGGGTTCCAGAATATTTGCTTCGCATATATTCGGCCTATCCAGATGTCGAGTACCATTGCTAGATGGTCACATCGATTAGTGTAGGAAGTCATTCCTATACTACCGGCTTAGGTTCGAACCTATGAGGTCATACGCATAGAAGATTCCTGATTGATCAAGAAGGCTGATGAATGATTAAGAATCATTCAGGGGTAATTTGGTCAATTTGATAGGCAAATTATCTTATAAAATAATTAAAGTAATTATCAGAGGATTAATTAGTAATTAGATTGCTAATGAACTCAATTGGATTGAGTAATTAGACTAAGGATGAGCCAAATTGAATTAGATTCAATTCTGGGCTCAATCAGGGTTTTTGACCTGATTGGATTAGGTCTAAATCAAGAGGACTTAGGTTGACCAAATTAAATTAGATTAAATTTGTGCTTAATTAGGGATTGACCTAATTGGATTAGGTTCAACCCATGGTAATTGGATCATTCTAATTGTTAGGATTTAATTAAATTAAATGGGTTTGATCTGAAACTGTTCGGATCTTGAAATCCACTTGTCACATATCCACGCATGGCGCCATAAATTGATTTTTAATATGATTAAAAATTAATTTAATTTATTTAATGGTGCCATGAGACACTTGGCAACATCAGAGACCTCTTTCATCATTAGATGGGTCGAAATGAAGAGATAAATTCATGAAAAGAATTGGATAAGATCAAATTCTCTCTCTTCATGGCATATGTCATCCTTATCTTTATCTCACTTCTAATTAAGGTTGAATTTTGAATTTAATCACCATAAAATCACCACGTGACCCTCTAATCTGATTGGGGGCATGGAAATTTCAAATTTGAAAGAGAAAAGTGGCAACAGGATGAATGGTTTAGATTAGATCAATCTTCATCATGTAATGGCACATGAACTTGAATTTTGAATTCAAAATTCAAAATCCCACAAAATCCTCCACAAATATGGGATGGTTGGCATGAAGTTAGAGAGAAGAGCAACATTAAAAGGACCTCCATCAGCTGGTGGTCGAATTCAAGGAAAAAAGAGAGAAAAAGAAGAAGAAAAAAGGGAAAAGAAAAGAGAGGAACCCTAGTTCATGCATGAAAAAAAAATTCTGCATTCAATCTAGCTGACTTCTTCCTCCTCTAAGTCCATCGCGCCATTAGTTTTAGGGGTCCCTGATAAGAGTCTTTAGATCAGATCTAAGTCCTCTTCAATCCCTTTAAGCCTTTCCTCCAAGTTCTTCCAAGAAGGCGGATCAAAAGTTGATAGCATTGGGAAGATCAAATTTAAGCCTCAAGAAATTCTGCGCAAGCTAGCACTTCCGCAGGATTGGATCTCTTCAGGAACTTCGCGTGGACTTCTCGTAGAGGCCATTCGTGTGCGTGGCTGCGAAGTAGAGGATCAGATCCACAAGTTTCATCCATCATAAAAGGTATTAATCCTATATTAATCTTTTATTATGGTGTAAAGATCTAGGTCCGATTCTCCGAGGTTTTACCCTCTTTTGGGGCTCCTCATGGAGATATCTCCAGAATCCATTCAATGGATATTCGGATATTAATTGGAATAGAGTTTTTAAGTTTCATATCTGATAGTTAGTCATGCATGAAAGTTTTAGCATAATTGTTTAAACGATTACGGCATAATCCTATATGTTCTTAATGTGCTGATTTCTAGATTTGATCTTGTAAGCATGCATGAATTAAATTGTTTGATTCATTTTTTTGCTGCGTTTTTGAAACTTAAAAAGAACTACGTATGGCTTGATCCCCCTTATGAAGAGATACGTAGGCAACCCGATCAGGTTCAGCCATGGTTTTTTTTTTTAAAAAAAAATCAGCATGCTTAACATCGAAGAACCTAGGATTTACTTTCACTCCCAACTTAATACTAGATTGGTCTCCTTACAACTTTTTAGAACTAGAGCTAAATTTTTGAGATAATCATCGAATAAGGGGCCAAATACTGAAAAATCATCCATGAATACTTTCAGAAATTTTTCTACCATGTCAGAAAAAATTACCATCATACATCGTTGAAATGTTGTAGGTGCATTACATAATCCAAATGGCATTCTTCTATATGCAAATGTCCCAAATGGACATGTGAAAGTGGTTTTCTCTTGATCATCGGGATACACGGCCACTTGGTTATATCCAAAATAACCATCTAAGAAATAGTAGAAACCCTGACTGGCTAGCCTTTCCAATATTTGGTCAATAAAGGGCAAGGAAAAATAGTCTTTCCTAGTCATGGAGTTTAGCTTTCTATAGTCAATGCAAACATGCCAGCTAGTAGTCGTGCGTGTGGGCATCAACTCTCCTTCTGCATTTTCAACCACAGTAATGCCTGACTTCTTTGGTACTACTTGAGTCGGACTCACCCAGTTGCTATCAGAGATAGGATAAATGATTCCAGCATCTAGCAAATTCACTACTTCTTTCTTGACCACCTCTTTCATATTAGGATTGAGTCTCCTTTGCATTTCACGGGTTAATTTTGCATCTTCTTCTAGGTGAATTCGATGCATGCAAATAGATGGGTCAATCCCCTTCAGATCGGTTACGGACCATCCAATTGCATGTTTATGTTCTCCTAGCACACTCAAAATTTGACTCTCCTGTTTGTCAGACAGGTCAGCCACGATCATTACAGGTAGGATGTATTCTGGTCCTAGAAAAGCATACTTAAGTGTTACCGGATGTGGCTTTAACTCAAGTTTGGGAGGGGACTCGATGGAGGGGCACTGTGGCGCACTAGAAAGGGTAGGAAGAGTTTCATATCGGATTCGCCAAGGATGAGACTTCGTGGGAGATGGATTGTCGAGTAGGACATTGACTTCTTCTATGGCCTTGTCTAAATCAAAGTTATCAATGTCAAAGTGGGCTAAACATGCTTCCAAAGGGTCATCTGCCAGAATATAGGGAAGGGCTTCTTCTACAAGGTCGTCCATTTTGTCAACTAGGAAGCATTCATCTTTCCTTGCAGGTTCATCAGAGACATGGAATATATTTAGTTTGACTTTCATGTTTCCAAAAGATATATCCATCATCCCAGTTCTACAGTTAATACATGCATTGGCTGTAGCGAAGAAGGGTCGACCAAGAATCATAGGGATCTGTTTCTTAAGGTTCGGCACAGGTTCCATATCAAGGACGATGAAATCGACTGGAAAATAAAATTTGTCTACCTTGACTAGGACATCTTCAATTGTTCCTCGTGGTATTTTAACAGATCGATCAGCCAATTGCAGGGACACCTAAGTAAGCTTTAATTCACCTAATTCAAACTTCTCGTAGACTGAATAAGGAAGAAGATTAACACTTGCCCCTAAATCTAATAGTACTCGATCAATAGAATTGTCTCCCACCACACAAGAGATGGTAGGGGCACCAGGATCTTTGAACTTAGGAGGAGTTTTGTGCTGGAGGATGGAGCTTACTTGTTCAATTAAGATGACCTTTTTAGGCACATGTGTCATAGATTTTCGTTTTTGAGTACAAAGGTCTTTAAAAAATTTGGCATAGGATGGAACTTGTTTTATGGCATCAAGAAAAGGGAGGTTGATTTTGACTTGTTTAAAAACCTCCATTATTTCTTCCAACGAAGTTCCTTTCATGCCAAAGGGAGAAGGTGCATTCAGACATTGAGGGAAAGGGGCCTTCGGTGTAAAAGGTGTGGTCGATACTGGGTTTGATGGCGACATAGAGGAGTTTGGGTTCTCTTTAGGCACAGTCATACTCCTATCTTCATTTTCTTTATGTTCTTTTTCTCCAACATTATTGTCCACTACACGTCCGCTTCTTAAGGTAGTGATGGCATTAGTTTGTTCATGGTGAACATCATTCGGGTGAGTCTCTTGAGCCATGTACTGCCCTCTCGGGTTACTCACTGGTTGGCTTGGAAGCTTACCTTCCTCTCTCTTATTTAGTGCACTCGCTAGCTGCCCTAGCTGGATTTCTAATTTAGCAATAGATTGGGTATGGGAGTGCAACAATTGTGTATTGGCTTCGAGTCCTTGAAGGGCAGTCAAAACTTTTTGCTTAAAAGCCATATCTCTTTGGGGTGCTGGAGGAGGAACATGTTGAAATTGTGAATAGTGAGTAGGAGGACAGTTCGGATGAACATTCGGAAAGGGTTGAAAGTTTTGAAAATAAGGTTGGGAGGTATTGGGAGTCTGCTGCTTCCAAGAGAAGTTTGGATGGTTGCGCCATCCCGGGTTATAAGTGTTAGAATATGGATCATTACCCGGTCGGGACTGTGCTTGGGCAGCATTAACTTGTTCTTGCACAAATTCAGAAAATTGAGCTGCCGAAGGGCATTCATGAATAGGGTGAGACGGGCTAGAACAGAGGGCACACACTTGTGCTTGGGGAAAGGTTGTAAGCTGTTCTCTAAACATTAGCTGGTCCAACATGCGGGACAGTGCATCTACTTTGTCAGATAGACCTATGGACTGGCCAACTTCATATATGGTCCCTTTTCTTTGAGAACTTGGGGGTGCTTGACGAGCGGAGGAGGCATGGTGAAGGAAATTTTTCATTGAGATTTTCAAACAATTGCCATGCCTCATGTTCACTCTTAAGCATGGAAGTTCTCCCACAAGAAGCATCAACCATCTGACGGTTTCGTTTAGATAACCCGTCATAAAAACATTGCACTAATTGCCATTTGGGTATTTGATGATGCGGGCATTTTCGGAGTAAGTTTCTAAATTTTTTTCAAGTTTTATGAAATTCTTTCCCATCAGATTGGGAGAAGCTCGTGATAGCACGCCTAAATTGGTTCGTTCTTCCTATGAAAAAATATTTTTTTAGAAATTCATGTTGTATTTGGGCCCATGAAAGAATGGAATTAGCTTCTAATGAATGGAGCCACTGCTTAGCTGTATCCTTAAGGGAGAAAGGGAACAACCTAAGTTTCAGAGCATCATCAGTGAAGTTCTGAATTTTGACAGTAGTGCAGATCTCAAGGGACTCATCTAGATGTTTGTATGGGTCTTCATTGTTGAGTCCATAAAAAGAGGGGAGCATTTGGATGATATTAGACTTAATTTCAAACTGTACAACAATAGTGGTATCAGGTAGTCGAAAATAAGATGGAGAGGTATAAATGAAGGAGTGAAGTACTCCTTTAGCAGTTTGGGTTGTTCTTCAGCCATCTCGATAAGTGGTGCAGATCCTATGGTTCTATAGGTGCGGATTTCGGCTCGAAGGGCCCTAATAGAATGCTCTATTTCAAAATCAAAAGGTACTAATTCAGGGTATCTGGAACGACACCCTAGCATACACTAATACTCTTCTGATCAGTCAAGTACAGTCAAGCATGCACTAAAAGAAAAATACGTCAAATCCTTGTATTTGCCCTAAAATCACTAGACAGCTCCTAACTGCTTTGAAGAGGGCACCTAAGGCTCCAATTCGGTCTAATGAACTGAGTTGATCAGGTAAGCTCCCAGGTAAGTGGGGGGGTCACGATGCGTTCGTAAAGGTCCCACTTAAAAATCACTTGCCTCGAACTGATGGACTGTCTTCCTTATAGGGACAAAGCTTGCCTAGATATCAACTGAGCCATAGAGCGAAATTGGTGCAACTTTCGGTGATATTCGTCCTATTGAGCTCGAATGTTCCTAGGGGCCAACGTTTAATTAATTTTAATTAAAGTGATAGTTATGTGTGAATTGGTTCACCTAATTTGGAAAAAAATCTGGTGATGAAATCTAGTTCTTATCTTGTTGGGGTGATTGCCCTTACTATGTGCGGATTAATTGGTGTATGTGTATCAAGCATGCATTCACACTTTTGTTGAAATTAAAATCTAACAATCACCATAAAATTTCAAGCTAATTGGGAATCAATTTAAATAATAAAGGTTTAGAGATTACCAAAGAAAATTTTTCCAACAATTTTTTTTTTTTTAGGTAAACCTCTACAGCATTTCTTTTCCAGCAGTTCCCTTTTTGATCGTCCCAGATTTTCTCTTCGATTTCTGATCAAATAATACCAAGAGAAAAATCAAAAATTAGTAAGAGAGAAAAAAGAGATAAGAAAAGTAACAAAAATAGAAAATATTTTTATTTTATTTTAGATATATATATTTTTTTGAAATTTTTTTTTATGAAGAGAAAAACAACTATGCTAACAATCCCCGGCAACGGCGCCAAAAATTGATAGTCAACTTTAAAAACCACGCAATAGCACGTATCTGGTAGGATAGTGATTACGGGTATCGATCCACAGGGATTGGGGTACAGTTGCTTTCTTAAAAATATTTGAAAAAGAGAATTTGTGAAGACTATTGAACTAAATAATTTAATAGGAAATGCAATTAAACTAATATCAATTGAGAGAACCTAGGGCAAGGAATTCACCACTAACATGGCAACAATGGTTAATTATATTTTACTTCGTCCTTGGATTAACATGCACATTGACTACAAGCCTAATAAGCATTCAAATAGGAATTCACAAAAGTAATTTAGAAATAATTCATCTTCAGTTGGCATGCAATGTCTACCCTAATCTAAGATGGCAGCACACTGCATCTTTCTTAAGCATGAACTATCTTATACTTACTTAGTGATCATGAAGAATAATTGTATAAACATCATACTTAAAATCACAGAATCTAAATATGAGATGAAAAGATATTTATTATGATCAAAGAAGTTCATACAATTCCAAGAACAGAAATAAACAAATACAAAAAACCGTTGTCGCCTTTGTCAGGGCTTCATCCTGCCCTAGTGAAGAGATCAGCCCTCCATGTAGAAGTGGACGATAGCAGCACAGCAGGATGAAGACGGCATGACTGACTTCTTCCGAGGGAAGTGGCAGTGGAAAAGAAGAGAAGAATACGTCGTGATGATGGAAGAAGCTCCAGCTAATCTCCCCTCATTCCATTCATTTTTTTTCTTTCCGTGGGAAGTTCTTCCCATAATACCCAAAATAATCTCTCTCCTTTTATTCTTGTGGGAACTCAACCTGAGAAGAGCTGATTGGGATCAGCCCCGATAGGGAAGAAGGATTGCCTTCCCAAGGAGAACTCTCCTCCTTTTATAGGCTCGGCATCCTCTCTCTCTTCCTCTCTGGATATTCCGAATGGAAGGATAAGGATGTGGAGGTTCGAGTTGATCCGGATGTTGGAAGAGGCTGAGTTGGGAAGCTTGATCGCACGGAAGGAGTTGACGACGAATCGTAGAGAAGACGCGTGAGACGGTTGAGAACAAGTGGGACTGATCCCAAAGACGTTGCGGCTCTGATCCGTTGAAGCAAGGGATAAGGGTGTCAGGTGGGTAGCTGGGAGCGGAAGAACTCTTCCATTATGCTCGAAATGGGCTAGGGTCAAGCGAACGCTGAGATTTGCTGGGATTGGTGCTTGGACGCGTTGGTTTCATCGCGGACGGCTGGAACGAGCTGGGACGCTGGTGATGCGGAGAAGATCTCGGAGGAAGAGGATTATGGAGAAGATGGGAGGAAGTTGGATACGGGATAAGGATGATGTTGTTTTGTGAGCTGCTCTATTTTGTTTCCATGAAGTCTGGGAAGCTTGGCTGGATTCGCAAACGGGATTGGCTGCAGATGTGGAACATAATCCGGAAGGGGCTGATGTTGCTTCAACTCGGTGAAGATGAACATATTTGAGAGGATTTCAAGGGATGAGATGGCTGGGAGCGAGCTGGGAGCGAGGGATAAGCTTGGACGTTGGGAGATTCCATGGGATCAAGCCGGAAGATGGGATTTGAGTTTATCCCATAGAGATGGAACCAATCCGAACGGGATGAGCATGGGATCTAGCGGAAGAAGCTAGCTTGATTCGGAGGAGGGACATGGCTGTGATGTGGAGCATAATCTAGGCTTGTCTGGGCACGGGAGACTTGGGAATCCAGCTGGGATCAGTCTAGAAGAAGAGGGAATGAATTCATGAGCTGGGATGCAGGGGATTTGGAGAAGGAAAGTGAAGGCTTGGACTGAAGTTTGGACTTGGCTGGGAAGGAATGGGTTGTGTCATGGGTGTTGAGAATATCTCGGACGCGGGAGGGATGCGGAGAAATAGGTGGTTGTTGGCTACGGGATGAACGGTTGGAGATGTGAAGCAATAGAGTTCATCCGCAGATGAGGAGGAGACATGGACGTGGGATTCAATGTGGAGCAAGGGAAAAGATGCGTGAACTCAGGATGTCCAAATTAGAAAGTTTGGACACGTGGAGAAAATTAGAGATAACGTGTAAAGAAAAGGAAAGAAATTGATGGGGTTTAGGTGTTACCCAATTGAGTTTGACTCGACCTGCATTCATTAGGCTTAATTAATAAATAATTAAATCAAACTTGAATTAATTTATTTAAATGCAATGATGAGGGTAACACATCTTTTATGGTTAACTTTATAAAATATGTGTATTAAAATAATGATAAGTGCTATAAGAAAGAGATTAATTTATGTATTATTTAGCACTTATCAGTAACTGAAGCTCCATCCTTCACTTGCGCGCTGAAAATGGCACAACTCATTTTATGCCTTTCAACGTCGTCGGGAATGCCAAAAGACTCGTTCAACATTTGAAGCATGTCTTCGGGCTGAGCGTTCTCAAATCTACGACTGAACTCATCGCTCATCGCAGCCAGCATAATGCACCGGACTGTGACTTGGTCACTGAGCCATTTTTGATAAATTTCTTGAACCGTTCTCCGTGCATTGGGTGCGGGCTGCTCAGGTGCCGAATCTGTCAAAACGTACAGAGTCCGTTCGTACTCTAAGACTATCTTAAGCTTTCTAAACCAATTATTGAAGTTGGGTCCCGTTAGCTTGTCGCTATCTAAGAGGGATCAGAGTGACAAATTTGTGGCCGTTTTTGCATAAAGAAAAATCATGATCCTTATTAGTATATGAATTAATTAGATCCAAAAACTTGAACTTTAGTCTAAAGGTTCTCCCACTATTTTATACAAATTGTTAACCTCTACATTCAATTTGAAGAATTACCATAATCCTTTAGTAGGTACTAGAATCCACATGATTGCATATGGGCCCGAGTGTGGCTCGGCTAACCCATGTGCATCAATGAGTAGGTTCTTAACCAATTATTTCATCTAAATAATTTCTAGTGTTAATTTTACTCTAGGCACCTTTTCAGCAGGCGTGTGGCGCTTTCACTGAAAGTCCTGGTTAGGTCCAACCATTAACATGACAGAATTCAATGTAACTCACTAACAAATAGCCAGACCCGAGTGTATCTCGGCTAACCTGATTACCTATCTGAGAGCACAATTGTATCATCATATTATGGATGATAATTCCAATGGTCGATAAGCACCAGGCGTGTGGCGCATCCAATGATTATTGAACCATTGGACCCATTGTCATTCAACTTAATGAGAGGTTTTGAGCTAGTTATCTCTATAACTATTTCATTTTAGGAACCTAATAATTTTAGAGGATTTGATTTAATAGAAAAAAGAGAAGAGAAGGACCGGTTAATCTTGATCCTCCCACTGACTTCACCAAGTCAGATTAAAAAGAAACTAGATTCAACCCGATTCTTAGGCACCTAAATCAGTCACACTGATTTTTCTTACAGGCATGGGTTAACTCGAATCATTAAGTAATCTAATCAAAAATGATTGATCAAGTCGGCCAGATAAGTGAGATCGATGGGAGGGATATGCCATTAACTCGACAAAGACGAATTAGTGCGAGTAGCTCCCAATTAAAAACCACCGGTCAAAACTGTCAAACTTACCTTAGACACCGACTGGTTAATCAATTTTGATTTTGATCATCCTAATGACTCGGGCTCAACCACTGAGCCTCAATCAAGTTCCATTTGGTCTATTTAAAGATATGAACTTGATCAAGTACAACTATTGTATTTGATTGAGTATTCTTGATCTAATCTAATAACTACTTAGTTAGATTTGATCAATTACTCCAATTAGTCCATCTTTGATTTTAACCCTAGGTCTAACCAAGTTCACTAAAACTTGATTTGAGCTAATCCAAAAATCCTCAAGATTTATGCAATGTCAATTAGATTTCAATTCACAATTCTAAATCACTTCTCAATTAAGTGTAGGTTTATGAAAAATTTCAGATCATTGCATAGGTCTTGAATCATATGTTAATTACAAACTTTTAGTTCTTAAACTTATTTTCAGATCTGAGTTTATCAATTAAATATGCTAATTTCAGATTTAATTCATGCTTAAATCTTATTTGATTTATGTTCATACATCATATATACAAACTAACATGAATTTAATCTAAACAACATACATCATATACATCTGATTTTTAGATCTAAATTATCATATAAAAACAGCAATTAAATCAATCAAAAATCTCTTTTAGATCTAATCTAAACATATCTATGATTTCAGATTTAATTACAAAGATTAAAACTACTTTTAATCTTCTTTTCGTGGTTCATCTTCAAGGATTGGATCACAGTGGCATCCCTACATGCCATAAGAGATCCCATTGAATGGAAAAAGAGGATTATGAACCCTTCTTTCTCCTATGATCGGACGGCCTGGTGATCATTCCAATCGGATTACTTGACTACTGATAAGTGCTGAATAATCTATAACTTAGTTATCTTTCCATAGCACTTGTCAATGTTTTTAAACTGATAAATATGTATTTTACCATGAAATTGAATAATCATTGAAATAAATTTAAAATATGGTAAGAAGAAAATAATTCTTTTCTTAAACCAGATTCTGAACTTGTTTCTCTCTTGGTTGCAATCTTTCATGAAAACTATAGAAAAACATATAAGGAGGAGATTGTGTTGACCCGGTTTGATAACCTGATGGAGTTGTAATCAAGCTAAGGTTATAATTAAATGGGTTTTGGTCCCAATTCGATCGAAAGTTATAATTAATTTTGTATGGGGAAAAGGTTTGATTAACCCTTTTTATTAAGTCACGATCCTGTTTTTAGTCTTGTCTGGTCGAGTTCGATCTGAAGCAGCTTAGCAAGAATTAAATTTAAATGACAATGGGCTCAAGGACAAGTCAACGATCATGACCCACCTCAAATCCAAAGCCAATTTCCAACCAAACCCATTCCTTTCCCGCGACCACTAATCCAAGCTTCCCAGGTGAATCCTCATGCGATCCATCACCCCCGTGTCTATCAAATCTCCCAGGCTCAAATCCACATTTTTTTCCCTTGCGCCCAAAACAAAATCCTTCCCAGATCAGCAACCATCCAACCTGACGTTCCACTCTTTCTTTCACAGCACCAAAACAGGGGACCTCTTCCCAAATTGGCCAGCCATTGATTCCATTCCTCCCGCAATGCAACTCCTCCACGCGGTGCAGCTAGCGATGCAACACCTCCCATCGATCCAGCAGCTAGCGATGCAAATCCTCCATGCCATCAGCTGCGTGCAGCTGGCGACCAGCTCCTCCGCCATCAGCTGCGTGCAGCCATCATCCCAGACCGTCCGCTCGTCCCAGCACGTCACAACAGCAGAATAATAGCCCCACCTCCCGCGCACGATCCTCCGCTTCTATTCTCTCCATGATGCATCCAAGATCCCGGCATTTCAGCCTCTTCCGTTGTCCATGACGCACCCGGATCCCCCTCTCGGAACTCCAGCACCCCAGCAAAGCCGTGAGAGTCGTTCCAGATTTCCTCACGCGTCCGTTTCTTCTTTTGCCAGCATCCCGGACGACTCGATCTCGCAGCCAACTCATCTTCTTCCGTCCGCACATCAACCTCCCGTCGATCCAGCAGCCAGCTCCATTGATCCGGCCATCTACAATCAATCCGGCGCTCCACGGATCACGCCTTCCTCCTGAGATCCAACCATTCTTCCTCTTCGTCCGCGATCTGCCCTCCAGCATCACGCCCCGGAATCAGCAGCCCGTTATCTCTTCTCCCTTCTCGAATGAGCACCCCAGACGACTATTGTGAGATACTGGGCTGAAGCCGGCAGCCCCAGCCGACTTCAGCCCAACACCCCTTTTGGAAAGGGCGTAGCAAGGGATCGCAGATGCGATCCCCTCCATCTTCTTCGGGCGCAGAGATGTCGCGGGCATCCCGCGGCTGCACCGCGGTCGTCCCGCGTCCACCTCGCGGCCGCATGCACGGCCGCTGATTTCGCCTCCGCCGCAATTCCCGCGGCGGAGAGCCATTAATGGGGCTATAAAACCCCCGTTCCTCCTCCTTCGGAGATCACCAGAGCCCTCCTCCCTCTCCTCCCTCTCCTCCCTCTTCTTCCTTTGTTCTTGCCTCCCGAGTGACCGGCATCCTCTTTCCGACCGAGTGCTGTCCGGATCCCCCTCACGGCCATCCCCTGTTTCGAGATCCATTCTCTCGATTTCGAACGCCGTCGTCGCTTGACCATCGGATCGAACAGCCGCGGCCGAGATCTTCCTTCCGCCGCCTCCGTCGACCGCCAGTAAGCCTTCTCTTGCCCTGTATTTCATGTTTTTTTTTCTGTTCAAGCCCCAAACCGAGGTCATCCTCGGATCCTCCCTCCATGGCCGAGCCGCCGTGGCACTCTGCCGCCGGCCACGACCGCCCTACCGACGGCCGTGTCCCCCGCGAGCTGCCGGCTGGGCCACTGTCCAGCCACCTAGGCCGGCCCCCCCTTCCTCCCCTATTTTCCCATCTCCCCTGTCCGTGGGGAGATTGGGAAGGAAGAAGGCCCGTTATGGGCCGAACTGGGCCAAGATTGGGCCCAATTCACAGTGGGCCCAACTTGGGCCCAGTTCACGGTGGGCCCAGCTTTAAACCGAACCCGAATCCGAATCCGAACCCGAACTCGAACCCGAAACCAGAACCCGAAACCCGAACCCATTTGGTCAATAAATGAAATTTTGCAGTTAAGCCCTTGACAGTATGTTATTTCATAAAAAGGTCTTCTGTAAGTTATGTTTGATCCCTATAAGAAAGATTATTACATAAGAGTCCCCAAATGTATTCGATTGGTCCCTCCACTAAAGTTTTATTATAAAACAGTACCCTGTAATTAAGTATTAGCCTCTGCAATGTATAAATAATCCATTAGAGACCAACTTTGGGGGCCCTATTGGGCTGGATCTATGCGGGCCAATTGGGTCGTGTCCGATATGGGCCCTATCGGGCCATGCCCATTATGAGCCAACTCTAAGCCCTGTTGGGCCATGTCCAATAGTATTACTTTTGATTTTGCTTAGCTCTGAAATTTATAAAGAAATTAATTAAATATTAACAGGTGAACCTGATCCGCCTACCTGAAGTAGGAATTAAGTGAGGAGAGGTAAGTAACTTAATACTTCGAGTGTGATTTTCAAATTATTTGATAAATAGATTAAATTCTGATAAATATTTTGTATTCTATAAAATGGGTCTGGCATGTTAAATTTCATTTGAAAATTATGCTTTGAAATCCGTAAACTATGACTGAAAAATTTATGAAATCTGTTTTTATATATATGTATTCTCAGCATGGCTATGATCTGTTCTGTTTTGTTCTGGCCCCGCCAATGGGGATTATACGTTGAATTTGTCGATTTGTAATCTGTGAGGAACCGGTTTCGACACCGCACCACCGGTGATTAGAATAGTGGTTTCTGGACACCGGCTGCCATCGGTGGGTAAATATAGTGGATTTGACACTTTTGTGCAACACCGGCTGCCATCGGTGGATAAAAATAGTGGATTTGGCACTTTGTGCAACCCATGCCACTGGGTTACGTGGTCGTAGCCTATCATGTTGAGATTCTGATATCATATTTTTGGAAAAATGATAATAAGTTTTGAAAACAATAAAATGATGTTATTTATTCCAGACATTATCCTGCATTTTGATCTGATATGCTCTGACCCTACTTTGGGGTATTTTGTTGCTTACTGGGCTAGTGTAGCTCATTATTCTGTTTTCTCCATTTTTCAGATCCAGAGGCTTGATCTCACAGGATTGAGGAATGCGCTAGATTTTTCGACAATTTCTTCAGTTATTGATCCTTTAGTTAGATTGATTAGAGTATTTGACTTACGTCAGCATATGTTATTTGAAATTTTGTAAGATTGCTTTTGAACAACTTAAATATTTATGTCAGTTTTTAAACATCTGTGATTGCTTTGATATGATCCGCTGCCTTGCACGCCTGTGCGGCCCGCCGTGCGGGCGTGCGGCATCTCCCGTGCCTCGGGCTCGGGGCGTGACAACTATATAAGGAGGAGGATGGCCATCGGCTGGAGGAGGGAGCTCGGATCGATAGAAAACAGGGGAGGCTCTGTTTCTGGTGAAGAGAAGAGAGAAAAGAGCCGAACCAGAGAAAGAAGAAAAAGAAATAAAAAAAAAGAGAAAGGAGGGGGGGAGAGAGAATACTTTGGTATATTTTGGGAATAGAGAGATGCCAAACGGAATGGAAGATTTTCACATGAAGATGGGAGGTCGTCCGGAAGCCATGCGCAGCTAAACATCTAGTCTAGGGCTGGATGAAGCCCTAGCAATGTAACAGGGCAATTGTAGTCCTTACTCTTTTAATTTTTTTGGAGCTTGTTTAAATTCTAATTCTCAATGAAATATTTCTTTATGAAATTTAAACTTTGAGCATGCTAGTTACTATTCATGTTTGCTAAAGTAGTCTAAGATGATCCATGCCTAGGAAGAAGAGGTGTACTGCACCCTAGGTTAGCATAATTAGGTAGACATTTCTTGCTATACCTAAGATGGATTTTCTTAAAACTCTTTATGCTTTTATTTTAAAAGGCTTGTAGCCAATATTGCATGCCTCTCCAAGAGATTAAAAAAAAATAAAGAACACAGACCCTGGTGCAATGCTATGTGGTGGACTCCAAACCCTAGATCCATTTATTTTGATAAATTCTAATTCGTACTCATAGATTAATTTTGTTAAATCAAGTTAGCAAATTCTTCTTCTTGATTTATTTTTAACAGAAAAATAACTTATTCTCCAATCCCAGTGGACCGACACCAGTAATTACTATCCTACAGGATACGTGCTATTGCGTGGTTTATTTTTAAATTGAAAGAACTGATCAATTTTTGGCATCGTTGCCGAGGATTGCTAGCATAGTTATATTTTTTTTCATTAAAAAAAACTTTAATATATATATATATATTATCTAAAATAAAAATATTTTCTATTGTTGTTACTTTTCTTATCTTCTTTTTCTCTCTGACTAATTTTTATTTTTTTTTTGATATTATTTGATCAGGAATCGAGGAAAAAAAATTTGGGATGATCAAAAAGAGAATTGCTGGAAAAGGAATTCTGTAGAGGTTTGCCTAATTTTTTTTTAAAATTGCTGGAAAAATTTTCTTTGGTAACCTCTAAACCTTTCTTGTTTAAATTGATTATTAGCTTGAAATTTTGTGGTAATTGTTTGATTTTAATTTCAACAAAATTGTAAATGCATGCTTGATACACATACACCAATTAATCTGCACTTAGTAAGGGCAATCACCCCAACAAGATAAGAGCTGGATTTCATCACCGGACTCTTGCCCAACTTAGGTGAACTCAATCTCACATAGTGTCAGCTTGATTAAAATAGTCCATGCGAAGCTCTAGGAAGATCTTCCTCTGCGGGAGTGGTAGCTTGCACAGAGGTGCTGCAATGGCTGATCCTTTCTCCTTCCAAGCACTCAACCTTTGATTTTTCTTTGAAGGGACGAAGGATGGAGATGAAGGAGAGGAAGGAGAAGAGGGGTGGCGGCAGGTTTTAGTATTTTTTAGAACCTCTAGGTCTCTCAAAAAATTCTCACACCCAAATCCTAAGCGTGGGGGTCCTTTTATAGCCAAAAGACCCCCACGCCTCACACCTCATTTAGCCAACGAATTTTGGCTGATAAAAATCCCAAAAATTTTGTGAAATATGGCATCTAAGAGGAGATGATTATCCCTCTTTTTGGTGCATTTTGAATCCCTAAAAATTAGGGGTTCATGTTTCTCAACTTTAGATAGTCCGGTACCAAAGTACAGTAAGTTCCTTGCAAGTCACGGTGGTGATCTCAGATCTGAGGGATACTTATATTCATATCCGCTCGGAACATCTCTTGACAGCAAAGCGTTTTGGAACTGATCACATTCAGTGAAATGTACTCCTATACTTCACCTATGTGACATATCAGTGTCTCTACACTTCTTGGTTAAGAGGACAACTAACGTATATGGCACGCAACGACCTATTCTTGATAATGCTATTGTCCTAGTAATGGTATATTGTTAGGTTGCGAACTAGTTTAAGGACTCGTAGATAAATCCTCCTATCGTTTAATAGAGTCCTAAGGACTTCATTACATTACTTGAGTTCACGAAGATGCAAAATATGTAATGAAACACTGCCAAATAATTTTTATTAATTTCATTAATTCATATACAATTCAATCATCAACAGATTGACAATTATCTTTCAGGACATAATTTCCAATATTCAGTTGTGGGTAGTTTAATGTATGCCATATTGTGTACTAGGCCAGATATTGCTCAAGCAGTAAGTGTTGTGAGTAGCTATCAATCCAATCCTGGAGAGAAACATTGGACAGCTGTGAAGCATATTTTTAAGTATTTAAGAAGAACTAAAAATTATTGTTTAGTTTATGGAGGTGGTTCTTTAATGGTCGAAGGATACGTTGATTCAGATTTCAAATTCGATCCAAATGATAGAAAATCAACATCTGGTTTCATCTTTACAATTAACAATGGAGCTTTTAGTTGGAGAAGTTGTAAATAAGCTACGGTAGCACATTCCACAACGGAAGCAGAATATGTTGCAGCTTGTGAAGCAACAAAAGAAGCAGTCTGGATTAAAAAATTTATCATAGAATTGGGAATCATTCCTTCCATAGAATCTCCTATAACTTTGTTTCGTGATAACAATGGAGCTATTGCTCAAGCAAAGGAACCACGAGATTACTAAAGAACAAAGCATATTGAACGGAAGTTTCACTTAGTGTGGGAGATTATCGAAAGAGGAGATATAATTATCTCTAAGATTGCTTTAGCAGATAACGTGGCTGACTTGTTGACTAAACCTTTGAGTTGGAAGGTGTTTGAGAAATATTTAGATTCAATGGGAGTTAAGCTTGTATCTGACTGGCTTTGAGTGCAAATGGGAGATTAAAAGAGTTAATGTGCCCAACAAAGCCAAATTATATTAATAAAGTTCTATTACATGCAAATTATGGGTAAATTAATTTTATTATATGATGATAAAATTTGTCCATGATTGCAGTGTTTGGAGATCATGTAATAATAGAGATTAATACAGAGAGATATGATACTCCATTTTTTTGTAATCTAAAATAGTTCAGAACCTAAATAAATATATATTGGGCAAATATATAGAATAGAATGATGAACCTCTAGGTGCAGTTATCATGTGATACAGTCCTACTATCGTGGATCCCTACAGGACGGAGGTCATGGACAACTCGTCAAACCCCATCGTCTGTCATATGTGAAGATTCATTCGACTTAAGTTCGAGAGTGGAAAACTCTTTCTCCACTGTGTATATTGCCCCGGCCGAGGTCTTACGAACTCAGTCTTATAAATCACATAGGATCTCTCCTTTTCTATCAAGATCGATAGATTCCTTGTAGATGCATACCCTACTCCTACAGTGAACCTACTGCAGCCAATCTACACGGCATGGACCCATATGGCTAGAGACCATGCATGTGTGCAGTCAAACTACAATAACCTCACTGTGAGTAGCCGAAGCACCGCAGGTCAAAGGACCAGTCACACTACTGCAACATCAAGCAAGTCACTGACGAGTGGATAGACATCCAAGTGACTTCTTGTATTGGTCACGCTCAGTACCCTTGTTCTCTAACAAGCACCTGCACTATTACTTCAGTGTCCCCACACCGTGGACTCGAGTCTCGTCCATCCATAAGGAAAGTAATGTGTGCACTGATCTCATCGGATCGATCACCGCCCTCGTGATGATCCATCGATCAGGAGCATTCAGAAATTAATCACCAATGATGCATGGCTCAAATTCTTAACTCTTAAGAATATGCATCATCATCTTATTAATTCTTGGACGATTCATAGACACATAAACAATATGAATGAAAAAGGTGCCTTTCATTTATTCAATAATAATAAAGTCAAGTACAAATTATGTCCCAGAATTAATAATGTGTCAGCCAAAAATTGGCTTCTAGGGCATACATCTAACAGGAACGACTTCCTACACTAATCGATGTGACCATCTAGCAATGGTACCCGACGTCCGGATAGGCCGAATATATGCGAAGCAAATATTCTGGAACCCTGAACTATGGTTACTGTATAATTCAATCCCTTTGACTCCTAATGCCAGGATGACTTAGAGCTCACTGTCAACCCTATAATTAGTACATCCATTATGTGATTAACTTTAGATATCCCGTGACTCCTCACTGGGATTATCCTGGCCAAGATTTTGCTAAATTAATCACAAGACATTATCTCCTGTTTCTAGGAGGAGTCAATTCCATCTCGACTCACAACTGACTACGCAAGTACTTGATTGCACCCAGTGATCTTCCATCACTGAATTAGAAATTCAGGTAGTCCGGTACCAAAGTACAATGAGTTGCTTGCTAGTCACAAGTTGTGGTCTCAGGTCAGAGGGCCAAACTTATACCCATATCCACTCGGAACATCTCTTGACAGTAGAGCGTTCCGAAATTGGTCACGTTCAGTGAAATGTACTCCTACACTTCACCTGTGTGGCATACCAGTGTCTCTACACTCCTTGGTTAAGAGGACAACCAACGTATATGTCACACAACGACCTAATCTTGATAATGCTGTCGTCCTTGTAACAACATATCATTTGGTCTCGAACTAGTTTACGGACTCGAAGATAAATCCTCCTTTATCATTAATAAGTCCTAAGGACTTCATCATATAAGAGTTCATTTGAAGATGTAAAATGATGAATAATGCCAAAAAATACTTTATTGATTTGTCAATTCATTTAATCATCAACATGCTGACGATAGACATTTAGGATACAATTTCCAATAGCGAGAAGAGCCATTTCATGGTTCAAGAGGGTATAGTCTTGGGACACATTGTGTCCAAAAGGGGTATTGAGGTGGATAAAGCAAAAGTTGATCTTATTTCTAATCTTTCTCCACCCAAAATCTGTGAAACAAATCCGTTCTTTTTTAGGCCATGCTAATTTTTACCGTCGCTTCATTAAAGACTTCAGCAAAATCTCTAGCCCCTTGTGCAATCTCCTTGCTAAGGATACGCCCTGTCTTTGATGAAGCATGTAAAGAGGCCTTTGAAAAACTCCGATCTAAGTTGTCTACATCACCTGTCATACAATCTCCCAATTGGACCCTTTCATTTGAACTTATGTGTGATGCTTCTGACTATGCCATTGGGGCGGTTTTAGGGCAACGACTAGATAAGTTACCTCACGTCGTCTACTACGCTAGTAAGACACTCTCAGATGCACAATTAAATTACACCACTACTGAGAAAGAATTACTAGCTGTAGTATTTGCTCTGGATAAGTTTCGATCCTATCTCTTAGGGTTCAAGGTTATTGTGTTCACTGATCATTCTGCTCTCCGGTACCTCCTTTCAAAGAAGGACACCAAGCCTTGCCTAATTAGATGGATCCTGTTGTTACAGAAATTTAATCTAGAAATTCGTGATAAGAAAGGTACCACAAATGTTGTAGCAGACCATTTGTCTAGAATCCTTCTCGAGCCTCCTCATAACATTTCACCACTTCATGACTCCTTTCCAGATGAACAATTGTTTGAGGTACAACAAGTGAAAACACCTTGGTTTGCCAACATAGTGAACTATCTTTCCATAGGACAAATTCCCGATCATTGGTCCAAGCAGGACAAGGATCGATTCTTTTCGCAAGTTAAGTTCTACTTTTGGGATGACCCCGATCTGTTTAAGTACTGTCCTGATCAAGTAATCCGTCGATGTGTGCCTGAATGTGAATTTCAGAGTATTCTTGATTTTTGTCATACCCAAGCCTGCGGGGGACATTTTGGGGGTAGAAAAACTGTAGCGAAAGTCTTACAAAGTGGATTTTATTGGCCCTCATTATTCAAAGATGCTCACAATTTTTGCCAGACTTGTGAGCAATGCCAGCGAATGGGTACAATCACCCATAGAGATATGATGCCACTTAACCCCATTTTAATTATAAAATTTTTTGATGTCTGGGGTATTGACTTCATAGGTCCTTTCCTGTGTTCTTTTGGTTTTGAGTACATTCTTGTCGGGGTAGATTATGTCTTGAAGTGGGTAGAAGCAGTTGTCACTTGGACTAATGATCACAAGGTCGTGGTTAAGTTCTGAAAAACCAATATATTTAGTCGCTTTGGCACACCCCGAGCTATCATTAGTGATGGGGGATTGCATTTCTGCAACCGATCTTTTGAAGCTTTGGTTCGCAAATATTCAATCACCCAAAAAGTTGCTACCCCGTACCATCCCCAAACAAGCGGGCAAGTTGAAGTTTCCAATAGGGAGATAAAACACATCTTAGAAAAAAACAATACGCCCCGATAGGAAAGATTGGTCTCAGAGGTTAAACGATTCTCTCTAGGCCTACCGTACTGCCTATAAGACTCCTATTGGCATGTCTCCCTACCGACTGATTTTTGGTAAAGCTTGCCACTTACCGGTAGAACTTGAGCATAGAGCTTTTTGGGCCATTAAAAAGTTTAACTTTGATATGGCAGCAGCTGGTTCTAACCGGAAACTTCAACTGAACGAGCTTGAAGAGTTACGCAATGAGGCGTATGAAAATGCCAAAATATACAAGGCAAGGACTAAGGCTTTTCATGACAAATACATTAACCGTAAGTCTTTCGAGCCTAATCAAAAGGTTTGGCTATTCAATTCTAAATTGCGTCTCTTCCTTGGTAAACTTCGCTCTAGGTAGGATGGTCCAATTTTAGTTAGAAAGGTTTTTCCTCATGGTGCGGTAGAAATTCAAAACATCAGTGATGGTCGTGTCCTGAATGTCAATGGCCAAAGATTGAAACCTTATATAGAGTGTGTTGCAGATGGACAGTTGATTGAATCCCTTGATTTGATGGATCCTATTTATCGAGATAATTAAGGATGTACTGCGTCTGACTGAAGATGTTAAACTTAGCGCTTGTTGGGAGGCAACCCAATTCTCGTAGGTTATTTTTTTATATTTTCTTATCGCATTTTTTTTTAATTTATTAACAGGAGTTATCATATTACTGATGCTACTAAGGTAAAATGCTTCTATCCTCCATATGCATCATATTTTCATCCAAAATAAAATAATAAAAAAATAATAATATAATATAAAAAAGAAAAAAATAACATTGAGGACAATGTCTGATCTAGGTTGGGGAGTATAGGATTCGAATTTTTTCGCATTTTTGAATAAGTTTTTATCTCAAAAAAAAAAATCTAATTTCTATGCCTTAGTACTGAAATGATAAATACACAAAGTATATAAAATCTAAAAAGCCCAATGACTAGTCAGGAGCAAGACAATTTGAGTTCTTTTCATTAAAAGTTCTTTTAGTGAGTTGTAAGATAATTTTTACTTTAGAATTTCACAACACACATGGCCTGCACTTCTAAGGGTTAGGTTCAACATTATGTTGTTAAGTCTGGTAGCAACCTTGAGTCCTGATGAATCATTCCTATCTAATTCACTATTATCCCATATTTATTTATAAAAAAAGAGTGAATTTAGTTAGGTACATCGAAAAGGGCTACCTATTGTCAAAGGTCAGTGGGCTTGCGATGATAAACCCGAGCATAGGTCCGTAGGGGAGTCTTGATGCCCAACACCTTATGCCATCTGGTGTGGGAGTTGTTGATTGAATGCTCGCTACACGGAGGAACCATTACAAGAGTAAAAGTGCATAATTTATTTATAAATAAATAAAAAAAAATAATAAAAAAATAATTTAAAAAAAAGAAAAAAATAATATTGATCTTGAAAAAGATGATAGTGTGAAAGCCGTCGTTGTAAAATTCGAGTAAACTGGAATATTACAGATAAAACTCTTGAGGTATTAAAGTAAATATCCACAACTCTCGAAATCCTGCAAGATAGGATGATTTTGAATCAGTGATAAGGTCTTATCTGACCAATTTTTGGAAACTACTAGTTTTAGCAGTATTTTGGGGGATCTAAAGCCTTAGCTTGTGTATGGTCCAGATATCACCGAGCACCCAAGTATAAATAAGCCTTACAACTCTCTAACAGAAACTTAATGACTTCAACTTAAGTTGCATCTTGACCTAGGATTTGGGCTGACTTAGTAATTAAAACTTTGTGTGCTTTTGAAATTATTCACACTTATACATTTGAAATCAGATTTTATATAACAGTAAAATAAATTCTTTAGGTAGAGACAACAATTTGTGAGTATCTGAGCCGGAAACCCTCAGAAGACAAAACTCGTCCACTAGGACCACCTAGGGGCTTAAAACCTTATTGCATACGGTAAATGCAATCGCGATTCCTGCGAAAGTGAGTTATTTTTTTTTATTTTTTGCTCGAGGACTAGCAAAATGTAGGTTTGGGGTATGATAAATGCTAAATAATACATAAATTAACCTCTTTCTTATAGCACTTATCATTATTTTAAAACACATATTTTGTAAAGTTAACCATAAAAGATGTGTTACCCTCATCATTGCACTTTAATAAATTAATTCGAGTTTGATTTAATTATTTATTAATTGAGCCTAATGAAAGCAGGTCGAGTCAAACTCAATTGGGTGACGCCTAAATCCCATCAATTTCTTTCCTTTTTACACGTTATCTCTGATTTTCTCCACATGTCCAAACTTTCTAATTTGGACATCCTGAGTTCACGCATCTTTTCCTTTGCTCCACATTGAATCCCACGTCCACGTCTCCTCCTCATCTGCGGATGAACTCTATTACTTCACATCTCCAACCGTTCATCCCGCAGCCAGCAACCACCTATTTCTCCGCATCCCTCCCGCGTCCGAGATATTCTCAACACCCATGACACAACCCATTCCTTCCCAGCCAAGTCCAAACTTCAGTCCAAGCCTTCACTTTCCTTCTTCGAATCCCCTGCATTCTAGCTCATGAATTCATTCCCTCTTCTTTCAGACTGATCCCAGCTGGATTTCCAAGTCTCCCATGCCCAGACAAGCCCAGATTATGCTCCACATCATAGCCATGTCCCTCCTCCGAATCAAGCTAACTTCTTCCACTAGATCCCATGCTCATCCTGTTCGGATTGGTTCCATCTCCACGGGATAAGCTCAAATCCCATCTTCTGGCTTGATCCCATGGAATCTCCCAACGTCCAAGCTTATCCCTTGCTCCCAGCTCGCTCCCAGCCATCTCATCCCTTGAAATCCTCTCAAATATGTTCATCTTCACCGCGTTGAAGCAACATCAGCCCCTTCCGGATTATGCTCCACATCCGCAGCCAATCCCGTTTGCGAATCAAGCCAAGCTTCCCAGGCTTCACGGAAACAAAATAGAGCAGCTCACAAAATAACATCATCCTTATCCCATATCCAACTTCCTCCCATCTTCTCCATAATCCTCTTCCTCCGAGATCTTCTCCGCATCACCATCGTCCCAGCTGGTTCCAGCTGTCCGCGATGAAACCAACGCGTCCAAGCACCAATCCCAGCAAATCTTAGCGTTCGCTTGACCCTAGCCCATTTCGAGCATAATGGAAGAGTTCTTCCGCTCCCAGCTACCCACCTGACACCCTTATCCCCTGCTTCAACGGATCAGAGCCGCAACGTCTTTGGGATCAGTCCGTGGATCAAGCTCCCCAGCTTAGCAAAACAGACTCCTCCTTCATTTCCTCCCAGGACCCGCTTGTTCTCAGCCGTGTCACGCATCTTCTCTGTGATTCGTCGTCAACTCCTTCCGTGCGATCAAGCTTCCCAACTCAGCCTCTTCCAATGTCCGGATCAACTCGAACCTCCACATCCTTACCCTTCGATTCGGAATATCCAGAGAGGAAGAGAGAGAGAGGATGCCAAGCCTGTAAAAGGAGGAGAGTTCTCCTTGGGAAGGCATTCTTTCTTCCCCACTGGGGCTGATCCCAATCAGCTCTTCTCAGGTTGAGTTCCCACAAGAATAAAAGGAGAGAGATTATGTTGGGTATTATGGGAAGAACTTCCCACGGAAAGAAAAAAAATGAAATGGAATGAGGGGAGATTAGTTGGAGCTTCTTCCATCATCACGACGTATTCTTCTCTTCTTTCCCGCCGCCACCTACCTCGAAAGAAGTCAGTCATGCCATCTTCATCCCGCTGTGCTCCTATCGTCCACTTTTACATGGAGGGCTGATCTCTTCACTAGGACAGGACGAAGCCCTGACAAAGGCGACAAAGATTTTTTGTATTTGTTTATTTCTATTCTTGGAATTGTATGAACTTCTTTGATCATAATAAATATCTTTTCATCTCATATTTAGATTCTGTGATTTTAAGTATGATGTTTATACAATTGTTCTTCATGATCACTAAGTAAGTATAAGATAGTTCATGCTTAAGAAAGATGCAGTGTGCTGCCACCTTAGATTAGGGTAGACAATGCATGCCAATTGAAGATGAATTATTCCTAAATTACTTTTGCGAATTCCTATTTGAATGCTTATTAGGCTTGTAGCTAATGTGCTTGTTAATCCAAGAACGAAGTAAAATATAATTAACCATTGTTGCCATGTTAGTGGTGAATTCCTTGCCCTTGGTTCTCTCAACTGATATCAGTTTAATTGCATTTTCTATTAAATTATTTAGTTCAATAGTCTTCACAAATTCTCTTTTTCAAATATTTTTTTAAAAGGCAACTGTACACCAATCCTTGTGGATCGATATCCGTAATCACTATCCTACCAGATACGTGCTATTGCGTGGTCTTTAAAGTTGACTATCAGTTACTGATCATTTACTGTACATGATTGAGTTAATTAAGTGCCTAAATACTCTCAGATTTCTCCTGCACGATCAACTGGGAAAGGATGCGATTTTTTCCCTCCGAGAATCTTACCGCCCGTTCCTTACTCATTATAGAATGACAAAGCCTGCAGTTAATTACCATAGATTGCTGGGATTACTGCAAACCTTTGAGAAGGACCACCAGCTCCAAAAAGAGTCGATGCATGTGGTGGGAGGATCATCGGAAGGGCGTCGTCCCTTTAAGAAAGGAAAGAAGAAGAAAAATAAGAACAATAAAGCTAAGACATCTAAACAGAGTCAGACCAAGAAGAAAGCTGACCAGAGTCAAGCAAAATATTTCTATTACAAGAAGCAGGAGCATTGGAAGAGAAACTATCCTCAGTACATTGCCTCACTTGATCCGAACAGACCTAGCAAGAGAAAAGAGCTATCGGTTGCTGATCAAGGTACTTATATGATAACACCTTGTAATTTCTCTATTTGTGATAATTTGATCTGGGTATTGGATACTAAAAGTCCGTTTAACATTTGCAATTCATTGCAGGGAGTTCATGTCAGTGAGAGATTTGAAGACAGCAAAAGATTCCTGAATGTTGGAGGTGGAAGATCAGTTCTAGTTCTAGCTTTAGGAACTCTCAAATTAGTTTTCAATTCTCATATAATTGTCTTAAGTGATTGTCACTTTTGTCTGACGTTTTTATTGAATGTTATTTCTGTAGGCCTTTTGGCCAAGACTGATTTTGAAATTTCAATGAAGAAGAGTTATTGTAATATCATTATAAATGGTGTTACTATAATGAATGAACAATTGAGTAATGACATTTACATATTATCATAATTTGTTAATGTAATATTCATGTCAAGTAAGCACCTTAGAATAGATAGCGTCTCTGATGTCTACCTTTGGCATTGTAGGCTAGGTCACATTAATAAAAAAAGGATAAACATGTTAGCTGAAGAGGATATCCTCAATGTTGATGATTGTGAATCATTGACCACCTACGCATTTCGTCTTCTTGGAAAGATGACCAAGTCACCTTTTACTGGAAAAGGTGAATGAGCCAATGATATATTGAGCCTTGTACATTCAGATGTATGTGGGCCAATGAGCACAAAAGCCAGAGGTGGATATTCTTATTTCATTACGTTTACAGATGACCTATCTAGGTATGGGTATGTCTATCTTATGAGACATAAGTCTGAATCGTTTGAAATGTTCAAATTATTCCGTAATGAAGTAGAAAAACAAACTGGAAAGAGTATTAAAACTCTTCGGTTAGACCGAGGAGGTGAATACCTCACCAGTGAGCTAGTGACATATCTAAGAGAGAATGGGATCCTCTTCCAATGGATTCCTCCTAGTACACCTCAATATAATGGAGTGTCAGAAAGGAAAAATCGAACTTTGTTAGACATGGTTCGATCCATGATGAGGTATGCTAGTCTGCCAATATCCTTCTGGGGATATGCGCTCGAAACAACTTTCTATATTCTTAATAAGGTTTCGAGTAAGTCTGTGACTAAAATACCACATAAGATATGGATAGAGCATAAACCGGTGCTCACTCACCTTAGGGTTTAGGGGTGTCTGGCCTACGTCAAACGTTTGAAAGCAGACAAACTCGAAACTAGATCTGATAGATGTTTCTTTGTCGGCCATCTAAAAGAAACTAAGGGTTATTATTTCTACCTTGCTGAAGAACAAAAGTTATTCGTCAACGATAGAGTTGTCTTCCTGGAGAAGGAATTTCTTGAAGAAGGAACTAATGGCTCTAATATTGAACTTGAAGAAATTCAACATGTAGAAGAACCGACACCACCCACTGAACCATTAGAACCTAATTTGATTAGATCAAGTCTAGAACTCATTATAGAAACATCCTTAAGGCGATTTGGTAGAGTACCACATCAGCCGAACAGATACTACGGTTTCTTGGTCCGAAACGGGGATCCTGCTGAGCTTGATGAAAATGATGAGGATCTGATCACCTATATGGATGCAATACAGAGGAATGACTCCGATAAATGGCTGGAAGCCATGCATTCCGAAATGGAATCCATGGAGGTCAGTAATGTATGGACATTGGTTGACCCATCCGAAGGAATAAAACCCATAGGGTGCAAATTTATTTTCAAAAGGAAAAGAGGCGCAGACGGAAAGGTGGAGACCTACAAAGCCCGTCTGATTGCCAAGGGATATCGTCAATATTATGATACTGATTATGACGAAATATTTTCTCTTGTGGCAATGCTAAAATCTATTCAGATTATGCTTGCAATAGCAGTATATTTTGATTATGAAATCTAGCATATGGATGTGAAAACCGCTTTCTTAAATGAAAATTTGGAAGAAGAGGTGTATATGATACAACCTGAAGGTTTTACATCTGCAGATGAATCAAAAGTGTGCAAGCTTATGAGATCCATATATGGATTAAAGCAAGCTTCTTGGAGTTGGAACATACGTTTTGATAAAGTGATCAGAACATATGGCTTCATTAAGAATGAAGAAGAATCTTGCATACATAAATGGGCTAACAGTTCAGTAATTATATTTCTTGTTTTGTATGTGGATGATATTCTCTTAATCAGGAATGACATCCCTGCATTATAAGGAATAAAAGTTTGGCAATCATCAAGCATCCTACATCCTAGGAATGAAGATCTATAGAGATAGATCTAAAAGGTTGCTTGGGTTGTCCCAATCCACATACATTAATACCGTGCTGAAAAGGTTCAGCATGATGAATTCCAAGAAAGGCTATCTTCCAATGGGCCATGGAATTCAGCTCTCTAAAAAGGATTGTCCGGCAACTTCTCAAGAAAGAGAGACTATGAATAGAATTTCATATGCTTCAGCAGTGGAATCTATTATGTACGCAATGACATATACCAGACCAGACGTGACAAACTTAGTAGGGGTAGTGAGTAGATACCAGTCTGATCCAGGTAGCAACCACTGAAAGGTTGTAAAAATTATTCTTAAGTATTTAAGAAATACTAAAGATCAGTGGCTTGTCTATGGAGATACTAACTTGAAATTAGTAGGATACACTGATTTCAGTTTCCAGTCAGATCAGGATAACAGCAAAAGTGTGTTAGATTACATCTTTATCCTGAAAGGTGGTGCTGTCTGTTGGAAAAGTTTCAAGCAACATACTGTGGCTGATTCAGTATGCAAGACAGAGTACATTGCTGCATCCGATGCCGCAAAAAAAGCTATATGAATACGAAAGTTCATCACCGAACTTGGAGTAGAACTAGCCATTGATGGTCCAGTTCCACTATTCTGTGATAGCACTGGAGCCATTGCTCAAGCGAAGGCACCAAAAGTACATTAGCGGACCAAGCACATTCTGCAATGATATCATCTTGTTCGAGAGATAGTAAAACGAGGTGATATAGATCTTCAGAAGATCGATGGAAAGAAAAATCTGGCCGACCTATTTACTAAAGTCCTCGGCACCAAAAAGTTCAACGATTACAAGTTAAAGATGGGTATACGATACTGTACTGATTGGCTTTAGTCCAAGTGGGAGTTGTTAGGAATTGTGTCCTAAAAGACAATCGTCAGCCTGTTGATGATTGAATTGTATATGAATTAATGAAATTAATAAAAGTTATTTGGTAATATTTCATTACATATTTTGCATCTTCGTGAACTCAAGTAATGTAATGAAGTCCTTAGGACCATATTAAACGATAAAGGAGAATTTATCTACGAGTCCTTAAAGTAGCTCGCGACCAAATGATATACTATCACTAGGACAATAACATTATCAAGAATAGGTTGTTGTATGCCATATACATTGGTTGTCCTCTTAACTAAGGAGTGTAGAGACACTGATTTATCACACAGGTGAATATAGGAGTATATTTCACTGAATGTGACCTATTCCGGAACGTTCTGCTGTCAAGAGATGTTCCGAGTGGATATGGGTATAAGTATCCCTCAGACCTGAGATCACCATGGTGACTTGCAAGCAACTCACTGTACTTTAGTACGAAACTGTATAAATTTCTAATTCAGTAATGGAAGGCTACTGGGTGCAGTCAAGTACTTGCCAAGTCAGTATGTGAATCAAGATGGAATTGACCCCTCCTGGTGACAGGAGATAATGCCCTTGTGTTCAATTTAGCAAAATCTTGGCTAGGGTAATCCTTGTGAGGAGTCACAGGATTTGTAAAGTTGAAACATATTTTGGATGCACTGATTAAAGAGTTGACAGAACTTTGAAGTCATCCTAGGCATTTGGAGTCATAGAGATTAATTATACGGTAACCATAATCCAAGGATTCCAGAATATTACTTTGCAATTATTCGGCCTATCCGGACATCGGATACCATTATTAGATAGTCACTTCGATTAGTATAGAAAGTCGTTCTTGTGCTACCGGCTTAGTTTCGAACCTATGGGGTCACACGCATAGAAGTTTCTAGGTTGATCAAATGTCTGATCGACGATTAAGAATCGTCTGGAGGTACATTGGTCAATTCGATTGACAAATTATCCTAAGCAAAAATTGTAGTAAAATAATTATTGAAGGATTAATTAGCAAATAGATTGCTAATGAACTCAATTGATTGAATGATTGAGCTTAGGTTAAGCAAAATTGGATAAGATTCAATTTGGGCTACATCACGGTTTGATCTAATTGGATTGGGTTCGATCCAAGTTGATTAGGGTCGACCCTATTAATCGAACTTGACCCAATTGGATTGGGATTGATCCAAGCCTATTGAAAGTCCTTATTTGATAAGGATTCTAAGTTCAAAAATTCAGAAATTGATAAGAAGAAGAATTCCTAAATTTTAGGATCCTAGCTTTCTTTCTTGGAGAAGAAAGACATCTCATCCTTATCCCTAAAATTAGTGATGCCTCTCCTCTTTATTTTTTGTCCAATTTTTGCATGATGAAAGAGAAGGTGTGGGGCTATTTTCTTAATAAATATGGTGCCTCAAACCTTCCTAAAGAGATTAGGATGAAATCCCTAATTTGTAGGGATGCATGGCGCAAAAAGAGATGGTGGCGTGCGGCTGAAGTTGGGATGCTTGAACCCCTAATTTTTAGGGACTCAAAGTGCACCAAAAAGTGGGATAATCATCTTCTCTTAGCTGCTGTATTTCACAAATTTTTGGGATTTTTATCAGCCAAAATTCGTTGGCTAAATGATTTGTGAGGGGTGGGAGTCTTTTGGCTATAAAAGGACCCCCACGCCTAGGATTTGGGTGTGAGAATTTTTTAAGAGACCTAGAGGTTCTAAAAAATTCTAAAACTAGCCACCACCCCTCTTCTCCTTCCTCTCCTTCATCTCCATCCTTCGTCCCTTTGAAAAAAAATCAAAGGTTGAGTGCTTGGAAGGAGAAAGGATCAGCGATTGCAGCACCTCTACGCGAGCTAGCACTCCCACGGAGGAAGACCTTCCTAAAGCTTCGCATGGACTATCCATAGAGGTCAGACATGTGTGCAGCTACAGAAGGTGATCAAGGCATCATCAAAGTCCTCAAAGCAAAAGGGTATGAGATCTGATCTCATTAGAAGTTATGATTAGAAATCAACTAGATTGCTGAAATTCAGTATGACTACATGTTAGACATAAAATCATGAATAAATGTTTAAAGTCCTGAATCTATTTTTGTTGTAGAGATATGATCTCTAGCATGCATAGAAATTAAATAGTTTAATTCATGTTGCCGCTGTAAATTTTTTAAAATATATGTATGCGACCACTAGGGACACCAACACCGAAGCGTATGGACAGTTCTCATTCTTTCCATTTCCATATCACTTTGAGGTGACATTTTCTTAGAAAGAGCAATTCCATGTCGAGATGGTATCAATCCCTTTTGGAATTTTGCATGTTGAACTTGGCCAAAATCTTATCAATATAAGTTGATTGGGATAAACCAAGTAATTTATTTGCTCTATATTTATAAAGTTTTATCCTAAGAATATAGGATGCTTCTCCTAGGTCTTTCATAGAAAATTAGTTTGATAGCCACAATTTCACTGTTGATAGCATTCCCACATTATTCCCAATAAGTAGAATATCATCAACATAAAGAACCAAAAATGTGACTGAATTTCCTTGTGTTTTCTTGTAAACGCAAGCTTCATCAAAATTTTGAATAAAACCAAATATTTTGACTGTTTCATCAAATCTAATATTCCAACTTCTTGAAGCTTGCTTTATCCCATAAATAGATTTATTAAGCTTGCATACTTTATGCTCCTGCCCTTGACATATGAATCCTACTATCTGATCCATAGAAATATCTTCATTGAGATATCCATTTAGGAAGGCTGTCTTTATATCCATTTAGGAAATTTCATAGTCATGATAGGCAGCAATAGCCAACAAAATTCGAATGAACTTTAGCATTACAACTGGTAAAAAGGTTTCGTCATAATCAATTCCTTCCTTTTGATATATAGCCTTTTGCCACCAGTCTTGCTTTATAGGTCTCTACCTTTCTATCTGGATCTTTTTTTCTCTTGTAGACCCATTTACAATCAATTGTTTTAACCCCGGTAGGGTAGTCAACAAGAGTCCAAATGCCATTGGAGTACATTGATTTCATTTTGGATTTTATGGCAATTATCCATCTATCCTTATCAATGTCTTGTAGTAGAAAATCACCTCAAAACACAGTACCTAGGGCGTCCCCTATACTGCAAGAGACGTCGGACTGTTGATTTAATGGTGAAGGACAACAAGAGCCATGCAGAATTTGGCTCTTCTTCTTTGATGGTTGCGTGCCCTAATGTTCTTAGGAATGGTGGCGTGAGAGGGAGAGAGAAAAGAGATCAGGGTTTTAGGAAGAAAGAGTTTTCAATATTTCATTCCTCCCATACACAAATTACAAGAGTGTATATATACATGGTCAAACACAACCCAACCTAAAAACTCCCCTATGCTAAACCACATGAGAAAGCACTCAACCCAAGCCCATGTACACACATGACTTGCATGCTCTCTCTCCCTTGAGCCTAAACCTAGCCCAATAATGGTTAGCCACCTGAAGATCCAAATTATCTGAGCCTTAAGCAAGTAGGAGACCAATTTTTGTCCCTACTTAAAACTTGGCATGACCTAGAGTCCACTCTGGCACAACTCGAGTCGACTCCCGCTCTCTCAGTATCACCGACCCCGACCTAGAGTCGACTCCTGCAATTCATGAGTCAACTCTTTAACAGCTCAAGTCGACTCCCGCTTTACATGAGTCAACTCATCTCAGGTTTCTAGAGAGCTGCTTTTCTGCATGATATCCTGGAGTGACTCCACCTCTGAGAAGGGTCTACTCCTACAATCCATGAGTCGACTTCCGCTCAGCACGAGTGGACTCCTCTGCTGTTCTTGGCACATACTTCTCTGCCTGATTTTCTAGAGTTGACTCTAGCTCTACACGAGTCGACTCCAACTCCGCATGAGTCGACTCCAGATCTGCATGAGTCAACTCCAATGTTGTTCCTTCTGCTATTCCTTGTATTTCTTGCTTTGGATGCACCACACTTGTGCTAACATGTCTAACATTGCATCTTTGTAAGTATAAGGATCATTGTCATTGTCTTCTAAAATCATTGTCATACATTCATTCAGAAGACTCAGTTTTGCTAGAGGACGAATAATCCTATTACTCTTACGTGTTGGAATTATAGAATTTTCAATCACACTAGGTGAACTATCCTTGTGAAGCTCATTAGTAGACTCTTCTACCATTTGTTCATGTATCTCTTCAAGAATAATCTTATTATCCTTGTTATTATTCAATGCAAATTCTTCTTCTAAGAAAATTGCGTTCCTACTGATGAAAGTTTTTTTTCTCAATAGGATTGTAAAAATAGTACCCAATAGTTTCTTTGGGGTAGCCTATAAATAAGCACTTATCTGTTCGCGATTCCAACTTATCAGTATTTTGTTTCCTGACATGAGCAGGACAACCTTAAATTTTCCAATGTCTTACACTTGGTTTTTTATTTCCAATACTCATAAGCATTTTCTTTTTTCAATGATTGGTTCTTAATCTTCAGCTCCTTATTCTTTAAACTAAGCTTTTTATATTCAATCATAAGCTCAGAAAAAACATCTTGAAGTTCATCGAAAGTGAAATCATATTCAGTATTCAAATATACCTCAGTTTTGTGTGCCATTATACACAGATTTACAACTTCTTGCTGTTGTTCTTTTTCTCCAGAGCTAGATTCATCACTGTCACTCCAAATGACCAGCATAGCTTTCTTCCTTAATGATGTACAAGTAAAACTTGTCAATTTCTTGGAACAAACTTAATCTCTTGGTTTAGCAAGAAGCAAAATTCCGTAGCACTATCTACAGCTGAGGCTGAATATATTGCTGCAAAAAGTTGCTGTGCCCAAATTCTATGGATTAAGCAACAATTTGAGGACTATGGTATAAAACAAAATAAAATTTCTATAAGGTGTGACCACACTAGTGCCATAAATCTGACTAAAAATTTCATACAACACTCAAGATCTAAACATATAGAAATCAGACATCATTTCATAAGAGATCTTTCTCAAAATGAGGATATAAAAATGGAATTTATAAATACTGATAAACAAATTGCAGATATATTCACTAAACCTTTTAATGAAGAAGTCTTTTGTAAATTTAGAGGTGAATTATGCATTTGTGATCCTTTTTGATGACTGATTATGAATGATAAATTGCATATTTTAATTGACTATTATTGGTTAAATTTTAGTTGATTTGATATATGGTTTATAATTGATTTTTAAATCATATTTAAAAATATTTTGTCTCTTGAACTATCTGAGGAGACGACTCATGTAAATGAGGAGTCGACTCATGTAGTAAGGGACGACTTTAAGCTAAAAGAGTCGACCCCTAACTTACAGGAGACGACTCTTAAGTTAAAAGAGTCGATTCCTAATCTACAGGAGATGACTCATAAGTTGAATGAGTCGACTAAAGTGGAAACTATTTGAAATGGATTCCAAGGACTCTCTCTCTCTCTCTGAAACATTGAACCTGAAATATTTTATACCCCTTAGAGCACTTTTCAGTCTTCAAACTCTCCTTCAAACAAAAACCTCCAAAACCCTAGAAAAACCTTTCTGAGGTCCCGATTGATCTTTCGATGGTGAGAAGAAAGCAGCTTATATCCGGATCAAAGAGGAAGAATACCATTCCAAAATAGAGAGGAGAACAAAGGCGAGGGCAGAGACAGAAATGAATCCACAAAGGGAAGAAATGCTGCCACCTCAACCCGTTACGGCCCCTCTGTCACCTCCGTCCTCGATTTCAAAATAAGGTCCCCCCTCCATAAGAAGTGTTTCCACCGGAAGAAGAGTGGATTTTGAGTTTTTGGAGCAGAAAAATTTTCCATTAGGTCAAAATCCGAAGGAGATGGGTTGGGAATACCTGTGTTCACTGTATGTGCCGACCTACCCCGACTTGGTACGGAAGTTCTACAACAATACCAGATTTGGACAAGGACAGATCTCGTCCAAGGTTATAGATATCCCTATCTTGGTTACAGAAGAGATTCTCAGAGATGCTCTTCGGATTCCAAATGATGGAGAAAATGGAGATCACCTTGAGAATAGGAATGAAGGAATAAGTACTATTCTCAATAGGAAAATCATAAAAGATTGGACTGAAATCAGTGCCAATCAACTGAATGCTGAGATGTATCTGCTGCATCATATGATCAACAAGATGTTCTTCCCGAAGATAGAAAAATTTGATCATGTCTCAAAAAGGGATATACTAGTAATGCATCATGTTATACAAGAACTCCCACTGAATCTACCCTGCTTAATGCTCAGATACATGGAAGCTCAAGGACAGAGAAAAGGAGCTTCACTTCCCTATGGTATGGTTCTGACTTTAGTCTTCACTTATTTCAATCTGAATCTAGAAGGGGAGACCAAGAAGGAACTACTATCATCTGATGTCTACAATGACAAATCACTGAAGAAAATGGGATTTGTCAAAACTGAAGGCAAATGGACTCATAAAGGGAAAGAAATTCAAGATGAAAGTGGTCAAAACACTCCAACACCACTTAAAGGCAAAAGAATCTCTACTCAAGCACCTCCAAAAGAGCCTCCAATCAGTCAACCTCCTCCAATCCAAAGACCATCAGATCCTCTACTCAGACTTGAGAAGTGGCAATTAAAAGCTATTGGGGACAACATCATTACAACACTGATTAATTCTGAAGTCTATTTTAGCAAAGTCCATCATCTCACTAACTTGACCCAAGAAGTAAAATCTGAACTGCAAAGTTTGAGGCAACTAGTAGCTAATCAGCAAAGAAGAATTGCTGCAATTGAAGAGCAACTAAGGACTCAAGAAAATTCTGTCCAAGGCTCTGTTCAAGAACTGAAGGAGGAACACACTTAGCTTACTGGCTCTATCTTTGCACTAAATAGCAAGATTAAGGAGCTGATGGAAGAGCCAAAGAAAGATAAGTTTGAACCTTCATCCTCAAAACCTTGAACTTAGACTGCACCTAGACTGAACCTAACTTGAACTTAGACTGAAATCCATGTTTTCAAAACTTTGTACTGAGCTATGTTTCATATCTATTTGTATACTAACTGATACCAATTGATACCAATTGTACTTTTTTGATTTATCAAGTGTATTTCATTTATCAATTGCAATGAATACTTACCTTTCTTGAAATATATGTTTTCTTGGATTATATGCTGCTCTGATGCATATATTGAGTTTGATATCCTCTCTCCTTAACACAACTGTTAATTGATCCTTAATGTTTAAGCTTACAAAAAGAGGAAAATTAAAATTTTTCTTTCCTTCCTTTTGTTGATGACAAAAAGGAGGAGAAATGTGAAAAGACTTCCAATCTGAAAAATTAGAAATGAGAAATGTGAAAAGAATTTAGAATTTCAATCTCTACACTAAAGATAATATATAAGGGGAGATTTAAATTATAATGAAAATGGTATTGTGGTACTGCACTATTAACAAGCTTAAGAAAAGAAGAAGAAAAAGAACTCTGCATAATTTAAATATTTGTAACAAATAGGGGGAGATTTTTTTTCTTAATTTGTTGAAATTATGCATATATCTCTGAATGTTATATTTGCTCGAAACTTCATTACAAAATTCTTATTATTGCTGTGAAATTTATTGCAAAATTCTTTTAAACTCAATGATTTTGTCATCATAAAAATGGAGGAGATTGTCAATCCTAAAGGATGAATTTTGATGATTACAAAACACTTAAGATGATGTTGTGTACTAATGATGTTGGCTTAATTGTGAAGTTTTATAAGTCAAGAAAAATCAGAAGAAATAAAACACTGCAAAATCATTAGTTCTTCACAAACACTTCATTGGATATGTTCTAAAAGGAAAATGATCTTAATCTAATCTATGGAGATCAAAAATGAAGTCTAAAGTTTTCTGTTTGGAAAACTTGAGTCAACCCCTAAGCAAAAAGGACAAGTTTGAGTTGACTCTGGTATGTTTTCTTCAAGTGGCACAGTCAATGAGTCGACCCTCGCATTACAAGAGTCAACCCTTGTGTAATTCAAATTTAACAGAGAGCCTTTACCATCTTAGACAAAGTTTGAGGAGTCGATCCTTGTTCTAAATGAGTCGACCCCTGAAATTAAAGAGTCGACCCTTACGTTTGAAGAGTTGACCCTAGTTCAGTCTCAGCGTCAGCCAGAAAAACTAGTGCATGAGTCAACCCTTGTGTTTAAAAAGGCGACTTCTGAAGAAGATGAGTCGATCCTTGTGTTTAAAGAGTTGACTCCTGAAGAAGATGAGTCGACCCTTTGTGTTTAAAGAGGCAACTTCTGAAGAAGATGAGTCGACCCTTAAGGTTAAAGAGTCGACCCTTTGAAGTTATCACAACAAGAGCCATCTCAATATCTTGAAGTGCCGACCTAGGATAAACATGAGTCGATCCCTGAATTACATGAGTCGACCCCTGTACTGCTGAGACCACAACGGGAAGCTTACAACAACTTTTGTCTTCTTCTGTAACAGAAAAGATTCCCATCAGGAAGGAAACCTTAGAAGGAAAACAACAAGGAAAGAGAGAAATATTCTATCAAGTAAGAAAAATTTCCACAAAAGAAAAGAGAAGGAAAAAGCTAAAAAGTTCATCATCCTCACCGGCACTCATCTGAAACTTACTCCTGTGAGGAAATCAGTCGAAGCTTCTTATTGAATCGAGAAGAGCTGCTGCTCAAGCATTAGGACATTCTTCCACAGCCATCTTCTTCATCGGCTTCAGCTTCTATTTTTATTGATTCATTCTATATACTCTGAAGTTTTAAGTTTTATGGTTACAACATTTATTTATTTGGATTAACTGTTGCTGTAACAGTTTCATTCATTTGAAACTTGTAAAGGCTCTTCCAATCTTTGATTGAAAGTTGTTGAATCGAAAGTATTCAGCAAGAAAAATAGTTTCTGGTTGGTTTATTTGAAAACTAAATGGGTTGTTTGTGAGCCCGGAAAAACAAACGGTGTAAAGTTTTTGGTTGGTTTGTCTAAAAACCAACTGGGTTGTTTGTGAGCCCAGAAAACAAATGGTGATAGATTTTTGGTTGGTTGCCTGAAAAAACCAACTGAATTTTTGATTGTGAGCCCGGAAAACAATCAGGCTGTAATCTGCTGGGTTATAGTAAAATCTCAAGCTTTGCTTGGGGAGTGGATGTAGGTGCTGGGAGTGCACCGAACCACTATAAATTTTTGGTGTTTGTGTGTGGCTTGTCTCTCTTCTTTGATTGCATATTTCTGATTGCCTTTCTCATCTTATTCACTGCTTTATTTGTGCAACCTTATTTCCACTGTTAAATCTATAAGTTATTGAAAGATAACAGTAACTCACATTCTTCACACTTTTAATTTTAAAAGACCCAATTCATCCCCCCCCCTCTTGGGCTACACCTCTGGGCAACAATAGTGTTACTTTTTCTTTATTCAGCTTTCTGCTTTTCTAAAACCCCTGCATTGTATTGCAAACATAAGAAGTTGCTTTGGAGTCAATACACCAAGAGTTAGAAGAATTAACCAACATATTGGTTTCAGTATTGTGAGTATCAAACATACGTTTAGAAGACTTGTTTTTGAGTGAAACAAGGTATTGGAAATAATTTCTCTTCCAATGGCCATGTTTACCACAATGATGGCAAGCATCATTTGATTTGTTCTCCTTCGCTCGCTTCCTATTTTCATCTTGAACTTTCTTAAAGTCTCTTTTCTTCTTATGTTTGGACTAAAGCTTAGAGGACAGCCCTTTTTCAGATACCATAACAACTGGTTTGTTTTGTTTCATCAAATCTTCCGCGCGTTGTAACATATTACGTAGTTCTGGAAGACTCACCACCAAATTGTTCATATTGAAATTTAATACAAACTGATTAAACGATTCAGGCAGTGAGGATAAAATGGCATCCACCTTAGTTTCATTGCCCATCACAGATCCAAGGGATTCCAATTCATTAATGTATCCTATCATCTTTATGACATGATCATGAATCGGTGTTCCTTCCAGCATCTTGGTAGACATAAGTGACTTCATAGCACTTTGCCGTGCATAATGATTCTACTACCCAAACATTTCTTTCAAGCTTTCCATCATTTCTTTAGCTGTTGGCAAAGTTTCGAACTACTTTTGAAGTCTATTTTCAAGTGAAGCAAGTATGTAACACTTTACCAAAGAATCACATTATTTCCAATACTCATAAGCATCTAGTGCTTCTTGAGAAGCATTATCTTCGGATTTTTCGGGTACATCATTAGTCAACAGATGACTCAATTTTTCAGAAGTAAGTATAATATTCAGATTTCTTTTCCAATCACTATAGTTTGAACCCTTCAAATGATTTTCATCCAAAATCTTTGCTAAAGGAGTATAGTTGGACATGATGCCTACATCACAATGCAATAAGATAAAATAAAAATGAACTCCACAACATATACATGCATATAACCATTAAAATTGGGAATTTTTTTATTTTTAATTTTAATGGTTTACTCACAATTTCTTACAACAATAATTCCCTCATTTATTGATGCATAAAATGTTTTCATAAAATATTATTGTGTGTAACATGAACTTCATTCAGAAAACTCAATAACCTATTTTAGGATATATTAAGCTCTTACAAAAAGAAAATACAACTTATCTACCAATAACAATTAAAGGACTCATGTTATAATTTGGCCTCCAATCAGAGTAGACCACCATCATTTTAGATTGTCACACTCCCATTGTTCAAGTACAAACCCATTATCTAAATATATCATGTTACTGTAAGTAGCAACCCCATTCTAGTTGTAGCTCCTGCTAGCCATGACATATTTATTATCCAATAAAATAAATAGCAACTTCGAAATAAGTCTTATCATTTTAACATCGACTCATTTCTAAAATCATCACAATTATTTATCAACAATGGAAGGCCTTTAGATAAAATCTTCATCGAATTATCTCTATC
Organism: Phoenix dactylifera; assembly: GCF_051530095.1. NCBI lineage: Eukaryota > Viridiplantae > Streptophyta > Magnoliopsida > Arecales > Arecaceae > Phoenix > Phoenix dactylifera. The sequence goes on from NC_143202.1 coordinate 6,300,111, forward strand.
TCCATACTTGATATAATAAAATAAGAAAACATATAATTGTCATACAATTAAATATAAATGTTTAGTTTATCCTATAAACAAATCCATCACCATAAAAAAATTCCAAACTTGTGTAATTCTTAAAATCATATTTTGCAATGCTACACAAGTCAAAAATATATTCCAAATACATATAAACTAAAAGAATTTCTAAATCACAATCTCATTCAAACAAATAAACTAAGATCACATTAAATATACAAAGCAAGGTATGGATTTAATATTCAAAGAAAACATATCATATGATGAATGAGTCTAACCCAATTATATCAGCAAAAATCAATAAACAAATAATTCAAAAATTATTCATGAATCCATGTACATCAAAGAACCTGGCTCTGATACCATTGAAAGATTGCAGCGGAATTTTGAATCTTATTCAAAATAATTTCAATTTATCCATATTCATAATATGGAAATTTGGTGGAGTCTAGATCATTATTTGATGTACATGGATTCATATCATGGGACATACCTTAGCGATGATATTACTCACAAAAGACTTCACAAATGCAAAGTCCTCCTAAGTTCACATGCGATGCCTCTTCTACAACTTTGGCTATCCCATTTTTTTTGGTGAGAAATTTTTTTCGTATTTCATCTATACTTTCTCTCTCCTTTTATAGAGGAGGTATATTGAAATCTCTTTCAATGACATTCATTATAATGAAACCTCTCTTATTCATGTCTCTTCATATATTAATGTTTTGTCTATTATATTCATTCCATTGTAATGAATAAAATTGGTAACATTCATCTAATGAATAGTAAGAGACTATTCATAATAGAAATCTCATTCAGTGACATTCATTATAATGAAACCTCTCTTATTCATGTCTCTTCATATACTAACATTTAGTCTACCATATTCATTCCATTATAATGAATGAAAAATTAATCAAATTTAGTAACATTCATCTAATGAATAGTAATATACTATTATCATATTACGACCTTTTGGATGCCAATTAGTAAGAGAATGAGCATGTTGCATGGGACCCATTAGGGATATTCTTTTCCTTGGTAAGCCAAAATCTAATTTATTTTTGGCAACTGCAATTATGCCTATTTGTAAACTACAGTCTCACTCAAAGAATAGAACATGTAGTGAGTATCCCTTTGTCACATTATATGTCCACATAATTCCCTTCATCAACTAATATTCCATATGAACTATGAATATTCTTTCCTTCCTAAGAAATGATGAATCCCCTTTTTGGATGTTCATGACTCTTCACAAATCTCTATATTTTATTTACGCAACCCAACATATCCATATATAGTTTTTTATAGACATCAACGGTTGACAATGTCAAAGCTACACAAACTCCACATGAGATTATGTAACATCCTTAGGCTGTTAAGGAATTATGGATATGTGACTAGAACCACTCTTTCATTCTAACAGATTTTATAGTTCAAGAGTGTTCTAATAATTGGTCCTGTTCATTATTTGTCATCTTACAAATACACACATATTTACTAAGAATCTCTATTTTGATGATTGAAACACATCATCCTATCACATATAGTTGCACAACATGTGACAACCATAATATAAATATATTTACCCAATATATATTTATTTAGGTTGTAAACTATTTTAAATTACAAAGAAAATGGAGTATCATATCTCTCTGTATTAATCTCTATTATTACATGATCTCCATACAATGTAATCATGAAGAAATATTATCATCATATAATAAAAATAATTTATCCATTATTTGCGTGTAATATAACTTTATTAATATTATATTGGCTTTGTTGGGCACATTAACTCTTTCTTGGGCTTCGTCATTAGGGATTATGATGCCCGTTTGATAGCGGCTGAGGACCGACGGATCTTCGACACATTTGTGGTCAGTGCTGAGCTTAGGGCTGTTTGGGAAAGAGTTATCTATGCGCGATAGATGCTAGGTGCGGACTACATTCTGCTCGAGAGAGACTCGACCTCGATGATTGAGTAGATCTGGGATCCGGAGCTCGTTGCGAGGTCCAGCCCATTGCTCCGTGATGTCTGCAAACTCTTGGACGATAGTAGTCTATCGTGGGCCAGATATGTCTACAGGAAAGCGAACAGCATGGCTGATTGCATTCGCGGCCCACCTTCTGGAGGCTTCACTTAGGGGGACTACATGTCGGTGCCTCACATATTATCTTCTTTTTTCTGATTTTATTGGCTACACCCACCTACGGCAAGTGTGAACTGTCATTGTATAAAAAAACAAAAAAAGAAGCAAGAAATGGCTCCATCTAGCTACTTGTTTCCTACGGTAACATTGCGCATGCTTTTTATCCCATTTTGGTATGGTAGGATTGAAAAAAGAATGGACGAGAAAAGAAGGATAGGGGAGAAAATAGATAAAGATGGGGATATATTGATCTTCAGTATGTTTGGTATGATATAGAAACTATTGTTTGGTAAAAAAATATTATTATTAATAAATTTATAATTTTTATAATTTAGAATTATTAATAATATATGAATTTTTAATTTAATTTAATAAATAATTTTATAAATTAATTATATAATATTTAATTTATTTAGTATATTAATTATATTATATAAGAATCAATTTTTTAATATATTAATTATATAAATCATTAATTAAATTACAATATAATTTAAATAGTTAATAATTTTATATAGATAGATAGAAATAGTAAATATAAATTAAAAAATAGAAATAAACATTTAATTTCATTAAAAAAATTAATGAATGATTATTTTTTTAATATAGAAACCAATCTGTTATATGGTCCATTAATTCTTCTTTGTATCTTTTAAATTTTAAAAAATGCAAATTGATGGGCCAGAATGAACAATTTTTATATTTTATTCATTTTTTCTAAAAAAATTTTGAACCAGTAGATAAAAACTATCTATTCTTCCGATTCCATCACTTCTGGCTCTTATGACCATAATAAAATATAGAGTTAATTTAATATCTTGTCATACGACGTAAAAAAAATAGTCAAGGAGGCGGAGATGAAGATGATGAAATTCATTAATATTATTATTTTATTAATCGTACTAGCACCAGTATGTATAGCTTTGGATGCAGCACGGACAAGGCAAGGAGGGTTATACTAATTGACGGTCAGAGTGCTCATATGAATCTCGGTTAGGATCGACTGTCAGAATGGTTGAAGACGGACAAATCATGCTAAAATTTATTAAAAAATAAAAAATAAGAAAGAATCATGGATTTGCACTTTGGATAATGTTGCCTGCAATGATGCCACTTCACAATTCTATAATGCTAAAGTTAATGTAATTAATATAAGAAAATGATAATTATTGGTCAAGACCTTCAACAAGAACCATTCATCAAGCAATGATGAAAACAAAATCAAATCATGGTGGGTTATTCTATTTAATGGAAGTTAATATTCAGATATGGAATTTTATTCAGTATTCCTTAGCAGTCCAGAAAATTATCCCTTAGAACATGCTCCTAGAACTCAAAGCTACATGGTAATCAAGGTAGTTACGAAAAAAGCGTATGATAAGATCAATTGGAGCTTTTCATTTTTAGTATTAGCACACTTTGGCTTCCGCCCTACATTTATTGCTTGGATTTGCACTTGTGTCCTTAACCCTAAGTTTACCGTATTGGTTAATGGTTCCACCACACCTTGCTTCTCCTCAACTATACGTCTCCGTCGAGGCCTTATTTATTATGCGCTTTGATATGTTTTCTAGGTTGCTGCAGTTAGCAGGGGATAACCAAGTGTTGGAAAATGTGTCATAAAGCTCAATCGTCAACCTGTTGATGATTGAGATGTATATGAATTAATAAATAATAAAAGTTATTTGGCATTTTTTGCATCGCATATTTTATACATCTTCATGAACTCATGTAATGTGATGAAGTCCTTAGGACTCTTTTAAATGGTAAAGAAGGATTTGTCTATGAGTCCTTAAACCTACTCACGACCGAACGATATACTATTACTAGGACAATGGCATTATCAAGTATAGGTCGTTGTGTGCCATATTTATTGGTTGTCCTCTTAACCAAGGAGTGTGGAAACATTAGTATGCCACACAGATGAAGCGTAGGATTATATTTCACTGAACGTGACCTGTTCCGGAACGCTCTGCTGACAAAAGATGTTTTGAGTGGATATGGGTATAAGTGTCCCTCTAACCTGAGATCACCATAGTGACTAGCAAGCAACTGACTGTACTTTGGTATCGGACTATCTGAATTTCTAATTCAGTGACGGAAGTTTTCTGGGTGCAGTCAAGTACTTGCAAAGTCGGTGTGTGAGTCAAGATGATATTGACCCCTTCTGACGATAGGAGATAATACTTTTGTGTTCAATTCAGCAAAATCTTGGCCAGGGTAGTTCTTGTGAGGAGTCACAGGATTTGTAAAGTTGAAGCACATTTTGGATGAACTGATTGAAGAATTGATAGTGAATCCTGAAGTCATCCTATGCATTCGAAGTAATAGGGATGAATTATACAGTAACCATAGTCCAAGAGTTCTTGAATTTTGCTTTGCAATCATTCGGTCTATCCGGACGTTGAATACCATTGCTAGATGGTCATTTCAATTAGTACAGAAAGTTGTTCCTGTGCTACCGGCTTAGATTCGAACTTATGGGATCGCACGCATAGAAGATTCTAAGTTGATCAAATGGCTGATTGATGATTAAGAATCGTCCAGGGGCATATTAGTCAGTTCGATTGACAAATTACCTTAAAGCAAAGGTTGCAGTAAAATAATTATTGAATTATTGGAGGAATAATTGGCAATTAGATTGCTAATGAACTCAATTTGTTGAACTATTGGGCTTTTATTAAGCCAAATTGCATTAGATTCAATTTGGGCTACATTTGGGTTTGACCCAAAAGAATTGGGTTCGACCCAAGTAGATTGGGCTTGACCCAGTTGGATTGGGCTTGACCCAAGTCAATTAGATGTCCTTATTTGATAAGGACTGTGAGTCGAAGAATTAAGTTTTTTAAAAGGAGAAGGATCCCTAAATTTTAAGGATCTTGATATTCCTACTTGGAGTAGGATTAATCTCCTTGTATTTAGGCCCTCATCTCACGACCCTTATGGAATTCTTTTGGAGCTTTATGTGGCGCATAAAATCCCTAAAAGTTAGGGAGTATTGCCGCAAGAGGAATGGCGTGAATACCCCCAAGAAGAATGGGGCGTGCGGCTGGTTTTTAGGCGCATGAATCCCTATTCTTTAGGGATTCAAATGCAGAAATAAAAGCCCCTTTTGTTCCCTCTTTTCAGCCGTGGAAGACCCTATTTGATAGGGAATAAAATTGCCAAAGGTTGGCAACTTGTTGGTGCCAAACATGGATACATGGCCTGGGGACCTTGGCTGATTTAAAGGCCTCCACGCCTAAGGTTTTGCATCCTCATGAGAAAGTCTAAGTTCTGAAATTCAGAGCACGTGATGGCCACCTCTTCTCCTCTTTCTCCCTCCTCTTCATCCTCCTTCTTCTTGAAGAACAATCAAGAGTTGATTGCTTCAAGAGAGAAAAGTTCAGCCATCGTAGCACCTCCTCGCGAGCTAGCACTCTCGTGGACGTCGATCTTTCTGGAGCTTCGCATGGACAATCCATAGAGGCCGGACGTGTGTGCGGCTGTAGAGCATGATCAAGGAATCATCAAAGGCTTCCAGCAAATCAGGTATGAGATTTGATCCTTTTAGATGTTAAGATTAGATCTTAACATGTTGCTAAAATTTCAAGATTATAAGTTAGACATATAATCATAGACTCATATTTTACATAAATTTTTAAATCCTGAATTTATTTTATGGTTGAGATCAGATCTCATGCATGCGTTGAAATTAAAGTGTTTAATTTTAATTGCTTCCACTGATATTAAATAAAAATTTTAAAATCGCATGCTTGCTGCCCACATGGGTTCTCCAATAGTGGTATCAGAGCCACAAGTTTATATTTATGTTTAAAACATAATTTCTAATTCTAGTAGTCAAGTAATCGGATTGGGTAGATCACCAAGCTGTCCGGTCATAGGAGAAAGAAGGGTTTCATGACCCTCTCTTCCCATTCATTGGGGTCTCCTATGGCGTATAGGGGTGCCATTATGATCAAATTCTTTGAAGATTAACCGCGAAAGGAAGATTAAAAGTTGTTTTAATCTTTGTAATTAAATCAAGGATCATAAATAAGTTTAGATGAGATCTAAAAGGATTTATGATTGAATTATTTGCTGCTTTTGCATTGTTAATCAAATCTGAAAAATAAAGTTGTATGTGATGAAAATTGTCTAGGTAAAATTCATGTTGGTATATATATGTGTGATGTATGAACATGAATTAAATCTGATTTAAGCATCTTTATTTGACAAACTTAGATCTAAAAATTTGTTTTAAGAACTAAAGTTTGTAATTAGCATGTGATTAAATGACTTGTGAAAAGAAAGGGGTTGACCCATTAAACTTAAGAGTCGACTCATTAACTAATCCTACACTTAATTAAGAATTAAGTGATGAAACCTTAGACCTAAAATTGAGAATTGAACGTCTAAAGACATTGCATAAATCTTGAGGCTTGGGTTAGCTCAAATCAGGTCCTATAAACTAGGTTAGACACAGGGTTAGAATCAAAGATGGACTAATTAGAGTTGTTGATCAAAACTAGCAAAAATGTAATTAGATTAGGTCAAGGATACTCTAAATAAAATACAATAGTTGTACTTGATCAAATCTATGTCTTTGATTAGACCAAATGGAACTTGATTGTGGCTCAGTGGTTGAGCCCAAGTCATTAGGATAGTCAAATCAAAACTGATCAACCAGTTGGTGTCTAAGGTAAGTTTGACAATTTCGACCGGTGCTCATTAATTGGGAGCCACTCGCACTGATGCTTTCTTTGACGAGTTAATGGCATATCCCTCCCACTAATCTCACTTACCTGGCCGACATGGTGAATCATGTTTTGATTAAATCACTTAATGATTCGAGTTGACCCATGCCTGTAAGAAAAATCAGTGTGACTGATTTAGGTGCCACTGATTCGGCTTGAATCTAGTCTTTTTTCATCTGACTTGGCGAAGTCAGTGGGAGGATCAAAATTGATCGGTCCTTCTCTTCTTTATTAAATCAAATCCTCTAAAATTATTAGATCTCTAAAATAAAATAATTATGGAGATAACTACCTCAAAACCTCTCATTAAGTTGAGTGATAATGGGTCCAATGGTTCGATACTCATTGGAGGCGCCACACGCCTGGTGCTTATCAGCCATTGGAATTATCATCCATAATATGATGAGTCAGTTATACTTTCTATAGATGATCAGGTTGGCCGAGCTACACTCGGGCCTTGTCATCTGTTAGTAGGTTACACTGAATTCTATCATGTTAATGGTTGGACCTGATCAGGACTTACAGTGAAGGTGCCACATGCCTGCAGAAGAGGTTCCTGGGGCAGAATTGATACTAGAAATTATTTGGAGGAAATAATTAATTAAGAACCTACCCATAGATGCACATGGGTTGGCCGAGCCACACTCGGGCCCATATGCGATCTGAGTGGATTCTAGTGCCCGCTAAAGGTAGGGTAATTCTTCGGATTGGAGGTAGAGGCTACCGATTTGTATAAAATAGTAGAAGAAACTCTAGACTAAAGTCCAAGTCTTGAGGTTTAATTAATTTGTATACTAATAAGTGTCATGTTTTTCCTTTTATGCAGAAATGGCCACAAATTTATCGCTCCGATCGCTATTAGACAGTGATAAGTTAACAAGACCAAATTTAAATAACTAGCTTAGAAAGCTAAAAATTGTCCATTCTGACAGATCCGATACTTGAGCAGCTTGCTTAGAATGTCTGGAGAACGGTTCGAGACACTTACCAGAAGTGGCTCAATGACCAAAACACAGTCCGTTGAATTATGCTAGCAGCTATGAACGACGAGTTCAGTCGCAGATTTGAGAACGCTCAGCCAGAAGACATGCTACAAATGTTGAATGAGTCTTTTGGCATTTCGGATGATGTTGAAAGGCACAAGACTAGTTGTGTCATTTTCAGCGCCCGAATGAGGGATGGGGCCTCAGTTACTGATCATGTACTGTATATGATCGAGTTGATTGAGCATCTGAACATGCTCGAATTTCTCCTGCACGATCAGCTAGGAAAGATGCGATACTGAATTCTCTGTCGGAATCTTACCGCCCGTTTCTTTACTCATTTCAGAATGACAAAGCCTGCAGTGAATTACCACAGATTGTTGGGATTACTGCAGACTTTTGAGAAGGATCATCAGCTCCAGAAGGAATCGGTGAATATGGTGGGAGGATCTTCGGGAGGGCATTGTCCCTTTAAAAAGGGAAGAAGAAAAATAAAATTAAAAAACAGAAGGTGCAACATGCTAGGACATCTAAGCAGAGTCAGACCAAGAAGATCAAGGTTGACCAGAGTCAGGCAGAATGCTTCTATTGCAAAAAGCAGGGGCATTGGAAGAGAAATTATCCTCAGTAACTTACCTCACTTGATCCGAACAGACCAAGCAAGAGAAAAGGGCAATCGGTTGCTGATCAAGGTACTTATATGATAACACCTTGTAATTTCTCTATTTGTGTTAATTCGACCTAGATATTAGATACTAAAAATCTGTTTAATATTTGCAATTCGTTGTAGGGACTTCAGGTCAATAAGATATTTGGAGACATCGAAAGATTTCTAAATGTTGGAGATGGAAGATCTATTCCAGTTCTAGCTTTAGGAAGCCTCAAACTTGTTTTCAATTCTCATGTAATTATCTTGAGTGATTGTCACTATTGTCCATCGTTCTTATTGAATGTGATTTCTGTAGGCCTTTTGGTCATGAACGGTTATAAAATTTCAATAAAGAAATATTATTGTGATATCATTATGAATGGTGTTACTGTAATAAATGGACGATAGAGCAATGGTATCTACATGTTATCACAACTTGTTAATGTAATGTACACATCAAGAAGCGCCCTAGAATAGATAGTGTCTCCAATGTCTACTTTTGGCACTGTAGGCTAGGTCACATTAAAAAGAAAAGGATAAACAAGTTAACTCAAGAAGGTATCCTCAAAGTTGATGATTGTGAATCATTGACCACCTGCGCGTCCTGTCTTCTTGGAAAGATGACCAAGTCACTCTTTACTGGAAAAGGTGAACGAGCCAATGATATTTTAAGCCTTGTACATTTTGATGTATGCAGGCCCATAAACACAAAAGCTAGGGAGAGATATTCCTATTTCATTACATTTACAGACGACCTATCTATGTATGGGTATGTCTATCTTATGAAACATAAGTTTGAATCATTTGAAATGTTCAAACAATTTCATAATGAAGTAGAGAAACAAACTAGAAAGAATATTAAAACTCTTCGGTCAGACCGAGGAGGTGAATACCTTACCAGTAAATTCATGATATATCTAGGAGAGAATGAAATTCTATCTCAGTGGACCCCTCCTAGGACACCGCAATATAATGGAGTGTCAGAAAGGAGGAATTGAACTTTATTAGACATGGTTTGATCCATGATGGACTTTGCTAGTCTGCCGATATCCTTTTGGGGATATGCACTCAAAACGGCTTGTTATATTCTCAATAAAGTTTCGAGTAACTCTGTGACTAAAACACCACATGAGATGTGGACAAGATGTAAACCAGTACTCACTCACCTTAGGGTTGTCCGGCCTACATCAAGCATTTGAAAGTAAATAAACTTGAAGCTAGGTCTGACAAATGTTTTTTTGTTGGCTATCCAAAAGAGACCAAGGGATATTATTTCTACCTTACTGAAGAACAAAAGTTGTTCGTCAGCAATAGGGTTGTTTTCTTGGAGAAGGAATTCTTTGGAGAAGGAACTAATGACTCTAAAGTTGAACTTGAGGAAGTTCAACATGTAGAAAAACCAAGACCATCCACTAAACATTTAGAGTCTGATTTGATTAGATCAAACCTAGAACCCATTATAGAGGCATCCTTAAGACAATCTAGTAGAGTACCACGTTAGCCGGATAGATACTATAGTTTTTTAGTCCGAGACGGAGATCCTGTTGAGCTTGATGAGAATGATGAGGATCTAGTCACCTATATGGATGCTATGTAGAGGTACGACTCCGACAAATGGCTTGAAGCCATGAAGTCTGAAATGGAGTCCATGAAGGTCAATGATGTATGGACATTGGTTGACCCACCCGAAAGAATAAAACCTATAGGGTGTAAATAGATTTTCAAAAGAAAAAGAGACGCAGACGGAAAGGTGGAGACCTACAAAGCCCGTCTGATTGCCAAGAGATATCGTCAATGTTATGGTATTGACTATAACGAAATATTTTCTTCCGTAGCAATGCTCAAATCCATTGGGATTATGCTTGCGTTAGCGGCACATTTAGATTATGAAATCTGGTAGATGGATGTGAAAACCACTTTTCTAAATGGAGAGTTGAAAGAAGAGGTGTATATGATACAACTTGAAGGTTTTACATCTGTAGATGAATCTAAAGTGTGCAAGCTTCAGAGGTCCATATATGGATTAAAGCAAGCTTCTTGGAGATGGAACATGCATTTTGATAAGATGATCAGAACGTATGGCTTCATTAAGAATGAATAAGAACCTTGCATATATAAATGGGCTAACGGTTCGGTGATTGTATTTCTTGTTTTATATGAGGCTGATATTCTCTTAATCGGGAATGACATCTCTGCATTACAGAGAATAAAAGTTTTGCTTTCATCACAATTCTTCATGAAGAATTTGGGAGAAGCATCCTACATCCTAGGGATGAAGATCTATAGAGATAGATCTAAAATGTTACTTGGATTGTCCCAATCCACATACATCGACATCATGTTGAAAAGGTTCAGCATGTTGAATTCCAAGAAAGGCTATCTTTCGATAGGCTATGGGATTCTTCTCTCTAAAAAGGATTGTTCGACATCTCTCCAAGAGAGAGAATGTATGAATAGGATTCCATATGCTTCGGTAGTGGAATCTATTATGTACGCTATGATATGTACCAGACCAGACGTGGCATACTCACTAGAGATAGTGAGTAGATACCAGTCTGATCCAAGTAGCAACCAGTGGAAGGTTGTGAAAATCATTCTTAAGTATTTGAGAAATACTAAGGACCAGTGGCTAGTCTATGGAAATGCTGACTTGAAACTAGTAGGATATACTAATTCCAGTTTTTAGTCAGATCAAGATGATAGTAAAAGTGTGTCGGGTTATGTTTTTACCCTAAAAGGTGGTGATGTCTGCTGGAAAAGTTCCAAACAACATATTGTGGCTGATTCAGTGTGCGAGGCAGAGTACATCGCAGCATCCAATGCTGCCAAGGAAGCTGTATGGTTGTGGAAGTTCATCACCGAGCTTGGAGTGGCACACTCCATTGATGGTCCAGCTCCACTTTACTGTGATAGCACTAGAGCCATTGCTCAAGCACAAGAACCAAAGGCACATCAGCGAACCAAGCACATCCTGCATCGATATCACTTTGTTCGTGAGATAATAGAATGAGGTAACACAGATCTTCAGAAGATCGAAGGAAAGAAAAATCTGGCCGACCCATTTACTAAAGTCCTCGACAATAATTAGGAGTTCAATAATTATAAGTCGAAGAAGGGTATACGATACTGTACCGATTGGCTTTAGTCCAAGTGGGAGTTGTTGAAAAATGTGTCCTATAGCTCAATCGTCAATCTATTGATGATTGATGTGTATATGAATTAATAAATAATAAAAGTTATTTGGCAGTTTTTTCATCGCATATTTTATACATCTCCATGAATTCATGTGATGTGATGAAGTTCTTAGGACTCTTTTAAATGATAAAGAAGGATTTGTCTATGAGTCCTTAAACCTGTTCACGACCGAATGATATACTATTACTAGAACAATGGCATTATCAAGTATAAATTGTCGTGTGTCATATTTGTTGGTTGTCCTGTTAATCAAGGAGTGTGGAGACATTAGTATGCCACATAGGTGAAGTGTAGGAGTATATTTCACTAAACGTGACCTATTCCGGAGCGCTCTGCTGACAAGAGATGTTTCGAGTGGATATGCGTATAAGTGTCCCTCCAATCTGAGATCACCACAGTGACTAGCAAGCAACTCACTATAATTTGGTATCAGACTATTTGTATTTCTAATTTAGTGACAGAAGTTTTCTACATGCAGTCAAGTACTTGCAAAGTTGGTGTTTGAGTCAAGATGGTATTGACCCCTCCTGGAGACAGAAGATAATGCTTTTGTGTTCAATTCAGCAAAATCTTGGCAAGGGTAGTTCTTGTGAGGAGTCACAAGATTTATAAAGTTGAAGCACATTTTGGATGAACTGATAAAAGAGTTGATAGTGAACTCTAAAGTCATCCTATGCATTCGAAGTAATAGGGATGAATTATACGGTAACCATAGTCGAAGGGTTCTTGAATATTGCTTTGCAATCATTCGGTCTATCCGGATATCGAGTACCATTGCTAGATGGTCATTTCGATTAGTACAAGAAATTGTTCCTGTGCTACCGGCTAAGGTTCGAACCTATGGGGTCACATGCATAGAAGTTTTTGGGTTGATCAAATGGCTGATTGATAATTAAGAATTGTCTAGAGGTACATCAGTCAATTCGATTGACAAATTACCATAAGTGAATGTTGCAGTAAAATAATTATTGAATTATTGGAGGAATAATTGGCAATTAGATTGCTAATGAACTCAATTTGATTGAATTATTAGGCTTTGAATAAGCCAAATTGAATTAGATTCAATTTGGGCTACATTTGTGTTGCCCAAGGAGACAACCCAAGAGGGAGGGGGGTGAATTGGGTTTTAATTAAATCTTGACCAATTAAAAGTATAATGAGTAATTAACTAAATCTAATGCAAGCAGAATAGTTAGATTACTAGATGCAGTGAGTGAAGTGAGAGAAAGAGACAATTAACCAATACAAACACAGTAAAGTTTATAGTGGTTCGGAGCCAACTCTTGCTCCTACGTCCACTCTCCAAGCCGCACTTGGAAGTTCACTATAATTTCTAGGATTACAGCCGATTGTTTTACAAGCTCACAACGTAACTTGTTGTTTTCACGATATCACAATAAACTCGATCGGTTTTCACAAGCTCACCGACTAGAACCAACCGATTGTTTTTGCGAGTTCACAATCAAATCCAGTTGGTTTTTCTCGGTTCACCAACCACAACCTTACACCGTTGGTTTTTCCTTTGGTTCACCAACAAACCATACAATCCTTGATTCAATCCCCTGATTGAATCAAGTAAGAAAAACAAAGTTTGGGATTTCACAAACAAAGCTTCTAAAAAAGCAGATGTGAAAACAATAAATGCAAAGTAAAGTTAGAAGCCCTCAAACAGAGTTTAGTTCGGGAAGTAGGGGATTTCTCGATTTCTGAGTCTCCTCTTGAAAGGATTGAAGATTGGAAGACAGTAGTAGAGCCTTGAATGCGAAGGAAGTACTTCTCAGATTGAGTTGAATCACCTCTTCCTTCTTTTTCTTGTATTTACTCTGAAGAAGCTCTTGATAGGTGGAAATGCCTTTTTGCTTGAATGGAATAGCTCTCTTATCTTCTACTACTGTTCATTCTGGCTATTTAAGTGGTTCCCTTTGAAAAATAGCCGTTAGAGACTGATTCATAGTTGTTCTGTCCCGTCTGCACATCCTGACAATGTATCCGTTGGGATCGGAGTTTACTCGTGCGATCTGGAGTCGACTCCAGCAAAATAGTTGGAGTCGACTCCTCTTTACAGGAGACGACTCGTCCACTGTTCAGGATTTGAATTAAAGTGCTTATCCCGTCCTGGAGTCGACTCGGACCAAACTGGAGTTGACTCGCCAACTTCTGGAGATGACTCGGGCACTTAGGAGTCGGCTCGTTCTCAGGATTCCAGAAATCCATCTTTCTATTTTTCATCCTCGAGTCTGTTAGAAACCCCGATCATGCCGCAGAAAATTCAAAAAAATCTGATGGCAGCGGAAGAGGCATGCGCGGGATCAACCGTTCATCGCATGAACGTTATTCAAAAACCGTTCGTAGATAGATAAGAATTAAAAACCTTTTTAAAAATATTAGAAGATCAAATCTTCATCTTGTGCGGGTAGATGATCACCGCAAACTGAAGTTCGTGGTTTTAGGATGAAGGTTCGTTTGAAGCCGTTCAAACGTCCGGCCTCTACGGGTATCCACACGAAGCAGGATCCGATCCAAGCTCTCTATCTCACCGGGGTGCTAGCTCCCTTGCAGAGATAACTTTTGATGGCTGATCTCCTCTCTTTCTTTCAACTCTTGAATGTGCTTGAGAGGAGGAAGAAGAAGGATGAAGAAGAGGAAGAGGAACGAAGCCCCTGCAGCCTTTCTTTTCTTCCCTGCGTTGGAAGAAGGAAGGGAAGAGGATGAGGCCGCCAACACCTTGGACTCCCTCTCCCTTGCTTGCGGCTGAAGACCAAGAGGAAGAAGGGGCCACGGCACAAGCAGGAGGAAAAGAGGAATACCCCTTAGGGTTTGGCCTTTTGGTCCTTATAAAGTCATATGAAGCTCCTACCTTTTAGGAGCTTCATTATATTCCCTTTTAAGAACCAAGAGGAGGGGCGCACGCCCCTCTTCTTTTCTCTTGGATTTCGGCCAAGCCCTCTTCCTAACCCCTCATCATGCACGCCCCCACTTGATCTAATCAAGTGGGGCGTGGGTCCTAACTCAAGGTGATTCAATCCTCTTCCAAAGAGGATTGGGTGCACTTGTTTCCCTTCAAATTCTAATCCAATTAGGATTCGTTTGAATCATGACTTAATTGAACCATTCAATCCCAATCAAATTAGGAGTCATCATTATTCATTAGATTAATAATTAATTAGGACTTAAGAAGTTCTAATCCAATTAGGACTTATTTAATTTTAGTCCTAATCCAATTAGGACTCTATTTGAATCCGAAGTCCTAATCTGATTAGGACTCTGGGAATCCTACTCCAAGTAGGAATCCGATTTTAATTCAAAACTCCTAATCTTATTAGGATTGTAGGAATCCTATTCCAAGTAGGAATTCCAGTCCTACTCCAACTAGGATTCCCAGTCCTAATCCAATTAGGACTCTAGGAATCCTAATCGAAGTAGGACTCTTGTTTCAAGTCCAATTAATTAATTCCCTTTGTTCCTTCTTCAACTGAATATCAATCGAATTGATTACTTGTGATTCCTAATCACGATTCAACCATCGGATCGGTCAATACTTCTAGTGTGTGTGACCCCATAGGTTCTACTCCGACTGGTAGTGAGATATATTATGATCTCTATCATAATATCATTGAAAACTCCTTTCAATGGATTGGAACGATTCCAACTCTACTCATTAGGGTTTATCGATCATCGAGATAATTCCTGTGAGTCCCACCATCCACCAGTGACACCTAGCAGCATGTAGTGGCTACCCAGTAGAATAGAATGATGAACCTCTAGGTGCAGTTATCGTGTGATACAGTCCTACTATCGTGGATCCCTACAGGACGGAGGTCATGGATAACTCGTCAAACCCCTTCGTCTGTCATATGTCAAGATTTATTCGACTCGAGTTCGATAGTGAAAAACTCTTTTTCCACTTTATATTATTGCCCTGGCCAAGGTCTTGGAACTCAGTCTAACAAATCACATAGGATCACTCCTCTTCTATCAAGGTCGATAGATTCCATGTAAGTGCATACCCTACTCCTACAGTGAACTTACTGCAGCCAATCTACACTACAAGGACCCATATGACTAGAGACCATGTATACGTATAGTCAAACTACAATAACCTCACTGTGAGTAGCTGAAGCACCGTAGGTCAAAGGACCAGTCATACTACTGCAACATCAAGCAAGTCACTGACGAGTGGATAGACATCCAAGTGACTTCTTGTCTTGGTCACGCTCAGTACCCTTGTTCTCTAACAAGCACCTGCACTATCACTTCAGTGTCCCTACAGTGTGGACTCAAGTCTCGTCCATCCAGAAGGAAAGTGATCTGTGCACTGATCGGATCAATCACCGTCCTCGTGATGATCCATTGATCAGGAGCATTTAGAAATTAATTACCAATGATACATGGCTCAAATTCTCAACTCTTGAGAATATGCATCATCATCTTATTAATTTCTTGGACGATTCATAGACACATAAATAATATGAATGTAAAGATGCCTTTTATTTATTCAATAATAAATAGTCAAGTACAAAATTATGTCCCTAGAATTAACAATGTGTCAGCCAGATTGGCTTCTAGGGCATACATCTAACAGAGTCGACTTGGGTTTTCTTGGGGTCGACTCGGCTATCTTGAGAGGCGACTCGAGATCTTCTGGAGACGTCTCGTTCTTAGAGGCCGAAAAACTGATTCTCTGTCTCTTGAACTGAACTGCCTCGGAGTCGACTCGCACCTTGTTGGAGTCGACTCGGCTAACTTGGGGGTCGACTCTGGAACTCTTGGAGTCGACTTGTTCACAGGATCTCTCAGATTGGTTCTCTGCCTTACAGACTGCTTTCCTCTGGGAGTCGACTCGGACATAACTAGGAGTCGACTCGCCAAACTTCGGAGTCGACTCATAACCTTCTGGAGTCGACTCGGTAACAGGGTCTAAGATCCAACGTTCTGTCTTTCTGTCTGTTACCCTTTGAAGTCGACTCAGAACCATCGGGAGTCGACTCGGCAAGCATCGGAGTCGACTCGAGTCGACTCGGTGACAGGGTCTAAAGTTCTTCTTTCTGTCTTTCTATCTGTTCTCAGTCGGAGTCGACTCGTAGTGTACCGGAGTCGACTCGAGCTTGTGCCGGAACCTTTAAAACACATGGAGTCGACTAATAGTCTTCCGGAGTTGACTCGAGCTTCAGACTTTGGTTCAAATTGAGTTCAACACTTAGCTAAATTACTTTGAACCAAGGCTCGAGGCACTTAAACAGAAATTCACATATATTTGTCTGAAACACTAGATTGAATTCATTAGTACAATATAAAAAATACTCAAATATTTTGAGCTCATCAAAATCAAATAAGGGTATAATCAATCACTCCACAATCTCCTCCTTTTTGATGATGACAAAACATTGAGTATTTGTAAAGTGAATTGCTCATCCAAGAAGTGATTCATAGCGAAGTTTTGAAATGAATTCAAATGTCTAGTCATTTAATTTATCCAAAGTTGAAAGGTATGAGTCAGTAAACTCTAAAATTAAAGCTCCTCCTTTCATTTGGAGTTATATAAGCCTCAAATCATGCAATCAATTGTTTGGCTTATATGTGTTTAATGAATTTGCTTTCTTAAAATTTTAGATTCTCCCCCTCAACATGTGCATTCAATTCTGTTGGAACTTTGATCAAGTTTTCTGAATTTTTTTTTAATGTTTTAAACTTGAGCTTAAGTTCTTAATTATAAAAGGAAAAATCTGACGATTTGTTCTTGAATATGATTCAACTAATCTCCGAATATTCCTTGAATAGATTCTGGAGATTACTCCTTGAGGAGCCCCAACAGAGAGATAATGAGCCTCGAGGTATCGAATCTACTAAGAACAAATCACATTTGGTTTTCTTTTTGCTTAAGAATGTTCTTGTTTAGCGATTTTTTTTACATTCAATGTATCATATTTTCTCCCCCTTTTTGTCATCATAGCAAAAAGGTGAAGTAGCAAAGAATCAATGTAGAGGCACACAAAGTCATAACACAAAAGGCATAATGCTCAATTTTTCAGAAAAAGACTTCAGTTCATTGATTACAAAATTTGAGTACATTGATTGAGAGTCCAAAAGGACTTTACATAATAACATAAAAGTACAAATCTAAGGACGTCTAGCAGAAGAGGATGATGCGCCCATGCCCCGCCGATGAGCCTGCAAAACCAAGCTTATTCCTTCAGACACATTTCCTAGTTGTGCAATAATCTCTGAGGTCGTCGTAGCGTGTGTCTGGGTCAGTTGGGTCATACTTGCATTGATTGTATCTAGCTTGTCTATGAATACATTTGCGAGCCTTTCTGCACCTTGACTTTGCATTAGCATTTCGGCTCTAATAGAGTTGCGCATTTCCCTCGTGTCTTCCTTAATCGCTGTGAGGCTCAAATACTGACCCTGAACCAGACTCCTCAGACTTGACAGCTCCTCTTTTACTTCAGCTACCATCATGGAGACTGCTACTGTGGAAGGAGTGAGGTCAGTGGAGGGTGCACTGGAGGTACCTCTAAGTTCCCTCACTATGTCATCACTCAACTCTTGAAGCTGTTCAGGACAAATCCTGACCTCTAGGGGCTGCTGAGGTGGTGGAACTGTAGAGGGTCCAGCTGAAGTAGATGGCTCAGCAAGGAATGAAGGACCAGATGTGGATGGGAAGGTGGAAGGATCTGTAGAGTGGTCCTAGTCATGGTCAGAGATAGGTGAGTGATGAGTAGTGGAGTCAGATGGTGTAGATGTGGATGTCCTCCTAACCCAGACACCCTCCACCTTGTGGAAACCCATTCTGTGGAGAGTCCCCTCACCCATATGGTCTGTGTGTCTGAGGGAGCGAGAGGGTTCTCCCTCAGGAATAGGGACTTCTAACTCCCTAAAAATGAGTGTAAAAAGCATACCATAGGGGAGACTCAACCTAGGTTTATCTAGGGGTTCACAAATATAGCTGTAGATAAGTTTGGAGAAGTTGATGGGAGTGTCATGTAGAACGTGGAACATCAAGCCTAGGTCTCTCTCAGAAATGAAGTCAAACCTTCCGGTCTTAGAAAAGAGAGTCCTAGAAATGATACTTACGAAGAGTCGCATTTCAGTTGAAAGCTGATTTGCAAACACCTCCTCTATGGGGGATTGAAGTGGGCTCCCTAAGATGGCCGTAAGGGCCTCAGTCCTATCAGTGGGATGTGTGGGAGCAATCCCCTTTCGGGAGAGATGGAGGACTCGAGCAATGAAATCCTCCGAAATGGAAATAGGGACATTTGTTACAGTCCCTTGGATACCACCGCCACCCCGTGTGACAGTCCCATAAAATTTTCTAACTAACCCTGGGTATGTAGGGAGGTCAAGTGAACAAAAATACTCTAAGCCCTAGGCCCTAAGACAATGCCCTAAGGTGAACCCTTTCCGGGAGAGAAAGTCAAAGTTGACCTTCCTTCCGATGGAGACAACCCTCTCGGCACACAAACGCGAGGGAGTTGGCCTAGGCGGAGAGGAAACCGGAGGTGGTGGCCTCACAGGTTCATTCCGTGCCTTGGACCATCTCTCGGCGCCGCTCGCGGTGAGCGGTCTCTTCCGACTCGGGACAACGGCTTTCCTAGGCATTTTTGACTTAAATCTGAAGGAAAGACAAGAAGAAAGGGAGAAATTACGGGGAAAACGATGAGAAAATGGGTCGGGGACGAGGTAGGAGACGATTCTAGGGCTTTTGTGAACAGTGGCGGCCAAAATAGAAGTGGGGAAAAATATTTCGATTAGGGTTAAAGACGGATTTCCGACCTCGAGTCGACTCCAGTAAGGCGCGAGTCGACTCTATCTTGAGTCAACTCCTGAAAAAGCACGAGTCGACTCGTACTCTGCCACATAACCAAAAACTCAGTTAATTCTATGCCAAAGAAGAGAGATATGAAAATCTTTAGAACTTAAGGAATGATTTGATGACCATAGACGAGAAATCCTATATCCAACATAATCATCAAAATCAATGAATTAGAGGAAAGTATCACAAGAATGGATCAATCACTCCTAACCCACTTCTAAGAATACAAAATCGATCTTCACTCAAGGGTTTTGTGAAGATATCAGCAAGTTGATCATCAGTACAAACAAATTCAAGCATCACATCACCATTTAACACATGATCTCTTATGAAGTGATGTCTTATCTCAATATATTTAGTTTTTGAGTGCTAAATTAAATTTTTAGTTAGATTTATGGCACTTGTATTATCACAATTTATGGAAATCTTATCTTGTTTAATGCCATAATCTTCAAGTTGTTGCTTGATCCACAAAATTTGAGCACAACAACTTCCGGCAGCAACATACTCAGCTTCCGCCGTAGATAGTGCAACCGAGTTTTGTTTTTTGCTAAACCATGAAATTAAGTTCTCTCCTAAAAATTGACATGATCTGCTGGTACTTTTTCTATCAAGTTTACAACCAGCGAGTCGGAATCAGTGTACCCTATTAAGTTTATGCTTGATTCTTTAGAGTACCATAGACCTATGTTTTTTGTTCCTATTAGATATTTAAAAATTCTGTTAACTGCAATTAGGTGTGATTCCTTAGGATTAGATTGATATCTAGCACACATGCATACACTAAACATGATATCAGGTCTACTTGCTGTAAGATATAATAATGATCCTATCATACCTCTATACAGCTTTTGATCTACTGATTTACCTGATTCATCTTTGTCTAGTTTGCATGATGAGCTCATGGGAGTATCAATTGACTTGTTTGTTGCCCAGTAGATACAACCCAAGAGGGGGGGTGAATTGGGTCTTTTAAAACTTTTAAGCTACTTCTAACACTTTTCAATTAATTATGCTAAGTTGTATAGTTGCACAGTGGAATTTAAACTTAGCAATACGTTGATTTATCGAATGAGACTTGATTAAGTAAATTAAATATGCTTGCAACTAAAGGATGCGCGGATAAGAGTTAAGCAGGCAATTTATCTAGGTAAGTAAGTGAGCAAGATAGACAATGACAAAAAGCATCACAAACACAACAAACATATAGTGGTTCGGTGCACCCCAGCACCTACATCCACTCCCCAAGACCTCTTGGGAATTTCACTATAATCCTACAGATTACAGCCGGTTGTTTTACAAGCTCACAACCCAACTTGTTGTTTTGCGAGATAACAACGAACTCGGTCGGTTTTCACCGGCTCACCGACTAGAACCAACCGATTGTTTTCCCGGGTTCACAATCAAACCCAGTTGGTTTTTCCACAGGCTCACCAACCACAATCTTACAACGATTGTTTTTCGGGTTCACAATCAACCCAGTTGATTTTCCCAAAGGCTCACCAACCACAACCTAACACCGATTGTTTTTCGGGTTCACAATCAACCCAGTTGGTTTTTCCAAAGGCTCACCAACCACAACCTAACACCGTTGGTTTTCCCCTTTGGCTCACCAACAAACCTTAACCCCTTGATTCAATCCCTTGATTGAATCAAGTTACAAGATATTAAAACAAAGGTTTAAAACAAATCAAAGCTTCTTAAATAAGCAAATATAACAATATGAACAAATAGAGTAAAGAGAAGCCCTTAAACGAGTTTTGAAGATGAAGGAGCTCGGCTTCTTCTTTACTTGACCCTCTTCTGATTTGGCACGAAGTAGAGGATCACCGAGGCAGCACACGGATGGAGAGGAAGCTTTGGGATTCACTTGGATGCTCTTCTTCTCTCTGTTTCGCTTTGGATGGCCCTTTTGTGCTTATGGGAGATTTTCCTTGTAATCTCTTTGAAATCTCTTCCCTAAATGTTCTCTCCCACTTCCATACCGTCTCTCCTAGCTCTCCTCTTGATTTTATAGCTTTACATGTCGTGGAACCAGAAATCTAGCCGTTAGAGACAAAAATAGAGCCGTTGTCCACAGTCTGCAACTCCTGACAAAGTTTCCGTTGCGATCGGAGTCGACTCATGCTTTTCTGGAGTCGGCTCGGCAACTGTTCCAGATTTGAATTAAAGTGGTCTTCTCGACTGGGAGTCGACTCGACTTAACCCGGAGTCGACTCGCCAAAATCTGGAGCTGACCTTGCACTTTTGGAGTTGGCTCATCCCAAGGAATCCATGGATGCATTTTTCAACTTTGCTTACTCGAGTCGACTCGAAAATTCTGGGAGTCGACTCGGTGCTCAGAGTCCGAATTCCCGAGCTTCTGTCTTTTGGCTCGTGCTGTCTCGGAGTCGACTCGAACTGTCTCGGAGTCGACTCGGCCCTCAGTATCCAAAAAATAGTCTTCTGTCTTTTGGGGTCGCGCTGCCTTGGAGTCGACTCGAACTGTCTTGGAGTCGACTCGCCTCTCAGGGATGAAAATGCCGTCTTCTGTCTTTGGGGTTGCGCTGCCTCGGAGTCGACTCGGATTTTGCGGGAGTCGACTCGGCTCTCAGTGTCTGAAATTGGCTCTCTGACTTTTTGCTTGTTTTCCTCTGGGAGTCGACTCTAGCTTCCTTTGGAGTCGACCTGCCAACCATCGGAGTCGACTCGAGTTCCTCAGGAGTCGACTCGGCTCTCAGGGTCCAAAATAGCTTCTCTGTGTTTCTGCCTTGTTACTCCCTGGAGTCGACTCGTACTATCCAGGAGTCGACTTGAGGACTATTCTTTTGGATTTTTCTTTGAATTTGCTCTTCCAACTTGAGTCCTTTGAACTTGAAACTTGGGTCAATAAATTGTAGCTTTCTTCCAACTTTTCTTGAGAGCTTTG
The DNA here is from genome assembly GCF_051530095.1 of Phoenix dactylifera. NCBI lineage: Eukaryota > Viridiplantae > Streptophyta > Magnoliopsida > Arecales > Arecaceae > Phoenix > Phoenix dactylifera. Next base: position 6,322,569 of record NC_143202.1, read on the forward strand.
GAGGCCTTCTTGTGTTCTTCCAACTTGCTATATTCCTTGCAAAATAACTATCTTTCTCCTTGCAACACAAACGTTAGTATTTATACTTCAAGGTTTTGTGATCATCAAAATCAATCTTTAAATCAATCTTTGGGTCATCATTGTTTCCATCCATATCAAACTTTTTTAGCATTTCCTTGATGTATTTAGCTTGATTGATGAAAATTCCTTCCTTAGATTGTTTGATTTGAAGTCCGAGGAAGTAGTTCAATTCTTCCATCATGCTCATCTCAAATTCACTCTACATTAATTCAGCAAACTCTTCGCAAAGACGATTGTTAGTAGCACCGAAAATAATATCATCTACATAAATCTGCACTACTAACATATCTTTGTTTTTCTTTTTCAAAAATAGGGTTGTATCAACATTTCCTCTAGAAAATTTATGGTCTAATAGAAATTTGCTAAGTCTTTCATACCATGCTCTAGGGGCTTATTTTAGACCATAGAGTGCTTTATTTAGTTTATAAACATGATTGGGGTATTGATGATTCTCAAAACCAGGAGGTTGTTCTACATAAACCTCCTCATTAATATACCCATTCAAGAAGGCACTTTTTACATCCATTTGAAATAATTAAAAATTTTTATAACATGCAAATACTAGTAACAATCTAATTGCCTCAAGTCTAGCCAGAGGAGCAAAAGTCTCATCAAAGTCTATACCTTCTTCTTGATTATAGCCCTTTGCTACTAGTCTAGCCTTGTTCCTAACTACAACCTCATTTTCATCAAGTTTATTTTTGTATATCCATTTAGTTCCAATTATTGAGTATTTACTGGGTCTTTCAACTAAATTCCATACTTTATTTCTTGTAAATTGGTTAAGTTCCTCTTGCATAGTATTTATCCAATTTACATCACTTTCAGCTTCTTCAATGTTTTTAGGTTCTAAATATGAAACAAATGCAAGATGATTATTTAAGTTTCTAAGAGAGGCTCTAGTTCTAACAAGTTGAGATGGATCATCTAAGATTAACTCTTTAGGATGACCGTGAGCATACCTCCAAGCCTTTGTAAGCCCATGTTCGGCAATTACCTCTTGGCTTGTTGAAGTTTCTTCAACTTGCTTGGGTTCATCCTCTTGTAGAGTCATGTGATCCATCTTTTCCTCAAGTATTCCTGCATCATCATCAAAAGCTACTCTCTTGCTAGAGGAAGAATCATTAGTCTCATCAAAAACAACATGAATAGATTCTTCAATAACTAGGGTTCTTTTTTTGAACACTCTATATGCCCTACTTGATGTAGAATATTCCAAAAAGATACCTTCATCAGATTTGGAATCAAATTTTTCTAAATTATCTTTGCCATTGTTATGAATAAAACACCTACAACCAAAGACATGAAAGTAATTTACTTTGGGCTTTCTATCTCTCCACAGTTCATAGGATGTTTTCTTTATAATTGGTCTCAATAAAACTCTATTTAGAATATAACATGATGTGTTAATAGCCTCACCCCAAAAGTACTTTGGGAGATCACTTTCACATAACATGGTCCTAGTCATTTTCTCTAGGGTTCTATTCTTTCTTTCAACTACCCCATTTTATTGTGGAGTCCTAGGAGTAGAAAAAATATAAGTTTTTACTACAAATTTTTTCAAATAGATGATTTTCAAATTCTGTTCCATGATCACTTCTAATAGTTATAACTGAAACATTTTTTGCATTAGTCACTTTCTTATGGAATTTCTTAAATACTGAAAATGCTTCATCTTTATGAGCTAAGAACATGACCCATGTGTATCTAGAAAAATCATCTACAATGACAAGACCATACTTGTTTCCACCAAAGCTTGTGGTCCTAGTTGGTCCAAAAAGATCCATGTGAAGTAGCTCAAGGAGTCTAGTAGTAGAGACACAATTTATAGATTTAAAAGAACTTCTAGATTGTTTGCCAAATTGACATGCTCTACAAATTTTATTTTTTTCAAATGTTAGCTTTGGCAAACCAATCACAGAGTCCCTTTTAACTAATTTAGATAGTGTATCCATACTTGCATGACCTAATTTACGGCGCCATAACCAACTTGCATCATTGACCTTAGTATCACTAGCTACTAAGTGGCGGCTATTTTTGGCAAGATCTTCAAGATCTACTACATAAACATTGCCACGTCTTAGTTCTTTGAACACTAAGCTATTGTCAATTGAATTGGTTATGATGCATAAAGATGACTTAAACAGAACATCAAAATCTCTATCACATAATTGACTAATGCTAAGTAAGTTATGCTTAAGACCATCTACAAACCGAACATTATCAACAAAGGTTGAAGGTGTGATTTGCATTTTATCGATACCAATGATGTGACCTTGGTTATTGTCTCCTAAAATCACCGCACCTTCCTTTTTAGACTCTAGGGTGAAGAATTGCTCCTTGTCACCCATCATGTGTCTTGAGCAGCCACTATCCAAGTACCAACAGTGTTTATTGAGCTTGGCTGCAAGACACTCCTACACAAAGAAATCATACAGTCTTAGGTACCCAAGTTTCTTGGGTCCTTCAAGGTTAGTTATGTTGGTTCCTTTTGGAACCCAAATCTTTTTAATCATTCTTTTAGTTTTTGTTTTTCTATGATTACATATATTAGCTTTATGTCCTACTCTACCACAACAAAAATAGGTCACATTTTTAGTTTTACTTTCACCAGCTTTTACAAAGAAGTTTTTGAGAAGTTTTTGTTTGTTCTTGGGCTTATACCCTAATTCGGCTCTATTAAATACAGCTCTTTGACTATTAAGGATCATATCAAGTTTTTCAAAGCTATAGGTAAACTTCACAACAATTGGTTTATATTTTTCAAATTCTTTTGTTAAGTTTAGTTTTTCTGTTTTTAGTAGGTTTAAATCTTTTGTAAAGTTATCTTTTAGAGTTTGATTGCTGTTTTTAAGTTCTGAAACTTTCTTAGTTAGTCTTTCTTTATTTTTAATTAAGGTATCAGTTTTTTGAGTTAGCAATTGGTTGCTTGTTTTAAGTTCTAAGTTTTTTTTACGATAGAGTCCTTATCCTTAATTAATTTATTATTTTTGTGAATGTAGGATTGATTAGTTAGTTTTAATTCTTTGTTTTTAAGGTTTATTGATCTATATTCATCCATTAAATCATTAAAGGCATCATACAATTCTTCAAAGGTAAAATCTAAATGTGTTTCAGATGTTATCTCATTTTGGTTTGTCATAAAGCAGAAATTGGCCTTTTTCTCTTGTTCCTCTTTCGATGATGATGATTATCGGAGTCAGTCCAGATGGTGACAAGAGCTTTTTTCTTATTGTACTTGTTGCCCTTGTTCAGCAAGGGGCAGTCGGCTCTGAAATGACCGGACTTCTTGCATTCATAGCATCCAGTTCCCTTACTTTTCTTTTTCTTACCTTTATCCTTGTAGAAGGAACTCGAGGAAACTCTCTTCTTATGGAAAGGCTTCTTTCTATTGATGAGTGTTGTGCCGATTTCTGTTTACCTAAAAATACGCTAAACAGATTGTTGTTAGAACCGACAAATAAAGCTTAATTTAATTCTGCTCTTACCTTTTCTACTAGAAGAATAGTGATTGTAAGAGGTCGATCCACAGGGAGGCGATTGGAGTTGCATAAAAATTAGAACGTTCACTCGGATTTGAAATTAATTTTTGAATGATAAAAGGAAAACATTATTTTAAGGATGTTGATAGATGATCTAGTCTACCGGAGAATATTTTTTTAATTGAAATTAACTAAAAGATAGATACTTGGAATCGAGGAGCATTTATAAATTTAATAAAATATTTAACTATTCAAAAAAAAACTTTGGCGTGGATGAAAACAGTGCTTAGGAAGATTGAGGCCTGGAACATAGACTGAATGAAAGAGAATTTAATACATTGCATAAAAAGTAGAAATTAAACTGAACCTAGAACATGGATTGCATGAAAGAAAATTAATTGATTTCGTAAAAAGAAATGATTACAAAAAGTAAAAAGATTGAAGATGAAGCCTAATGCTTCTTTCTTCTAAAAAAAATAAAAAATAAAATAAAATAAAAACAAGAAATCTTATTTCCTCTCCCTTTCTCTCCCACGGTGGACTTTCAACATAAAACACTTTTTTTCTCTCTCTCTCTTCTTCCCTTTTCTCAGAAAATAGGGCCTCCTCTGTTCTTTGGCTCAACACCCAGCCCGCAGCCGAGCTCCTCCTCTCCCCCCGTCTTCTTCCGACGGCCACCCTATTTATAGGCAAGTGAGGATGCTTGGGATTCCGGAAGGGGCGGACTCGGAGGCACGATCCATGGAGCTCGGGTGCGATGATGGGAGGAGCGGATCCGTGGGAGAGGGGCACGGAAGAGATCTTGGATGCTTCACGGCTGGCCACGGGATCAACAGAAGGACGTGGATCCGTGGGTGCAGAGGCGGAGGCTGCCGTGCGACCACTGCTAGCATCACGGGAGGCTTGGATTCCATGGGAGAGGGGGCTAGCCACGGGATGATGGCTGGCTTCACGAAAGGGTGATCGACGGAGGAGGTGCTGGGAGCGATGCGGGATCACCGGATTGGAAGGAGCTGGGGATGCGGTGGATGCTGGGAATCCGGAATGGCTTGAGACGCGGACGGGCTGGCTGCTCGGATTTTGATGGCGTGAGGAAGGAGATCACGGCTTGATGGGCATTGGGAGATCGCTGGGAAGTCGCCGCGGATGCTTCACATGCGTGGAAGCTTGATCTGATCACGAGATGGACGGCTGTGATGACGGCATGATCCGTGGGATGCTAGGAGGACTCGTTGACGATGCGGACGGAGTGGATTTATTTGGGATGTTGATGATTGGCTGGGCAGATGGCCGAGAAGGAAATGATCGCGGGGCCTTGATGCGGGACTGATTTGGTAGGTGACCTGATGGACGGCGCAGAATTTCATGCTTGCATGGCAGTTGGGGAATTTGTTGAGCTCGAGCTACCGAGCATTTGGGCTCAAACCTAATGTTATTGGGTCTCTTGGACTCCTTGCACTCAAACACAAATACAATGTTAATTAATTAATTTTATCATTAAAAATTAACTATAATATTAATTAAGGTGGTACGATGATTGCACTTTTGTGCTCTCATCACACCCCCCAACTAGCTTATTGCTAGTCTCTAGCAATTTAGTGCAGAAATGAGAGTGCAAAAGTATTAATTATTATTATATAAATATATGAACTAAAATAAATATTCACTTTCGTAGAGCACCACGATTGCATTTAGCATGTGCAACAAGCCGTTAAACTCCTAGGTTACCCTAGTGGACGAGTGTTGTCTCGTGAAGGTTTGCAGTGAAGTTACCCACAAACTTCATCAGTCAGGAATTTCTAATTTTTAACTCAAAATTTGAATAAGTATTACTGTATGAAACTAGAATTGCAAGGACAATAGAGACTTATTGCTATCATATTTAACCAGGGTCTAACTCAAGTTTCATTACACCCTATCTATCTGCTAACAAGTCAAGAATGTAGTGATGTGCAAGATAGTATCATATAAATGAGTGGCTTTCGCTTACTTCCAACATGATCACTCCAATTTTCAAGACTTTCTAGAGTTAAATGATAATGAACACCCGAGATTTATTTTTATTTTTTATTTTTATTTTTATTTTTTTTAGCAGACTGAATGCTAAGAAGAATGACTTATGCAATATCTGGCCTTATTAAGCTTTCTAGCTGACCCATGTAGCGAGTGTTAGGACAATGACTCCCGATCCAGATGGCTCAGGGCACTAGGTATAGAGATACCCCAACAGGCTTAATAACTCAAGTTAACTAGGCTTCAAGGCCAAATTAGTCACTCAGAGTTTAATCTCAATCATCCTCACTTTTTTACGCGAACACTCGCTGCTTGCCAGGCAAGAGGCCCGGTTACTCAGTGAGAAGACTTAAAATAAACTCATTATTTTTATTTTATTTTATCTTTCTTTTTTTTTCTTTTTTTTCTTTTTTTTTGATTAGGGTGTTCATCACACATATAACTTTAAATTATTCTGAAGATTAAAAGTATTCATATTACTTGCAAGTACACATACCCCACTATTCATGTGCTTACGTGTTGGTGCTAAATCATCTTGTATCATGTTAGCAGAAGATAGGTGGGACGAAAACTCAAGCTAGAATTGCTATCATATTCCTTAACTCAAAGCTATTGTCAAAGCAATTCCTAGTTTGTACAGCCAAAAAGATTAGAATTTGAGTTAAAAATTTGAACTCCTTTTTTTTAATTTTTTTTTGGTATAAAAAAATCAAAAATATTCTCACCCCCATACCTAAATCTAACATTGTCCTCAATGTTAAAGAAGATTTAAAACAGTAATAGGACAGAGGAGAAGTTACCTAATATGGGTAGGTAAAGTGACAATTGGGGCCAAAAACCTCCAAACCTGCATGTTAGTAAATTTTTTTTATTTTTTTATTTATTTTTATTTATTTATGATTTTTTCTTTTTTTATAATATTTACATGTTGGGTTGCCTCCCAAGAGCGCTAAGTTTTATGTCTTCAGCCAGACAAAATGTGGATTCATTTTTTTTTTCAACTATTATCTAAGAATGGTTTTGGAAGAGTCCGAGAAAGAATAGTTGGCTGATGACGATCTATGCTCATGAGGGGAACAGAATTAGGGAGCGCATGCTTGACCCCTTCATCGGAATGGGCAAGATAAGCTTCGAAAGGGTCCTTACTATAAGTTTGAAAGAAAGTCTTCTAAACCAGACTTTCAATCATGTCAACTTCATTGATTTCTTCATCGTCTGGTGGTTGTTTACTTATGTTAAAGACATTAAGCTCGACTTTCATGTTGCCAAAAGATAATTTCAGCATTCCATTTCGACAATTGATCACAGCATTTGCTGTGGCTAAGAAAGGTCTACATTTGATAAATCGATCTACTGTCCCCCAACTATCAACATGCGCGAAGAAGGTAATGGGTCCTCCCCCCTTCCTAAAGCCATGAGAGTTGGTCAGAAAGACCTCCTCATAGACTCCTAAAATTATAGGTGTGTGACTGTCTGGATGTATTACAGGTTCGGTCTCAAGGATAATGAAGTCCACAGGATAGTAAAACTCGTTTACCTTAACTATTACATCCTCTACAATCCCTTTGGGGTACTTCACCGTCCTATCTGCTAAGGAGAGGGTAATATTTGTGGGCTTTAATTCTCCCAAACCTAGTTCGGTATAGACAGAATAGGGTAATAGGTTTACACTTGCTCCTAAGTCTAATAGGGCTCTCTGAATGATGGTTTCTCCTATTTTAATTTCAACAGTGGGGCAACCAGGGTCCTTGTATTTTGGGGCAATCTGTTGTTGAATAAGAGATGAGGCTTATGCCGCCATCACAGCTTGCCTAGGAATATTGGTTTTCCTTTTCACCGTGGTTAGGTCTTTTAAGAATTTTGTATAGGAGGGGATCTGTCTGATGGCATCTAGGAAGGGTAAATTTATTTGTATATTTTTAAAAACTTTCATGATTTCATCGTACTGAGATTTTTTCTTTGAGTTTTGTAGTCTACTAGGAAAGGGAGCCTTGGGTGTGTATGTCTCTATTGGTTTCTCCTCTATTCGTTGTGTTCCCTGTTCTTGTGCCTTTTTCTGAGTGGGGTTCGGTTCATGCTTTTCTTCTTTTTCTTCTACAGGAAGTTGGACCTTGTTGTCCACTTGCTTGCCAGACTGTAAGGTGGTAATTGCCTAGACTTCATGGGTTGAGTTTTCATTCGAATCAATCTGAAACTGGCCTCTTAGCCCTTGATTCTGTTGCCTACTAGGGTTAGGCACTGGTTGACTGGGTAATTCACCTCTCTTCCTATCCCCCAGAGAGTTAGCTATTTGGCTCAAACTAACCTCAAGTTTTGCAATTGCTTGTGCATGGAATTGGTAAGTCTGGGCTTGGGCTGTATTGGTCATTTGTTGTTGCTTGATAAAATTTTGTTGTTGTTTCATCATATTAGCCATCATAGTTTCTAATTGTGAAGGTTGCTGTGGAATAGGGGCATTATAAGGAGGTACAGATGGAACCAATGGTTGGTTCATTTGTGATGGACCTACCCTAGGGAAGTTGTTCTGAAAACCTGGTGGACCACCTTGAGGCTGAATAGGTTCGTTCTGCTTGTATGAGAAATTTGGGTGGAACCTATTATCAGGATGGTAAACTGGGATAAATAAATTGGGAGTGGGCTTCTTGAAGGCACTATATGAATTTAGAGCATTTGCTTGCTCGGCCTTTATGGTGGGCAGATTAGGGCAGCACTCCACTAGATGCTCCGGACTGTTACACAAGACACACAAACTATATGACTCGTGATCCACTTTCATGACGGGATTTGACTCTTTGTATGAACTCGAACTAGTGGAAACAGTGAAAGCATCAAACTTTTTACTTAAGTTGTTCATTCCAGTCACCAGATTGGACATGACATTTTTTAGTTCTGGATCTGTTTTCATTTCATAATTACCTGGTTTTCTAGATCCGAACTCATCTCTATTTACTTCCTCACCATAGCTACTCCAATTTTGGGCATTTTCAGCTAAGTCAACAAGAAATTCATAGGCTTGATCTGGGGTTTGGTTCATGAACCTACCCTTGTGCATGGACTCAATCATGTTTCTATGTGTCGGAGTTAGTCCTTTATAGAAAAAGTGGACCAGATCAGCCTTATCAAGCCCATGGTGCGGGCACTTGACCAAAAGATCATGGAATCTTTCCCAAAGTTGGAAAAATTCCTCCTCAGATTTTCCTCTAAAAGTTCTTATGGCATCCTTAATTTTTTTAGTTTTTACCATGGGATAGAACTTAGCCATGAACTTTCTAGATAGTTGTTCCCATGATGTGATGGAATTTAAAGCAAGGGAATACAACCATGCAGCAGCACGATTCTCTAAAGTCATGGGAAATAACCTTAATTTAATACCCTCTTCATCTAAGTTTTGGTTTCTAAACATTTGACAAATTGTCAAAAATTTGTTTAGATGAATGTAGGGTTGTTCACTTTCGAACCCATGAAACTTGGGTAACATGTTTATTGTTGCAACCCGAATCTCGAATTGGGCCGCGTTATTTATTGGCAACACTATACATGTAGGTGGACTTGCAGACGTAGGAGCGAATAATTCATTCAGGGTTCTGATATGATCACCCATTGTAGAGATTGGTGGTTGATCACTAATTCGTCGGATGTGACGATAATTTTTTTCCAACCTCTGGGTTAAATGGTGTTAACTTACCCCTTAATGATCTTCTATCATGCATACATTATCCACACTTCATTATATTTGACTCCTACAATGAACGAAATCCTAAAAGAAGAGAAGAAGGGCTAGACCAAGATGACCACAATCAACACCACACAATGGATTGGCTCTTTAATCTTGAGGTTAAAGAAGGTTTAGTAGCTTTTAATCTAGTTGCACAAACATTTATCAGGTTAAAAAGTTCCTGAAATTCTCTCCTAGATTAGACAGCTCCTAATCTCCCTTTCAGATTAAGCTTGAGCTTACCAGTTAAGCGATCCAGTAACCAGTGACCAGAAAAGTCCCGGGGTGTGTGGTGGTGCCAGAAGAGATACACCGATACCACAATACCCGTAACAGTTCTAACTGTTGTAAAACTTTCCTAGACATCACCAATTACTAAATCCTCACTGGAGTGGCTTTCAGCCGCTTCTTCCCAAGAGCCTAATTGAGCTCGAAAACCCTAAGGCGAATGTCTAATTGATTTTAATTTAATTTGGCTTAGGATATGTATGCAAGGTGGTGATTTTTGGGCTAAGGACAGGTAATGACTTCCCGACCTTATCTTTTTAATGGGTTTTGCCCTTAAATTATTTTATGCAAATGCTCGATGCAGCAAATAATCAATGATTTTTTAAAGTTTATGCAATGTCATTAGGTTGTACTGATTAAATGAGCAAGCAATTTTTTGTTAATTTACTATTTTTTATTTTTTTATTTTATTTTTTTAATTAATTTTTTTTAATTTTTATATAGCAATAACTTGAATGTAAACTAGACACAATCCTTATGCGTCAGTCAATCTCCGAATGCCCGTTGAATAAGCTCTGGAGATTACTCCGTGAGGAGTCCCAATAGAGGTATGATAACCTCGGAGGATTGCACCCTATCAATTACTAGCAAAAATAATAATTTTTTTTAAATTTATTTTTTTTGATTTAATTAATTTTTTTAAACTTTTTTTTCAAAATTTAAATTTCAAATTTCGAATTTTAGAATTCAAATTTTGAATTTAAATTTTTGAATTTTTTTGAATTTTGGAAATTTTTTTAATTTTTTTTAATTATATTTTTTTTGAATTTTAAATTTTTTTTTTACTTTTTCTTTAGAAGACTTTAAATTTCGAATTTCAAATTTTAGAATTTAATAACTACGAAATTATTAACTAAAGATAATCAACATAAGGAGAATTAATAAAAATAAAAATTTACTACCGGAGTGCGTTCACTCTGGGCATCCAAAATTCGATTTGATCTTCATGATCGTTCTTGCTTCTCGATTTGCCCCTCGGCAACGGCGCCAAAATTTTTCAAAATTTTGTTGTGCCGATTCCTGTTTACTAAAAATTACGCTAAACAGATCGTTGTTAGAACCGACAAACAAAATTTAATTTAATTCTGCTCTTACCTTTTCTACTAGAAGAATAGTGGTTGTAAGAGGTCGATCCACAGGGAGGCGATTGGAGTTGCATAAAAATTAGAACGTTCACTTGGATTTGAAATTGATTTTTGAATGATAAAAGAAAAACATTATTTTGAGGATGTTGATGGATGATCTAGTCTACCGGAGAATATTTTTTTAATTGAAATTAACTAAAAGATAGATACTTGGAATCGAGGAGCATTTATAAATTTAATAAAATATTTAACTATTCAAAAAAAACTTTGGCGTGGATGAAAACAGTGCTTAGGAAGATTGAGGCCTGAAACATAGACTGAATGAAAGAGAATTTAATGCATTGCATAAAAAGTAGAAATTAAACTGAACCTAGAACATGGATTGCATGAAAGAAAATTAATTGATTTCGTAAAAAAAAATGATTACAAAAAGTAAAAAGATTGAAGAGGAAGCCTAATGCTTCTTTCTTCTAAAAAAAATAAAAAATAAAATAAAATAAAAACAAGAAATCTTATTTCCTCTCCCTTTCTCTCCCATGGTGGACTTTCAACATAAAACACTTTTTTTTTCTCTCTCTCTTCTTCCCTTTTCTCAGAAAACAGGGCCTCCTCTGTTCTTTGGCTCAACACCCAGCCCGCAGCCGAGCTCCTCCTCTCCCCTCGTCTTCTTCCGACGGCCACCCTATTTATAGGCAAGTGAGGATGCTTGGGATTCCGGAAGGGGCGGACCCGGAGGCACGATCCATGGAGCTCGGGCGCGATGATGGGAGGAGCGGATCCGTGGGAGAGGGGCACGGAAGAGATCTTGGAAGCTTCACGGCTGGCCACGGGATCAACGGGAGGACGTGGATCCGTGGGTGCAGAGGCGGAGGCTGCCGTGGGACCACTGCTAGCATCACGGGAGGCTTGGATTCCATGGGAGAGGGGGCTAGCTGCGGGATGATGGCTGGCTTCACGGAAGGGTGATCGATGGAGGAGGTGCTGGGAGCGACGCAAGATCACCGGATTGGAAGGAGCTGGGGATGCGGTGGATGCTGGGAATCCGGAATGGCTTGAGACGTGGATGAGCTGGCTGCTGGGATTTTGATGGCGTGAGGAAGGAGATCACGGCTTGATGGGCATTGGAAGATCGCTGGAAAGTCGCCGCGGATGCTTCACATGCGTGGGAGTTTGATCTGATCACGAGATGGACGGCTGTGATGACGGCGTGATCCGTGGGATGCCAGGAGGACTCGTTGACGATGCGGATGGAGTGGATTTATTTGGGATGTTGATGATTGGCTGGGCAGATGGCCGAGAAGAAAATGATCGTGGGGCCTTGATGCGGGACTGATTTGGTAGGTGACCTGATGGACGGCGCAGGATTTCATGCTTGCATGGCAGCTGGAGAATTTGTTGAGCACGAGCTGCCGAGCATTTGGGCTCAAACCCAATGTTATTGGGTCTCTTGGACTCCTTGCACTCAAACACAAATACAATGTTAATTAATTAATTTTATCATTAAAAATTAACTATAATACTAATTAAGGTGGTACAATGATTGCACTTTTGTGCTCTCATCACACCCCCCAACTAGCTTATTGCTAGTCTCTAGCAATTTAGTGCAGAAAAGAGAGTGCAAAAGTATTAATTATTATTATATAAATACATGAACTAAAATAAATACTCACTTTCGTAGAGCACCACGATTGCACTTAGCATGTGCAACAAGCCGTTAAATCCCTAGGTTATCCTAGTGGACGAGTGTTGTCTCGTGAAGGTTTGCAGTGAAGTTACCCACAAACTTCATCAGTCAGGAATTTCTAATTTTTAACTCGAAATTTGAATAAGTATTACTGTATGAAACTAGAATTGCAAGCACAATAGAGACTTATTGCTATCATATTTAACTAGGGTCTAACTCAAGTTTCATTACACCCTATCTATCTGCTAACAAGTCAAGAATGTAGTGATGTGCAAGATAGTATCATATAAATGAGTGACTTTCGCTTACTTCCAACATGATCACTCCAATTTTCAAGACTTTCTAGAGTTAAATGGTAATGAACACCCGAGATTTATTTTTATTTTTTATTTTTATTTTTATTTTTTTTAGCAGACTGAATGCTAAGAAGAATGACTTATGCAATATCTGGCCTTATTAAGCTTTCTAGCTAACCCATGTAGCGAGTGTTAGGACAATGACTCCCGATCCAGATGACTCAGGGCACTAGGTGTAGAGACACCCCAACAGGATTAATAACTCAAGTTAACTAGGCTTCAAGACCAAATTAGTCACTCAGAGTTTAATCTCAATCATCCTCACCTTTTTACGCGAACACTCGCTGCTAGCCAGGCAAGAGGCTCGGTTACTCAGTGAGAAGACTTAAAATAAACTCATTATTTTTATTTTATTTTATCCTTCTTTTTTTCTTTTTTTTCTTTTTTTTTGATTAGAGTGTTCATCACACATATAACTTTAAATTATTCCGAAGATTAAAAGTATTCATATTAGTTGCAAGTATACATACCCCACTATTCATGTGCTTACGTGTTGGTGCTAAATCATCTTGTATCATGTTAGCAGAAGATAGATGGGACGAAAACTCAAGCTAGAATTGCTATCATATTCCTTAACTCAAAGCTATTGTTAAAGCAATTCCTAGTTTGTACAGCCAAAAAGATTAGAGTTTGAGTTAAAAATTTGAACTTCTTTTTTTTTGGCATAAAAAAAATCAAAAATATTCTCACCCCCATATCTAAATCTAACATTGTCCTCAATGTTAAAGAAGATTTAAAGCAGTAATAGGACAGAGGAGAAGTTACCTAATATGGGTGGGTAAAGTGACAATTGGGGCCAAAAACCTCCAAAGCTGCATGTTAGTAAATTTTTCTTATTTTTTATTTATTTATATTTTTTTTATGATTTTTTTTTTATGATATTTACATGTTGGGTTGCCTCCCAAGAGCGCTAAGTTTTATGTCTTCCGCCAGACAAAATGTGGATTCATTTTTTTTCAACCATTATCTAAGAATGATTTTGGAAGAGTCCGAGAAAGAACAGTTGGCTGATGACGATCTATGCTCATGAGGGAAACAAAATTAGGGAGCGCATGCTCGACCCCTTCATCGGAATGGGCAAGGTAAGCTTCGAAAGGGTCCTTACTATAAGTTTGAAAGAAAGTCTTCTGAACCAGACTTTCAATTATGTCAACTTCATTGATTTCTTCATCGTCTGGTGGTTGTTTACTTATGTTAAAGACATTAAGCTCGACTTTCATGTTGCCAAAAGATAACTTCAGCATCCCATTTCGACAATTGATCACAGCATTTGCTGTGGCTAAGAAAGGTCTACCTAAAATTATAGGTGTGTGACTGTCTGGATGTATTACAGGTTCGGTCTCAAGGATAACAAAGTCCACAGGATAGTAAAACTCGTTTACCTTAACTATTACATCCTCTACAATCCCCTTGGGGTACTTCACCGTCCTATCTGCTAAGGAGAGGGTAATATTTGTGGGCTTTAATTCTCCCAAACCTAGTTCGGTGTAGACAGAATATGTTGCCCAAGGTGACAACCCAAGAGGGGGGGTGAATTGGGTCTTTTAAAACTTTTAAACTACTTCTAAAACTTTTTGATTAACTATGCTAAGTTGTCTAGATGCACAGTGAAAGTTAAACTTAGCAAGGGTTTGATGTATAGACTTCGACTTGATTAAATATGCTTGCAACTAAAGGATGTGCGGATAAGAATTAAGCAAGCAATTTATCTAAGTAAGTAAGTGTGTTAGTTAGACAATAACTAGAGGCATTACAAACACAAAGGACATATAGTGGTTCGGTGCACCCCAGCACCTACATCCACTCCCCAAGACCTCTTGGGAATTTCACTATAATCCTACCGATTACAGCCGGTTGTTTTACAAGCTCACAACCCAACTTGTTGTTTTACGAGCGCACAACGAACTCGGTCGGTTTTCCCAGGCTCACCGACTAGAACCACTCCGATTGTTTTCCCGGGATCACAATCGAACCCTACTCGTTGGTTTTACCCTCGGCTCACCAACAAACCTAACACAGTTGGTTTTCCCTTTGGCTTACCAACAAACCTTACACAGTTGGTTTTCCCTTTGGCTCACCAACAAACCTTAACCCCTTGATTCAATCCCTTGATTGAATCAAGTTACAAGATATTAAAACAAAGTATAAAACAAAACAAAGCTTCTTAAACAAGCAAATATGACAATATAAACAAATAGAGTAAAGAGAAGCCCTCAAACGAGTTTTGAAGATGGAGGAGCTCGGCTTCTTCTTTACTTGATCCTCCTCTGATTTGGCATGAAGTAGAGGATCCCCGAGGCAGCACACGGATGGAGAGGAAGCTTTCGGATTCACTTGGATGCTCTTCTTCTCTCTATTTCGTTTTGGATGGCCCTTTTGTGCTTATGGGAGATTTCCTTTGTAATCTCTTTGAGATCTCTTTCCTAGATGATCTCTCCCACTTCCATGCATTCTCCCCTAGCTCTCTTCTTGTTTTTATAGCTTTAGATGGAGTGGAAACAAGAATATAGCCGTTAGAGACAAAAATAGAGCCGTTGGAACCAGTCTGCAGCTCCTGACAATATGACCGTTGGGTTTGGAGTCGACTCGCGCGATCAGGAGTCGGCTCGGCTGTAGCAGGAGTCGACTCGAGCTTTTCCGGAGTCGACTCGGCAACTGTTCCAAGTTTGAATTAAAGTTGCCGTCTTGACTGGGAGTCGACTCGACTTAACCCGGAGTCGACTCGCCAACTTCTGGCGCTGACCTGGCAATTTTGGAGTCGGCTCATCCTCTGTAGTCCGTGGATCCAAATTTGAATTTTGTCCACTCGACTCGACTCGACTGTCCTGGGAGTCGACTCGAATCTCAAAGCCCGAACTCCCGATTCTCTGTCTTTTGGCTCATCCAGTCTTGGAGTCGACTCGAACTTCCTTGGAGTCGACTCGGCTCTCAGTTTCCGAAAGTTGGTCTTCTGCCATCTTAGTGTAGCGCTGCCTTGGAGTCGACTCGAGCTGTCTGGGAGTCGACTCGAATCTCAGAGTCGGAAAACTGATCCTCTGTATTTTGGAGCCGCGCTGCCTTGGAGTCGACTCGACTTGTCTTGGAGTCGACTCGCCTCTCAGAGACGAAAATACCGTCTTCTGTCTTGGGGTTGCGCTGTCTTTGGAGTCGACTCGGACTTTGTGGGAGTCGACTCGAATCTCAGTGTCCAAAAACTGCTTCTCTGAGTTTTCCCTTGTGTACCACTGAGAGTCGACTCTCGCTTTCTTTGGAGTCGACCCGACAACCATTGGAGTCGACTCGCATTCCTCAGGAGTCGACTCGAATCTCAGGGTCGAAAATCCCTCTCTGACTTTTCTGCCTTTTACACCCTGGAGTCGACTCGTTCTACTCTCGAGTTGACTCGCCAAGCATTGGAGTCGACTCGAATTCCTCAGGAGTCGACTCGAAGACTATTCTTTTAAATTTTCCTTGAATTTGCTCCTCCAATTTGAATCTTTTGAACTTGAGACTTGGGCCAATAACTTGTAGCTTTCTTCCAACTTTTCTTGAGTGCTTTTAGAGGCCTTCTTGTGTTCTTCCAACTTGCTATGTTCCTTGCAACATAAATATCTTTCTCCTTGCAACATAAACATTAGTATCTATACTTCAAGGTTTTGTGATCATCAAAATCAATCTATGAATCAATCTTTGGGTCATCAATCTCCCCCTTTTTGATGATGACAAAACTTGGAGTATATGCAATATAAAAGATATTGTTTTCTAGAAGTAATACATAGCTAAGTTGCATGAAGTAGAAAACATATATATTTGAAACATACTTCATGATACTGCTTTAGATTCAATCAGCTTAACACAATCAATTTAAGCTGATTTGTACTCAATACAAAAAGCATTATAAGCATATACTTAAATATTTCTCCCCCTTTTTGACAACATCAAAAAAAAATAGGGAAACATTAAGCACAAATATTTCTTTTCCTTATTGTACTCTGATTTGAATGTTGAATTATTGCAAGAATATGAATCATATAACTCAAGGCAATAATATTGGAATCAGATTAGTGAGCACAGATCAGAGCCAATTAAGATAATTTCAGAGCAGAATACATTAAATGTGATTTCAAGAAGTTTTCTAATTTGATACCACAGATAGTTTTCTATTCAAGTGTAGGTGGAATCTTCCTTAGGTTAATCCAAGAAGTACTACAAATGATATTCAAAGAAAACACGAGTGGAAATCTAACCTCTCTTCAATAATAAGTATGAAAGCTTGTTCATTTAAGACCTTTTGCCCAATCTATTAAGTATTTTATCAAACATGAGAGCAATTTTAGTTAATTTTCAGAGTAAAAGATCAAAACTTATATATTTGAGAGACATATCATCATGTTGGATCATTAATTTTTAATGTCTTCAAAGTTCTTTTATTCCTTTAGAAAATAAGCACAATTTGATACATATATAAAAATATGAATTGGCACAGAATTGACGTTCTAAAGAGCAAGCTAATTAGGACTTATTAGTGAATTTCAAAATAAATTTTCTAAGAGATACTCAAGACCATTCAACACGTTATTCTCCCCCTTTGTCATTAAGTTAAAGGCTCTTAAGATCAACTTGCAATTTGGTTCATGATTTATGCATAAGATATACTAACCAAATAACACGCCTCAAGGTGTATCATAAAGGTTTTCAGATTTAAATTTCAGATGATACATATTGGAGAGTATTAGGATCACTTTTCATTTAGTATTCTTTCTCTCTCCTTTATAAATTTATGCAATTAAGTTCCATCAGACCTCTCCTTCTGAAATTTTCTTTCTCCCCCTCAATTGATCATTCCATCTAAGAGTTTTAAAATTTGAAGATAATGTTCAATAAAATCGTCAATCTCAAAAATATATTTTCTATAAGTTTCAGCTTATTTTCACAAGACTCAAGGTTTGAGATAAGACAACCTTTATAGAACTCATCTCAAGGTAATTAAAGCATGTCTTGCAATATAAGGAGGTTCATCAAAATCAATCCATAAAGTGCAAGGTATGCATCAAATTGAAGTGACTTTAGGATAAGATACTGAATATCTAAAGCTCCCCCTTAAAAGATGCATTCTTCTTTAATCTTTCTTTTCTTTTGTCGAATTTCAGATTTTAATGATAAACGTGAATAGAGCTGAAACTTTATGATATCAAGAATGTAGAGTGATCTAGAAATATTCACAATTTATAGTAATCACTCTTTTTAATCTTTTAAGAACAAGTTATGCTTTCTCCTAATCTTAGAGAAAATGTATGAAAATATTAATCAAAAGTAATTCATTTGAAGCTTAGTTTCTTTCAAAAGCATTTACATTTTCTTTCTTTTAGATCATTCACTCTATTGATGAAAGTCTTTAATGATATAGGAGAAAAAAAAAACATATAGATGATCATGGAAGTATATGTATTTATAGAACTCAATTTCTTAATCACAATTTTTCAGCAATGTATACATGAAACTCAATAAATTTTTAAATATTAAAATAAAGTCATATATTTTAAAAATATTTACTTGCAATCAAGATCATTGAAAGACACATCATTTAGACCAATATTGGTACATTTTAATGATAAGAAAAGATATGTTTCGGATGCGTATCGGAGCAATCAAAATAAATTCTGTTTTTCTTACATTAACATTTTATTTAGTAATCATATGGAGTTTAAGCTTTTATACAAAATCAAATTCTGAATTTCATAAAGATTTTCAATAGAGGCCTTTTAAGTCATAATTTGAGATATGTATCTTTCACATTGTGGCTCATCTTAAATTATTATGATTGAAAAATACATATTTCAATACCATTAAAGCACTTTCAGAATCTTTGTGTTTAATTTTGAGTTTCGATACAAAATAAAGGATATTTTAACAAGTATTAGGACATTATGTATCAAAGTTAGGCGAGTAGAAAGATAGATCAACATCAATTTATTTTTCCTAAATAGAGATATTCTTCTCTTCTCCTTTCTACAATTTTATTTAGCTTTCAGATTTTAACAATGATTGTGAATGACAAATCTGAAATTTCTTTTCAATAAAACTAAACAAAAGATGTTATGTAGCAATTCATGCATTCAATCAAATTGTCCAAGTATGAAACATTACAAAATATTGAGAACCCATAAATCAAGACATCATACTATATGCAAAATATATTAAGTGTTAAGTCATGCATTAAAATAATAATAACAAGCATGTCAAGGATCAAAGTCAATTCTTTTCAAATACACTCCCCCTATTTAAATATCATCTTGCATTGACTTCATCCTTATGGTGTGTTTCCAAGTGACTAATAATTAGACTTGATTCTTCTTATATATTTTCATTTACTTTGTCTTTCATTTTCAACTTTCTTATGCTTTATATTCTATTTGCTCCCTATCCGGTGGAGTTGGGAAGGGGCACGAGGTACTACCACTAGCCTCCCTCTTGTGCCGTCCCTAATATGCCCTACACCGAATAGTTGGGTCAAATAGTGCCGGGTACTACCACTAGCCTCCCCATTGGCACCATCCCTATGATGAGCAATATAGAAGGATTAAAATGTTTGCTTCGAATTCTCCCTGTTTAAGTGTAATTAATTATGGATTTTATCCCTTCCAAATGTGCCAAATATATTATGCTTGTTTTACTTTTCCTTAAGATTGGAGTATTTGCCTTTGCTTAGATTCTACACCTCTTGAATAATATTCATTTTCTTTTCTTTATCTCTCTCTCTTTTTGTTATTCTCAAGTAATTTACATGAAAGAGCAGAATAAAGAATTAATCTTATGTATCATATATATGTATATCATGCAAATAACATTTTTATTATGCTCATGGATTCATAACTTCTCACAAGTTATTTTACATCAAACTTTTAAGCATATACTTGTGTATTTCATGGTTATGACATATGCAAAGATATATTCTAGTTTTGGCAAACCATGAAACACTCTCTAAAAGTACAATTCAATCAATTATAGACATGATATCAAAAATTAATAATTAAAGACTTTAATCATGTCGTAATAAGACTTAAGTTATTGACTTTGCTCAATTAATTTATGAGAGAAGTATCTAGAATTACCATTTCATTCTGCATTCTTCAGTCAAATACCTACTAGATTTCTTATGTATGAACTTTTGGCTGAAGAAGGTCCTCTCTCTTGTTTGCATGTGAATGTTTATTGTATCTTACATGGAGATATCCTTCAAGTTGAGATCTCTCATTTTCTTGCTCAAGGATCCTGCATTATTAACAAACTCCTTTTCTTTCTTGAAAGGAGGTCATTAGTTTCTTCAAGATACAAAACATTCAACCAACATATTTTTATTTAAACTAGATGACTCAATCATAAGATATGACAATAATCAAATGTTGAATCACTTTACTCAAGAGATTGCCTAAATATAAGCAAGCACATTTCACTTGAACTAAAGAGATAGTTTCATTAACCAAGATAGTTCAAGGACAAGCATGTGAGGCAATAGAAGATTTATCAAGGTCAATTCAATTTCTTATTTTCAAAAATAATTTAGTTTAGATTCTATTTGTTTAAGATAATTATCAATAAGATATTTTAGCTAAGTTTTAATCAATTTTATCTTAAACAGTTGTTTCTATCAGAAATTCAGATTATGATTTATTTGTTATCAATAAAATAAGATTCATTAAAGTTAGATTGAAGTCTTGCCCAAGTGCACATAATGAGCATACATTCTGGTCTATTAGCTGTATGATGAAATAATTATTCTATCAATCTTCAATACAACTTTAAACAATAGATCTACTTTGCTCATCCTATTCAAATTCTACAAGATGGGGTCTTAGATGTACCTTCTTCATGCCAATCTTCTATAAGAGTGTTCTTGTGGACTAACATTGGTCAATGAAGATCCCCTTTCTTGTTTGTCTTAATTTGGAGTTTGAGAGAAGATGTTAATTCATTCATCACACATATTTCAAACTCACCTTACATGAGCTAAGTAAAATCTTCATATAACTCTTCATTAGTAGAACCAAAACTGATGTCATCAATGCATTCTTTGAGCAAATAAAATATTACAAATTCTTCTTTTTGATCCATAGATTTATCACTATTGCTTTCTATCAAAAAATTTACTTAAGCTTTTATATATTAAGTTTTTGATGCTTGTATCAAATCTCATATTGCTTTATCATATATGTAATGTGTATTTTTAAGTATGGTGGTTATTTTACATAGATCTCCTTTTTAATGAAATAACCACACAAGAGTGTGTTCTACACATTCATTTGATAGAAAATAACGCTCGTAAAGCAAATAAATGATAAAGGTGATTTTTACTTCTAATTATGCAAGAATCTTATCAAGATCTATTTTATCTTTTCTTAATTTAGTCTTTTAATAGTCAAAAATTTTTTTTATTAAGAGCATATCTGAAAAATCCAATTTGGTTCTAATTATTAACAAGTTTTTCAGATTGTTATATGTAAAAGATTAACCATATAATTTTAGTATCTTGATAATAAATCACTAGTCTCATAAAGAATCAAAATGAATTGATACTTCTACAACTAGAATCTTTTCATGAATGCTCTATATGCATTGCTTGATGAATGATATCCAAGAATAGAAATATCTTTATCAGATTTGGCATTATTTTCATAAGAGCATATCAAGCATAACATGTACGACTGAAAAGGATATGCAATGGTTCATTTTCCATTTTTCAGAAGATCAAAATTTTCATCAAAAATAGATTTAATAGAAGTCATATGTATGACAAGCAGTGATGATAGTCTTTTAAATAGATGACTATCATACATAATTGTCTTTTTCATTTCTTCAAGAATTCTATTAATTCTATTTTACTTATGGTGTCCTTGGTGCTGAAATCATTGGATTTAATATTATTTTCTGTATAACTTTTATCAGGATTTTGGTTTTCAACACTGTGTCATGATTCTTCACAGTTTGGAAACCTTTTTCATTTGAAACACTTTTACAGGATTTAGCAAATACAGAAAATACTTCAGTTTTATTTGCCAAGAACAAATCCAATGTAAGCTTTTGAAAACTCAGTGATAGAAACAACATCTTTAGATTTAGAAATTGATTCTTGTTTGTTTCCTTAGTTAACATGCATAGCAAACTTTGACCTTTCAGAAGATACTCTAAGTAAGCCAATGCCAAAGTCTTTTGAAATTAAATCCATACTCGCATGAGTTGATATTATATGCCAAAGATGGTTTCTTTAATCTTGGTATTTATAGTGCAATATTCAAAGGCATACCAAGTACACATTTTCATATCTATGATCAATAAACAATAATGCCATGGATAAAAGCTCTCAATCAAGCATATAGAGAATTCATAGAGTTAATCTTAATAAATTGATTAATCATCTAGCAACTTATCCAACAATAAGTAAAGTATAATATAGAAAGATGGAGAAATTTGAAGTTATTTCTTCTATTTTAATTATTTTTCTTGATTACATTTAAGTTTTATTCTTTAATATATGTCTAGAGCACCCAATGTCCAATTTAACATCTTTTGTTGGAGCCTTGAGTGCTAGACACACCTGCAGAAAATATTTAGATTTTCAACTTAGGAACCCAAGCTCTTTTGGGTCCTTGCAGGTTAGCTATTATTGTTCCTTTTGGAACCCATATTTTCTTAATAGCTATTTTGTCCATAGGCTTGCAGATTTTTGGACTACAAGAAGTGTATTTCTGCATCTTCTTATTAAATTTAACAAACATGGATTTAACATGAGTGGTAGATAATCCTTCAGTTTTCTGTTTTTGCCTTTTAGGTTTATCAAATTTGTAATGTACAGATTTAGGAACAGAAGAGATTTTGCATAACCTTTGTTCCTGTTTATCAGCATTATAAGAATCTATTTTAAAATGATTAGAAACTGTTTTAACAAACATATTCTTGAAAGATTTTTGGGTGTACCAAGGTTGACATCCCAATCCAATATTATCAAATTCAGCTCTTTGATTATTTATCATTAGATTCAACTTTTCAGAGCTCAAAGTAAATCTTTCAACAACAGGTTTTAATTTGTCAACTTCTTTAGTTAATCTTTTGTTATCTTCTGAAAGCAATTCATTATTTTTCTTAAGTTTATCATGGCTTTCAGTGAGAAGTTGGTTTTTCTGATTTAGTTCTTGATTTTCTTTAATTAAGATTTCAGTTTTACTAGTTAGTTTCAGTTTTTCATCTATTAGAATTTGATTTTCATTCTTCAAGTTCTTGTTCTTACAAACAAGTTTCTTATATTCTAAATACAAATCAGAAAAGGCATCGTGGAGTTCATCAAATGTAAAATTGCTTTCAGTTCCAGCATGTACCTCATGTGCCACCAAGCATGGATTTTCAATATGATACTGCTCTCCTTCTACACATGATGTTTCAGATTTGTTAGTGCATTCATATTTGTCTTCAAGCATATTCCATATTCCTTTAGCAGTCATGCAAGAAGATATGCAATTAAACTCATTCCTATCTAATGCACAATATAAAAGGTTCATGGCATCAGCATTCAATTGTGCTAAATCCTTTTCATTAAAAGTTTGAGAGAGTGTGTGAAGATCATTTATTATGATTTTCCATAAATAATAGTTTTGTGATTGAATAAAGATGCGCATGCGTATTTTCCAATGTGTATAGTTTATGCCATTAAATAGTGGTGGTGTATCAATTGATTGTCCTTCTCCTAGAAAACTATCTATTTGAGTTGTCATGATCTTTGGCTCTAGTCGGTTAAGACTACAAATAATATTTGAGCACCTGCTCTGATACCACTTGTTGCCCAAGGTGACAACCCAAGAGGGGGGGTGAATTGGGTCTTTTAAAACTTTTAAACTACTTCTAAAACTTTTTGATTAACTATGCTAAGTTGTCTAGATGCACAGTGAAAGTTAAACTTAGCAAGGGTTTGATGTATAGACTTCGACTTGATTAAATATGCTTGCAACTAAAGGATGTGCGGATAAGAATTAAGCAAGCAATTTATCTAAGTAAGTAAGTGTGTTAGTTAGACAATAACTAGAGGCATTACAAACACAAAGGACATATAGTGGTTCGGTGCACCCCAGCACCTACATCCACTCCCCAAGACCTCTTGGGAATTTCACTATAATCCTACCGATTACAGCCGGTTGTTTTACAAGCTCACAACCCAACTTGTTGTTTTACGAGCGCACAACGAACTCGGTCGGTTTTCCCAGGCTCACCGACTAGAACCACTCCGATTGTTTTCCCGGGATCACAATCGAACCCTACTCGTTGGTTTTACCCTCGGCTCACCAACAAACCTAACACAGTTGGTTTTCCCTTTGGCTTACCAACAAACCTTACACAGTTGGTTTTCCCTTTGGCTCACCAACAAACCTTAACCCCTTGATTCAATCCCTTGATTGAATCAAGTTACAAGATATTAAAACAAAGTATAAAACAAAACAAAGCTTCTTAAACAAGCAAATATGACAATATAAACAAATAGAGTAAAGAGAAGCCCTCAAACGAGTTTTGAAGATGGAGGAGCTCGGCTTCTTCTTTACTTGATCCTCCTCTGATTTGGCATGAAGTAGAGGATCCCCGAGGCAGCACACGGATGGAGAGGAAGCTTTCGGATTCACTTGGATGCTCTTCTTCTCTCTATTTCGTTTTGGATGGCCCTTTTGTGCTTATGGGAGATTTCCTTTGTAATCTCTTTGAGATCTCTTTCCTAGATGATCTCTCCCACTTCCATGCATTCTCCCCTAGCTCTCTTCTTGTTTTTATAGCTTTAGATGGAGTGGAAACAAGAATATAGCCGTTAGAGACAAAAATAGAGCCGTTGGAACCAGTCTGCAGCTCCTGACAATATGACCGTTGGGTTTGGAGTCGACTCGCGCGATCAGGAGTCGGCTCGGCTGTAGCAGGAGTCGACTCGAGCTTTTCCGGAGTCGACTCGGCAACTGTTCCAAGTTTGAATTAAAGTTGCCGTCTTGACTGGGAGTCGACTCGACTTAACCCGGAGTCGACTCGCCAACTTCTGGCGCTGACCTGGCAATTTTGGAGTCGGCTCATCCTCTGTAGTCCGTGGATCCAAATTTGAATTTTGTCCACTCGACTCGACTCGACTGTCCTGGGAGTCGACTCGAATCTCAAAGCCCGAACTCCCGATTCTCTGTCTTTTGGCTCATCCAGTCTTGGAGTCGACTCGAACTTCCTTGGAGTCGACTCGGCTCTCAGTTTCCGAAAGTTGGTCTTCTGCCATCTTAGTGTAGCGCTGCCTTGGAGTCGACTCGAGCTGTCTGGGAGTCGACTCGAATCTCAGAGTCGGAAAACTGATCCTCTGTATTTTGGAGCCGCGCTGCCTTGGAGTCGACTCGACTTGTCTTGGAGTCGACTCGCCTCTCAGAGACGAAAATACCGTCTTCTGTCTTGGGGTTGCGCTGTCTTTGGAGTCGACTCGGACTTTGTGGGAGTCGACTCGAATCTCAGTGTCCAAAAACTGCTTCTCTGAGTTTTCCCTTGTGTACCACTGAGAGTCGACTCTCGCTTTCTTTGGAGTCGACCCGACAACCATTGGAGTCGACTCGCATTCCTCAGGAGTCGACTCGAATCTCAGGGTCGAAAATCCCTCTCTGACTTTTCTGCCTTTTACACCCTGGAGTCGACTCGTTCTACTCTCGAGTTGACTCGCCAAGCATTGGAGTCGACTCGAATTCCTCAGGAGTCGACTCGAAGACTATTCTTTTAAATTTTCCTTGAATTTGCTCCTCCAATTTGAATCTTTTGAACTTGAGACTTGGGCCAATAACTTGTAGCTTTCTTCCAACTTTTCTTGAGTGCTGTTAGAGGCCTTCTTGTGTTCTTCCAACTTGCTATGTTCCTTGCAACATAAATATCTTTCTCCTTGCAACATAAACATTAGTATCTATACTTCAAGGTTTTGTGATCATCAAAATCAATCTATGAATCAATCTTTGGGTCATCAGAATAGGGTAATAGGTTTACACTTGCTTCTAAGTCTAATAGGGCTCTCCGAATGATGGTTTCTCCTATTTTAATTTCAACAGTGGGGCAACTAGGGTCCTTGTAGTTTGGGGCAATCTGTTGTTGAATAAGAGATGAGGCTTGTGCCGCCATCATAGCTTGCCTAGGAATATTGGTTTTCCTTTTCACCGTGGTTAGGTCTTTTAAGAATTTTGTATAGGAGGGGATCTGTCTGATGGCATCTAGGAAGGATAAATTTATTTGTATATTTTTAAAGACTTCCATGATTTCATCGTACTGAGATTTTTTCTTTGAGTTTTGTAGTCTACTAGGAAAGGGAGCCTTGGGTGTGTATGTCTCTATTGGTTTCTCCTCTATTCGTTGTGTTCCCTGTTCTTGTGCCTTTTTCTGAGTGGGGTTCAGTTCATGCTTTTCTTCTTTTTCTTCTACAGGAAGTTGGACCTTGTTGTCCACTTGCTTGCCAGACTGTAAGGTGGTAATTGCCTGGACTTCATGGGTTGAGTTTTCATTCGAATCAATCTAAAATTGGCCTCTTAGCCCTTGATTCTGTTGCCTACTAGGGTTAGGCACTGGCTGACTGGGTAATTCACCTCTCTTCCTATCCCCCAAAGAGTTAGCTATTTGGCTTAAACTAACCTCAAGTTTTGCAATTGCTTGGGCATGGAATTGGTAAGTCTGGGCTTGGTCTGTATTGGTCATTTATTGTTGCTTGATAAAATCTTGTTGTTGTTTCATCATATTAGCCATCATGGTTTCTAATTGTGAAGGTTGCTGTGGGATAGGGGCATTATAAGGAGGTACAGATGGAACCAATGGTTGGTTCATTTGTGATGGACCTATCCTAGGAAAGTTGTTCTGAAAACCTGGTGGACCACCTTGATGCTGAATTGGTTTTCGTTCTGCTTGTATGAGAAATTTGGGTGGAACCTATTATCAGGATGGTAAACTAGGCTAAATAAATTGGGAGTGGGCTTCTTGAAGGCACTATATGAATTTAGAGCATTTGCTTGCTCGGCCTTTATGGTGGGCAGATTAGGACATCACTCCACTAGATGCTCCGGACTGTTACACAAGACACACAAACTATATGACTCGTGATCCACTTTCATGACGGGATTTGACTCTTTGTATGAACTCGAACTAGTGGAAACAGTGAAAGCATCAAACTTTTTACTTAAGTTGTTCATTCCAGTCACCAGATTGGACATGACATTTTTTAGTTCTGGATCTGTTTTCATTTCATAATTTTCTAGATCCGAACTCATCTCTATTTACTTCCTCACCATAGCTACTCCAATTTTGGGCATTTTCAGCTAAGTCAACAAGAAATTCATAGGCTTGATCTGGGGTTTGGTTCATGAACCTACCCTTGTGCATGGACTCAATCATGTTTCTATGTGTCGGAGTTAGTCCTTTATAGAAGAAGTGGACCAGATCAACCTTATCAAGCCCATGGTGCGGGCACTTGACCAAAAGATCATGGAATCTTTCCCAAAGTTGGAAAAATTCCTCCTCAGATTTTCCTCTAAAAGTTCTTATGGCATCCTTAATTTTTTTAGTTTTTACCATGGGATAGAACTTAGCCATGAACTTTCTAGATAGTTGTTCCCATGATGTGATGGAATTTAAAGCAAGGGAATACAACCATGCAGCAGCACGATTCTCTAAAGTCATGGGAAATAACCTTAATTTAATACCCTCTTCATCTAAGTTTTGGTTTCTAAACATTTGACAAATTGTCAAAAATTTGTTTAGATGAATGTAGGGTTGTTCACTTTCGAACCCATGAAACTTGGGTAACATGTTTATTGTTGCAACCCGAATCTCGAATTGGGCCGCGTTATTTATTGGCAACACTATACATGTAGGTGGACTTGCAGACGTAGGAGCGAATAATTCATTCAGGGTTCTGATATGATCACCCATTGTAGAGATTGGTGGTTGATCACTAATTCGTCGGATGTGATGATAATTTTTTTCCAACCTCTGGGTTAAATGGTGTTAACTTACCCCTTAATAATCTTCTACCATGCATACATTATCCACACTTCATTATATATTTGACTCCTACAATGAACGAAATCCTAAAAGAAGAGAAGAAGGGCTAGACCAAGATGACCACAATCAACACCACACAATGGATTGGCTCTTTAATCTTGAGGTTAAAGAAGGTTTAGTAGCTTTTAATCTAGTTGCACAAAGATTTATCAGGTTAAAAAGTTTCTAAAATTCTCTCCTAGATTAGACAGCTCCTAATCTCCCTTTCAGATTAAGCTTGAGCTTACCAGTTAAGCGATCCAGTAACCAGTGATCAGAAAAGTCCCGGGGTGTGTGGTGGTGCCAGAAGAGATACACCGATACCACAATACCTGTAACAGTTCTTACTGTTGTAAAACTTTTCTAGAAATCACCAATTACTAAATCCTCACTGGAGTGGCTTTCAGCCGCTTCTTTCCAAGAGCCTAATTGAGCTCGAAAACCCTAAGGCGAATGTCTAATTGATTTTAATTTAATTTGGCTTAGGATATGTATGCAAGATGGTGATTTTTGGGCTAAGGACAGGTAATGACTTCCCGACCTTATCTTTTTAATGGGTTTTGCCCTTAAATTATTTTATGCAAATGCTTGATGCAGCAAATAATCAATGATTTTTTAAAGTTTATGCAATGTCATTAGGTTGTACTGATTAAATGAGCAAGCAATTTTTTTTTTAAATTTACTATTTTTTATTTTTTATTTTATTTATTTTAATTAATTTTTTTTTAATTTTTATATAGCAATAACTTGAATGTAAACTAGACACAATCCTTATGCGTCAATCAATCTCCGAATACCCATTGAATAAGCTCTGGAGATTACTCCGTGAGGAGTCCCAATAGAGGTATGATAACCTCGGGAGATTGCACCCTATCAATTACTAGCAAAAATAATAATTTTTTTTAAATTAATTTTTTTTTGATTTAATTAATTTTTTTAAACTTTTTTTTAAAAAATTTAAGTTTCAATTTTCGAATTTTAGAATTCAAATTTTGAATTTAAATTTTTGAATTTTTTTTTGAATTTTGGAAATTTTTTCAATTTTTTTTAATTATCTTTTTTTTTTGAATTTAAATTTTTTGTACTTTTTTTAGAAAACTTTAAATTTCGAATTTCAAATTTTAGAATTTAATAACTACGAAATTATTAACTAAAGATAATCAACATAAGGAGAATTAATAAAAATAAAAACTTACTACCGGAGTGTGTTCACTCCAGACATCCAAAATTCGATTTGATCTTCGTGATCGTTCTTGCTTCTCGATTTGCCTCCTCGGCAACAGCGCCAAAATTTTTCAAAATTTTGTTGTGCCGATTCCTGTTTACCTAAAAATACACTAAACAGATCGTTGTTAGAACCGACAAATAAAGTTTAATTTAATTCTGCTCTTACCTTTTCTACTAGAAGAATAGTGGTTGTAAGAGGTCGATCCAGAGGGAGGCGATTGGAGTTGCATAAAAATTAGAACGTTCACTCGGATTTGAAATTGATTTTTGAATGATAAAAGAAAAACATTATTTTGAGGATGTTGATGGATGATCTAGTCTACCGGAGAATATTTTTTTAATTGAAATTAACTAAAAGACAGATACTTGGAATCGAGGAGCATTTATAAATTTAATAAAATATTTAACTATTCAAAGAAAAACTTTGGCATGGATGAAAACAGTGCTTAGGAAGATTGAGGCCTGGAACATAGACTGAATGAAAGAGAATTTAATGTATTGCATAAAAAGTAGAAATTAAACTGAATCTAGAACATGGATTGCATGAAAGAAAATTAATTGATTTCGTAAAAGAAAATGATTACAAAAAGTAAAAAGATTGAAGATGAAGCCTAATGCTTCTTTCTTCTAAAAAAAATAAAAAATAAAATAAAATAAAAACAAGAAATCTTATTTCCTCTCCCTTTCTCTCCCACGGTGGACTTTCAACATAAAACACTTTTTTTTTTCTCTCTCTCTTCTTCCCTTTTCTCAGAAAATAGGGCCTCCTCTGTTCTTTGGCTCAACACCCAGCCCGCAGCCGAGCTCCTCCTCTCCCCCTGTCTTCTTTCGATGGCCACCCTATTTATAGGCAAGTGAGGATGCTTGGGATTCCGGATGGGGCGGACTCGGAGGCACGATCCTTGGAGCTCGGGCGCGATGATGGGAGGAGCGGATCCGTGGGAGAGGGGCACGGAAGAGATCTTGGAAGCTTCACGGCTGGCCACGGGATCAACGGGAGGATGTGGATCCGTGGGTGCAGACGCGGAGGCTGCTGTGGGACCACTACTAGCATCACGGGAGGCTTGGATTCCATGGGAGAGGGGCTAGCCGCGGGATGATAGCTGGCTTCACGGAAGGGTGATCGACGGAGGAGGTGCTGGGAGCGACACGGGATCACCGGATTGGAAGGAGCTGGGGATGCGGTGGATGCTGGGAATCCGGAATGGCTTGAGATGCGGATGGGCTGGCTGCTGGGATTTTGATGACGTGAGGAAGGAGATCACGGCTTGAGGGGCGTTGGGAGATCGCTGGGAAGTCGCTGCGGATGCTTCACATGCGTGGGAGCTTGATCTGATCACGAGATGGACGGCTG
Organism: Phoenix dactylifera; assembly: GCF_051530095.1. Classification (NCBI taxonomy): domain Eukaryota; kingdom Viridiplantae; phylum Streptophyta; class Magnoliopsida; order Arecales; family Arecaceae; genus Phoenix; species Phoenix dactylifera. The sequence goes on from NC_143202.1 coordinate 6,352,896, forward strand.
TGATGACGGCGTGATCCGTGGGATGCTAGGAGGACTCGTTGACGATGCGGACGGAGTGGATTTATTTGTGTTAGATGTATGCCCTAGAAATCAATTTTGGCTGACACATTATTAATTCTAGGACATAATTTGTACTTGACTTTATTATTATTGAATAAATGAAAGGCATCTTTTTCATTCATATTGTTATTGTGTCAATGAATCGTCCAAGGAATTAATAAGATGATGATGCATATTCTCAAGAGTTGAGAATTTGAGCCATGTATCATTAGTGATTAATTTCTAAAACGCTCCTGATCGATGGATCATCACGAGGACGGTGATCAATCTGATGAGATCAGTGCACACATTACTTTCCCTATGGATGGACGAGACTCGAGTCCACAGTGTGGAGACACTGAAGTAATAGTGCAGGTGCTTGTTAGAGAACAAGGGTACTGAGCGTGACCAATACAAGAAGTCACTTGAATGTCTATCCACTCGTCAGTGACTTGCTTGATGTTGCAGTAGTGTGACTGGTCCTTTGACCTGCGGTGCTTCGGCTACTCACAGTGAGGTTATTGTAGTTTGACTGCACACATGCATGGTCTCTAGCCATATAGGTCCATGCAGTATAGATTGGCTGCAGTAGGTTCACTGTCGGAGTAGGGTACGCACCTATAAGGAATCTATCGACCTTGATAGATAAGGAGAGATCCCATGTGATTTATAAGACTGAGTTCGTAAGACCTCGGCCGGGGCAGATTGATAAGTGCTTAATAATTTATAATTTAGTTATCTTTCCATAGCACTTATCAATGTTTTTAAACTGATAAATACATATTTTACCATGAAATTGAATAAACATTGAAATGAATTTAAAATATGATAAGAGGTAAATAATTCTTTTCTCAAAACAGACTCTAAACTTGTCTCTCTCCTGGTTGTAATCTTTCATGAAAACATATAAGGAGGAGATTGTGTTGACCCGGTTTAGTAACCTGATGGAGTTGTAATCAAGCTAAGGCTATGATTAAATAGGTTTTGATCCTGATTAGATAATTATTCTTGTATGAGGAAAAAGGTTTGATTGACCTTTTTTATTAAGTCACGATCCTGCTCTTAACTTTGTTGAGTCCGGTCTGAAGCAGTTTAGCAAGAATTAAATTTAAACGACATTGGGCTCGAGAGTAAGTTCAAGCAAATCAACGATCATGACCCACCTCAAACCCAAAGTCAATTTCCAACCAATTTCTTACCTGCCTTCATGTAAAATTTATAAATTTAAAACAAGAAAAAAAGAAAATAATGAATATAATAAAATAAATAAAAATAATTTCGGGGAGAATCACTGGATTCACTGTTCATATGAACAGTGTCACGTGAAAACAATGTTCATATGAACAGTGTTACAAATATATATATATATATATATATATATATATAACTCCACTGTTTATCTTCTTCCCCCCTCCCCCGCAGTGCATCCGGGCCATTCACCTTCTTCCCGTCGATCCCGCGTCGATCTGCCGCCCGTGCCAACCCCAGCCCGTTCCAAGCTTCATCGCGATGAGGCCATCAACAGCCCGCACGCGGTGAATGCTGGTAATCCAGCAACCTCCCACGCCCGTCCAACTGCAAGCGGGATCCAAGCATCACGCCCAGCCATCCCGCCGTCCACGACACCTCCAAGCCATCCTCCGCAGCAGATCAGCCATTCTCCCAATGATCCCGCAGGCTTTCAATTATTCCATTTCTCGCCATCAAGGAACCGCACCAGATCAGCATCTCAGCCTTCCGTTGTCCATGATCGGCTCCCAGCAGCCGGTAACCCAGCGCGGCATTCATCTCTAGCTCCGTCTCCGTCTTCTCCGAGATCCAAACATTCCGCATTAGCCTCCCAGCGATCCCGTGGCGCCCTTCATCCGGAGCCACCTCCTTCCGTTTCTAGCCATCAAGGAACGCGAGATTCAGCCATTCCCACGGATTCACGCCCTTCTCCAGCGATCCCGCATGCAACAATCAAGCCTCCGCGAGATCATTCCCAGCATCACGCCCTCCTCCTCTCTCGGGATCCATCGCTGGTCGTCGGTGATCTATAAAAAGAAGCCACCAGCAGAGAGGAAGGGGGCTCGGTTGAGAAGAAAAAAATAGGGGAGACCCCTATTTCGGTGAAGAAAAGAAGCCACCAGCCGAGAGAAAAGAGAGAAAAAGAAATAAAAAAAGAGAGAAAAAGGGGGGAAAGAGAATATTTTGTGATATATTGGGAATAATGGGAGGTGAAGGCTTTCATTTGAAGATGGGAGGTCGTCCGGAAGCCATGCTTGGCTAAACACCTAGTCTAGGGCTGGATGAAGCTCTAGCAATGTATCAGGGCATTGTAGTTCTTACTCTTTTAATTTTTTGGAGCTTGTTTAAATTCTTATTATCAATGAAAAATCCTTTTACGATGTTTAAACTTTGAGCATGCTATTTATTATTCATGTCTGCTAAAGTAGTCTAAGATGATCCATGCCTAGGAAGATGAGGTGTGCTGCACTCTAGGTTAGCATAATTAGGTAGACACTTTTTGCTATGCCTGAGATGGATCTTCCTAAAACTCTTTATGCTTTTATTTCAAAAAGGCTTGTAGCCAAATTGCATGCCTCTCCAAAAGATAAAAATTAAGAAACAATCCCTAATGCCATGCTACGCGGTGGATTCCAAACCCTAGATCCATTTACTTTGATAAATTTCAATTCATACTCATAGATTAATTTAGTTAAATCGAGTTAGCACATCCTTCTTCTTGATTTATTTTTAAAAAAAAAATAACTTATTCTTCAATTCCTGTGGACCGACACCCGTAATCACTATTCTACAGGATACGTGCTATTGCATAGTTTACTTTTGAAATTAAAAGAACCGATCAATTTTTGGCGCCGTTGCCGGGGATTGCTAGCATAGTTATTTTTCCTATCATTAAAAAAAATTTAATTAATTAAAAACAAACTTTCAAAATATATATATATATATAAAATAAAATAAAAAAAATATTTTCTATTATTGTAATTTTTTTTCTCCTTTTTCTCTTCTACAATTTTTTTTTAATTTTTCTTTTGGTCTTATTTGATCAGGAATCGAAGAGGAGATCTGGGCTATCAAAAAGGAATGCTTTAGAGGTTTGCTTTAAAAAATTTAAATTGCTAGGAAAATTCTCTTTGGTAACCTCTAAACCTTTCTTATTTAAATTAATTATTAGCTTGAAATTTTGTGGGGATTGTTTGATTTTAATTTCAGCAAAAGTGTAAATGCATGCTTGATACACATACACAAATTAATCCGCACATAGTAAGGGCAATCACCCCAACAAGATAAGAGCCGGATTTCATCACCGGACTCTTGCCCAACTTAGATGAACTCAATCTCACATAGTGTCACTTTAATTAAAATCAATTAGACGTTGGCTCCTAGGGACATTCGAGCTCAATAGGACGAAGATCACCGAAAGTTGCACCAATTTCGCTCCGTGGCTTAGTTGATGTCTAGGCAAGCTTTGTCCCTATAAGGGAGACAGTTCATCTGTTCGAGGCAAGTGGGTTTTAAGTGGAACCTTTGCAAACGCATCGTGATCCCTCCACTTACCTGGGAGCTTACCTGGTCAACTCGGTTCATTAGACCGGATTGGAGGCTTAGGTGCCCTCTTCAAACCAGTTAGGAGCTGTCTAGTGATTTTAGGACAAAGACTAGGATTGATATGCTTTTCTCTTTTATTGCATGCTTGATTGATCGAGTACTAGTGTATGCAAGGTAGTCGTTCTAGAGTACGAAACCTATTACCTTTTGACCTTGAAATAGAATGAACCCTTAGGAACATTCGAGCTAAGATCAAAACATTAGGATCATCCCCACCTCCTGAGATGGCTGAAGAACAACCCAAACTCCTGAGGGAGTACTTTACTCCCACCATTTACACTTCCCCATCTTGCATTCGATTACCTGAAGTAGCAGCTGTACAATATAAAATAAAATCTAGTGTGATCCAAATGCTCCCATCTTTTTATGGGCTCACCAATGAAGACCCATATAAACACCTAGATGAATTTCTTGAGATTTGCACCACTGTCAAGATTCAGAACTTCACTGATGATGCTCTGAAACTTAGATTATTCCTCTTCTTCCTTAAAGATAGAGCCAAACAATGGCTGAATTCTTTAGAAGCCAACTCGATTCGTTCTTGGGATCAAATGCAACAAGAATTCCTTAAAAAATACTTTCCTATAGGAAGAACGAACCAGTTTAGACGTGCCATTACAAGCTTCTCCCAAACTGAGGGAGAAAAATTTCATGAAACTTGGAAGAGATTTCGGGACCTAATCCGTAAATGCCCTCATCATCAAATACCTAAGTGGCAGCTAGTGCAATGTTTCTATGACGGATTGACTGAACGAAACCGTCAGATGATCGATGCTGCATGCGGGGGGACTTTCATGCTTCGAAATGAGCATGAAGCATGGCAACTATTTGAAAATCTTAATGAAAACTCCCTCCACCATGCTTCATGTTCTCGTCAAGCACCCCCGAATTTTCAAAGAAAAGGGGCCATTTGTGAAATAAGTCATTCTATGGACCTGTCTAGCAAGGTAGATGCATTGTCCCATAAGATTGACCAACTAATGATAGGAGGACATGTCGTTAGCTCTTCCCAAGCACAAGTATGTGCTATCTGTTCTAGCCCATCGCATCCTATTCATGAGTGCCCCTCAGCACCCCAATTCTCCGAACTCGTGCAAGAACACATCAATGCTGCCCAAACACAACCCAGACCGGGTAATGACCCATTTTCCAATACATATAACCCGGGTTGGCGGAATTTTTCTTGGAGGCGGCAAGCTTCTAATACCTCCCAACCCTTCTCCCAAAATTTTCAAAATCCTCAGAATTTTCATCTCTACCGTCCCTCAAATCAATTTCAACACCCTCCTCCTCCAACCCAAAGAAATACAGCCTTTGAGGAGAAGGTGTTGACTGCCCTTCAAGGTTTGGAGGCAAACACACAACTATTGCACTCTCACACGCAATCAATTGCTAAGCTAGAATCCTAAATGGGTCAACTAGCCAATGCATTAAACAAACAAGAGGAAGGTAAGCTTCCAGGTCAACCAATGAGTAATCCAAGGGGACAATACGTGGCTCAAGGAACTCAACTAAATCATGAGCAAGCCAATGCTTTGACTACCCTGAGGAGTGGCCGTATAATAGATAATAAGGTTGGGGAGGGTAACAATAAGAAAGGTGAAGAAGAGGAACAGACCATATCACATGAAAATCCAAAATCTTCTTCAACTAGTTCACCATCTGCTACAACCCACATTCCAAAGGCCCCATTTTCTGAAGCACTTAATGCACACTCTCCCTTTGGCAAGAAGAGAACTTCATTAGAAGAGATGATGGAGGTCTTCAAACAAGTTAAAATCAACCTCCCACTCCTTGATGCCATCAAACAAGTTCCCTCCTATGCCAAATTTCTCAAAGACCTTTGCACCCAAAAGCGAAAATCTAGGACACATGTGCCTAAAAAGGTCCTACTTATTGAACAGGTAAGTTCCATTCTCCAACACAACACCCCTCCAAAATTCAAAGACCCTGGCGCTCCCACTATTTCCTGTGTCATAGGAGATAACTCCATTGATCGAGCACTTTTAGATCTAGGGGCAAGTGTGAATCTTCTACCCTATTCAGTCTATGAAAAATTTGGGTTAGGTGAATTAAAACCTACCTCGGTGTCCTTTGCAATTGGCGATCGATCTGTGAAGATACCACGGGGGATGATTGAAGATGTTCTTGTCAAGGTAGACAAATTCTATTTTTCAGTAGATTTTATCGTCCATGATATGGAACATGTGCCCAACATAAAAAAACAAATCCCTGTGATTCTTGGTCGTCCCTTTTTAGCTACAGCCAATGCATGTATCAACTGTAGAACTGGGGCAATGGATATATCATTTGGAAACATGAAAATTAAGTTGAATGTGTTTCATGCCGCTGACCAACATGTGAGGGAAGACGAGTGTTGCCTAATTGATGAAATGGATGATCTTGTAGAGGAAGCCCTTCCCTATATCTTAGCAAATGACCCCTTAGAGGCATGTTTGGCCCATTTTGACATTGTCAACTTTGATATAGACAAGGCCATAGAAGAAGTTAACATCTTACTCGATCTATGAGTTCCCTTCCTTGGAAGATCCGATCTGAACCTCTTCCCCCCATTGCCAGCGCACCACTTTGTCCTTCCATTGATTCTCCACCTAAACTCGAGTTGAAGCCACTTCCGACAACTCTTAAGTATGCTTTTGTAGGAACAAAAGATACTCTCCCTGTAATCATCGCGGCCAACTTATCTACGGAACAGGAAGTTAAACTTTTAAGGGCGCTAGAAGAGAATAAACATGCCATAGGATGGTCTGTAGCCGATTTGAAAGGGGTTGACCCCTCCATATGCATGCATCGAATTCACCTCGAAGATGATGTAAAGCCCACCCGAGAAATGCAAAGAAGACTCAATCCTAACATGAAGGAGGTAGTCAAGAAAGAAGTGGTGAAATTACTAGATGCCGGAATCATCTACCCGATTTCTGATAGTAAGTGGGTAAGTCCGACACAAGTGGTGCCAAAAAAATCAGGTATCACTGTGGTTGAAAATACGGAAGGAGAATCGATACAAACACGCACAACCACGGGTTGGCGCATGTGTATTGACTATAGAAAACTTAATTCGATGACTAGGAAAGACCATTTTCCTCTACCTTTCATAGATCAAATTTTGGAATGGTTGGCTGGTCAAGGTTTCTACTGCTTCTTAGATGGTTATTCTGAATATAATCAAGTACCTGTTTACCCGGACGATCAAGACAAAACCACTTTTACTTGCTCATTTGGGACATTTGCATATAGGAGGATGCCTTTTGGATTATGCAATGCACCCGCAACTTTTCAACGATGCATGATGGCCATTTTTTCAGATATGGTGGAAAACTTTCTAGAAGTGTTCATTGATGATTTCTCAGTTTTTGGCCTATCTTTTGACGATTGTCTGGATAATTTGACCTTAGTGTTGAAAAGATGTAAGGAGACCAACCTAGTATTAAGTTGGAAAAAGAGCCATTTCATGGTTCAAGAAGGCATAGTTTTAGGACACGTCGTGTCCAAGAGGGGCATTGAAGTAGATAAAGCCAAAGTCGATCTTATTTCCAATCTCCCTCCACCCAAAACTGTGAAACAAATCCGATCATTCCTTGGCCATGCTGGTTTCTACCGTCGCTTCATTCAGGATTTCAGTAAGATTTCCAAACCTTTGTGCAATCTTCTGGCCAAGGACACTCCCTTTGTCTTTGATAAAGCATGCGAGGAGGCATTTGAAAATCTTCGCTCGAAATTGACCACTGCACCTATCATACGGCCCCCTAATTGGACCCTTCCATTTGAATTAATGTGTGACGCATCCGACTATGCAATTGGGGCAGTTTTAGGGTAACGGCTAGATAAAGTACCTCATGTCATCTACTACGCTAATAAAGCACTCTCAGATGCACAATTGAACTACACCACCACTGAGAAAGAGTTACTAGCTGTAGTATTTGTGCTAGACAAGTTTCGATCTTACCTATTAGGATCCAAGGTTACCGTATTCACTGATCATGCTGCCCTTCGACACCTTCTTGCAAAGAAGGACACCAAACCCCGTCTGATTCAATGGATTCTTTTACTATAAGAATTTGACCTAGAAATTCGTGACAAGAAAGGAACTGCAAATGTCGTAGCAGACCACTTATCTAGGATTCTTCTTGAGCCCTCTAAGAATACCTCACCCTTACATGATGCTTTCCCAGATGAACAATTATTTGGGGTACAAGGAATGAAAACGCCATGGTTTGCAAACATAGTAAATTACCTTGCCATAGGACGAATTCCTGATGATTGGTCAACTCAAGACAAGAACCGATTCTTTTCACAAGTAAAGTTCTATTATTGGGATGATCCCGATCTATTCAAGTATTGTCCCGATCAAGTAATCCGTCGATGTGTCCCCGAATGCGAATTTCAAAGTATTCTTTCATTCTGCCATTCACAAGCTTGTGGGGGACATTTTGGGGATAGAAAAACTGCAGCAAAAGTTTTACAGAGTGGATTTTATTGGCCCACTCTTTTCAAAGATGCCCATAACTTTTGCCAAACTTGTGAACGGTGCCAACGGATGGGTACCATCTCCCGTAGAGATATGATGCCTCTCAATCCTATTTTAATTGTAGAAATATTTGATGTCTGGGGTATTGACTTTATGGGCCCTTTCCCACCATCCTATGGTTTCAAATATATTCTTGTAGGGGTTGATTATGTTTCAAGATGGGTAGAAGCTGTCGCCACCAAAACTAATGACCACAAGGTTGTGATTAAATTTTTACATGAAAACATCTTTTGTCGTTTTGGCACACCCCGAGCCATCATCAGTGATGGGGGATCTCATTTTTGCAACCGGTCTTTCGAGGCTTTGGCTTGCAAATATAACATCACCCACAAAGTTGCTACCCCATATCATCCCTAAATGAGTGGACAAGTCGAGGTGTCCAATAGGAAGTTAAAACACATCTTAGAAAAAACAGTACGTCCCGATAGAAAAGATTGGTCTCAAAGGATAAATGATGCACTCTGGGCCTATCGTACTGCCTACAAAACTCCTATTGGCATGTCTCCCTACCGATTAGTTTTTGGAAAAGCTTGTCACTTACCGGTAGAACTTGAACATAGAGCTTTCTGGGCTATCAAAAAGTTTAACTTAGATATGGCAGTAGCTGGTCCTCACCGAAAACTCCAACTAAGTGAACTTGAAGAATTGCGCAATGAGGCTTATGAAAATGCTAAAATTTATAAAGCAAGGACTAAGGCTTTTCATGATAAAAATATTAACCGTAAGTCCTTCGAACCTGGTCAAAAGGTTTGGCTATTCAATTCAAAGTTGCGACTCTTCCCGGGTAAACTTCGCTCTAGGTGGGATGGACCATTCGTACTGAAAAAGGTTTTTTCTTATGGTGCAGTAGAGATCCAACACCTCAATGGTGGACATATTTTAAAAGTCAATGGTCAAAGGTTAAAACCTTATGTGGACTGTGTTACCGATGGGCAATTGATCGAATCCCTTAATTTGACGAACCCTGTTTATCAAAATAATTAAGGATGCACTGTGTCTGGCTGAAGACAATAAACTTAGCGCTTGTTGGGAGGCAACGCAATTCTCTTAGATTCTCTTTAACATTGAGGACAATGTTAGGTTTAGGTTTGGGGGTATTTTTAAGTATTTTTAATCATTTTTTGTTTTGTTTGCATCTCTTGCATTCGTTTTTGCTTCATAATGCCAGGTTTATCAAAATAAATAAAAAATAAAAAAAAAATATCTTTTAAAAAAATGTGTTCATTTTCATTTTTTATAAAATAATAATAATAATAAAAAATTAAAAAAAAGTTTTTGTTTTTAAAAACCTCATTTCTATACATTAATGCGAGAATGCTAAACACACAAAGTATATAAAATCTGAAAAGCCCAATGACTAGTCGGAAGTAATACAAATTTAAGTTCTTTTCATTAAGTCTCTCTTAGGGAGTTGTAAGCTAATTAATACTTCATAATTTCACTACACACTGGCCGACACTTCTAAGGTCTAGGCTCGATTTATGTTGATAGTATAGTAGCAACCTTGGATCCTGATGAATCATACTTATCTAATCCAAAAAAAAAAAATATCATCAATAATAATGGATTTAGTGAGGAACATCGAAAAGGACTACCTATTGTCAAAGGTCAAGTGGGCTTGTGATGAGAACTCCGAGCATAAGTCCGTAGGGGAGTCTTGATGCCTGACACCTTGTGCCAACTGGTGTGAGAGTTGTTGACTGATTGCTCGTTACACGGAGAAATCACCACAAGAGTAAAAGTGCACAATTTATATGTCTTTATTATTAAAAAAAAACTCTATATTGACCCTGAAAAAGACAATAGTGTGAAAGCCGTCATTGTAAAAAGTCGAGTAAACTGGAATATTACAGATAAAGCCCATGAGGTATTAAAGTAAACATCCACAACTCTCGAAATCCTGCAGATAAGATGATTTTAAATCAGTGAGCAGGTTCTTTCGACCAATCCTTGGAAACTACTGGTATTAGCAACATTTTGGAGATCCAAACTCTTAGCTTGTGAACGGTCCAGATTTCACCGAGCACTCCAGTATAAATGAGTCTTACAACTTTCCTAACGGAAACTTGATGACTTCAACTTGAATTGCATCTTGACCTAGGATTTGGGCTAACTTAGTAAATAAAACCGTGTGTGCTTTGAAATTCTTATCATTTATGTATCTTAAATTAGATTTTAATTAAAAAAAAAGAGTTTTTGAAATTCTTTACTAGTATGCATTTGGAATTCGATTTTCACTTCATAGGTCAATCGATCTAAAAAAAATAATAAATAAAAAAATAACAATAATAATAAATAATTTATTGAAGTTTGTGGGTATCTTCACTGAAAACTCTCACGAGACTATAACTCGTCCACTAGGATAACCTAGGGGTTTAAAGCCTTGTTGCATATGGTAAATGCAATCGCGATGCCTGTGAAAGTGAGTTAGAGTTTTTCTTCTCTAATTTTATTTTGCTCGAGGACTAGCAAAACATAGGTTTGGGGGTGTGATAAGTGCTTAATAATTTATAATTTAGTTATCTTTTCATAGCACTTATCAATGTTTTTAAACTGATAAATACATATTTTACCATGAAATTGAATAAACATTGAAATGAATTTAAAATATGATAAAAAGTAAATAATTCTTTTCTCAAAACAGACTCTAAACTTGTCTCTCTCCTGGTTGTAATCTTTCATGAAAACATATAAGGAGGAGATTGTGTTGACCCAGTTTAGTAACCTGATGGAGTTGTAATCAAGCTAAGGCTATGATTAAATAGATTTTGATCCTGATTAGATAATTATTCTTGTATGAGGAAAAAGGTTTGATTGACCTTTTTTATTAAGTCACGGTCCTGCTCTTAGCCTTGTTGAGTCCGGTCTGAAGCAGTTTAGCAAGAATTAAATTTAAACGATATTGGGCTCGAGAGTAAGTTCAAGCAAATCAACGATCATGACCCACCTCAAATCCAAAGTCAATTTCCAACCAATTCCTTACCTGCTTTCATATAAAATTTATAAATTTAAAACAAGAAAAAAGAAAACAATGAATATAATAAAATAAATAAAAATAATTTCGGGGAGAATCACTGGATTCACTGTTCATATGAACAGTGTCCCGTGAAAACACTGTTCATATGAACAGTGTTACAAAAATATATATATATATAACTCCACTATTTATCTTCTTCCCCCCTCCCCCGCAGTGCATCCGGGCCGTTCACCTTCTTCCCGTCGATCCCGCATCGATCCGCTGCCCGTGCCAACCCCAGCCCATTCCAAGCTTCATCGCGATGAGGCCATCAACAGCCCGCACGCGGTGAACGCCGTAATCCAGCAACCTCCCACGCCCGTCCGACTGCAAGCGGGATCCAAGCATCACGCCCAGCCATCCCGCCGTCCACGACACCTCCAAGCCATCCTCCGCAGCAGATCAGCCATTCTCCCAGTGATCCCGCAGGCTTTCAATTATTCCGTTTCTCGCCATCAAGGAACCGCACCAAATCGGCATCTCAGCCTTTCGTTGTCCATGATCGGCTCCCAGCAGCCGGTAACCCAGTGCAGCATTCATCTCTAGCTCCGTCCCCATCTTCCCCGAGATCCAAACATTCCACATTAGCCTCCCAGCGATCCCGCGGCGCCCTTCATCCGGAGCCACCTCCTTCCGTTTCTAGCCATCAAGGAATGCGAGATTCAGCCATTCCCACGGATTCACGCCCTTCTCCAGCGATCCCGCATGCAACAATCAAGCCTCCGCGAGATCATTCCCAGCATCACGCCCTCCTCCTCTCTCGGGATCCATCACTGGTCGTCGGCGATCTATAAAAAGAAGCCACCAGCAGAGAGGAAGGGGGGCTCGGTTGAGAAGAAAAAAACGGGGGAGACCCCTATTTCGGTGAAGAAAAGAAGCCACCAGCCGATAGAAAAGAGAGAAAAAGAAATTAAAAAAAGAGAGAAAAAGGGGGGAAGGAGAATATTTTGTAATATATTGGGAATAATGGGAGGTGAAGGCTTTCATTTGAAGATGGGAGTTCGTCCGGAAGCCATGCTTGGCCAAACACCTAGTCTAGGGCTGGATGAAGCCCTAGCAATGTATCAGGGCATTGTAGTTCTTACTCTTTTAATTTTTTGGAGCTTGTTTAAATTCTTATTATCAATGAAAAATCCTTTTACGATGTTTAAACTTTAAGCATGCTATTTATTATTCATGTCTGCTAAAGTAGTCTAAGATGATCCATGCCTAGAAAGATGAGGTGTGTTGCACTCTAGGTTAGCATAATTTGGTAGACACTTTTTGCTATGCCTGAGATGGATCTTCCTAAAACTCTTTATGCTTTTATTTTAAAAAGGTTTGTAGCCAAATTGCATGCCTCTCCAAAAGATAAAAATTAAGAACACAATCCCTAATGCCATGCTACGCGGTGGATTCCAAATCCTAGATCCATTTACTTTGATAAATTTCAATTCATACTCATAGATTAATTTAGTTAAATCGAGTTAGCACATCCTTCTTCTTGATTTATTTTTAAAAGAAAAATAACTTATTCTTCAATCCCTGTGGACCGACACCCGTAATCACTATCCTACAGGATACGTGCTATTGCGTGGTTTACTTTTGAAATTGAAAGAACCGATCACAGATTGCACAGTGGAGAAAGAGTTCTCTGCTCTCGAACTTAAGTCGAATAAATCTTGACATATGACAGGCGATGGGGTTTGACGAGTTTTCCATGACCTCCGCCCTGTAGGGATCCACGATAGCAGGACTGTATCACATGATAACTGCACCTAGAGGTTCATCATTCTATTCTGCTGGGTAGCCACTACATGCTGTTAGGTGTCACTGGTGGATGGTGGAACTCATAGGGATTATCTTGATGATCGATAAACCCTAATGAGTAGAGTTGGAATCGTTCCGACCCATTGAAAAGAGTTTTCAATGATATTGTGATAGAGATCACAATATATCTCACTACCAGTCACACTAGAAGTATTGACCGATCCGATGGTTGGAAAGTGATTATGAATCACGAGTAATCAATTCGATTGATAATAAGTTGAAGAAGGAATGGGAATTGATTAATTAGACTTAAAACACGAATCCTACTTCGAGTAGGATTCCTAGAGTCCTAATTGGATTAGGACTAGGAATCCTAATTGGAGTAGGACTGGGATTCCTTCTTGGAGTAGGATTCCCAAAATTCTAATTAGATTAGGAGATTTGAATTAAAATTGGATTCCTACTTAGAATAGGATTCCTAGAGTCCTAATCAGATTAGGACTTCGAATTCAAATAAGAGTCCTAATTGGATTAGGACTAGAATTAAACAAGTCCTAATTGGATTAGGATTTCTTAAGTCATAATTAATTATTAATCTAATGAATCAACATGACTCCTAATTGGATTAGGATTGAAGAGTTCAATAGAGTCATGGTTCATTCAAGTTCTAATTGGATTAGGACTAGCATAGATTGAACCCGATTGATTCATGATTTGGTTAATCCTAATTAGATTAAGACTAAACCATGAGAAGGACACCTAATCCTCCTTGTAACCAAGTAAGAGGGGCATGAGCCCCTCTCCTCTTGATTGGTGCGGCATGAAGAGAGGGGGCCGGTGCCCCCTCTTGGAAATAAGTCAAGGGCTCCTAACTTGTAGGAGCCCTTCATGACTTTAAAAAGGGAGGTGGGCGGCTGACCTAGGGAATCATAAGAAGCCCTCCTCCTCTCCAATTCGTGGCCACCCTTCTCTCCTCTTGGATCAGCCGCAAGCAAGAAAGAAAAGGGCCTTGATAGTCTTCTTCTTTCTCCTTCATTTGGGATTCAACACAAGAAAAAGGAAAGGCTGCATCTAGCCTTTTGGATCTTCTCCCTTGATCCCTTCATCTTCTTCCTCCTCCCTCTATCATTCAAGAGTTGAAGTAAAGGGAAGTGATCAGCCATTAAAGTAATCTCTGCAAGGGAGCTAGCACCTCGGAAAGATAGACAGCTTGGATTGGTCCTCTGCTTCGTGTGGATACCCGTAGAGGCCGGGCACTTGAACGGCTTCAAGCGAACCTTCATCCAAAAACCACGATCATCAGTTTGTGGTGATCATCTACCCGCACAAGGTGAAGATCTGATCTTCCTAAAGTTTTTAAAAGGTTTTAATCCTTATCTATCTACGAACGGTTCTTGAAATACGTTCATGCGATGAACGTCGATCCCACGCATGCCGATTCCGCTGCCATCTTAATTTTTTTTTAAATTTTCTGCGGCATGGGCTGGTTTCCAACAGTGGTATCAGAGCCTAGGCTTCATAGATTAAGGTAAGAATTAATTATCTAAAGGCATCTTAGATCTGAAAATTGAAGGATTATGTGTGCTGAAAATTTCTGCATGCAGATTTTTCAAGGTTGCTGAATTTTTGCATGCTGATTTTTATGTGATAAGATGATGATTCTAATTGCATTGTTAATGAGATTACAAAGTTTAGAATCATGATTAGCATGATCAGCAACCTATGTCATAACATAATCAATTAATTCTCAGATCTAAAAATTATAATTGCTGCATATGGTGATGATCATAGGATTCAAACCCTTTTGGTATTAAATGTAAAGACCTGCGATGTGATCTGCAATGTCATGTAATTTTTCAGATGCTTGCATGCATCTTATTTGATGTTTTGAGAGGCCTGCGTGCCTCCTAAAAGAAGATGTAATTTATTATTATTTTTATTTTACATCTGGTTGTATTTCTGTGATGTGATGTACGTCAACGATCAAGTTGAAGACAAGACATGAGATGAACAGGGGTCTAAGCGGTTGATGGCGATTGGATCAAGAGTTGGTCAAGGATCGAATCAAGGAGGCTTGGAACCAATTCAAGAGTTGAAGACCAGTTGATCGATTGACGTGCATGTGCTTGTAATAATAACCTAATTAGAAGCCATGATCATCACCTATTTAAAGTTTAGTTTTACTTAATGCTGCGATTATAACTGTCTGCAATGTGCCGTTTGCATGTGATGTGAATGAGAGTCGGGTAGATAGGTTTATATGTGATGTAGCAAACCCAATTAGACCTAAACTAAAACCTCCTCAATCAAATCGAGAGTGAACCGACATGAGCAAGTCATATTAGATTAATTGATCTAATTGGTGTCTAGAAAAGCATGAAAGGTGGTTACTTAATTAGGACCTTATTCTCTGAGTAAGGGGAGCCTCCCACCTGCTTACCTGGCCAATTGTTCGATTGCCTCTTATGAAGAGCTCAAGTTGCAAACACTAAGACCTGATTAACCAATATTAAGTCAATAGGTCTTCCACTGTAGTAGAGCTGCTAAGGTCTTTCTGATGTTGATTTGTCTCAGCTGGATACAGTGGTCAAGTTGCATCGGAGAGCTGGACCTCTCTATAGACATGAGATGTTGTAGGATAAAGGTGGGGTTGGGCACCAATAACTGTTAGGTGAGGGCCCAATAACGACTTTATTCCTACGGTTATACGGTGGGTCTGACTTAACTAAGAAATGGGACTAATAACTGTTAGGTGAGGTCTTCATGGCTTAGAGACCAAGAAGCACTGCAACATGCTTGAGAAGCATTGTACAAGAGTTGTACACTCATCTGTTTATGTGTCACCAATAACTGTTAGGTGAGGTGGCATGTAAATCGGTGGGACCGCAGTACCCACTAGAAACCCTAGTCGTGTAGGATTTCCGTTTTCTTACCAGAGGAGTGTAAGGGATTCGAGAAAATAGTGGGAGGTACATTTGTTCTAAAAGACCTTAGAACAGATTAAGGATCAAGTACAAAAATCTAACTAGAATCTTTACTCTCTGCAGATCATAATGTCAGCCTCAAACCCTTTGACCCGTATTCTTGAGACCAACCGATTGACTGGAACCAATTACAAGGACTGGCTAAGAAACCTCAAAATTGTTTTGAACTGTGAGAAACTGGGCTACATACTCAAAATAATATCCCTAGACTACCAGCACGTCCTACTGATGATCAGCGTGTGACGCATCAAAAGTGGACGGATGATGACATCAGAGTCAAGTGCTATATCATGGCATCCATGTTCAATGAACTACAATGCCAGCATGAAAATATGAAGACTGCTAGGGATATACTGGTACACCTGCAAGAGTTGTATGGTGAGCAGAGTCGCACAGCTCATTTTGAAGTATCCAAGAGGCTCTTCAAAACAAAGATGCACGAGGGGCAGTCCGTCCATGATCACGGTCTAACTATAATCAAGGACCTTGAGGAGCTTGAGAAGCTCAGTATAAACATGCACAAGGAATTGCAAGTAGATCTGATCCTTCAATCCCTTCCTGATTCATTTGGACAGTTTATAGTAAACTACCACATGAATAAGATTGAATGCACTAAGACTGAACTAATAAATATGTTGGTAACTGCTGAGGGAGCCTTGAAAGGTTCAAGGGGCAATGTCCTTGCTGCTGAGTTGACTTCTGGTTCCAAGAGAAAGTCTACTTGGAAGAAAAAGAAGCCTGCGAAGAAGCAGAAGAAAGACAAGAAGCCAAAGAAGGAAGTTCAAAAGAAAAAGGCCAATGACAAAGGAAAATATTTCCACTGTAATGTCGATGGCCACTGGAAGAGGAACTGTCCTTCATACCTCGAGAGCCTGAAGAACAAGAAAGGTGACACACCTTCAGAAGGTATAGACTTGCTCATAATTGAAACTAATCTAACAGTTTCTTCTACTTCTAGTTGGGTTATAGATTCTGGTACTAGTGCTCATCTGTGCACTACCATGCAAGATCTAAAGGAAAGTAGAAAGCTGGTGGAAGGTACGGTAACCCTTCGGGTTGGCAACGGAGCAAAAGTTGCTGCTGTGGCTGTGGGCACCTACCATCTGCGACTACCGTCTGGTTTTAGTTTATTACTTAGAGACTGCTATTATGTACTTGCTGCTAGCAGAAATTTGATTTCTGTTTCATGTCTAGCACAGGAAGGTCATATTTTTACATTTGACAAAGACTGCTATTCTATTTATTTCAGAAATAAAATAGTCGCACGTGGTTTTATGATTGACAATCTCTATCATTTGCATATGGATGTATCTGTAAATGTGTCTGAGCAAAAAGTGAATGCCAAAGGATCCAAGAGATCCAGGGATGAGATAAACCAAAAATATTTGTGGCATCTCAGGATTGGCCATATTGGAGAGGACAGAATGAACAAAATGGATAAAGATGGGCTTCTCGGCTCATTGACTTCCGAGTCATATCTAGTTTGCGAGTCCTGTCTTCAAGAAAAAATGGCTAGATTGCCCTTCGTAGGACATGGGGAGAGGACCACTGAAATACTTACCCTGATACACTCAGATGTGTGTGGCCCATTCGATGTGCAAGCCAGGGGACGTTATTCATACTTCATTACCTTTACCGATGATTATTCACGGTATGGGTATATGTATCTTATGAGACACAAATCTGAATCTTTCGAAAAGTTCAAAGAGTTCAGAAATGAAGTAGAAAAACAAACTGGAAAACCTCTTAAGGCTCTTCGATCAGATCGAGGAGGAGAATACCTTAGTGGAGAATTCCGGGACTATCTCAAAGACAATGGCATAGTCTCACAATAGACTCCTTCGGGTACACCTCAACTCAACGGGGTGTCAGAGAGGAGAAATCGGACTCTATTGGATATGGTCCGGTCCATGATGAGCTTCACTGATTTACCGATATTTCTTTGGGGAGATGCCTTACTTACCGCAGTATATCTACTTAATAGAGTTCCCTCTAAATCCGTTCCAACCACACCGTATGAGATATGGCATGGTAAGAAACCAAGTCTTGGTCATCTCAAGATTTGGGGATGTCCAGCCTACGTCAAAAGACTACAGGCGGACAAACTAGAGGCTAGGACCATAAGTGCTCGTTTTATAGGATATCCTAAAGAGTCATTAGGATACAATTTTTACGTCTCAGAGGATCACAATGTGTTTGTGAGCCGTCATGCCATCTTCTTGGAAAACCAGTTTATCCTTGATAGAGGCAGTGGGAGGAAAATTGAGCTTGAAGAGAAAGTCTCTGAAAAGCAACGAGTCATGGATCCTATAGAACCCATTAATACAGAGCCAGTACACGATGTCCCTCAACCACCTCGCAGATCTAGTAGGATCTCCCATCCTCCCGATAGATACTTAGGTGTACTAGAAGAGGATACCGCGAAAATGTTCCTAGTGGGAGATAGGGATCACATACAGGATCTCAAAACCTACAACAAGGCGATATCTGATATCGATTCCGAGAAATGGTTGGAAGCCATGAAATCAGAGTTAGACTCCATGCGTTCCAACCAAGTCTGGACCTTAGTAGATCCACCAGAAGGTATTGTACCTATTGGATGCAAATGGATCTACAAAAGGAAAATAAGTTCGGATGGAAAGGTAGAGACCTTTAAGGCAAGGCTGGTGGCGAAAGGGTATAGTCAACGCGAAAGCATTGACTATCAGGAGACCTTTTCACCTGTAGCCATGCTGAAATCCATCCGAACATTGCTTGCTATTGCAGCATTTCATGATTATGAAATCTGGCAGATGGATGTGAAAACTGCTTTCCTAAATGGATATCTTGAAGAAGATATCTATATGGAACAGCCTCTAGGTTTCACTTCCAGTGATGGAGATCACAAGGTCTGCAAGCTGCAAAGGTCCATTTATGGACTAAAGCAAGCATCTCGAAGTTGGAACACTCGTTTCGATGACGCAATCAAAATGTTTGATTTCATCAAAAATGAAAAGGAGGTTCGACCATCTGGAGTTTAGTAATTTGGAGGCTCGACTATCTGGAGTTTGTTGGACATCGGATGTTTGGCCTTCGGGGATCGGTCATCTGGAGTTTGGCCATTGGGGGCTCGGTCGTCGGATCTTGACTATTTGTTGGACATTGGAGGTTCGGCCATCGGGGCTCGGCCTTTTTCTTTTTCTCTCATTTAGATTCCTGCTAAAAATTTATTTTTTTTTGGATTTTAAATTTTTCCAAAGGCTCGTCGTACATGGACCCCATCAATATGCATCAAATAATTACTGAACTCAATGAATAAGTGAAAGAAACTTTTCTTCTGTTTTAAAACATTGGACTAGGATAGGAACCTAACTGAACGGACTTTTTGAGGGGCACAATTGAGTTACGAAAGCAATTTTTTATTGGGGTTTTTTTTGTATGGATACCCTTCTAAATATCGAATTTTGCATGAATATCCTTCCAAAATCGATATTTGCATGCATACCCTTGTAAAACTCTATTATTGTACAAATGCCCGTAATATAATGGTTCTTCTAACGGTGTTAAAAAAATCATATTTATATTAATTAAAAATAAAATAAAATTTTAAAATTACGCTATTATTCCTGTCTTCTTTTTCTACTATCGGGATCGCAATCTATTTGCATGTCTACCCATTAAGGGTATTTTAGTCATTTTAATTTGAAACCGTTAATTTTTTAACGTCGTTAGATAGCATAGACACATATGCAAAAATAAAAATAAAGAAAAAGTACAATGGCAAAATAAGTGCTTTACGAGGATATACATGTAAATATTAATTTGGAAGGGTATTCATGTAAAATCAAATATTTAGGTGGGTATTTATGTAATTTTTTTTTTTTTTTCAGTGGGGACCGAAGGAACAATGCGCTGAACAAAGACCGAAACAAAAATGAGGAAAGAGAATGATCGGCCACTTCACGAGAACCGGGTGGATCAACCCTTTGCTACCCTTAACCGATTCCACATCCTCGTCCATGTCTCGGTCACCCTCGCCGTGCTCTACTACAGAGTTTCACGGTTGCCACTTCTCCTCCAACTCTCCTTCACCACACTGGCATGGATTCTCCTCATCGGCTCCGAGCTCTTGCTATTTTTCCTGTGGATCCTCGCTCAGGCTTACCGATGGCGACCCATCTCCCGGACCGTGTTTCCTGAGAGACTGCCGGAAGATGGAAGCCTCCCGCCCATCGATGTTTTCATCGTCACGGCTGACCCTGACAAAGAGCCGACCGTCGAGGTGATGAACACACTCATTTCCATCATGTCCCTTGATTATCCTACCAGCAAGCTCCACGTCTACCTCTCCGATGACGGAGGATCACCGATCACTCTGTCTGCTACTAGGCTGGCCTACGATTTTGCCAGATCATGGGTTCCTTTCTGTAGGAGGTACAAGATCGAGACACGGTATCCAGCAGCCTACTTCTCTGGATCTAATGTTGAAAGTGTAGGAAGCCCGGAGTTTCAGGAGGAACGGCAGAGAATCAAGGTATGGTAACTCTCTTGCTCTCCTACAGATTTCTAATTTGCATTATGTCTACGGAAACAACCTTGATAAACGATCACAAGCTGTTGCTTACTCTCAAGTAATTCCTGTATGTTGGCCGGTGGCAGCATAAGAGGTGGGGTGAATTGGGGCTTTTAAAACTTTTAATTAATTCTAAACTTTTGAGTTAATTAAACAAAGTTATATGGATGCGCAACGAAACTTAAACTTAGCAATTGATTAATTCTAATCTAATCAAGATTAAAACTATTAAGCAACAGATAAATGAGCTCAATAAAAGATTAGTCTAAGTTTCCTCAAGCATGCAATTCAATATAATGAATCTTGGTGCAGTTTTATCAAGTGAAACTTCGTTAAATAATTTGAATATACTTGTAACTAAACGATGTGCGAATAAGAGTTAAGTAAGCAATTCAATCAGACATTTGTCTAAGTAAATAAGTGAGGAAATCAAATAATAAAAAGAAGCAACACAAACACAACAATAAGTCAAAAACTTTCAACTTATTAGAACATACAACAGAGAATTCAACTTATGGAGTTAAGCATAGCGGAGAGATAATCTAAACAGAGGAACTAACTTAATACAATCAAGAGTACAGTTCTAATCAAAGTTAGCTAGATAAAGATTAAGCAAGTTAGAACTAGCTAAACAATTTTAACTAGAATTGCAACTGAATGAATAGGCAAGTAAGCTAAATAAGCATTACAAACACACGGAAGTATAGTGGTTCGGTGCCAACTGCACCTACATCCACTCCCCAAGCTCTCTTGGAAATTTCACTATAATCCCCCTGATTATAGTGTGGTTGTTTTCCGAGTTCACAACCCAACTCGTTGTTTTTCCAGAATCACAATGAATCCAAGTTGGTTTTCACAGGCTCACCAACCAAAATCCTTACAAAATTCAATTAAGGTTTGGACCAAACCTTCCCAAAAGTTCCAGCAGCTGAAACTTGTTACAAAATAAGTATTGAAAGAATTAAAGTACAAATACTATTGCTCAATAAATAAAAATATGTTGATTATGTTACAAGAGAGCACAAGAAAGTTGTGGGTGGTTTGAATGATGTCGTGGGTGCTTCACCAACTTTCAGAGCTGTGGAATGTTGAATGCTTGCAATAAAAATTTTAAGGATTTCACTTGGTTGCTTACTCCTATGCTCTGGTTTTGGGGGCTCTTTAATGATTTGAATGTTGGGTAGTTGAGCTCATTTCAATCTGAGGTAGTTTTCTTGTATTTATAGCCTTTGATGTGGTAGGAACTTGATTCTAGCCGTTAGAGACAAAAACTAGCCGTTAGAAAGTGGTTTTCCTTGAACTTTTTCATAAAAAACTAGTCGTTGTCACTTCCAGCAGAGTTGGAGTCGTATCGGCCAGTCTAGAAGTCATCTCGCATATGGATTTACCAAAAAATAGGCTTCTATCTTTCTATGAGGCATCTCATGCCTGTAGGAGACGTCTTGTGCTTCTGCAGGAGCCATCTCGCGCTTCTGCAGGAGCTGTCTCGCGCTCTGCAGGAGCTATATCCTGGTCATCTCCTAGACTGTTTCTTTGGATTTTTCTTTGAATTGCTCCTCCAACTTGAATCCTTTGAACTTGAAACTTGGACCAATGAAGTGTAGCTTTCTTCTAACTTTTCTTGAGAACTTTTGAGGCTTTCTTGTATCCTTCCAACTTGCTATGTTCTTTACAAAACAAATTATCTTTCTTTTTGCAACACAAACATTAGAAATTGCACCACAAAATTTTGGGATCATCAAAATCAATTCTAGGATAGACCACAAAACTTTAAGTATATGCAAGTGAAAAAATAGAATGTGTCTAAGGACAAATACATAGCTAAGTTTCATGATGTAATTACATGTAACTTCAAGAACATCATGATAATGCTTTAGAGTTAATCAGCATAACATAATCAACATATTTCAATCTAAGCTGATTTATATTCAATTCAAAATATAAAGCATTATGAAAATATACTCAGATATTTCATCCTCTTTTTGATAGCAGCAAAAAGGTTGTAAAATAATGAAACATAAGCACAAAGCAACAACAAAAAGGTTGCAAAATATTTCTCCTCCTTTTTCATTCAATGTATGTCAAATTATTGCAAGAATATGAATCATGTAACTCAAGGCAATAAAGTCAGAACAAGATAATGAGTAGAGATTAGAGCCAATTAAGATAATTTCAGAGATATCAAAGCGAATTATGATGAGATCACATCAAATTTGATGATTTTAACATTCTTTTAAAGTTTTTTTACCTCTCTTTCAAAAGAGTAAACCTGAAATAATTTCAAAGGTAACAAATATCATCAAAATCAAGGATGAAAAGTTTGACTTTGCGACATTTGAGATATGAGCCAGAAGAGATCTCTAAATATAGATTTCAAAGATAGTTTTCAAATCAAATATAGATGGAATCTTTTTCAAGTTATTTTAAGGAATATCAAGAATGATATTCAAAGAAAGCATGAATGAAAATCCAACCTCTTTTCTTTTTTTTGAAAGATCTTTAATAACATATTAAAGCTTTTTCATTTTTTTTTCTGATATATTAAGTATATAGCAACATGAGAGCAATCTAATTAATTTTCAGAGTATAGTATAATAGCAGATAAAGATCAAAACTCATATACTCGAAAAACATAAGATCATGTTGAATCATTAATTCTTAATGACTTCAAAGTTCTTCTATGATATAAAAGCATTAAGGCTCAAAGTTCTTCTATGATATAAAAGCATTAAGGCGCAGATACCAAAACATTAATTCATGCAAATTGTGATACATCTTAGAGTATACATAAAATCCAAAACTTTGAAAGTTCTTTTAGAGCTCTTTTAAAAATTTTCTTTTACTCCTTTAAAGAGGAACATCTATTGATATATATAAAAATGAATTGGCACAGGATTGAAACTTTAAAGCTCAAGCCAATAAGAACTCATTAGTATATTCCAAAGTAAATTTCTGATACTAAGACAAATGAAATCCTTTTCAATTAGTTTTCAAAATAAATGATTTACCAATTAAGTACCCATGAAAATCCAACTTCCAAAAGATATTCAATGAAGCACAAAGTCTGATACCAAAATATGCTTAAATTGGTATCAATTTTAAACCAATTAGACATTAAAAGTATACTAAAAGTTCTTTGCCAAATTTACATAGAGTACCCTTTAATGATTTAGCTTTAAGAACATTCATTTCTCTTTCATTTATGTAAGGCTCTTGATATCAATTCATGTTTTGTAAGTAAAACAGTTAAATTCAGAAATTGACAAGAATGATCATGAATCAAAGATAAAACATTCAAGGTATGCATCAAATGAAAGCGACTTTTGAATAAGATGCAGAATGCAAAGAGATTGAATATCTAAAGCTCCCCCTCAATAGATGCATTCTTCTTTAAATATTCTTTTCTTTTATTAAATTTTAGATTTTGATGCTAAGTGTGAATAAAACTAAAATTCTATAATATCAAGAATGTAAAGTGATCTAAAGTTTTTCAAAATTTATACCGATCACTCTTTTTAATCTTTTAAGTGCAAGTTATGCTTCCTCTTAATTTTTGAAAATATGCACTAAAATATTAATCAGAAAATAATTCTTTTGAAGCTCAAATTTTTTTCAAAAGCAATTACATTTTTTCTTTAAGAATTATTTGAGTGATTTGAAATATTTCTAGCTTTAGGATCATTCACCCTCATTTAAAAATAACTTTTTCTTTTAATGATAGAAGCACATAATTATACAGAAGAAAAATATATAAAAGATCATTCAAGTGTATATTTATAAAATTCAATTTCTTAGTCATAGTTTCACAGCAATGTATGCAAGAAACACAATAATTTTTTCTAATATCAAAATAAAATTATATATTTAAAAATATTTGTTCGCAATCAAGATCATTGAAAAACACATCCTTAGCATTTAACTATGCCATCTTTTTATCTAATTTTTCCCATTTTCCTTCAAGATTGGGAAGAGACACACCATCAATAATCTGTAGGTATGTGAGGTCGATTAACTATAACACTCAACATATCATAGTCTAGTGCTTTAATTAAAATATGCATGCGTACTTTCCAATAAGTATAATTCAAACCATTGAAAAGTGGAGGTCTATTCGTGGATTGTCCCTTGGCTAAAGAGGTCCCATTAAGGGCTGCCATAGATTTTTAACTCGTTGACAGTTAGGTCAATGACAGACTTGAATACCAGGCTTTATACCACTTGTTGCCTAGCTATGTAGCCCAAGAGGAGGGGGTGAATTGAGTTTTTCAAAAACTTTAAGTAATTGCAGCGGAATTAAATACTTGATGGAAGAAGATAAATTTTTGCAGTAAACTAATAAACAGATATGCTAAAGATAAATGCAAATAAAATAATCAACACAAACACAAGATATTTATAGTGGTTTGGTGCCATTCTTCCTACGCCTATGTCCACTCCCCCAAAACTTTCTTCTGAAGAGTTTCACTATAATTTATAATCCAAAGTACAACCCAATTATCTTTCGGGTTTACAACTAAACCCAATTGATTTTCTCAGGTTAATTAACCAAAATCTTCAACTGATTGTTTTTCGGATTCACAATCAACTCAATTAATTTTTCAGGCTATCAACCAAAATCTTCTTCGAACCCAGCCACAACACAATCCAATTCAAAGTTGGATGGACCTTTTTCTAAGTTTCAATTTTTGAAACTAGTTACAACAAAATATGAAAGAATTAAAGCACAGTAAAGTACAGCTCCTAAACAATGAATGCGAACGTGTTGCTCTTGATGGCGCTTGACCAACTCTTTGGCGTATAAGATTTGATCGTTCAACTCAAAATGCTCTTGAATAATTTTCTCGTTGAGGTTCTCTTCTTTTTCTTTTCTTTTCTTGCTCTTAGTGGATTTTCCTTCATAGTGCTTGAGCTCTTATTTTTCTTTGGTGTTCTCATACATTTATACTCTTTAGAGATGGTTGGAAAATTTTTCTAGCTGTTAGACAATTAATAGAGCCATTGTGAGACAAAAACAACCATTTTGATTCACAGAAAAATTGGCATTATTGTTGTCAGGCGTAGAGAGCAACACGCCATTTTTTAGGACCAACTTGGGATTTTTAAAAGTCAACTCGTGATCTTCAGGAGTCATCTCGAGCTTACTTTTGTTTTTTCTGCATTTTGTCTTTCTTCTGTGGCACTTGTACAGTCGGCTTTCTTAGTTTAAGAGTTGACTCGTTAGATGACTAAGGTCGACTCATTGCTTTTGGGGGTCGACTCTTCAACGACTAAGTTTTGCTACTTTATATCTTTCCACTCTGGCTGTTCTAGGGTCGGCTTGACTATTTTTGAGGCCGACGCTAATTTGACTGGAGTCGGCTCGTGAATTTTATGGGTCAACTCGCCAACGCGATGATTTTCTCAAGTCTCTATCTTTTCTCTGTGCCCATTTTGGGGTCGACTCGCTTTTGTCTAGGGTCGACTCTTGCTAAATTAGAATCGGCTTGAGTACTTCATGAGTCGACTCATCAATATGATTAATTTTTATGGCTTTCTATCTATCCTTGAGACTGTTTTGAGGTACACTCGCAATCTACTGGAGTCAGCTCATGAAGGCTTATCAGTTAGCGATCGTGTGCCTGGGTCGACTCGTTGCAAACTTTTGTATGTGAGCTTTCAAGAAATATTTTTATAGCCTTTTGGAATTCAGTTTCTTGATGTGGAGCTTGAAATAGATGATCTTTACTTGAGAGTGGTTGAAGGCCTTCTTCTTGCTTTTTGAAATTGATCAATTAAACTCGAAGTAGTAAATTAGTCAACTTTTGAATCAATTGTTTTGCATTATCAAAATCAATTTTTTAGGGTTAACAACAATTATTTTTAGAATACCCCAAGAAATAGGTTATTTGTGGAATTAGGTGGTATGGTCATGGACAAATTGATCATACTTTTAATGAAGGTACTGCAACCAAATATAAATATTTTCTTCATGACCGAGTATAACTTTTTCATCAAAGTTTTGAATTTACTCCCTATCAAATTAGAAACATCATTGTTCCTTAGGAAGGAATTTCACCAAATAGAGACATGGATGGAAAAGTTTGGGTAGGCAAAAGCAACTTTTGAACATCGATGTATCCATATTTTATAAAATTAGTCTTTAGATAATCCAACTAGTTCTCCAACTTTTTTGTATCAGCAACTCCGTTATGCACAAGTATCTTGATTCAATCTTTTGACTTTTAGAGGTTGAACGGGGATATTTTGAGCACAGATATGTTGATTCTCCACTTCATTGGATGATTGATGGTCATCACCAAATATTGGAGATAGCTTCACAATGGAGTTTTGGTTTAGACCTAAAGGCTTAGTGGAGAGAAGAGCTCTATTCATTGTGTGATCTTCTCCTCATATAGAAGATCGAGATGAGTCTTCTCATCATCATCTCTTGTGGTAGAAGCCATTGTCCTTGTCTATCCTCCAATGTGCATCGAGCATCAAAAGCCTTTTTTCCATCCATTTATATAGACCATCCGCTAGGGCTCCACAAAGTTATAACCATAGACTTTGATACTACTTGGATCTAACTGGAGAGTGAAGAAAGCAATTCTTCCAATCCATTTAACTCAGAACTCTCCCTAAATGATAATAGTAAAATAATACAAATTTTGAAAGTAGAGTTTTAGATCTCTTTTGTTTTCACTCATTTTTAATAGCATTATAATAGTAACTTTATCTATAATAATGATGTCCGAGTCCCCAAATCCAGGTTTGGTTCATCTTCTAATTAAAGAAGGTTATATTTCTTCTAAAATAGTAAGTGACCGGTGGAAATAATCATTGAAAAGCTAAAATCCTTTTGGATCTAGATCTCAACTTCTACATAAAATTTATGGTGTGTCATGTTACCTAATTCCTCACAGATTGAAGATATGATAGTTAAAAGTTTTTCAGTCATTAAATGTAATTCGATTGAGTATTTTGGAAATCTCAATGGTCTCGAAATGGGGTCATCTTGAACTCGGCAAGCTTGTCAACTACTCACCACATCATAGATCTCAAGAAGTATCCATTTCCTGCATCCGTGCGCCCCCCCCCCCCCCCCCCCCCCCCCCCCCCCCCCCAAAAAAAAAGGAAAAAGCTAGAAACAAACAAGTTATATGAAAGTTTGTAGTTCATACATTTTACTACATGAACTAGCCCTAGATGTAGTAGATCTTGCTCTAAACTCTATTTAGACCTACCAAAAATGGTCAAATCAATTCATGACAAGTCCAATTATCCTCCTAGATCAAATAATTACCTTATAAACTCTAGGAGATATGCATGAACTATGATTAAAATGATGCTTTGAAATTCTAAAATATTTAGGAACACTTAATTAAAGCTTAATGACAACTAATTATAGATAAATAATGATTACAATTTGACTAGACTTCAACCTACTGACTTATAATATCGAACAATCATATGGGAGGTCTAAGATAGACTAATATGATATGTTTGTTACATTGCTCCTATCTTAGGCATCTCTATCTTATAAACTCATCCTTGATTAATTTCTTTTATTATCATTTCTCTAGAATTCCATGTCTTCGATCCCATAACTTTGTACGACGTCCACTAAATAATTTGCATTTTATTGAATGTAGATGATGCAATCCAAGAACAAATGACCTTGGTGTTTTATAGAGAAATAAGGATATTTAAATATATCGCGAAAAGATTCTTTTAGTTCCAAACAAAAGGATTTCTTGAAACATTTTTTGTTAAAATTAAAACATTAAATCAAATTTTGAGTTCAATTATGCCCTAAGGATCTAAAATGTTAAGTTCTGGTCCTTTCAAATCAAATGCTAATGGTATAGAGTTGACTGGATTAATGATATATAGGCATAATTAGGTCGTGCAATAATTGTGTGGGTTTTAGGAGCTGGAGGATAGGATGTGAGAGTGTTAAAATGATACTAACAATACTTATCGTCACAACATTAATAGAAATTTGAGATGAAGTTCCAAATTCATCAATCTTGCTAATTGTCTCTTTTCCTTTTTGTGGATATTGACTTTGTATCGAACAAATGACAATCTAATAATGGTCAATCATTTGAAGAAATCTTAGTTGTGTAATGGAATGAAGCAGCATGGATTGAAGTTTCTCAAGAATATGTTGAAAATTTCTTGTTTGTTCTTTAAGCTTATATGCTCATTTTTTTGAATCCTCCATCTATATCCTTCCTTTTGGTTCTGGACAAGACATCTTCATATAAGTGAAGTAACCTCTTATGATCTTTAAGAAGTTCATCATTTACATCTTTTTATACCATAATGTTGGAAAGGAGATGCATTTTCAAAAAGAGAAATAGGATAAAAGGATGATAGATTGAAATGATTCCCTGATAATAGCTAATGTCAAAATTGTGGGCATTTACAAAAAAATGAGGAAGAGAGATTTGGATGGAGGGGAAGATAGTAGAAGAAGGGAAATTTCAAGTAGAATCAACTGTTATAATCTTAGGAATAAACTCTCCAATTTTTAGTTCTTTATTCATTTTGTTTATTTGACTTAATGTGGAGACTATATAACTCTTCATATCCCTTGCATTAATACATAACTACTTTTTGAAGGATACAAATGATAATTGTCTTTATAAATTTTAAGATATTTATGGATAAAGTATAACTAATAATAATCAATGATATATGTTGATTAATGCAGCTTTTGTATGAGTCCTTTAAGAAAAATGTGGAGAAGGAAAAGGACAAGACTAAAAGTACTCAAGTTATGACCAAAAGAGTTCAAGATCAACCTTCTTGTATTGAGGTAAATTCGACTACTACAATAGCATCATGAACAATGGTCGGCTTACAAATATATTAACTCTCCGTGTTCTTTTGACCAATAACTACAAGTAAAGTTTCATAAGATTATAGTCTTCTTCTGACAAGCTGCCAATTTCTTGTACTTGATAGAGAGCATAGGTATTTGCTTGTTACCTTTTAAATTTGCCTTGAACCATCAAGCTAATCATAGCTAAGTTATAGATTACTTCTTAAGCTACATTTTAGAAAACTCCCTTTATAGCTTTAATTTTTCCTACAAATTCTCTAAAAAAATTTCAAAGAGTCTCATTAAAATCTATCAAACCATTAAACAAGTCCAATAGGAATTTAACTATAATACTTGTTATCTAGGAGGGTCTTCTAGACCTTTATGGACCACTTAAGCCACTTTAGGTACAGCTAGATAAGGTATGGAAATAAAATATGTACCATCCAAATCTCAATGGCAACATGTAACCTACTAAAATTTCTTTTCTAGATAATGATATTCATTTTTAATGCTTCAAGTTTCAAAACAATTAGATTTGATGAAAAATATAGTAAATCAACCTAGTAAAGACTAATTAGAGTCATCTAAAAAGACCTACCAATAACTTGGAAAATATATATCTGTGTACTTGTGTGCATCAAAATATATTTGTCTATTGAAGTGCTAAGTGTTATTAAGCATCATTTTAGAAGACATTCTTTGGAGAACAAAATCAAATGTGTTCTTGAAATGTTTTTTCATTGAAACTTTTACAATTTGTGAAAAAAATGACCTAAATCTACAAAAATAAAAAATGAAGCAGGTCTTATTAGATGATAGACTAATCGTCCCTTTCATAATTTATTCATATATGAAGCAAGAGATATGTTAGCAATTTTCTTAAGGCATGCAGTAAGGTGGCCTTAATTGGCTATAGAACTATAACTAAGATGAGCTCTATTAGTTTTGCTAATTTTAATGAACAACAAATCAATTTTCATTTATTGTCTTTTTGTTTTGCTTTTTTTTTTTGGAGGAAATGAGCTGGAGCCAGATTCAATTTATCAAATTATTGATTCGGAGTCAGTAGATTACTCTCACTTTCCTTTTCAAGAAAACAAAAAACAATAACTGAATTTTTAATTTGACTTCATCTAGTTAATTATAATTATTTACACATACAATTTTATTGGTCTGAAAAGTTTGGGCCCCTTGTCATATTATCTGTACAAAAAGTGTGATAGATTAGGTTTTAAGTGCCAAAGGTTGATTAATGTTATTGGTTTATTTTTAATTAGAATCATACTATGACAGATTCTGTAATATGACTAGGCTAATATTTTGATCCATTAATCCTTTTCCCTTTTTGCTCAAATTTAAGTTTTGGTAGTTTACTCCAAGTTCCCCATCCATGTAATAGGGAAATCAACCACTTTCCTGTTAAACAATTTGATTCGTGGAATCTAAGAACATTTTGGCTTGCACTTAGATAATCAAAGGCGACCAAGAAATGAGTACCTCCTTTGAGAAACAAGCAGAGATACCACTACTAGTCTATGTCTCCCGTGAGAAAAGAAAGAACCATCCTCACCACTTCAAGGCTGGTGCATTGAATGTCCTTGTGAGCTTTCTTTCTCACCTCTTTATATTCTCTCTCTTATAGTCTCTGAGAACAATAATGGTCAACGTTATCTTCGTTGCAGCTTCGCATCTCAGGCATAATAAGCAATTCTCCTTATATATTAGTATTAGACTGTGACATGTACACCAACAACCCAGCATCTGTACGACAGGCAATGTGCTTCCACCTTGATCCCCATTTATCCCCTTCGTTAGCTTTTGTTCAATTCCCTCAAAATTTCCACAATATTAGCAAGAATGACATATATTGTGCTGAATTGAGGTCGGTTTTCGAGGTACATATCCAACCAAGAAGAATGGCATGTGTTTTTCTTAAAAGGTTTTGATAACAAGAAGGAAAGTGAGTTTCTTTGCAGATTCAATGGAAGGGCTGTGATGGGCTCAAGGGGCCAATACTCTCTGGCACAGGCTTCTACATCAAAAGAAATGCATTGTATGGAGCCAGACCAGGCCAAAAGTCAACAAGAGAAGGTGATATTAGACATTTTGATGCAAAGAAGCCTGGATGACCATTAACCATTGCATGCTTCCATTACTCTGCACTAAAGATCAGATGTTATTTTACAGGGTTCAACTCGACCGAGATAGCAGAACTCAAACAAAGTTTTGGTTCCTCCAATGAGTTTATCGCATCGTTTCTTCATAACAGAAGAAATGATCTTGACAACAGAGCAACAACATACGCATGCTCACAAGAAGCCACACTTCTGGCTTCTTGTACATATGAGATTGATACTCAATGGGGTGAACAGGCAAGTCTCTGGCAAATGATACGTAAAGATGCTATTAATGACTTCATATCTATCTCATTGCATATCTCTGTCCCCAGATGGGATTCTTGTATGGTTCAGTAGTTGAGGACTACTTCACAGGCTTTCATTTGCACTGCCGAGGTTGGAACTCAGCCTACTATATCCCTCCAAGCCCTGCATTTCTTGGCAGCGTTCCCACTAGCTTCAGTGACACTCTGATCCAGAGAAAGAGATGGATGTATGGATTGCTCGAAGTGGGATTCTCAAGATTTTGCCCTCTCACTTTTGGTATTTCAAGTGCAACTTGTATGCTTCAGAACATGTGCTATGCCTGGCAGGCATTCCAGCCCTTAGACTCATTTTCTCTGTTGTGCTATGGCATCATCCCCCAGTTGTGCTTCTTGAATGGCATCTCCTTGTTTCCTGAGGTAAAGGAAAAAAAATATCTCCACTTTCCAAGCTGTATTTGGCATTTCTCTTTAACTACTTGACCTGCTGCTCTAGGTTTCCAGCCCATGGTTTGCTGCCTTCGTGGCGGTGCATCTATCTTCCTTGTCTCAACATCTAAGGGAGGTCCTTTACTCCAAAGGATCTCTAAGGACATGGTGGAATGAGCTGAGATTTTGGATGATAATTTCTGTAACAGCCCATCTCTTTGCATGTTTAAATATAATCATGAAGTTGGTTGGCATGAAGGGAGTAATCAACTTCGATCTTACAAACAAAGCAGTGAGGGAGACGCAAATCCAAATGTATGAGAATGGGATTTTTGATTTTGAAGGAACGTCACTGTTACTCATCCCACTGACAACCCTCAGCATCCTAAATGTGGCTACATTGATTGGAGGGGGATGTCGTGTGATCGTGCAGAAAAGCCTCCATGATTTGTTTGGACAGCTTTACATCTCGTGTTTTATACTGCTCATCAGCTATCCAGTGCTTGAAGGGATCATAATAAGAAGAGACAAGGGTAGAGTTCCAACTTCCATCACCTTGTGGTCTATTATGTTGACTGTGATCCTTCTGCTTTTGTTTGGGTAACGGTCTCTGACATTCTCATGTCTTTTCTACTTGTTTGCATTCACTATATAAGTGCCTACAGGATACTCTTCATAGTCTTTTATACTCTGATGTATTTTTGTAGTTGTTTGTATGCACTAAATAGGTAAAAGATAATCTCTGGTTGGGGTGCTGGGTTGATATGCGCCCACCTAAATAGACTACTCATCTATGAATCCAACAAGATTTCCAGCCCAATTTTGCTGAATATTATCCAACAGCTCTGGAGGGAGATGTCCTACTTGCATCTGACAACCGGTCAGTCCTCCCCAGCCCCACCCTAATATAATTAGTTTGGATGAAATCTTTAGGGTGATCACTTCATGACTTGAAACCTGATCCCCATTTGTAAGCGATGAGGTATATACAATAATCTTTTGAAGTTCATTGTGGATACCATATGTGCAATTAACTATGAGCTACGTGGTAAAAGATAAGGGTTTAGACCCGCTAGCAATGATTGACAAGAACTTTTTTTCTTTTTGGTAAGGTGGAAAGCGATCAATCCTCTACAACAGAGTTACAAGTGACCAGATGAAACCAACTCAACATATACCGCAGATCCTGCAAATATTTTTTTATTTGCATTGCTACTAAAATGGTCTTGATGCAGGTCTAAATGGGTAATTTGCAGACCATAGATGCTGAAATTAAGATCCATATTACTACTTTCTTTTCCTAACTCTCTGAAAGTTCTAATCTAAACATAAAATTTAAAGAGTTTCCTCTTGACTTATGGTCCAAGAAGTCAATGAAACAAAGAGCCATCTTTTGTACCCTCTCATCAATAGATAGACCCAATATTTACCCCACAATTAGTATCATTAGTATCCTGCTCAGCAGACATAATATGAGAATAGGCCCAAAAAAGGCTGAAGTCGGCAGGCCCAAACAACTTTAGCCTAGGGCCCAAAAAAAAATTATATAACAGAGGATCACGATCACGATCCTCTGCTTGTGCATTATGGGGATGAAGACACCGTGGTAGCTCTGTGCCAACCCTACGGCCTCTTGAATGGCCGCCGATTCTGCTCAACCGCCGTGACAATCGTGGCGGTGAACGAGCTACAGCCATTCGAAAACTGCTTATAAATTCTCTTTCTCTGCCACCGAGTCACCATCATTTTCATCCCCTTCTACCTTCTTCTCCGGCGACCAGGGTGCCGCCTCGGCCAAGCGCTGCCGCTAGAGTCTCCTCCTTTTCCTCTAAGACCACCGACGAACCTATTTCTCCCTCTTCTTGTTTCGAGTGCCGCAATAGCCAGCTCGCCGACCGAGTTGTCCTCAACCAAAATTCTTCTTCTTCTCTGGTGGCCAGTCTGCCACCCGGCTGAGCACCACCACCCAAAGCCTCCTCTTCTATCTGATCTCCTACTTGCTCTGTTTTACGACTCCTTTCTTCGTCGGAAGTTGCTCCGCTGCCGCCGCAAGAACCACCGCCACTGCAGGTGCCTCGGTGAACTCTCTTCCCTCTGTTTCTCCACTCTAGACCATTGTTGGGATGTTCCATCTACTTGGGCCGAGTTCATCCATTTGGGCCATGTTGGGCCGTTTCAACTACTTGAGTCAAGTTTATCCATTTGGGTCATGTTGGTCATTCCATCTTCTTGCGATGAGTTCATCCATTTGGTCCGTGTTGGGCCGTTTCATCTACTTGGGCCGAGTCGATCCATTTGGGCTATGTTAGGCTGTTTCATCTACTTAGGTCATGTTCATCCATTTTAAGCCCAATTGGGCCGTGGCTATTGTCGGCCAAATTTAGGCCTAGTTTAGTTATTTTGGGCCATATTGGGCCATGACCATTGTGGGCCGAGTTTGGACTTTGCTCAGTCTCTTGGGCTGTGCTCATTATGGGCCAAATTTGGGCCTAGTTTAGTTATTTTGGGCCCTATTGGATCGTGTCCATTGGAGGCCAAGTTTGGGCCCTGTTCACCCTGTTGGGCTATGTCCATTGTGGGCCATGTTCGGGCCCTGTTCACCCTATTGGGCCATGTACATTGTAGGTTGTATTTCTTTTGGGCCTTGTCGGACCCTATTCATCCCTTTTGGGACGTACCAATTTTGGGCCCTGTTCATCCATTTTCGGCCGTGCCCGTTCATTTTGGGCCAAGAGATTAGAAGAGAGAGAGAGAGTAGGGAAACCCTCTTTGTCACTCTCTATTTAACTTGTGAACTAGATACATTGATTGATCCAAGTTGACCCAGGCCAAATCTCTCTTTTCCTACTTTGGTCAAACTGGACTGAATAGGCCAAACCTCTAATTGGACCTAACCAAGGGGATTAGGCTCGAAACTAAGTGGATCAGGCCCAAAAACTCAACTAGCCTTATATCGTGTACCTCTCTCTCTAAACAAGCCCATATTTTGACTAGATCTAAACCTTTCTCCTAATAGTTGATCCGAACCACTTGGATTGAGCCCAAGACCAAGATCAGACTAAATCCAGACTCGAGCTAAGATTCTCTTTTCTCTCCTTTTTCTTCTCTCTAGATATGCTCGGGGTTCCTAGAAGAAGAAGAACAAGAAGGACAAGGAGAAGAAGAAGAAGAATGAGAAGATGGAGCAAAAGAAGGAGAAGAGAAGGTGGAGGAGGTAGAAGTAGAAGAAGAAGAAGAAAAAGGAGGAGGAGGAGGAGAGGAGGAAGCAAAAGGAGAAGAAGAAGAAGAAGATGGAGGAGGAGAAGAAGAAGGTGAAGGAGGAGGAGGAGAGAAAAAGAAGGAGAAGGAGAAGCACAAGAAAGGGAAGAAGTAGTAGAAAAAGTAGAATAAGAAGGAGAAGGAGAAGAAGGAGAAGTAGAGGAGGAAGAAGAACAGAAGGAGAAGTAGAAGAAGAAGATGATGAAGAAGAAGGGGAAGGAGAGGAAGAAGAAGGAGAATTTGAAGCAGAAGGAGATGGATAAGAAGAGAACAAGATAGGAGAGGCAGAATTAGGAGAAGAAGAATAAGAAGAAGGTGAAGAAGTAGAAGAAGCAGGAAGAAGCAGGAGGAGAAGTAGAAGAAGTAACAGAGGAAGAAGAATGAGAAGTAGAAGAAAAAGACTAGTAAGAATGAGAACAAGAAGAAGAACAAGGAGAAAAAGAAAAAGGAAAAGAAGTAGAGAAAGAAGAAGAAGGAGAAGACGAATGAGATGGAGAAGCAGGAGTAGAAGTAGAAGAAGAAGATGAAGAAGAAGGAGGAGGAGGAGGAGGAGGAGAGGAAGGAGGAGGAGGGGAAGAAGGAGTGGAAGCAGCAAGAGAAAAAGGAGGGGAAGAGGGAGAAGAAGAGGGAGAAAAAGAAGTTGAAGAAGGAGAGGAAGTAGAGGAAGAAAATGAAGGAGAAGACGGTGAAGAAGAAGAAGTAGAAGATGGAGGGGAAGAAGAAGGAGGAGAAGGAGGAGGTGAAGGAAGAAGGAGAGAAAGAAGGAGAAGTTGAAGAGGAAGAAGAAGGCAAAGTAGAAAAGAAAGTAAAAGAAAGGGAAATAGTAGTAGTTGTAGTAGTAGTAGAAGAAGAGGAAGCATAAGAGGAGAAGAGGAAGAGGAAGATGGAGAAGCGGAAGTAGGGGAGAAGAAGATGGAGATGTAGAATTAGGAGAGGAAGAAGAAGAAGAATGAGAAAAAAGAGAAGATGAAGATGCAGTAGAAGGAAAAGGAGAAGAAGGTAAAAGAAGAAGAAGAAGAAGGAGAAGCAGAGGAAGAAGAAGAAGGACAAGAAGAAGTAGAAGAAGAAGAACAAGGGGAAGGAGAGAAGAAGGAGAAGAAAGAAAAAAGGAAATGGAGAAGACGGGGAAGAAGATGAAGAAGAAGGAGGAGAAGTTGAAGGAGGAGGAGGAGGAGGAGAAAACAAAGATGAAGGGAAGCAAATGGAGAAGAAGAAGGAGAAGAAGAAAAAGAAGGAGAAGAAAGAGGAGGAGGGGGAGGAGAAGAAGGAGAAGAAGGTGAAAGTAGAAGAAGAAGAAAAAGGATCAGAAGGAGAAGGAGAAGAAGGTGAAAGTAGAAGAAGAAGAAAAAGGATCAGAAGGAGAAGGAGAGAAGAAGAAAGAGAAGAAGTAGTAGTAGAAGTAGTAGAAGAAGAAGAATAAGGAGAAGAAAGAGAGGAAGAAGTAGGAGAAATAGAAGGAGGGGAAGACGAAGAAGAAGTGGAAGAAGATGGAGAAGAAGAAAAAGAAGTAGCAGTAGAAGAAGATGATGAAGAAGAAGGCGAGAAGAAGAAGATGAATAAGGAGGAGAAGCAAAATTAGGAGAAGAACAAGAAGGAGAAGCAGAATTAGGGGAAGAAGAAGAAGTAGGAGAAGAGGAATTGCGGGAAGAAGAAGACGGAGAAGTTGAAATAGGAGAACAAGAACAAGAAGGACAAGGAGGAGAAGAAGAAGAATGAGAATATGGAGAAAAAGAAGAAGAAGGAGAAGAGGAGGTGGAGGAGGTAGAAGTAGAAGAAGAAGGAGGAGGAGGAGAGGAAGAAGCAAAAGGAGAAGGAGGAGGAGAAGAAGAAGTTGGAGAAGAACGAGAAGGAGAAGAAGAAGGAGAAGGAGAAGCACAACAAGGGGAAGAAGGAGAAGTAGTAGAAAAAGGAGAAGCAGAAGAAGAAGAAAAAGGAGAAGGAGAAGAAGAGGAGAAAGAAGAAGAGGAGGAAGAAGAAG
This sequence comes from Phoenix dactylifera, assembly GCF_051530095.1. NCBI lineage: Eukaryota > Viridiplantae > Streptophyta > Magnoliopsida > Arecales > Arecaceae > Phoenix > Phoenix dactylifera. The sequence continues at coordinate 6,390,257 of NC_143202.1, forward strand.
AAGAAGGAGAAGTGGAAGAGTAAGATGAAGAAGAAGAAGGGGAAGGAGAGGAAGAAGTAGGAGATGGGTAAGAAGAGGAAGAGAAAGGAGAGGCAAAAATTAGGAGAAGAAGAATAAGAAGAAGGTGGAGAAGGAGAAGGAGAAGAATAAGGGGAAGAAGGAGAAGGAGAAGTAGAAGGAGCAGAGGAAGAAGAATAAGAGTAGAAGAAAAAGATAAAAGAAGAATGAGATGAAGAAAAACAAGAAGGAGAAGAAGACCAAAGACCATAAATGAAGCTGAAAAGGATCATACTTGGATAAATGCAATGCAAGAGGAACTTAATCAATTTGAAAGAAATATTGTTTGGCCATTCATAAGTTGACCCAAAGATCATCCTCTACTCGAAAAAACTTTTTCTTGACTTGGGAGTTGCAGTATCAGATTGCCCATTGCTGATAAGTAGTCGTTGTCCTGATTTGAGCTCATTTCTTGGCTTTGTCCAACAAATCCAAGTTTGTGCAAAGATTCTCGGCATTTACTTGGTCGTCATACATCTCCATCTGATAGGACAAATATCCGATCTCCACAACAATGATAACTTCAATTCCAAAGGCAAGATTGAAAGGAATTTCTCTGGTTGGGATCTGATGGGTTGTCTGATAGGCCTACAAAATGCTAGACAGCTCTCTACGCAAAGACCCTTCTCTCGATTAAGCCTACTCTTCAAGCCCTACAAAATAGTATAGTTAGTTACCTCAGCTTCTCCATTGGCTTGAGGATGACTAACCGAGGTAAATTGGTGGTCGATGCTAAGTTCGGAACAGAATTCTTTAAATTAGGCACTATCAAATTGTTGGTCATTGTCGGTGATGAGGACCCATGGGATTCCGAACTAGCAAATGATAGATTTTCAAATGAAGTTTCATACATTCTCCTTGGTGATCCGAGCTAAAGGTTTCATCTTGACCCATTTTGTGATGTAGTCAATGGTCATGATGAGAAACTTTCTCTGCCTGCTAGTATGCAGAAAAGGATCGAGAATATCCATCCCCCACTAGGCGAACCACCATAGGGCACTAATTGGAGTTAGCTCTAGATTGGCTAGTGTTGAATATTAGCATGTCTTGGGCAATGATTGCATTTCTTCATAGACCGAGCAACATCTTTTTGTAGAGTGGACTAATAATACCACTAACTTAGTGCTTTGTGTGCCACGGTCCTGCCTCCCAAGTAATTTCTGTATATGCCTTTATGGATTTCTCGGAAGGTGTACTCAGCTCCAATAGGTCGCAGGTGTTTGAGGTGTGGCAAAGCGAAGGACCTCTTGTATAGTCGATCGCTGATCATAGTATACCAAATAGTCATGCTTAAGCTAACGAACCTTCTTCTGGTTGGTGGAAAGTTATCCCTCCTTAAGATAGTGGACGATGGGATCTATCCAACTCAGCTCGTCTTCCACTTGGAGTACTTGGCCATAATTTTCATCAATGCTGGGTTTGTCAAATACATCAAAGTAAGATGTTCTGCTCAAGTCGAAGAGTTCTGAGCTGGCTAATTTGGATAAAACATCCACCTTCATATTCTTTTTCCAAGGTATCTGCTAAATTTTAAATGTCAAAAGTTAGATCTCCTTAACTACTTCACCATCACAGGATCTTGGGCATCACAATCTTCTTGGGCCTCGTTAACAGCCAGTTAGGAATCACTGTAGATCCTGAGTCAAGTTACCCCAACAGCTTGGGCTAGCCTCAATCAAAAGTTCAAATGATAAACATATATAACCGGGAACTCTTGAATTAAAATCCAATTATAAATTTAAACATAGATACTATACAATATCATAGCTACTTCAATGCCACAAACAAGATGCCTGCTATGTTGCCAGTATTGCTTCAACAATATCTAGGTTCAAAGAAGCCACCTAAAGTCTGTGTATCTAATCCTTCAATAAGTCCCATTATAGCCCCTCGCCTGTCCCGCTAAAACATTGTATAAAATACAAGGTAAGCAACAAAGATCAGGAAGTAAATTTGGTGAAAAAATGTAAGAAATTTTTGCATATGCACCACTGCATATTTCATATTTACCATCCTAAAATCACTATTTACACGTAATACCTTCAAATCATCTTGTATTTGGCATAATACCCAATTTATTATTTTTTTTAATGGCAATGTAACACGTAATACCTTCAAATCATCTTGTATTTGGCATAATACCCAATTTATTATTTTTTTTAATGGCAATGTTAATAACTTTTATAAATTTAAACTTACACTATTACCCTTTTGATTAGTACCTGCAAGTATTATACTCCTACAAAGAGACAAGGAGAGGTTCCACTAAATAGCATAAACCTCCTACCAAGCCAGCAAGTACATGCGATTTTCCCCTTTTTTTTTCGTGGACTCTTACTAGAAAACAAATAAGGTTGGCAACCAGTATCTCTTCAGTAATCATTAAAAATCTGTCAGAAGAGCATTTTATATGTACATTCTGTGGCAAAGATGAGAGTTAACAAAAATTGCTATATAAGGAGGATTTGATATGATGAGGAGAAGCATGGTCATCTCAACCCATCTATGTGCCACATACCCTTTATGCACAAAAAAGGGGTATCACTATTTCAAATCTAGTGTAGGAGATCATTATACAGACCTCATGGAGAATTTTGTGTCATATAAAGGTTTTTGTATCCATTATCCATTTTCTAAGGCCCATATGATTTTCTAACCAAGAAACACACAAAGCTATGAACAGAACTTGTAAGACCTTCCGCTCCCAACTGCGGCTAATCTTGAATATTTTCATTGTCATCATCTGGTGACTGACATGCTCCATGCACACCATCTTGCCTTCCTGCAAAAAACAGAAGGTCATGCAATTGTAGAGATAGAAAATTTAGAGAAAGCTAATGAATGCGTCCTTTCTTTATATGGCACAAGATACAAGTATCAAGAAGCAACTATGCTGACTTGCAAAGATATTTTACAGTCAATGAGACTGCACCCTGGACGTTAGTTACCTGCAAGTATTATACTCAAATGCTGCAAGAGACTAGCCCCAAGAATGATGATTCAGATCTTCCCTGATAATCAAAGTTTACTAAGACATGTCACAAAACTAAATTGTAGTGATGCTTCCTTCTCTTGGTGAAGAACCAACTCCATACAAGATCATTGTTTCTGTTGAAGAGGTTCCAAGAAAATCTACCCACGATTTTTAGGTAAAACAGTAAATGTCTGTTATAAGATTATTTTGAGGAGCCTTGGTTGATAATATAACAGTAAGTTGGAAAAACTATCCTGTTATATTTATGATATGACATTATTCAAAAGAACATAAAAAACATAAACCAAAAACAAAGCATGCTGTGAATTTGATGCTTTTCATGAGGATAACATGAACCGCGAATGAATATATTAGACATGGAGTTGTAAAGATGGAGGCAAGGTACATGAAAAAGTTGATAACTGAATGAGTTGATGTCACGTGGCCAACTCGCAGATGCAGTTTGTAAAGATGGAGGCAAGGTACATGAAAAAGTTGAAAATTGAATGAGTTGATGCCATGCCCCCAACTCGAGATTGCGAGTCGGGGTCACGGCAATCACCGCATACTTATAAGAAATCCTTCCCACAAGCATGCAAAGCAACTCAACATGATATCATAAACATACAATGAAACAATCTTAAATGATAATATGCAAACTTTATTTCAATAACTCACTCAAAATTTAAAAATCTTACAATTATAACAAAATTCTAAAGTAATACATCAACTTAAATAAACTCTAAACTAAGATAATCTATGCCAAAATTCTACTAGTCGCTCTTCCATATTGAAACCCCGTTTAGATTAGTTCTCTAAATTTGTAAAATAAATAAATAAATAAATAAGAAGTCGTATAATGAGCTAAACAGCCCTATAAATAATAAATACCTTAACTAGATAATTCATGTAATAACATAAGATATAATAGTAAAACCGAAATTACCACAAATCAATGTAAAAACATAACCAATTTCGCTTTAAAACATAAATTCATTAAAATCAATATATTTCAAATATTCATATATGTATTCATAAATCCGATCCCAAACAAATCACATTCAACTCAATAGCCTTTAACCATGGTCACACTTATATCCTGTGGCTAAGACAGAAATAGAACTGCACTTATAACTTGCAGAATGGGCTAGAATACCGCACTTATACCTTGTGAAGTGGATCAGAACCACATTTATACCTATAGTGGGGCCAAAAGCACAATCAATGAGGTTCAATAATAGTCAGAGTGACAGTGCATACCCTCAAATGGTAGGATCCAGAACATAGGTCGAGAGTTCAAATTTGATATAAGTTCTTTTTACAAAATAATATATATATCATAATCCAATCAAAATATGCATATATGATGTAAGATCAGTAAACAATATAATAATAGTCCGAAAAATATTCCTCCGAATTAGATATCTATTTTCCATTCAAAATATCATCTCATAAAATTCATAAATCACATATAAATCAATTAATAATTTATTCGATATAAAAATAATATTATAAAAATAAAGAATCTAGAAAAGACAGATCATTACTTACCTTGCGAGTGAAACTAAACTATAGGTGCAAATAATTTCGATAATCCCTCTTAAAACCTAAGATTCAAAAATTATACTTTTTGTTAAAATTTCATCAATATTATTTTAAAAAAATAAAAACCCTAATTCCAGCATCCTCACAGGGCTAACCAAGCAAAAGTGCCCGACACTTCAGTCAGTCTAATCAAGGCGAAACTCATCTAATCATGTTCGAACTAGGATACAGGTCGTTCAACAAAAAAATCAAGGATGGCCAAATCTAATTGTGTCTTGCAAGGGCCAGGGTGGGGGCTAGAGACCCAAGGAACCACGACCGGCCAATTGATAGTCGGCGGCCGTGGTAGCAGGCAGCCGACGACGAAAACCCACTTGAAAACAAAGGTTTCTACCCCTTACATCATGTAACCGAGGCATCTCGGTAGTCAAAGCCCCGACCACGGCTACAAACCAACATGAGGAACCAAGCAGAAACCTCAGTGACAAGCTTCGACGGCGTTAATGGGCAGAATGAAAGAATGAGATTGGAAAAATCCAAAGAAAAATATGGAAAAACAGAGCACCCTTTCTTGATAGAAAATCCAATGATCACCGACCATAATTAGGGCTCTTAAAGGGTCAAGAAAGGGAAGAAGGGTAAATTGAAGATGGCAGGGTCCTTACCTGTTTCCCAGCAGCATTTGGCAGTGGCGATGGTGCGAAAAAAAATCGACGTTCGGAGAGAAAAAACGAACGAATGCAGGCATTAAGCATCAATTGAGGCTGAAATTCTAGTGGAGTGGAAGAGGGACTATGGAGGGGCTCTAAATAGCCTTGGTCATGACCAGAATCTGACCCAGAGTCAGATTCCGTCCGACAAAATCGGAGGGAAGAAGACTCCCATCGGGAGTCTATTCCCTCCTCGCACGTACACGACACGTGCAAATTTTTTTTTCTTTTCTTTTTTCTGTTGGGCCAAATCCTCTAGACCCAGTTACTAAATATTACATTTTCCCTTCCCCTTAATAAATTTCGTCCACGAAATTTTTTTAGCGGAGTCTTCAAAATTTAAGGAGACTTCTTCCAAATCAAATCATAACACTTCTCAAATCAATATTATCGTATTTGACCAATTTCAAAATATTTCCGTTCACTATGCTTTCATTGCGCAACTATAATTTAAACTACCAATATTCTCTAGATTCATGAAATGTCTTTTAATAAAAAGACCATAAAGTATCAAATTGATAATGCATAATTTTTTTCTCTTTATTTAGAAATCCTTGAATAGGATGTCTCAATTCTCCAACTAACTTATTCTATAATCAATATAGATTTATATCCCAATATCCCTAGTGTCTACCCTCCTACACTCATCCTATGTCTGATTCTATATCATAATTTATCTATTTATGCTCTGACATATATTAATTATCATGCCCCCAATCCGAGATCGCGAGTCGAGGCCGTGACAGCCACTGCATACTCATAGAGAACCCTTCGCACAAGCATGCAAGGCATCTCAATATGATATACTCATATGCAAACTTTATTTCTATAAGTAACTCAAAATTTAACAGTCTAATAATTCTAACAATATTCTCTGATAATACGTCAATTTAAATAAACTCCATTCTAAGATAATTTGTGCCAAAGTTCTGCTAGTCACTCTCCTATATTGAAACCCTAGTCATACTAGTTCTCTAAATCTATAAAAAAAGTTGTATAATGAACTAGACAACTCAATAAGTAATGAATACCTTAACTTAATAATTCATGCAATAACATTACCATGAATCAATGTAAAGACATAACCAATTTTGCTATAAAACGCAAATCCATTAAAATATGTATCTTTCAAATATTCATATACGAATTCATAAATCCGATTTGAAACAAATCATATTCAATTTAACAGCTTTTAACTATGCCATACTTATATCCTACGAAGCAGGCCAGAATACTGCACTTACATCCTATGGAGTGGACTAGAATATCACATTTATACCCTATTATGGGGCCAGAAGTAGAATTAATGAGCTCAATAATAGTCAAAGTACCAATGCATAACCCCCAATTGGCAGTCTAGAATATAGTGAGAGTTCAAATTTGATAAATATCAAATTTTCTTTCACACAATAACATATATATCATAATCCAATCAAAATATACATATATGATGTAAAATCAGTAAACAGTATAATTAAAGCCCGAAAAATCTTGCTTCAAATTATATATCTATGTTTATTTAAACACCATCTAATAAAATTCATAAATCACATTTAAATTGATTAACAAATTATTCGATGTAAAAATAATATTATATAAATAAAAAAATCTAGAAAAGGCAAACCATCACTTATCTTGCAAGCGAAATCAAACTATAGGTCCAAATAATTTTGATAATCCCTCTTAGAACCTAAGATTCAAAACTTATATTTTTTATTAAAATTTTAGCATAATTATTTTAAAAAATAAAAATTCTAATTCCACCACCCCACAAGGTTGACCAAGCGGGAGTGCCCGACACCCCAGTCGGTCTAATCAAGACAAAACTCCTTTGATCATGTTCGAACTAGAATCAGGTGGTTCAATAAAAAATCAAGGGTGGCCAATCTAACAAGGTCTGGCGAGGGTTAGGGTGGAGATTGGCAACTATCCGACGATCCTAGATCAGGATCCTTCACTAGAGCCAATCCAAAAGTCACTAAGAGACATCCTTACTAAATCCAACCGTGGGGGAGAGGAGAGAATAGAGCCCTCTAACTAGGAAGAGGAGAGGTGGTTGCTGGTAGGCCCGAGGAACCACGACCGACAAATTGAAGGTCGGCGGCCGGTGGTAGCAGGTGGCTGGCAGCGGAAACCGACTCGAAAACAAGGGTCTCTACCCCTTACATCATATAACCGAGGCATCCCGACAGTCGGGCCCCTGCAACAGCTACAAAGCATCATGAGGAATCGGGCGAAGACCTCGACGACAAGCTCTAGTGGCATTAACCGCCAGAAAGAAAGAATGAGATCGAAAAAATTCAAATAAAAATAGAAAACAATAAAGCATCCATTCTTGACATAAAATCTGGTAATCACCAACGGAAATTAGGGTACTCAAAGGGTCCAAAAGAAAGGGAAGGGTAGATTGAAGGTGGTAGGTTCTTTACCTGTTTTCCGGCGGCATTTGGCCATGGCGATGGTACAAATGGTGATCGGCGTTCGAAGAGAAAAAAAACAAAGAGAACGCCGGCAGGGGCTTTAAATAGCCTCGGTCGTGATCGATATCCAACCCAGAGTCGGATTCCATCCGACAAAATTGGGAGGAAGAAGACTCCCATTGAGAGTCTCTTCCCTGATCGCATGTGCGCAGCACATGCAATTTTTTTTCTGTTGGGCCAAATCCAATAGGCCAATCAAATGGGTCGGGCCCAGTTACTAGGTATTACAGTTGATATGGGCATTGAATGAAAATATGAAGAGTCCCTTGCGACCAGAACTATTTGAATGCACCATATTGCAGAATCAGCAAATAGGACACGAAGACTTGAGCTAGCGATCTAAAAATCTGCCGCCGTTACTCCATAAGCAATTAAAACTTGTTAGCCTGATCTCAACTAAAAATACTTTCCAAGCCTTGTGTGAATGATTATACAAGGAAAAGGTAGAAAAGGAGAAGAGGTACAGCGAAACATTCATGGATCAAGTTATTAGACTCGAGAAGAGAGATTGGATTCACTACCTACCAAATGTCATTAAGCGAAAATTTAATAAGAGTAAATGAAAAATGACTGTTTTGCATTAATTGACAATCATAAGAAGGGATTGGTCAATAAGCTGTCTGACTAAGGCAGATAACCATTATCTAGGAAAAGGACATCTATCGATTTGATTAATCAGCCTAAAAAAACCTATGCCTCTGTCCTAGTGTCTATTATATCTACAGCATACAGGATACAGATTTTCATGAAGATCAAGTGCAGTTTAGGTTTGTATTCTTTTTCAATTTTTTTACTGTAACAGCTGGATCTGATTTTGATATAATTTCTGTGATCTGACTTGTGACTGTTTAAGTTGTCAAGAGAAGAGAAAAAGCAGGAGTTCTAAGTGATTAACGAGATAATTGTCCAGTTAAATCCAAGCTGCATTTTAGAATTTTCCATAAAATAAAGCAGACAAATGACTCAGATTTGAATAAGTTTCAAATCTCTCTACTTACCTCAATGATAGAAACTGATGATTCTTTCTACCCATTGTATGTCAGCTGCTTCAAGGAAATTGTAAAAGAGAATAGTTATATCTGTGATAATTGTTATGTCCTAAGCTTCAGTCGTGAACATCTACCATAACCATAACCATCAAGCCCTACGGTTGGCTTTAATATCCTTATTTGCAAAGAATTCCTATCTAGAACCACTTTTGGTATTATTTCAAGTTTTTCCATATCTTTTCCCAAAACTTCTATCAACATTACCTTAGTGGGTGTTTGGCTGCAGAATAAGTGGGAAGATATCACCCCAAAGGGGGGATATCTTTGCCAAACACCAAAATGGGCCATGGAATAAAGACTTATACCATGTAGGGGTATAAGTGGGCCCACACAGTATGTCTACTCCTTCAAAATGGTGGAATAGACATTTCACGGAATAGGCTTGGCCCTAGTCCCTCCGATTATCATTTTACCCTTATCTACTATTTGGTCTTTGTGATAAAATCCATACTATCGTAAAGTTCAATATGCATTAAATATATTTTACTCCCTCCTATTCCCCGCATTTATTCCTTTCACCAAAAGCCAAAATCCACCTATTCCATGAAGTAGGTCTTTCCCTTCAAAAGTACAAGGGATATCCCTTCCAAAATCTATTCCACACTCAAACACCCCTAGATGTACCCATTCTCCTATAGCCTTCAACACAAATTATAGCAGCTATTTTTACAGGATCTCCCTAAGATATTTGTTGTACATGAACATGCCATCTGAACTGATTTTCTATCACTTTATCCCGATTTTTGTAACTCCAACAACTCCTCCAAGACATTAATTTCTCAACATGCCACTCTTACCTTGTTTTCATGAACCCTCTTTATTGTCCAACATTTTGATCCATACAAGATGGAAAGTAGCTTGTGGTGGCCACTAGCGCATATCAAAAGTTCAATAGGCACATACTTTGCTAGCTTGGTAGCACAAAAGTCAAGCACTCCAATATTTGGAACCAATTTTTAGGAGTTACAGTGATTGCCTTATGACACGTGGCACAGAAAGCATTCCTTGTGCACAAAATGAGTGCACCATAGCATTACCCATACAACATTATAAGACTTATTGTTGTTCTAGAAAGTTTCACTTCAAATTCCAAGATACGCATTGAGCAAATAATATGCACCAAAAGTACCTCTCTACTTCACCCAACCAGCTTTAATCGTATGACATATATCTTATCTATCTCTCCGTTATTTTGTGTAATAGATCCCAAACAAAGAAACCTATCAGTCTGTAGTGTATCAAGTCAATCATTGTTATCAGGACCTCATATTTATTTTTGATTTTACTGTTAGATACTGTGTCATTTTTCTAGTAAGTTTTATTCCTATATCCTCTAAAAAATTCTTCTATAAAACTAATATAACTTTTAGTCCACTTCTTTTCTCATCAATCTACAATAATATTATTTGCAAACAATATACACCATGAAACATCTTCTTGAATATTATCCATAAGCTTATCTATAATTAATTTAAAATTATAGGACCTTGTTGATTCTTGAAGTTTCGTTGCGACTACAAATACATTTGTTGTACCAAAGTAACTTCTAAAGTTCTAAACCGTTTAAAACATCTTTGTACATATCTTCAGTAACTTCGATGTACCGTGTTGGGGAACCCTTCTTAAAGCCCACCAAAGCACCTTTCTTGGCACCTTATCAAGCTTTTTTCAAGACAATAGGAGATTACATGTACTTTTGCCCTACCCCTAGGTTTTCAATCATTGTTAATATATATTTTCAAATATTTCTAATAACTATTTATCAAACCAATCTCAATTTTAGACCTTTGAAGCTTATAACAAGGTCTTATGTTTAAAATAGGACGGCCAACCCACTATCACTCTTTTTTGTCAAATTTCATGTAATGGAGAAACAATCCACCAATCTTTAGCAAACTTTTGATAACTAAACCTTGCAAATGAAAATCTCCATCTATGGATCTAAACCATGGACTCTAAATATCTTGTTTTCATATAGTTTCCCCTTCCAGCATGATCAAGTCATCCAAACACCTACAGCTTGAGCCTAGACAATTACCCTTAAATCTTCTAAATATAGTATTCAATTAATCCTTTTGACTATTCAAAGGTTAGATCACAAATAAACTATTAGATATACAACCCTTTACTACATCGATTTTCATATATGATCTTAAGCTTGAATGGTTATCATGCCCGTGGGACAAGGCAGGATACGCCACTTTACTGCATTGTTTTTGGGATCAGAGCTTAGTTTGAGTAGACACCATGGCCAAGCACCAAAACTTCATGAAGGATTCAGAAGCCCTACTTCCTCAACCAAATGAATGAACAGATAAATAATTCATATCAAAGGGAAAATAAACTTGCAAGCATATATAATGCAAGTTAAGGTTATAAAAAAATCTCACACCTTTCCAAATCAGGTGTGAGTTTACAAAGTATGTATATCATAAAGTAAAAGAATGAACTTCATAGCATATAAGATGATTAACATACTAAATATATACCGATAAGAATTTGCATGAGAAAAATAATATGATCATCCCATTTTGAAAATTTGGATTAAATTTGACAAATATAAGAACTTTATTTGCTGTATATGTGATTCTGGTGGAGGATCCATGCTATACTTGTTAATTTGTTTATTCCAGAGAACAGCAAGCCTCCAGAAAGCCGAATAAAAATGAGTTTATGATATACTAACACCCTAACACTCTTAACCCAATGAAGATCATTTATTGTCTTCTAAGCACAACAAATTTAAATGTGTATATATATATATATATATATATATATATATATATATATATATATATATATATATATATATATATATATATATATATATCCCCAGATGTTCTCTTAAGAAAATTTAAGGCTAAAAGAAAGGTGCAATTTTTATGGTTATCTCCTTAAAAGGGACAAACAAAAAGTTCATGAGCAAACAGAGTTGAAGATCTCAGGTACTTGCAAAAGGAACAATATTGAGGAGGTAATTACATGAAGAAAGAGAAAATATTTGGTTGATGAAAAAGAAAAAATTCTACACAAGGATCCAATGAGTGCTGTCAGAAATTCTATAATTCTGCAATATGAGGAAGGGTACCTATGGTTGATCCACGCAAAATCGAGAAAGTTTTATCCAAGAAACCCATGACTGATTTCTACTGCAGTTTTAAAAGAAGCAATGACTATAAAGAGATCAAAACATGTAAGGGTTAATGAATTCAAGCCATGACTAATGCCACAGAAGGTCACATAACTAAGTAGCTAGCTGATTCTTTTGGAAGCTTGAGGTCAATTTTGCTCATGAAGTAGAATGAAGCAATTAAATTGAAAATTCACAAGATTGAATCAATGATCAAAAGAATAATGTGGAATAATTATTGAAAAAGATCAGGTGAAGAACAGACTAATATTATCTGAACAGATTGATTCAACAATAGGAGTGCATAAGTCAGCTAGGGGATGTCAAGTGGAGAGACCATCTTTGAAGCAAAACATAAGGAAAGACCAGTGGTTTCAGCACATGGATACCAAGAGTCTAATGATGCTTGACACATTTTATTTTTGTTTTTCTGAAACTATGTGAATCGTTCTTGTAAATCAGTTAAATACACAGACCAATTGTTCAATTACTTTGTCAAACCTTCTAGCATGAAAATATTTAAGAAATTTTAATAAATCATGTTACCTTATAAAAAAGCAGCCAAATGTCTAATAATCATTGTTTTAAAAATTAGTGTATGCAGGTGCATATGTGGATGTCCTAATGGCCCCACATTCCCAATATAGAGATTGTGTATGTGGCTGCATATGCAGCCTACTTTTATGCTGAAACATTTGCTGAGACATATTAGGGGGAGAGGGTTGGAACAGTTGGCAGATGTTGGGCAGGTAGTTGAGCTAGCTGTGGGTTTCAGAAAAGCTGGATGCAGACCTTGTTTTTAATGTTACACCTATGGCTATGGTATATAAGTCGTCAGTACTAATTGTTGTAGTAATGCTGATGATGTTATTCTTGTTATTATTTTAATTTCAAATTTTTTGGTACTTACTAAATGCCAATTGCGTATGCACATCTACGTTACATAGAAGCAATGGGGTCCCTCAACCACTTGAAAAATTCCTAATAGTTTTTTATCTATACTATGCATAGCACAAGAGCCTTGGGCAAATCCAGCTTTGCCCTAAACCCTCTCTAAATAATGCATTCCCTTATTATTACCTTCTTTACCATTTACTGTTATGACTCTCCCTTTCTTCAGAAAACATTTTACAAAGAAAAATATGGACATCGATCAAAAATGCGATATATAGGATCAGGTTCAAGTTACACTAATATAACTTTTATAGAGTTACACCCTTTTCTGGATTGGATGACGGAGATCCTACGTCAATGATTCAAGTCATTTGGTATGATATACTACTTCTAATTTGCTTACACACAAAAAATAATGTGATTTGGTGACTCCTAGTTATGCATCAAGTGGTCAAAAATTGGACAATTTAAATAATATAAAAAATTTGACAAATTGATGCATAGGCTAGGGGTCCCCAAATCACATAATTTTTATGTGTAAGCAATTTAGAGGCAATAGATTACATCATATATATATATATATATAAAAGGAATAAATTTGATGACTAAAAATTAGATGTATTATCAAATGTTTCACTGGTCAATGGTATCATAGCCATCTGCTAAGTACTACTCTTGAATCATTATGTGCTTTGCACATATTAGTATCTTAAACACAAACTCCCACACCAAATATGCAATATCATCCTTGAATGCAATGCTTACTTGGCTTATAGAATTTAGTAAAGAAAACACACCTCTCCATTCCATTGATGAGAATGGTGGCACCATATGCATTGCTCGAGATTTTAGCATATAACTGCTTGCACTTGCACCAATAGTTTGATGATCATCACTCCCCCTGCTGGTTGTAGTTCTCAAATTCGATTCTTCTGTGGATTTGAAATTGATGGTTGTGACGGTAGTTCCAGCTTGGGTTGTAATAGATGGTATGCTGGCAGAATTTTCCACTGTTTTGGCAGAACTGATTTCTCTGTCAGTATCAATTAAGAAGGAACAAGCAATTACCTGCATTACATTGGCAGATAAGATTCTCTCATGGCAAAATGTGAAGGAAACCAAGCAATTCTTAATATGAAATCAATTGTGCACAGTGTACCTGCACAGGGCCAGTAGCTAATAAAGGCCCTCCAACTCCACCCCCAATTACACGACCATCCGCACCAGAAAGGCATATACTTAGTCCGCCAGTTCTTGAGGATGCCCCACCAGTTTCAGTATGCAGAAAAGATCCAGAAAGTGAAAGAATCTCAAACCTTCCCTGAGAACAGTGACAATTTTTAAGAATTATAGTAGGAAAGTAAGTCAGAGTATAGGGTCTTAGATTGCAGAGTCAGTATTAGTTTGGCTAAATTTGGTTCTTCCATACTTCAAATCTATATAGCCCAAACTAGTACTCTTCTAGGAGGTAACTGACTAGCTAATTTGAACCAATTTATCAAATTTGGAGAAAACAAAATTTGGTTCAGAATTTAGTCAGGACTCAAACATCATAACTCATAAAGCAACAATTAACATAAGTAGCATATAAGATAGAGAAAACAATAGTAAATGAAAGACCAAAATAAACTATAAAATATTAGTGTGTAATAGTCCATACCACTCATACCAAATCATACCAGTAAGTGCCAGTACCAGTACACCCCTATTTTGCTACTCTACTGACACATGGTTTTCCCGGAAATGAGGGGCGTATCTTGCACTGGTATGGTACAGTACCATACTAGTAAGGTACAGACATGGCTACTGGTACAGATTTATGTCCTGCACAACTTACCACAGCAAAAATATAGCAATCTCATGTAGTTGGTTCTCTTGGTTCAAGTTCATGATTTGCAATTCACTCTTCCATCATGAATTAGGTTTTTTCAGGGTGGGATGAAAAGATTCCTTTTATTGGTCCATAATATTTTCATATCAAATATTATTTTAATTTATACAAAATTTTTTGATGATGAGAAGTAATTCCATAATTGATACAAAATTTATACAACAACAATTTTGAAGAAAGTTAGGATATAATGTAATATCTATATATATAGAGCATTTAGGAATTATTTGAAGAAATATTCATATTAGTTCCCACTTCACAAACTATAGTAAATTAGGTTACATAGATATGACACTAACCACAAGCAGTCATTACGTTTCTCTATAAGCAAGCGTTCATAATTAAGCACATATGCAAGATAAAGAAAATGAATATACTGCACATGTCTGAAACACAAATATCTCAATGCTTAAATAAGCATTAGACATAGTGATATCTGAAAACCTGACATGCTAATTGATTAAATAGAAATTGTAATGCATTAAGTATAAAGAATTTCAATGAACTACTAAAATAAAAAAAAATACATAAAAAACTAAAATATGACAAATGCTATAGGAGTAACATAGTAGGATATGATGTGAGGAGATTCAAAATATATACAATGTCTGCTCTTTTGGAACAAAATTCTTAAATTTTATGATAGATTAAGCCAACAAAGTCGGTCCACTCATAGAGTGTTGGAAGTGATGCACTAACAAATCCTTTTTTGATATATGAGATTCTCAATTCAGCATCGATATGATGGCATATTTCATGCATAATTGTTATTAGTTAGATCAGCATAAGTTGTCACATGGTAGGAAACTTTAGATTATCGAGGGAGGATGAAGCATCATTCTTTGTACCTTAAATTAGTCACAGCTAGGAATTATGACTCAATTCATATGGCTAAAATATGTCTAGGGAGAGCATAAGACAGTGGCCATCTTTTTAGTTGCTAGTATGACAACTTCACAATATCACTTGATGGTGTCGTCACACACCGAAAACCTGAACTCAGAGCATGTTTAGTTGAACCTACACTATTAGGAGAGAATGTCTCACCATGTAATGATCTTTGCACGTTGCTGATCTGAGGTGTCAATATACACAGCATCAATGTGTTGAGACTTTGACAACCAAATTACAGATAAATTCACAAGATTGATCTTAATGATCTATTGGTTTGCAATCATGATCTTCTCCTTGGAAAGAAAAAGAATCTCCTTGGGGATGAGCAATTTGCAACGTATGCATCTGAATCGATCCCATCAAATTCCGTAATGGAAAGGCCACTTGCTGATGTGGGTCGATAGCTTCCTTTAATCTCAAAAGCAAATTGTTCATTATCATCCCAATGTCCAAACACCTCCAAATGAAAGGCCGCAACTAAGAACTTAACAAAGACTAGATGTAACATAATCTTGTAAATGTTAAATTGGTCTTTGCATGCCTTAACTAGTGACATAACCCTAGATCCATGCAATTGGATAGGTGAAGAAATATACATACACAAAAGCCGAAGAGTATAAACTACGAGTATAAACTAGGAGGATGAAATTCTGTTTAAAGAATTACACATATTTTAGCATTTGACTTGTTAGATTTAGTGACATAGTTTTCCATTTTGATTTAATTAGGCTTAGAAAACCCAATTTAGTTTGGTTGCATTTAGAGGACCAAACTCAATGTAATTTCGATGGCTCAAAGAACTAAGCCTAATTGCATATAGAAAAGGGTCACCAACTAGATATCAACTGTTCCTTTTATTTGGTTTGAAGATTCAAATTTCATAAGGGTAGAAAATGCAAAACCAAATAGCTTTAATGCTTTAATGCCGTAGACAATTTTCACAATTTTCTATTGTTTCAGAGAAAAATCAACCCAAATGTGAAGGCCATATACTCCTTTCTTCAATTACATTGGAGCAAGATTAATAGATGGATGCACATTTGGACCAAGATAAAGATAAGGATTTGTCTTTTGTCTTTAGCTTCTTTGGAGTTAGGCCACACTTGCCCAAATACTATGTCTTATACCATGCGTCATAATGAGTCCATATGCAAATGTGGTCACGATATTCTTTAATTCCTAATTCTTTGATAAGATATACCCAAAAGCCAAGGCCGTAAACTAGGTCTTACTTCTTTAAGTTTTAATGTTTTTAAAGTTACTAGAAGGCAAGGTCAAACTCTAATTCTTTTACTTCTCATTCAATTTAGGCCATACTGGAAACATTGGCCATGCACTTTAGTTTTAGTTGTTTCAGATCGGACCGTAAGCCCTTTGCTTTAGAGATAAAGCCATATCTCCAAGTCCTTGTCTTTTGATGATTAGGTCATACCCAAAGGTAAAGACCCTCTTTATTACCACTAATCTGAATCATCCCAAAAATCAATGATCCTCAACCTAAATCTTCACCAATGAAGATTTGGTCATTCTGAAAGGCCATAACATTAACTTATCTTCTATTAAGTCAGACTATGCACAAAGATAATGGTAATGAACCCAAATTTTCATCTTTTTGCAGGTTTTGTCATACCCAAAAGCAGTGGCCATTATTTTTTCTGCATTCAAAAGATAATGGCCATGATTTACACATTTTCGTTTGAGGGTTTAAGCTAAACTATACCAGAAAGCCATCATCTTGAAAACAGTCTTTTATCATTCGAGGATTTAAAGTAACCCATACCAGAAGGATGTAGTAACAAACTCAAGCCTTCACATTCAATGCCTCAAATTGTTTATAAGTGAACCACCACAAAACATGTTGAGCTAATCTACTCCATCGATCTAAGCTGGGTGTTTTCTTGAAGAACATATTAGACTTCGGAAAGGGGCCCAAAGGGATATGTACCTAACAAATGTTCTTACAATCTTAACATGTGATGCCCGTTAACTCATTTCAGCTCTCCTCCTTTCTTCTTCTTTGGTTTCATCTTTTAGTGGTTTCTCTCTCTCACTCCCAACTTCCCAACGTTTCCCTTTTATAGGCACTCTTGTTTTACTTTGAAAAATGGGTGTCACGGTTTAAAAGACTAGGATGGTTGGAGAAGACTCAAGGAAAAGAAATGCAAGAAGCTTCATGGTGTAGGAATGATGCAGAGAGCATGTGGAATTGGGCATAGGATAAAACTGTGCCCCTTAAATTAACAACAAATAATTTGTTTAGCATCCTAGCTGTTAATCACATAACAAATGATTATGTCCATCTATTATTATTTTTTAACCTTCCATCCAGCTTTTGTTTTAAGGAGCAAGGCAACCAAGCATTAGTTCATTTAAGGATCATGGGCATGGTCGGCACATGTCTTTCTTGCTCCATTGTTTAAATTCTCCTAGGTTTAAAATAAAACATTGGTAACCGACCTTTCCATATGTTTTCCAATCACTTTAAAAAGATATTCTCTCCCTTTCTCTTTGCCAACATGGTATACTAATCTATATCCATGTCCATATTAAAGATATCTAACAATTGGATGTACATTATGTCACAACCCAAGACTTAAAGTTGTCTAGAATCTTGAGGTATGACCATCATATTGCTCAAAATACTATTTAGAATTTAACATCCTAGAAAGAAAACATATCATTGAAGAAAGTATAGTTAAAAATATATTATAACTTGTATAACTCTTTGACAAAAATACACTTATGCACTAGTCTATCTTAAAGAAGAGACCAAATAATTATTTTAAGATCTTAAGCTGAATAATTCTTCAAAAGTTCAGGCGTGGTTCATGAAAAAATTTGATAATAAAAATTATCAAAAATCAAATTTTCTAATAAGAACATATTGTAAAATAATAAAAAAAATACTTTACATTCTAGAAAAGCTCTCATTTTTCACATAGTTTCACATTTTCTTATAAGGTTCACTTACACCCTCAAGGCCTATCATATCCTCAGGGCTAATGCAACCAAAGCCACTTATATTCTCACCATAATACGAAAAGCCCACTCATTATCCTTGTTGCTAGTACAAATGAGGCCACTCATTATCTCCAAGGCCTAGTCATACTACTTGGCCAAGTTTTCATATATATTCTCATTTGTAAATCCAAATGAAGACACACATATTACCTAGCTAGATTCTCCTTATCACTAATTCGTATGAATACACTAATATGCCATCCAGCTATGGGTCCATATATATCCTCATTATAATTCTAGATGAGATTACATGAACCACCTATCCAGAGGATATATAATGGTACTGCATACCATGGTTAAAACCCATAAGTCCAATAAAAATAAGTCCTATGCATTAGTCTCTAAAACACATTACATATTATCGCACTAAACAATTCTTAGCACATCAGCAAACTGATTCATTTTCAGAGCTATATATGTACTTTCCTAATTATAGGATGGGCTGTTATCCATGATTGTAATCACAGACATTTGGGATGCCCAATAAGGAACACACTTGCCAACATGGGATAATTACTAGATTCGGTGAAGAAAAATGATCATATAGTTAAGCAAGGATGGCTTGTAAAATCAGTTTGATAAATACTTTTAATTAAAATACAATTTACCAATTCTTTATTAAGTGTTTTCCTAAGTAGTTCAGTGTCTGACCAAACCCTAAAAATAATTCAGAGGACGAAAATGGCAATCACATAAGGTGTACCTTTTATGTTTCACTTTTTAAGCAGACATTCTAGAAATGGAAAAGATTTATTCTTATGATGAAGGGAACTAAATGTGATATTTGTGTCACATATGACTTTTGCATATCACTGGCAACTCAGATGCAGATCCATATAGGTTGTCACAACCTTATTATTAGTTATTGATTAATAGTCCAGTCATAGTCTTTACCCAATTTCCAAGGAATATGCGGTACACTAGACTGGAACCAGAAATATTTTACTCACCAAGAGAATCACATAATAGCGGGCTAAATTTACTGGGCCCAATGCCCAAGCAAGAGGCACAACCAGTTTGCTTGATCACTGCATAGGGGAAATAGAGAGCAAGAACTTAATTAAGGAAATCTATAAAAATAATTATCTTGGTCTGGGGCAAAAACCAAAGAGCATACGTAGTTTAATTGAATGGAAAAATAATCCAATCAAAACCAACAACAATTAATTCTAAATGTATCACAAATACCACAAAGACAGTCCCAGTTTGGGGATGGAATGACCTACAATATTGTTTCCACAGCTTGTTGGTTTAACAAAAAATGTTCAGACAACCCTCAGGATTTTGCAACCAAAACAATAGCCGGCTGAGTATTTGCGCCCCCCATACTCCTTAAAGAACCAGCCTAGGTGGTCTAGGAGGCCACCTGCAGCAACACTGATTTAGCTAGTATCTAACCCAGATAATTTTACCGTCCTCCAGGAATTTCACTAAAGAAGCAACGATCTGGCATTTGAGTTGAAAAATTAGCATATGCCTTCACACCAAAACCTAACCTAGAATCCTAGAAGTTCCATCTAGGGGCCTAAAGGGCCAATCATAACAACACAAATGGGTTTAGGAATATACAGTAAATAGGAAAGCTTTTGAGCTTCATCAGTATAATATAGATATTCAAGGTAATGTTATCACAAAATCCAACATTTTATGGTTTATTCTGGTTCAATGGTTGCTTTTTTCCATGATGAATTCCAATGCAAGAAGTTGCACTGTGTTAGATATTTGCTGTTCAGGCTCACAACCAAATAATGTTTCATCAAATATTTAACAACCTACCATATCTATACAAAGCAACAATGAAGTCCACAGTGCATGCTCTGGAAGGTATAATTATGCCACAGTTTTTCTTAACTAACCTAAGAAGCTCAAATTATGAAGACTTAAAGAGAGAGGTACAGGTAAAACTAAACAGATGCGAATAGCAAAGCAGATCAACGAGTAGCTAACAAGCATAAGATTCAGCCTGCATGTACCCATCAAGCAGCAAAGCTCTTTATGACAATAAAACTAAAGCTCAGTTTGTGAAACCCATGACATCAGTATCGGCATTGCACCAAGAGAATAAAGATGTATCTGATGTCCTGTTTTAGATCATAAATGAAGAGACTATGTATCTGCACCTTAGTAATAGGAATCTTCTGTTTAGGGTGGCACACATGCTCCCGAGTCTCCTCAGAAACTCATCCCCTCACCACTTTCTAAGTGTTTCTTATTAAGATAATTTTTAAGAGACCAGCTTCTCTGTACCCGCACTAGATCTGCTTCCAGCAATTAAGATTCACAAATACCATGCTTGAAGAAGTCCAAAAAACACAGAAAAATAGGAGCATAAACAACTGGAAATACAATTTATACTGGCTAAGCATGGCATAGATAAAACCATGACATAAAAATTGATACCCAATCAACCGAAAACCAAACATCCAGAATATTCATAGAATAAAACAGTCAAAAATAAAATTAAGGCCCATATTGTAGCAAGTGATAGTACAAAAGCATGACTGTAGATTATGACTAAGCAACTATTTTAACTGTCTCATATCATCTCTCTTTAGCTATTAAATTTCATAACAGATTAAAAGAAGAGATGACGGAAGGTACTGTAGCAAAGTACAAAACATAATTTATCATTTTATGCTGTAGCAACAGAATTACTGAATCTGAAGGCATCATGTAAAAGAAAATGCCAGACATGCAAAACCAAAGTAAACTGAGATTGAGCATTTATTCTGATATTCCCTAACAGTCTCTCATTTCATTTTGGAACTTCAGAGCAGATAAAAGAAAGAGACCAGAATAAGGTTTAAGGGTTGTCTACCTCATATGTTATGCATCCCCCATACATGGCTGGCTGGATAAGGGATGCACTAGAAATAGAACCAGATGCTGAGAGAATACAAAATGCACGCCTGTGCTGTTGCACGAATGACATAATTTTCTGGGATAGATCCTTTCCAGAAATATTAATTGCCAGATGTTAATAGATGGCTTATTAAAAAAATTATAATTCTAAACTGTAGTGTAAACCATAACTGAAAATATTCATAGCTGCAGAAATAAACAGAAGTACAGAGACTAACCATATGAACATTGTCCCAAAGAAAGGGGGGAATTAGAAACAAGAATACCTAAATGCATTAAGTTGCTATCTTGGGCCATTAACTATGGTTAACCTAGCAAGTGCTTCTAGTAAGAGGCAAGCTAAATCACGACCTACAAATCTTATGCACAATAAGATTAAGAAAGAATGAGATTCCAAGAGTATCTATTCTTAATTGACCATAATGCCAACAGTAATACAGACATGGTACAGGTATCAAGCTCAAAACGTAAAAGGGGATGATTGAACATGTAGCTCTCTGAGGACCCATTGTAATACACAGCACCTAACTATGTCTTACTTGGTTTAGGCAGGAGGGGGGGAGGGTGGAGGACAACATTAGTTACAAATTTAAGCAAGAAGGGGGGCACAATACCAAGTTCTACTTAATTTAGGTGAGGGGCCTTGATGCTCTTCCTAATCGAACAAGAAAAATCAACAGTGCCTGCATGAGAAGAAGGAAAAAAAGTTCCACTCGGTTTAGGAAAAGGAGGCCACCCTACCCCTTCTAGTCCCATGCCCACTCTCTCTCTCTCTCTCTCTCTCAGATTTGCTTATTTGGGAAATCAAGTTCTACTCAGTTTAGAAGGGCCTCTACCCTTTAATCCCACATCCCCTTCCCTACGATATCTCTCTCTTTTTTGTGAGAAACCAATGCTAGCACCTCCTCTCCAATTATGTTTCCCTCTTCTCTTTCTTTCTTCCATACATGCATCAGTCTCAACTTCTTGCAAGCTTCTACAGCAATTTTCTCCTTTCTTTATTCTCTCCATATTATTTTAATGTTGAAATAATTTATTATGTACAGGAGTTTTCTTGTTTTAAGAAATAGAAGCATGTATAAAATTATTTATGTTGTTCATTTTATATTGATTGTATCTTGATTTGAGAATATTTTATATTGTTCATTTTATGATTTGTATCATTGGGATCCTATCCCGGCTAGCGGCGCGGCGAAAGAAGCAGAGGCAGCTATTGAACAGGTTTGTCGAATAAAAGCACGAGTTCCGGTAGACTCGTACAAGCAATAAGATACATCATCTAGCTTAAACCAGGATCATAGAAACATCAAAAAACATCAAAACAAATCAAGAAAACGTCAAAAAAAAATCAAATTAGACTTAAATTCATAGAAAAAGTTCAAAAAAAGAGAGAACTACAGAAAAATAAAACTTAGAGCGTGCCGATCCGTGAACCAGCACTCTCAACCGGTTCGGTTCGGTCACAGTTCGGCGAACCTTGCATGGAGGTATCTCCAAAATTATACTTCAAGGCTGCCCACAACTCCAAAGTCATAGGATACTCCTCGAACTCACACATGAGATGAGATCATCTTGCATATTGCTCAGCAATGTGATGCAAGTATGCTATTCTTCTTTTTTTCCAAAGCTTAGCAAGCCTCTAGATCCCTCATGTGTGGAGCGGTAAGTTTCATTCTCAGTTTCAGCCACGGTATGGTTAAGGGTCTCATGGACCTCTTTCTCTTCTAGGATGTCCTAAACTTTTTGGAGCCATATGTCAAACTTGTCACATTTAGTTTTTCAACCTTGTTCAAATCAGCTCCAATATTCTTAGAAGCTGAACCCATGGTTAATTGTTACTACATAGAGACATGAAAATGAAAAATTATACTAGACAACACACAATTGTTTTGCAGAAATAATGAACTAAGTTAATGAAAATCTAATATAAGACACAGAATCAAAAATTCACTATATTCCTAATCATATTTCATGATACAAACATCTAATTATCATAAACTTAGTCCAATTGCACAAAATTTCAGTTCTAGGTGAGAATAACTTTAAATCCTACCAACCTCAAAATTCCTACTCAAAATAAGACTCTAAAATATGGTATGTTGAATCGGCCTGTACCGGCCGATTCAGCACGTAGCAGACCGGTCCGATCCCTAACCAGTCCAATTCAAGCGTGGAAAATGGTTCCAACCCCTCTCTAGGACCGGAATCGATCGGTACGGTCGCATACCGGTGTGAAGCGGACCGGTCGCACCCATACACGCGCCCTCGCGCGCTGCCCAGCACGCCGTAGGCGGTTGCCCGCGCTAGGAACCGCACCAACACACGATTTTCCACACTAGGCAGCACGCCCACACGAGCTGGAAACCGCGTGGGCACGCGGTCCTGCGGCAGACCGGTTCGGAACTGGTACAAACTGGTCCGTTACGAGACAAGTACGCTTACCGGTACCGGTACGGCATATCTTGCTCTAGAGCATGTTACTAAAATTGTATAATTTCATCTTGGATAGCACTAAATGCACCCATACATATGCTATTGTTCAATTAAATGCATTCAATCATATGCTATTATTCAAAATATATATATATACAAGGTAACATGCCAATAATATTCACAAAAAGAATACAAAAATTCAATACATAAATATGAAACTAAACACTGTACAATTAGCAAGTTTTGCTAAATCTTATATTTCTTATGACATGCCTTCGTGTTGCTATGTCTTGCTTCAATTTTGTATTCTTTTTTATTGCATTTTTGTCTCCCTCTTTTTTTACAACGAATTCTTGGTCCCCTATCTAGCCAAAGTCATTTATCACTTGAGCTGAAACCCAAATGCCTAATGTTGCGAAGGTTAGGGAATGTTAATAGCTCTATGATTTGTTTTAAGCTTGTTAGAACCTGGCGCTCCTCCTCTAACTCAAGCTCACATGCAACATCCATAAAAGGTTTGATGTCCCCATTCTGTCGTAGAGTGAGCTTCACTGTATTCCAAGACTCTTGCAAGGAGTTAATCAAGCCAAGAATTGGCTCCTCTTTGCTGAGGATGATACCCTCATCTCTAAGGTCAAATATCATATCCCACATTAACCATATGCATCGATTCATTGTATGTTTTGCATTCATCTTTTAAGTCATGAAGTCCAATATCATGACCATTATAACTATATTTTCAAAAACATATTGGGTATGAGCATACATATATATTTTTTATTTATTTTTGATAGCTCACAATAATCTATCATTAGATTCATTCCAGTAGTATTGGGCACAAAATCAGAACATTTTTAAAACAAAAAACATATTAATCCTAGTTTTACACTTTTTTATGAATTTTCAAAAAAAAGGAATAATATGACCAGAAATTCATGGGATTAGAGAGGCCCAAACTCTCAATCTCAAGATAATAGACTGACGCACTAGCCATATGTGCCGACTGCATTTATTTTTCTCCTCCCCCTAATCTTTTTATTTCCATTTCCATTTTAAAGTAAATTTATTAATTTTTAAAAAAAAATATGATGGTGCCTATGGCTAAGGCACGAACTGTCGACCTCAAGATAACAACTATGAGAACCACGCACTAGCTGACTAAGCTAGCACCCCCTCTCGTGTTTCTTTTATTATAAATTTAAAATAATAATTTAATCAAAACAATGTAGCACGTGACCAAGCCGCATGCCCCTTTCTCTCTTTTTGTTATGCTTGTTATTCAAATCCCATTATGATGCCAATTGGAACTTATGCTCACCCCCTTCTCTTTTTCTTATGCTCAGCTTTCCAATCCTATTATGAGGCCAATTGGGATTTATGCTCTGCCTTCAGATCCCATTACAAAACCGAGTAGGGAGTGCGATGGACTGGAAGAAAGGAGAAAGGGATGCACAGCTCGAGTAGTGGACTTTAGCAGATCATTTTTAATAGGATTCAGATTGGAAACCATATGGAAACCATCATGGTGACTTCCCCCTTCAGAGATGAAATACTTGGAGTTAGTTTTCGTCTCCACACAGTAGATCCAGCCCTCTGCCATTTCCAAAGCCAACACCTTATTCTCTTCTCTTCCCCCATAACCATCTTCAAAAACCCAGTCATGATCTCCTAAGGGTTTATGAACCTTCTAATCAAGATTCGTAGTCTTAGTACCAAACACCATACCAGTGCCACTCTAGCACAGTGTTGGTGAAAGAGTAGATGCCCTACAAGCCAATCGCAATATGTATTGCGAAAGGTTTTTTCTTTTGATTTATCCAAATCATGTACATGACATTTAAATATGAATAAAGGCGTTATGTTTTATCATATGCTGTTGATTATATTTATGATAAACTCCTTAGATTAGGACAATGGTTTTAAGACTATGATGAGATCATACTAGTGAGACTTAAAATCCTAAAATCCTAATCTTAAATATTTCCAGTCATTGGTACATTGAGTCGGGGATCAATGATTACCGGAAAGACTGGCATGTCTTATGTATGCTCGATGCAGAGGATGATTGATCTCACAATCATTTGTGTGGAGACACTAATACAAAGATGTGGGTGCTCATTAGAGGAATGAGTTCACTGAATTGACCTACAAAGAGAAATCTTATGAAGTCTTACTTACATGTCAAAAGATGATTCTCTTAGTGGGAGTTGTGCAACTGATCCTATGACCTGAGATCACCATGGTATCTTGTGCACATGAACCCATATTTTGGTTTACACTCATTCATGACAATAAGTTATGTACGAGGTCTTCTGGATATGGTGAATTATGTACGAAGATTATGAGTAGGTCAACAAAGAATTAATCACTTCTAGTAAGAGAAGATAGCATCCTATTTATTCTAATCATATGATAATTCAGGAAGCCTTTGATCAAAGCAGAATGAAAATTAGAAAGAGTTTCTAATATTTCATTATTTGAATTATCATTAAAAGATTGAGAAAAATATGAATATGAAATTGAGTTTGACATATATTCATACTCATATACATATTTGGGATGCAGTTTGATTAAAGGATTGAATTGCATGGTAATTTGCCACTGAAGGGTATTTTTGGTATTTCCACCAAATTCCATATTTTTCGGGTAGACATGACACGTTGCTAGACGTCAATCTTGTTTTATAGGTTTGATCAAATTAAAGAGTTTAATTCGATCACCAATTAGAAAGGATTCTAATTGTTAAGTTCGGGTTCGCGCAGTTTGGACTTAAATCGATTAGAAGAGTTCTAATCAAGTTGGGTCAACTCGCACTCACACCTATTGCTGGCTAAGTATGGAACCCAATGGATCACACACAAGGAAACTTATCAAGGGTCTAATTGGATTAGATCATGTTCGCAAGATAAACATCCTAGCAGGTGTTGCAAACCTTAGCTCCTAATTCGAATTGGATTCGAATCTGATTCGAATTGGATTCGAATCTGATTCTTAATTGATCTAATTTGATTAGATCATATTCTAATATGGGTTAGCCAAGAGTTGGCACCTAATTGGCTTGGTTTGAGTCTAATTGGATTAGATTTAATAAATCATTCAATTTAGACCGTTAGATCTTGATTTACCGTTGGATGAAGACATAATGGAGAGTTGGTTTAACCCAATTGAATTGGGTTAGAGGATGGCTACCATAATTGACCATTGAATCTTAATCCCACCATTGGATGAAGACATAATGGGTCAAGTGAATGGCGCCTTGCATTGGAGCCCTTGGATCATCATCATGAAAGATCAAGAGGTGAGGCGTGATGGACATGTGATTAGCATGTGATGTTGACTTGGTCAAAATATGGCACCACATGAAAGGACATATCATTTTATACACCTCCTTACTTGATCTGCACCTCCTCTTATTTGATATGGCCCTTTAGATGATGCCCTTTCATGAGAGGATGTGTGGATGGGATGCATCCCTTGAAGATGCATCCCTACACCTATTATAAATAGGTTAGCACTCCATGGGCTTCATCATTCCAATTCCACCCCACTCCTCTCTGTTAGATGTATGCCCTAGAAGCCAATTTTGGCTGACACATTATTAATTCTAGGGACATAATTTTGTACTTGCCTATTTATTATTGAATAAATAAAGGCATCTTTCTATTCATATTATTTATGTGTCTATGAATCGTCCAAGAATTAATAAGATGATGATGCGTATTTTTAAGAGTTAAGAATTTGACCCATGCATCATTGGTGATTAATTTCTGAATGCTCCTGATCAATGGATCATCACAAGGACGGTGATCGATCCGATCAGTGCACACATTGCTTTCCTTATGGATGGACGAGACTCGAGTCCACAGTGTGGCGACACTGAAGTAATAGTGCAGGTGCTTGTTAGAGAACAAGGGTACTGAGAGTGACCAACACAAGAAGTCACTTGGATGTCTATCCACTCGTCAGTGACTTGCTTGATGTTGCAGTAGTGTGACTAGTCCTTTGACCTGCGATGCTTCGGCTACTCACAGTGAGGTTATTGTAGTTTGACTGCACAAATACATGGTCTCTAGCCATATGGGTCCATGCAGTGTAGATTGGCTGCAGTAGGTTCACTGTAGGAGTAGGGTATGCATCTACAAGGAATCTATCGACCTTGATAGAAAAGGAGAGATCCTATGTGATTTATAAGACTGAGTTCGTAAGACCTCGGCCGGGGCAGATTGCATAGTGGAAAAAGAGTTTTCCACTCTCGAACTTAAGTCGAATAAATCTTGACATATGACAGACGAAGGGGTTTGACGAGTTATCCATGACCTCCGTCTTGTAGGGATCCATGATAGAAGGACTGTATCACACGATAACTGCACCTAGAGGATCATCATTCTATTCTACTGGATAGCCACTACATGCTGCTAGGTGTCACTGGTGGATGGTGGGACTCATAGGGATTATCTCGATGATCGATAAACCCTAATGAGTAAAGTTGGAATCGTTCCAATCCATTGAAAGGAGTTTTCCACGATATTGTGATAGAGATCATAATATATCTCACCACCAGTCAGAATAGAACCTATGGGGTCACACACATTAGAAGTATTGACCGATCCGATGGTTGAATCGTGATTAGGAATCACAAGTAATCAATTCGATTGATAATCAGTTGAAGAAGGAACAATGGAATTAATTAATTGGACTTAAACACAAAACCTACTTCGAGTAGGATTCCTAGAGTCCTAATTGGATTAGGACTGGGAATCCAAGTTGGAATAGGACTGGGATTCCTACTTGGAGTAGGATTCCTACAATCCTAATGAGATTAGGAGTTTTGAATTAAAATTGGATTCCTACTTGGAATAGGATTCCTAGAGTCCTAATCGGATTAGGACTTCGGATTCAAATTAGAGTCCTAACTGGATTAGGACCAAAATTAAATAAGTCCTAATTGGATTAGGATTTCTTAAGTCCTAATTAATTATTAATCTAATGAATCAACAAGACTCCTAATTGGATTAGGATTGAAGGGGTCAATTGAGTCATGGTTCATTAAGTTCTAATTAGATTAGGACTTACCTAGATTAAACCCAAATTGGTTCACCCTTGGTCCAAGCCTAATTAGATTAGGACCTAACCATGAGTGACCTTCCTAATCCTCCTTAAAACCATGAAGGAGGGGCACACGCCCCTCCTCCTTTTCCTGGCTTGGTGCGGCAAAGAAGAGGGGTCGGCGCCCCTCTTGGAAGTTTATCAAGGAGCTCCTACTTGTAGGAGCTCCACATGCTATTTAAGAGGAGGCGTGGGGGCTGACCTAGGGCATCATTGAAGCCCTCTCCCTCTCCAATTCGTGGCCCCCTCTCCTCCCCTTTCCTTGGTTCAGCCGCAAGCAAAGGAAGAAAAAGAAAGGTGGCCCCTTCATCCTCCCTTCTTCCTTCCAACGCAAGGAAAAGAAAGAAGGCTGCAGGGGCTTTGATCTTCTTCCTATCTTCATCCTTCTTCCTCCTCCCAAGCACAATCAAGGGTTGATTAAAAGGGAGGACATCAGCCATCAAAAGTTATCTCTGCAAGGGAGCTAGCACCCCGGAGAGATAGAAAACTTGGATCGGTTCCTGCTTCGTGTGGATACCCGTAGAGGCCAGGCACTTGAACGGTTTCAAGCGAACCTTCATCCAAAAACCATGATCATCAGTTTGCAGTGATCATCTACCCGCACAAGGTGAAGATCTGATCTTCTAATGTTTTAAAAAGTTTTTTAATCCTTATCTATCTACGAACGGTTTTAAACAACGTTCATGCGATGAACGGTTGATCCCGCGCATGCCTCTTCCGCTACATCTGAAATTTTTGAAATTTTTCTGCGGCATGGGCGGGTTCCCAACAGTGGTATCAGAGCCTAGGCATCGTAGATTAAGATAAGGATTAATTATTAATAGGCTTATTAGATCTGAAATTTAAATGATTATGTATGCTGAAAATTTTCTGCATGCAGATTTTTTCTAGGGTGCTGATTTTTGCATGCTGATTTTTATGTGATAAAAGGATGATTCTAATTGCATTGTTAATGGGATTACAAAGTTTAGAATCATGATTAGCATGATCAGCAACTTATGTCATGAGATAATCAGTTAGATTTCGGATCTGAAAATTATAATTGCTGCATGTGGTGATAATCATAGGATTCAAACCCTTTTGGTATCAAATGTAATGACCTCCGATATGATCTGTAATGTCATGTAATTTTTCAGATGCTTGCATGCATCTTATTTGATGTTTTGAGAGGCCTACGTGCCTCCTAAAAGGGGATGTAATTTATTATTATTTTTATTTTACATCTGGTTGTATTTCTGTGATGTGATGTACGTCAACGATCAAATTGAAGACAAGGCATGAGATGAACGGCGATCTAAGCGGTTGATGGCGATGGGATCAAGAGTTGATCAAGAATCGAATCAAGGAGGCTTAGAACCAATTCAAGAGTTGAAGACCAATTGATCGATTGACGTGCATGTGCTTGTAATACGACCTAATTAGAATCCATGATCATCACCTATTTAAAGTTTAGCTTTATTTGATGCTGCGATTATAACTGCATGTGATGTGCCGTTTGCATGTGATGTGAATGAGAGTGGGGTAGATAGGTTTACATGTGATGTAACAAACCCAATTTAGACCTAAATTAAAACCTCCTCAATCAAGTCGAGAGTAAACCAACATGAGCAAGTCATATTAGATTAATTGATCTAATTGGTGTCTAGAAAAGCATGAAAGGTAGTTACTTAATTAGGACCTTACTCTCTGAGTAACGGAAGCCTCCCACCTGCTTACCTGGCCAATTGTTCGATTACCTCTTATGAAGAGCTCAAGTTGCAAACACTAAGACCTGATTAACCAATATTAAGTCAATAGGTCTTCCACTGTAGTAGAGCTGCTAAGGTCTTTCTGATGTTGATTTGTCTCGGCTGGATACAGTGGTCAAGTTGCATCGGGGGGCTGGACCTCTCTATAGACATGAGATGTTGTAGGGTAAAGGTGGGGTTGGGCACCAATAACTGTTAGGTGAGGACCCAATGACGACTTTATTTCTACGGTTATACGGTGGGTCTGACTTAACTAAGAAATGGGACCAATAACTGTTAGGTGAGGTCTTCATGGCTTAGAGACCAAGTTGCACTGCAACATGCTTGAGAAGCATTGTACAAGAGTTGTACACTCATTCATCTATGTGTCATCAATAACTGTTAGGTGAGGTGCCATGTAGATTGGTGAGACCGCAGTACCTACTAGAAACCCTAGTCGTGTAGGATTTCCGTTTTCCTACCAGAGGAGTATGAGAAATTCGAGAAAATAGTGGGAGGTACATTTGTTCTAAAAGTCCTTAGAACAGATTAAGGATCAAGTACAAAAGTCTAACTAGAATCTTTATTCTCTGCAGATCATAATGTCACCCTCAAATCCTTTGACCCGTATTCTTGAGACCAACCGATTGACTGGTACCAATTACAGAGACTGGCTTAGAAATCTCAAAATTGTTCTGAGTTGCGAGAAAATAGGCTATGTGCTCGACAATGACATCCCCACATTACCAGCACGTCCGACTACTGATCAGCGTGCGACGCATGAAAAGTGGACAGACAATGACATTAGGATCAAGTGCTATATCATGGCATCCATGTCCAATGAACTCCAATGCCAGCATGAGAATATGAAGACTGCTAGAGACATATTGGCACACCTGCAAGAGTTGTATGGTGAGCAGAGTCGCACAGCTCATTTTGAAGTGTCCAAGAGGCTCTTCAAAGCAAAGATGCGCGAGGGGCAGTCTGTCCATGATCACGGTCTGACAATGATCAAGGACCTAGAGGAGCTTGAGAAGCTCGGTATGAACATGCACAGGGAATTGCAAGTAGATCTGATCCTTCAATCCCTACCTAATTCATTTGGACAGTTTATAGTAAACTACCAATGAATAAGATTGAATGCACTAAGACTGAACTGATAAATATGTTGGTAACTGCTGAGGGAGCCTTTAAAGGTTCAAGGGGCAATGTCCTTGCTGCTGAGTTGACTTCTGGTTCCAAGAGAAAGTCTACTTGGAAGAAAAAGAAGCCTGCTAAGAAGCAGAAGAAAGACAAGAAGCCAAAGAAGGAAGTTCAAAAGAAAAAAGCTAATGACAAAGGAAAATGTTTCCACTGCAATGTCAACGGCTACTGGAAGAGAAACTGTCCTTCATACCTCGAGAGCCTGAAGAACAAAAAAGGTGACACACCTTCAGAAGATATAGACTTGCTCATAATTGAAACTAATCTAACGGTTTCTTCTACTTTTAGTTGGGTTATAGATTCTGGTTCTAGTGCTCATTTGTGCACTACCATGCAGGGTCTAAAGGAAAGTAGAAGGCTGGCGGAAGGTGCGGTAACCCTTCGGGTTGGCAACGGGGCAAAAGTTGCTGCTGTGGCTGTGGGCACCTACCATGTGCGACTACCGTCTGATTTTAGTTTATTACTTAGAGACTGCTATTATGTACCTGCTGCTAGCAGAAATTTGATTTCTGTTTCATGTCTAGCACAGGAAGGTCATGATTTTACATTTGACAAAGACTGTTGTTCTATTTATTTCAGAAATAAAATAGTCGCACGTGGTTTTATGGTTGACAGTCTCTATCATTTGCATATGGATGTATCTGTAAATGTGTCTGAGCAAGAAGTGAGTGCCAAAGGATCCAAGAGATCCAGGGATGAGATAAACCAAAAATATTTATGGCACCTCAGGCTTGGCCATATTGGAGAAGATAGAATGAACAAAATGGAGAAAGATGGGCTTATCGGCTCATTGACTTCCGAGTCATATCCAGTTTGCGAGTTCTATCTTCAAGAAAAAATGGCTAGATTGCCCTTTGTAGGACATGGGAAGAGGACCACTGAAATACTTACCCTGGTACATACAGATGTTTGTGGCCCATTTGATGTGCAAGCTAGGAGACGCTATTCGTACTTCATTATCTTTACCGATGATTATTCACGGTATGGGTATGTGTATCTTATGAGACACAAGTCTGATTCTTTGAAAAGTTCAAGGAGTGCAGAAATGAAGTAGAAAAACAAACTGGAAAACCCCTTAAGGCCCTTCGATCAGATCGAGGAGAATACCTTAGTGGAGAATTCTGAGACTATCTCAAGGACAATGGCATAGTCTCACAATGGACTCTTCCGGGTACACCTCAACTCAACGGGGTGTCAGAGAGGAGAAATCGGACTCTATTGGATATGGTACGGTCCATGATGAGCTTCACTGGTCTACCAATGTTTCTTTGGGGAGATGCCTTACTTACCGCAGTATATCTACTGAATAGAGTTCCCTCTAAATCCGTTTCTACCACACCGTATGAGATATAGCATGGTAAGAAACCAAGTCTTGGTCATCTCAAGATTTGGGAATGTCCGGCCCACGTCAAAAGACTACAGGCGGACAAGCTAAAGGCTAGGGCCATAAGTGCTCGTTTTATAGGATATCCTAAAGAGTCATTAGGATACAATTTTTACGTCTCAGAGGATCACAATGTGTTTGTGAGCCGTCACACCATCTTCTTGGAAAACCAGTTTATCCTTAATAGAGGCAGTGGGAGGAAAATTGAGCTTGAAGAGAAAGTCTCTGAAAAGCAACGAGTCACGGATCCTATTGAACCCATTCATACAGAGCCAGTACACGTTGTCCCTCAACCACCTCGCAGATCTAGTAGGATCTCCCATCCTTCCGATAGATACTTAAGTATACTAGAAGAGGATACCGAGGAAATGTTCCTAGTGGAAGATAGGGATCACATACAGGATCCCAAAACCTACAACGAGGCGATATCTGATATCGATTCCGAGAAATGGTTGGAAGCTATGAAGTCAGAGTTAGACTCCATGCATTCCAACCAAGTCTGGACCTTAGTAGATCCACCAGAAGGTATTGTACCTATTGGATGCAAATGGATCTACAAAAGGAAAATAGGTTCGGATGGAAAGGTAGAGACCTATAAAGCAAGGCTAGTGGCGAAAGGATATAGTCAACGCGAAGGCATTGACTATCAGGAGACCTTTTCACCTGTAGCCATGCTAAAATCCATCCGAACATTGCTTGCCATTGCAGCATTTCATGATTATGAAATCTGGCAGATGGATGTGAAAACTACTTTCCTGAATGGATATCTTGATGAAGATATCTATATGGAACAGCCTTTGGGTTTCACTTCCAGTGATGGAGATCACAAGGTCTGCAAGTTGCAAAGGTCCATCCATGGACTAAAGCAAGCATCTCGGAGTTGGAACACTCGTTTCGATGACGCAATCAAAACGTTTGATTTCATCAAAAATGAAGAGGAACCGTGTGTTTACAAAAAGGTTAGTGGGAGTGCTGTCGTATTTCTCGTACTGTACGTGGACGACATCCTCCTGATAGGGAATGATATTCCCATGCTAACCTCGGTCAAGGTCTGGTTGTCAAAAGAGTTCTCTATGAAAGACCTTGGGGAAGCATCCTATATTTTGGGAATAAAGGTCTATAGAGATAGATCTAAAAGGATGCTTGGCCTATCACAGAAGATGTACATAGAGAAAGTGCTGAAAAGGTTCAGCATGGAAAACTGTAAAAGGGGTCTCTTACCCCTAAGGCATGGAATTCATCTCTGCAAGAAGATGTGCCCCAACACATCTGAAGAGATTCAACGCATGAGCAAGATCCCCTATGCATCAGCAATAGGGAGCCTCATGTATACCATGCTATGTACACGACCTGATATAGCCCTTGCTGTGAGTGTCACAAGCAGATATCAGTCGAATCCAGGTGAAGAACACTGGACAGCTGTGAAGAATATTCTTAAGTACTTGAAAAGAACTAAAT
Organism: Phoenix dactylifera; assembly: GCF_051530095.1. Taxonomy (NCBI): domain Eukaryota; kingdom Viridiplantae; phylum Streptophyta; class Magnoliopsida; order Arecales; family Arecaceae; genus Phoenix; species Phoenix dactylifera. The sequence goes on from NC_143202.1 coordinate 6,425,075, forward strand.
ATTTATTCTTGGTTTTTGGAGGATCATCAGAGCGGCGCTTCCACCTCATACGCGACTATGTTGAGAAGAAGTATGTCGAGGTGCAGAGAGTAGACTCCGCGGACAACGTGGCAGACCCGTTCACTAAACAGTTAAGTCAACAAAAGACTGAAGCCCATCTTGAGAAGATGGAACTCAGATATATGACTGATTGGCTTTAGTGCAAGTGGGAGATTGTTAGATGTATGCCCTAGAAGCCAATTTTGGCTGACACATTATTAATTCTAGGGACATAATTTTGTACTTAACTATTTATTAATGAATAAATAAAGGCATCTTTCTATTCATATTATTTATGTGTCTATGAATCGTCCAAGAATTAATAAGATGATGCGTATTCTTAAGAGTTAAGAATTTGAGCCATGCATCATTGGTGATTAATTTCTGAATGCTCCTGATCAATGGATCATCATAACGACGGTGATCGATCCGATCAGTGCACACATTGCTTTCCTTACGGATGGACGAGACTCGAGTCCACAGTGTGGCGACACTGAATTAATAGTGCAGGTGCTTGTTAGAGAACAAGGGTACTGAGCGTGACCAACACAAGAAGTCACTTGGATGTCTATCCACTCGTCAGTGACTTGCTTGATGTTGCAGTAGTGTGACTAGTCCTTTGACCTGCGATGCTTCGGCTACTCACAGTGAGGTTATTGTAGTTTGACTGCACAAATACATGGTCTCTAGCCATATGGGTCCATGCAGTGTAGATTGGCTGCAGTAGGTTCACTGTAGGAGTAGGGTATGAATCTACAAGAAATCTATCGACCTTGATAGAAAAGGAGAGATCCTATGTGATTTATAAGACTGAGTTCGTAAGACCTCGGCCGGGGCAGATTGCATAGTGGAGAAAGAGTTTTCCACTCTCGAACTTAAGTCGAATAAATTTTGACATATGACAGACGAAGGGGTTTGACGAGTTATCCATGACCTCCGTGTTGTAGGGATCCATGATAGAAGGACTGTATCACACGATAACTGCAGCTAGAGGTTCATTATTCTATTCTACTGGGTAGCCACTACATGCTGCTTGGTGTCACTGGTGGATGGTGGGACTCATAGGGATTATCTCGATGATCGATAAACCCTAATGAGTAGAGTTGGAATCGTTCCAATCCATTGAAAGGAGTTTTCAATGATATTGTGATAGAGATCATAATATATCTCACCACCAGTCAGAATAGAACCTATGGGGTCACACACATTAGAAGTATTGACCGATCCGATGGTTGAATCGTGATTAGGAATCACAAGTAATCAATTCGATTGATAATCAGTTGAAGAAGGAACAATGGAATTAATTAATTGGACTTAAACACAAAACCTACTTCGAGTAGGATTCCTAGAGTCCTAATTGGATTAGGACTGGGAATCCAAGTTGGAATAGGACTGGGATTCCTACTTGGAGTAGGATTCCTACAATCCTAATGAGATTAGGAGTTTTGAATTAAAATTGGATTCCTACTTGGAATAGGATTCCTAGAGTCCTAATCGGATTAGGACTTCGGATTCAAATTAGAGTCCTAACTGGATTAGGACCAAAATTAAATAAGTCCTAATTGGATTAGGATTTCTTAAGTCCTAATTAATTATTAATCTAATGAATCAACAAGACTCCTAATTGGATTAGGATTGAAGGGGTCAATTGAGTCATGGTTCATTAAGTTCTAATTAGATTAGGACTTACCTAGATTAAACCCAAATTGGTTCACCCTTGGTCCAAGCCTAATTAGATTAGGACCTAACCATGAGTGACCTTCCTAATCCTCCTTAAAACCATGAAGGAGGGGCACACGCCCCTCCTCCTTTTCCTGGCTTGGTGCGGCAAAGAAGAGGGGCCGGCGCCCCTCTTGGAAGTTTATCAAGTTTGTAGGAGCTCCACATGCTATTTAAGAGGAGGCGTGGGGGCTGACCTAGGGCATCATTGAAGCCCTCTCCCTCTCCAATTCGTGGCCCCCTCTCCTCTCCTTTCCTTGGTTCAGCCGCAAGCAAAGGAAGAAAAAGAAAGATGGCCTCTTCATCCTCCCTTCTTCCTTCCAACGCAAGGAAAAGAAAGAAGGCTGCAGGGGCTTTGATCTTCTTCCTATCTTCATCCTTCTTCTTCCTCCTCCCAAGCACAATCAAGGGTTGATTAAAAGGGAGGACATCAGCCATCAAAAGTTATCTCTGCAAGGGAGCTAGCACCTCGGGGAGATAGAAAGCTTGGATCGGTTCCTGCTTCGTGTGGATACCCGTAGAGGCCGGGCACTTGAACGGCTTCAAGCGAACCTTCATCCAAAAACCACGATCATCAGTTTGTGGTGATCATCTACCCGCACAAGGTGAAGATCTGATCTTCTAATGTTTTAAAAAGTTTTTTAATCTTTATCTATCTACGAACGGTTTTAAACAACGTTCATGCGATGAACGGTTGATCCCGCGCATGCCTGTTCCATTGCATCTGAAATTTTTGAAATTTTTCTGCGGCATGGGCGGGTTCCCAACACTCTCTTCTTTCTTTCTTACATTAGTTTCTTTCTTTCTAGCATTGCTTCTAGTGTGTCCTAAGCCAAGACAAGGTGGTTTTCTTTAGGACAAAAGGATTAGAAGTGATTTTAAAAGGCTAAAGAAAAATAGAAAGGAAGGAAAGCAAGCCATTAGAGTTCTTTAGAAGAATTCTGCATTAAGGATCAAAAGTCTTTGGAGCTAAAGTCTTGATCAAGTTTTCGTGTGGATCACCATTGGAGGGCGGACACTTGGACGCCTCGTGGAGATTGTACACTTTGGATTAGCGTTTGAGGTATTCTACTAATTCTGCATTTATTTTATATCATTTGATTGTAATCATTAAGGTGATATAGGCTTAAAAGGGTTTCATGCATAGGGACTTTATTAAGAAATTTTTAAAATCCCTAGCTTCCGCTGCGCATTATAACATGCTAAAACCCTTCAGTGGTATCAGAGCCATCCTTAATTGGTTCAATCAAATAATTATGTATGATGTATGATTATTAATTTACTATGAGATAGTAATGTCATATGCTTAGAGAAATGCTGAAATGTATGATTCATATATGATATGTTATGTAATAAAATATCATGATATGAAATTTTCCATATGAAAATATGTTGAAGCATGTTAATTAATTGCTTATGATTTATACATGCTATGAGATAGCCATGATGCATAATAGTTTATTTTAGACATGTTAAATATATGTTACAATTAAAGAATGTGCTAGAGACTAGTAAGCCCTCAATAAAAATTATATTAAGTCATAGTGTTGAAAAACTTTGGGCTAACCCATATTAGAACAATTGATCTAATTGGTGTCTAAGGAAAGCACTAAAGGTGGTTCTCTAATTAGAACCTTACTCTCTGAGTAAGGGGAGCCTCCCACCTGCTTACCTGGCCAATTGTTTGATTGCCTATTATGGATAAGCTTAATATTGATATAACACTATTGATATCCTTCCTTCATGCCTCGATATTATTATGTCAAGATCCATGCTAGTTTGTTGTGCTAACACAAGACTTGCAATGGGGACTGATGTTATACTATCTTGGTGCATTAAGATGCTTATGGCATATTTTAATATATTGCCTTATTGTGCAACCACAAGGGCAATATTATTCGAATATGACTATATGGAAATGAAGGGTTTGACTTAACTAAAATATTATTGTTTGTTGTGCTAACACAAGGCAATAAGTATTTTAAGAGGACAAGATAAAGTTGAGAATTGCATGAGATGCAATTGGAAAGAGTTTCCTACCTTTGAACTCATAAGAGTTTGTTGTGTAAACACAAGGCTTTTTATGATGAATTAGGATCTCAACCCTACTAAGAAAAATTATATTTTCACGTTTATCATAGGAGAGGGCTATGATATTCGATAAAAATAGTAGGAGACAAATTAAATTAAAGTCCTTATCTAGTTGCAAACATGTCATCATGATTGGTCTGCTTATATTAGTTTTGTTCTTGCATATGTAGAATTATTAAATGGCTTCTTCACTTTCACTAAGAGGCATCTTAGATGCCAACAAGTTGACCGGACCAAACTATGTGGACTGGTTGAGGAATTTAAAGATAGTACTCACTTAGGAGAAAATTTTCTATATACTTGAAACCCCTGATCTTGGAGATCTAGGGGATGATGCTACAGAAGAGGAGGTTGCCACACATAAGATGTGGAAAAATGACAATGTGATTGTCAAATGTATCATACTTGCCTCTATGAGCAATGAATTACAGAGGCAACATGAAGGCATGGACACTCAATCCATACTTCTCAATTTAAAAGAGTTGTATGGAAAACAAAGCAGGACTGCTAGGTATGAGATATCTAAGCAGTTGTTCCGTGCTAGAATGAATGAAGGAACTCCAGTGCAAAACCATGTTCTTATGGTTATAGACTTGATCACCAGATTAAGTCAATTAGGTTTTGCTATGGATAGTGAGCTTAGTCAGGATTTGATCCTGCAATCACTGCCTGATTCATTCTCTCAGTTTGTTGTGAACTTTCACATGAACAAGCTGAACACCTCCCTGCCCGAGCTATTAAATATGCTCAAAACAGCTGAAGGGCATATTAAGAAGGATAAAGGTCCACTCCTTCTTATAAATAGCACCTCTATGAGGAAATCGAAAAATAAGGGTTCTAAGAAACGATTGAACCCCAAGAGTAGCATCAAAAAGAAAAAAGGAAAGAAAAACTCCGGATCAAGTACCTGTTTTCATTGCGGCAAAGCTGGCCACTGGAAAAGGAATTGCAAGAGTTTTCTTGCAAGTATGAAGACCGATGCAAGAGTTGCATCAAAAGGTATGTTTATGTTACATGCCAACTTGTCATTAAGTTCTTCAAATTCAAATTCATGGGTATTAGATACCGGCTGTGGTTTTCACATTTGCAAATCTTTGCATTGACTACAGAAAATTAAAATTTTGAAGAAAGGTGACTTCGAGCTGTATGGCGCTGGAGGAAAGTCCATCCAGGCTGAAGCTGTTGGAACCTACAACTTGGAATTGCCTTCGGAAAAGCTCCTATGTTATTATACGCCCAAAATTATTAGAAATGTAATTTCCATTCATTTGTTGTTAAAGAAAGGTTTTGAAATTAATGGAAAGGGCAATGGTTGCTCTATTTATTTTTCTAATAAGCATCTTTGCAATGGCATTATGGAAAATGGTCTTCTAGTTTTATTACTTAATGACAATGTCTTTCATATTAATAAAAGCAATAAAAGAAAAAGAGAGGAAGTGAATAATACCCTCCTTTGGCATTGCCGACTTGGTCACATAAGTGAATCAAAAATCAACAAGTTATACAAAAAAGAGTTCTTTGATCCTTATGATTGTGAATCATTAGGAACTTGTGAATCTTGTCTTATGGGAAAAATGACCAAGTCTCCATTCACTGGACATGGAGAAAGGGCAAGTGAGTTATTAGGACTTATACATACAGATGTATGTGGTCCTATGACAACTCCAGCTAGAGGTGGATACTCTTACTTCATCACATTCACTGATGATTTATCAAGGTTCGGATTTGTGTATCTTATGAAACAAAAATCCGAAGCCTTTGATAAGTTTAAAGAGTATCAAAGTATGGTTGAAAAACAAACCGGAAAGTGTATTAAAATCCTTTGATCTGATCGAGGAGGTGAATACCTTTCTAGTGAATTTTTAAATCATCTTAAAGAAAAGGGCATTCTCTCTGAATGGACACCTCCGTATACGCCACAACTAAATGGTGTAGCTAAACGGAGGAATCGTACTCTATTAGATATGGTAAGGTCCATGATGTGCTTTACAGATCTTCCTATTTCCTTCTGGGGTTATGCCTGCTACATATGTGCTAAACAGGATACCTTCAAAATCTGTATCTAGTACTCCATATGAGATATGGAGAGGTAGAAAGCCCAATCTTAAATATTTTAAAATATGGGGCTGCCAAGCATATGTCAAAAGAAATTTTGGACATAAGCTAAGTGCTAGATCAGATAAATGTACATTTATAGGTTATTCCAAAGAAAGTATTGGATATCTCTTCTATCACCTTACTGAACAAAAGATATTTGTTAGTAGGCATGCCACTTTCTTAGAAAAAGAGTTTATCTTAGAAAAGGGCAGTGAAAGAAGAATTGAACTTAATGAAGTTCAAGACCTACAAATAGAAACACAAGAAATTCTTCAACCAGATGTACCCATTGATGAAGTACAACCACAACACACATCTCCTCTCCAAAGGTCAGATAGAGTGCGAAATGCACCTAAGAGGTATGGGTTTATCATTGAGAATGATGAAGCCCACATCGTCGAAAATGATGATCCTCTGACCTATTCGGAAGCTATCATGAGTAATGACTCTGACAAATGGTTAGAAGCTATAAAATCCGAAATAGACTCTACGTATACCAACTAAGTATGGACTTTGGTTGATGCACCAGAAGGTGTAAACCCTATAGGTTGCAAATGGGTCTATAAAAAGAAGATTGGAGCAGATGGCCAAGTAGAAACCTACAAGGCTAGATTGGTGGCAAAAGGTTTCAGGCAAAAGCAAGAAATTGACTATGATGAAACTTTTTCACCAGTTGCCATGCTTAAATCTATTCGGATTTTGCTTGCAATAGCTGCATACTATGATTATGAAATTTGGCAGATGGATGTCAAAACCGCCTTCCTTAATGGTTATCTTGAGGAAGAGGTTTACATGACACAGCCAGAAGGATTTATCTCAAGTGGGAGAGCAAATCAAGTATGCAAGCTTAAGAGATCCATTTATGGATTAAAGCAAGCATCGAGGAGTTGGAACATCCGTTTTGATACAACAGTCAAAGAGTTTGGTTTTATCAAAAATGTGGATGAACCATGTGTGTACAAGAAGACTAGTGGGAGTGTCGTTGTCTTCTTAATATTGTATGTGGATGACATACTAATCATTGGAAATGATATTCCAATGTTACAATCGGTCAAGACTTGGCTATCAAAAAGCTTTTCCATGAAAGACTTGGGAGAAGCATCCTATATACTTGGTATAAAGATCTATAGGGATAGATCTAAAAGGATGCTAGGCTTGTCCCAGTCTAAGTACATAGATCGTGTGCTAAAAAGATTCAACATGGAAAGAAGTAAAAGAGGTTACTTACCTATGAGTCATGGCATACGTCTCTCTAAGAAGATGTCTCCTAAGACATCTGAAAAGAGGAATAGAATGAATTCTATTCCCTATGCTTCGGCAGTAGGATCAATTATGTATGCTATGCTATGTACTAGGCCTGATGTTGCTTATGCCTTAGGTATAACAAGCAGATTCTAGGCTGATCCAGGAGAAAATCATTGGATAGTTGTGAAAAATATTCTTAAGTACTTAAGAAGGACTAAAGATATTTTTCTAGTTTATGGAGGATTTGAGTTGAAATTAGAAGGATTTCCTGATTCTAGTTTTCAATCAGATCCAGATGATAGCAAGTCCACTTCAGGGTATGTCTTTACCCTAAATGGTGGTGCAGTGAGCTGGAAGAGTTCCAAGCAGCAAACCGTAGCTGACTCAACTACTGAGGCAGAATACATCGTTGTAAGTGAAGTCGCTAAGGAAGCTGTCTGGATGAAGAAGTTCATCGCTGAGTCGGGAGTAGTTCCTGAGATTGCTGGACCAGTTTCAGTTTATTGTGACAACACTGGAGCTGTTGCTCAAGCAAAGGAACCAAGATCTCATCACAAATCCAAGCACATTCTAAGACGCTTCCACCTCGTTCGAGAGATCGTCGAGAGACAAGACATAGTCATTGAACGAGTAGACACAAAGAACAACTTAGCAGACCCGTTCACTAAAGCTCTACCACAACAGCAGTTCGATCGCCACCTCGATTGTATGGGGATAAAATATAAGAGCAATTGGCTTTAGTGCAAGTGGGAGATTGAAAGAGTAGATGCCCTACAAGTCAATCGCAATATGTATTGCAAAAGGTTTTTTCTTTTGATTTGTCCAAATCATGTACATGACATTTAAATATGAATAAAGGCGTTATGTTTTATCATATGCTGTTGATTATATTTATGATAAACTCCTTAGATTAGGACAATGGTTTTAAGACTATGATGAGATCATACTAGTGAGACTTAAAATCCTAAAATCCTAATCTTAAATATTTTCAGTCATTGGTACATTGAGTCGGGGATCAATGATTACCGGAAAGACTGGCATGTCTTATGTATGCTCGATGCAGAGGATGATTGATCTCACAATCATTTGTGTGGAGACACTAATACAAAGATGTGGGTGCTCATTAGAGGAATAAGTTCACTGAATTGACCTACAAAGAGAAATCTTATGAAGTCTTACTTACATGTCAAAAGATGATTCTCTTAGTGGGAGTTGTACAACTGATCCTATGACCTGAGATCACCATGGTATCTTGTGCACATGAACCCATATTTTGGTTTACACTCATTCATGACAATAAGTTATGTACGAGGTCTTCTGGATATGGTGAATTATATACGAAGATTATGAGTAGGTCAACAAGAAATTAATCACTTCTAGTAAGAGAAGATAGCATCCTATTTATTCTAATCATATGATAATTCAGGAAGCCTTTGATCTAAGCAGAATGAAATTAGAAAGAGTTTCTAATATTTCATTATTTGAATTATCATTAAAAGATTGAGAAAAATATGAATATGAAATTGAGTTTGACATATATTCATACTCATATACATATTTGGGATGCAGTTTGATTAAAGGATTGAATTGCATGGTAACTTGCCACTGAAGGGTATTTTTGGTATTTCCACCAAATTCCATATTTTCCGGGTACACATGACACGTTGCTAGACGTCAATCTTGTTTTATAGGTTTGATCAAATTAAAGAGTTTAATTCGATCACCAATTAGAAAGGATTCTAATTGTTAAGTTCGGGTTCGCGCAGTTTGGACTTAAATCGATTAGAAGAGTTCTAATCAAGTTGGGTCAACTCGCACTCAAACCTATTGCTGCTAAGTATGGAACCCAATGGATCACACACAAGGAAACTTATCAAGGGTCTAATTGGATTAGATCATGTTTACAAGATAAACATCCTAGCAGGTGTTGCAAACCTTAGCTCCTAATTCGAATTGGATTCGAATCTGATTCGAATTGGATTCGAATCTGATTCTTAATTGATCTAATTTGATTAGATCATATTCTAATATGGGTTAGCCAAGAGTTGGCACCTAATTGGCTTGGTTTGAGTCGAATTGGATTAGATTTAATAAATCATTCAATCTAGACCGTTAGATCTTGATCTACCGTTGGATGAAGACATAATGGAGAGTTGGTTTAACCCAATTGAATTGGGTTAGAGGATGGCTACCATAATTGACCATTAAATCTTAATCCCATCATTGGATGAAGACATAATGGGTCAAGTGAATGGCGCCTTGCATTGGAGCCCTTGGATCATCATCATGAAAGATCAAGAGGTGAGGCGTGATGAACATGTGATTAGCATGTGATGTTGACTTGGTCAAAATATGGCACCACATGAAAGGACATATCATTTGATACACCTCCTCACTTGATCTGCACCTCCTCTTATTTGATATGGCCCTTTAGATGATGCCCTTTCATGAGAGGATGTGTGGATGGGATGCATCCCTTGGAGATGCATCCCTACACCTATTATAAATAGGTTAGCACTCCATGGGCTTCATCATTCCAATTCCACCCCACTCCTCTCTTCTTTCTTTCTTACATTAGTTTCTTTCTTTCTAGCATTGCTTCTAGTGAGGGCGGACACTTGGACGCCTCGTGGAGATTGTACACTTTGGATTAGCGTTTGAGATATTCTACTAATTCTGCATTTATTTTATATCATTTGATTGTAATCATTAAGGTGATCTAGGCTTAAAAGGGTTTCATGCATAGGGACTTTATTAAGAAATTTTTAAAATCCCTAGCTTCCGCTGCGCATTATAACATGCTAAAACCCTTCAGTTGGTACTTTGTACAGTACGGTATGGAATTTTTTTTGCTGTAACAAGTGTCGATACGCCACCCTTTCTAGGTACTGGTACCAAACTGATACGGTATGGTATGCCCCGTACCGCCCAGTTCGGGCCGGTAAGGCAAATCATGCCTCTAATTCATAATAAATGAGGGAGGAGCAAGGCCCAGCAACACCACCACCACAAAAAGAAGTGAACGAAAGAAAGTTAGCAAAGAAAAGAAGAAAGGGAGAGAGGGAGGAGCACGGTGACAACGAGCACCACCACCGCACCCTCCCTCACCGATGATGAGTTCAATGTAATCCTCGAGTTTATTCTATGTTTTAAGAGAAACAAAACAAGCAAACAACCAAAAAATTGCTCTAATACCAATGAAAGATAACAAGAACAAGGAAAGTGCATATCTTGTGGAAGTGTGAATGAAACCTTGGGTTGAATCATTGGTCTGTTTTGGCTCTCAAGAGTTGCACAGGTCAAAGAACAATCACAGGAATGGAAAACTCTCTCTAGTCGCATGCAAGAACTGTCTTCCTAGGGCAAATGGAGGTCTCCTCTTTGTTTCTCTATTTCTAGTCCCAAAGATCCAAAAAGAGAGGCATGTTTTAATTGCATTGAATGGTTTTGCGTGGCTTCCGAACTGCCCAAAATTGTTCCCCTCTCTCTTCCTCGTTTAAAATCAAAAAGGGTCGAGTCAAGTCAGCCTATCATAGGCACCCAACCATGACCCAATTCCAACATGAGAGTCTGAAGGTCAAAGGCCAAAGTCATAGATTGGGTGAGAGGTCTTCTAGTGTTAGATTTCCTTCTCATGCTAGGGCGGAGCCTTGAGTACCTAGTCTGCTGTAGCAACAACCGAAGCTTGCGCTAAGTTATGGTTCAAATCTGATTTGATCTGAGCTTTATCGCAGTCTTCTCCACAGTTGGATTGGTTGCAAGAAAGCAAGCCTAACTCGGAAAGGACATTTTGATGTAGGACAGCCTTGATTAGGAAAAATTCAGGGATGCTTAATGGGTTATTTTGGGCTAAAAGGGTACAGAATTGTGTGAGAAGCTAGGTTTTATTTTGGTATATGGATAGAGAGTGATTTGGGGGAAAAATAGAGACAAAAGGATGAAGTTTTGAGGCTTTTAGGTGAGCTGGAAGTAAAAAAACGGAAATAAAAATTTTGTTTGTGTTGTGAATGTGAAAGCTAATTTTTGGATGGGTGGCTATGGGTTTATGCTTTTGGTTGCTAGGGTTCAATGGAGATGGAATCAGATCCGAATTTGAGATTATACAATGCTGTAATTAAAGAAAAAGAAGAAGAAAAGTGATATTTTCTAGGCATTACACCTAGAATCCCATAGGCATCACACCTAGAGTTAGAATTGCATCACACAACTCGAAAAGAAATAATAATTACTTAGGAAAAATCTATGAATTTTTGACTGCCATTAAAAACTACAGCTTGTTTATAGAGTTCTAATCAAGGTTCGTCGTCTTGATACCAGACCCCCTATTGGTGCCAAACTAGCACAATGTTGGTACAGTACGATATGGGATTTTTTGGCGTACTGAGTATCGGTATGCCACCCATATCGGATATCGGTAGCGAACCGATACGGTACAGTACACCCTATACTGTCCGATTCGGACCGGTATGGCATACCATAGTTCTAATACTCCTACTAGGACTCCAAATAGCAATTCTATAATTTTGCCTAATAAAACCCAACTAAAGATCAAAAATAAAGCCCAAAAACATAAATATACCTAACATACAACCTATAAGACATATGACAGCCCATGTCCAGAAAATCTGAAAAATTACAAAAAAAACTGACTCTAAAAATTTAAGAAAATGTTAATAAAACTGAAACAACATTATCATCCTGCTGAGAAACATAAAATTAAGATATTATAATGACTAATCGACCCTAAGCAAGGTAACAAGGGAGCCCTACATCATCCAAATCAAGGCTTGAGCAATAAAACCAGCCTAGGATGCCTTTTATAGGTCTTTAATGGCTGCTGCCAACATCCTCGGTCACTTTTGGTAGGAAATCCGCTAGTAACAGCAAAAATTTGATGCAAATTGAACACAAGTAGAAGGATGAGGGAAAAACGAGAGAATGAGGGGGGAAGCAAGAAGATATGGAGAAGAGAGAAGAAAAAAACGAGGCCTATGGCCTTTACATTCAATCCCAAATTTTGAATACTATCATCATCAACTGTATTGCAGTCCATTAATGACCTTCAATAGACATAAACAGTCCCCATCCTTTCCTAATTAGGACTCTAAAACTAAATTCCAAAATGAACGGCCAAGATCAAACCTAATTTAGACCATTCAGCCAGCAATTGCCTTCATACTTGATCCTCCTTTTCTGGAGTCCTTTTTCATGACTCTACAGTCAATCTAGAAAACCTCTCAAATCCGGACACCTAAAGTTTCCTAAAAGATTCCTATTTGACAAATTTAATAAAACAAAACAGAATATGATAACTTGCATCCCAAGCAAAGGGCCTAGTAAAAGCCATCTTTGATTGAATGCTCAGGGAACCAACAAAAGCTTGATTGAGACGGTCCTTTTCTTCAGTTCACATCCATTATGCTTGACCACTTCTTGTGATCCTCTGGTTGGTGCCATGTCCTTGATCCCATCATTGAATCTCTCAAACTTGGTGATGGAATCCATTGCCAATTCTCCACATAATGCTCCTGTTGGATAATTTTGGCAGCACTTTCTTCTCAATATTCACAAGGGGCTTGATAAACTGCAAGAACTTATTGAAAGTTGGAACTTTTGGCTTATAGTCAATTGGATCTAAGAAGTGGTGCTTGATTAAAAATATCAGCTCATTATTGTAAATTATTACAAATATCGCAGTGGCACTTCCCCGTCCCTCATACAATGATTATCTAGTTTATCATCATGAGAAGCATATGTAGTTGAGCAGACCTTAATTACCATGGAGAAAAAGAAACAGGGACAACTCTGTAATATCAAATGCATCATGCTCATGGTATCTACTCAACATATTTGAACATTATATGCATAAAAATATGCTTTTTTACTTTATTTGAAAAGATATCGAAATGAATATATGCTCAAATGGCTGAAAAAAGGTTCCACAGTTGCAAATAATACTTCGCAATGTGCTTACAACAACAAATATATATTTATACAATTGTATGTTTTCATTTACACAAAATTTCAGATATTTAAGAGTAATATAACGCACCTCTCCAGAAGCAATAGTAAGGACATGCGGTGTAAATCCTTGTCCAACATTACCTGCATAAAGCATTAAATATATATGTATATATGTATGTGGGTGTGTACGATTTCATACAAATATATATTTGTATAATAGTATCTGTGTGTATATCTTGACCTCGCACAAGTGTAGCCAAATATATTACTTCAGCATGCCCTTACAATTTTGTCTGGAACATGTATATTGTGCCATGGCATAACAGGCTAATCATTCAAACACATGTATGGATGCAAAAGCAAATGAAACCAATATTTGCTTAACAACTACTTTTTCCAACTCTATCAAAATGAACAAGTATTGCTTAACATCTAGTCATTCTTAATAAAGTGTTATTATAATGTTTAAGAAATTGTCTCTTTTGTAAATAGGACTAAATCAGTGCATCAACCTTTATCAATGCATTCTGTGTGCCATGCTTGTAATATGACGAGACATTCTTCCATGCAGAATCCGATATTATGTTGCTGTTTATTTTTATTGCATGAATTAATACATGAGTCAAGGAATCAATGAGAAAAGGTCTAAATTGTATTATTATTCAATTTCAAGCATATTAATCAATATCTCAATATCTAAGTTGCAAAGGTTTTCATCAAATATTAACTTTATTCATATGTAATGCAAATGGAAAGAGAGAATAATCATCATATGGTGGTGCAGACACCAGTGCCAGATCACCCGTCATTCGGGTCTATAGTCGCCGCAGGAGGATGGTTCAGCTAGTTTCATTGTGGTTAGAGTGATTTTATTTTATTTGGGCTTATTAGAGTATTTTGTTATTTGATAGTTTTTAGGGCTTATTTTGATACTTTGTTATCTTTGAGGATCTTTGTAAGATTAATTTCCTTTTAGGGATCTTTTTGCATTTTCTGAGTCTAATAAATATGTTGGACCGTACATCGTTTAGGGTATACTATGAATGAAATTGTGATTCCTTTCTTTTAGCTCTGGCGTGAAACCCTAAGCAGGGCTAGGTGCGAAGCCTAGTTCTTTCTTCCTCCTCCCTCCTCTCTCCTCTATTTCTTCTTCTCTCTTTCTTTTCTTCCCCTGCTGTCTGGCATCAGCATTGGTATTAGAGCTCGGTAAACAAAAAAAAAAAGTTCTTCACGTGGGTGTTGTTCTTTCGCGTGGGGATCCCAAGCGGGTTTTCTTCACGTGGTTTTCTTCTTTCTTTCCAAAGCCGTAAGCCCTCTCTTCTCCCCATGCATTCCTGTTTGCAGCGGATCGCATTAAAAAAAAGAAAGAAAGAGGAAGCCTGAGACGGCCAACGAAGAACCACGCGCCACTCCAGAGCGCCCGTCGCCGCCTTCTCCTTCAACAAACGTCATCACGCCTCACCACCGTCGCCACGAAAGCAGGTAACCACCTGCAACTCCTCCCCCTCAAAGCCTCCACGAAGGAGCCGAAATAGGAACGGGTCACTGGAGTGGTCGTGCCCGTTAACCCGAGTCTGTTTCGCTGGAAAAAAAAAAAGGAAAAAAAAGGGGGGAAAGAACTTACTATTCATCTTCCTCCGCGACCGCCCGCAGAGCCGCACCACCCTTGCCGCCCCCACCTCCGACGTCGCCATTTCCACCTCCACCATCGTCGCTTCCATCTCCGCCCCGCCTCCCTCGTCCCAGTTGCTCCCACGGCTGCGTCCACCACACCCTCCACACCCGCCCCTTTGCTCTGAACGCAAGGGGAAGCAACCCCGAGTTCCGCCGCCTCCCCGCTACCCCTCACAGGCCTGCCCCCTTCCACCGCGCTTCGCCCCCTCCTTCATCTTCCCCGATCGCCCCTCCCTTCCCCTCATTCTCTCCAAGGTTTCGGCATTGAAACCCTTTTTCACACCACATCAAGTCCATGTACTCCTTCCTCGAACCCCTTCTCATCATCACGCGTTCGGGGCCAACAAACCCAACTCAATCCGCTCCACAGCCACCTTCCCGATTCCCGACCCCCTCTCCTCGACCCCTCCCTTCCTCGAGCCTGTTTTGCACCCTGCGCCCCTTTCTCATCCGCCAGCCTGCCTGGCCAAGGCCCACCGCATCCCCTACGGGCCCAGCAGGCCCATCAGGCCCAACGAGTTGCTGTGATCAGACTCGATTTGAACCATTTGAAGAGTCCGTTTGCTACGACCGCGCTTCTAATTGTCGTCCACAGCCCAGGTCAGATTTCTTCTCTTCCTAAAAATCTATTTGTTTGTCTAAATTTCAGCATCTATGAACTCTTGTGTGCTCCGTTGACTTATCTTACTGTGAATTCAACACATACACCCAAACAACCTAAGAAACCCTTATAGTGGCCCATCTTGTTATTAATTGCAGGGCTGCCTAATCTTTAGAAGTTCTTTGAGGCTCCGTGATACCCTGCAACACACAGAATACTAGCACTATTTGATTGCAATTACTTGCTTGCATTTATTACGTGATCCCCTACTTGATTTTATTTACTAAAGATCAGCTTTCCGTTTATATTGAGCATATATAGTAAGTGCCAGGCATCATTTTCATGCATTAGGTCTGCCTAAGAACTACCACTGTCTTAGCTTTGTAGGGCCACTGACAACTTTGCACACTCATTATATGCACCTTCGTAGTGGTCGTATTGTCTTCCAGTTAGAATCCCAAGTTGTCATGAATCCCAACAACGAAGCCTTGCTAAAGGCTGTCCAAAACTTGACCACAGTGTCCACCTAGGCCAACGCCCGATTAGACTCAATTGAGGCTTCCCTTCAGAGGATTATGGGATCCACAGAAGATAGTGCCTCTCATTTGGAAGGCCCAGAGGTCAAGGATGAAACCCTAGACCATCTAGGATCTGTTCGACATGGCCACTTTGACCCTAATCCCTTTCCAGGCCGCCCTCCAACCTACCCTCGTCATAAAGGACCGATGCCAGTCCCTGATGTCGATAGGAGTTATCAGCACAATATAGAACCTACAGAGCCTCGTGACCATGATGAAGATGTAATGAAAGGCATTCGGATTGAAGTCCCCACATTTGATGGTTGCCTTGACCCAAAGGTCTTCTCAAACTAGTTGCACAAAATGGACCACTTTTTGGATGATATAATTTATCTGAAGAAAAGAAGGTCCAGTTTGCCAGAATGAAGCTCATCGGTCGAGTTAAGCTTTTCTAGCAAAACACTTAATAGAAGGGTATTCGTGCAAAAAATCCTTTATTTTATTTGGGCTTATTAGGATATTTTGTTATTTGATAGCCTTTAGGGCTTATTTTGGTATTTTGTTATCTTTGAAGGTCTTTATGAAATTAATTTCTTTTTAGGAGTCTTTTTGCATTTTCTAGGTCTTATAAATATGTTGGACCGTACATCGTTTAGGGTATGCTATGAAGAAATTGTGATTTCTTTCTTTTAGCTCTAGCGTGAAACCCTAAACAGGGCTAGGTGCGAAGCCTAGTTCTTTCTTCCTCCTCCCTCCTCACTCATTCTCTATTTCTTCTTCTTTCTTCTTCTCTCTTTCTTCTCTTCCCCTGTTGTCTGGCATCATATGGAGCCCAAAATCTTCTTTCTGGAACTTGCAAGCTCAAAAGAGCATATAATAATTTATGCACGGCTAAAATGAATGCTTAGGAAGTTTACTTTGGAAAAGCATTTAGATTTTCAAAAATAATTCCAGTGACAATGAATTGCAATCGGAAATGAAATTGCAATCCGCCAAAACGGTACCGGAACCTATACCATTCAGCGGGAGAGTCGGTATGGTATGGGTTCAGTACCATACCGACACAAGCCCAAATTTTTTGTAAGTTTTTCAAGTTTGATTAATTAATATTTCTAATTTTTCAATAATTTTAAGTATAATTTAATATTTTTTAATATTTCTATGATCCCGATTTAACCTAAATGATGCATTTTGTTGTTTTAAAGTGAGACAAAACATAAAATGATTAGTTAGATGTTCTATGCTACAAGAAACAATATGAAATATCCTAAAATCAACTAGTGAGGTAAAAAATATAAAATAATACAATCAATTACATATATTTAAAGTACAATATACATACCGATATCTAAAATCTCAACAAGTGGCGATGCCTCTCACAGATATGCAGATCATTAATATAGTCAGAGGGCATATCAGCCCACCCCTCTAACTAAGCAGTGTTATAGTTTTATATATTCATCCCATAAGGAACACTCTGGGTTATAAGCACTCTCGCTGAAGCTCTATCTCTAAAAGATGTCCTTCGGCCAATAATACGACTGTGAAGGGGCCCATCCGAATAAGCCGGTAACAAAATCCAAAATTTTGGCATAAAATCAAAATAAAAAATCAAGCTAAAATCAAAAAATTTAGCATGATCTTTTCTTATTTTGCAAATTTTGAGCTATTTTTTGGAGCCCCAAAAAAACAGAAAATGAAGTAGGAGAGAGGAAGCACACCTTATTTAGGATTGGATCCTTCTTCACTCATACTGAATCGGTGTAATTTTTGTCATGGGGGGAAGGGGAAGTGGGGAACAAAATGAACATTGGAAATGCCCGAGAAACTTCTTAGGCCTTTCCAACGCCCTTTTATAACAAAAGTAGAGGGCGAGGCGGGCCAGTTCAGAACCGGTCCAACTCGGTGCGAACATCCGATTCGCACCGATTTCGAACAGAAGCAGCCAGTTCGGACCGATTTGGGACCGGTTTCGGCCAGTTCAGGACCTAGCTCGAATAAAATAAGTGAACCAACCCAGTTCCCTACCAGGTTGACTCGGTACAGGCCGAACAGGACGATTCGACCCGGTTCGACAGACCTTGGCTGGAACCTAGTTACTTATCTAATTATAATTTAATCTTAAGGTTACAATATCTTAGAACCAAAATGATACGCTTACACATAAAAGTTTGCAGCCAAGATCCTAGGATCGGCATCCCAAAAAAAGTTATGCAAAGCTCTAATAGACACTAAATGGCTAGACCTTTTTCAAGATTGATATATAGTGGAAGAAATCCAAATTTTCTCAAAGTTTTGTTGGAGGCACAGAAACCTACCTATAAAAGAAAATAGGATTCCGGCTTTTCTTTTTTGTGAGGAGAAGCTTAGGAATATATAAGAGGCCCTATGAAATTATAGTAATAATGCATATTGTGTTGAGCAAGGTTCGCCGTCTCAGTACCTGACCTCGTACCAGTGCCACACTAGCACAGTGTCGGTACGGTACGGTACAGAATTTTTTGATATACCAAATATTGGTACGCCATCCGTACCGGATACCGGTAGTACGATACGCCCTATATCGCCCAATTTGGATCAGTATGGCATACCTATTGTTGAGTCTTAAGAATACATAGCTAAAAGAAATTAGGAAGGAGCATGGAACATCTTAAAAATACTAGCAAAATTAAGATCATAACCAGATTTTTAGACCCAAAAAGGGAGTCAAGAAGGCATTTGTAAGGACAGAGGGTCTAGTAGAAGTATGCTTGCAAAACAAGACTAAATGGATCCTAAAGTCTTGTAGGAACTTCAAATGTTTTTTGTGCTGTTTTTAAAGATCTGCATAAATCAGAACATGATAAGGTGGTTTAGAAGAGAAGAGATGCAAATTGATGACTTTAGATCCACACAAAATTAAAAAGGAATTTACTTATGTACCACTCCAACATTTGAAGCCTGATCTCGACAATCAGGAGGCAACCAAAAGCGACTGCTTTCTGATGAATAAGAAATCTAGTAGTGAAAACCAGTTTTCTGTGCAGTCAATAGCGGATGCTCTTATGGAGGCAATATTCTGAAAGCACCCAGTCCAGATGTGTTCTTGATTGATTGTTTATAGCAAGGTTTTTGTCAAAAATTTCCAATTTTTTTGAATCACAGAAATTTTTTAAGTATATTAGTCGTACCTTCTTAGTTTGATACAAAAAGAAATTAAATGACAATGTTACTGGTAAGTTCGGGCCATACACTGTTGCAATATTTACAAGTCCAAATACCAAGTTAGTCACTTCTAGGCTACAAGCTTTCCTTTTCAAGAAAGAAGAGGTGAAGTTCCTGCCCATTCTATTGAGAGATGAGGGAGATCATAGCTTCCAGCACACCCTTATGACTTCTTTTCAGTACTAGTTAATAGATATTTTCACCTTAAGTTAATTAAGATTTTATCAAAAGAAAATCTGCAACAATATCCTACTAGTCGATGAAATTCTTCGAAAGTTGAAGAAAAGATGAGGGTCCAAGTTTGCTTAAAAGGGGAATCAAGATGGCTTATTACACAGTTAATAGAAAAATCGAGGAAGAATTGAATTACTGGGCTGGTAAAATTACTTGGACTTTTGAATATATTGGTCTGCCATTTTATAAATATATTTTATTAGAAGGGCTGCTGATCTTTTCTAATAAATGAGGCCAGGTGATTGTATGTCACCTTGTTACTGTAACATGGATGCCATAACAACTTTCTTTGAGCTTGCACAATTCAATGGACATTTTCCACCATAAGTGAAAAGAGAGAATATAAGTTTATCCATCTAATATTTGCTGATGATGTTCTAGTGTTTGGCATTGAAGATAGAAGGCCTTTTAACAGATTAATGAGAAATTCAAGAATCTAGAAGAATTGCTTAGCTTAATCTTGAAAGAACTTGTTTCAACCCGGAGGAAAGGTTGTACAGTTGAAGTATTGGGCTATACAAGCTTCAACTTTGTTGAAAGATTTACCAAAAAATACAGGGAACTCTCTTTCACAGACATTGAAAAAGAAATGTGGTGAAATATTGAGACAGAATAAACACTAGGAGGAATTATATATCAGTCCTTAGCAAAGTTAATGTGTAGTCTAGCTCCCGTGCATCACCATGGATGGGAAGCTGGGACAAAAGAGGTGCTCTATGGGAACAAGTCCGGGGAGCAAGGCAAGAAATTAGGCTGGGTATAAAAAGAGTAATGGATGCAAACCTAGCTTAAATATTTGAGTAATTTTGGAGCATATATATGATAGTTTATGGAGCAACCAAACAAGATATAGCATCACCTTCACCCAGAAATATGCTACAATTTTAACCTTCCTTCAATTCTAAACGGTTATCCACAGTATAAATAATGACAAAGTAGTCCCTCAAGTCATGATTGGCAATGGCTCAAACTCAGGAAACCCCACCTGATTTTATAGAAGAGATTATGGCATCGCTAATCTCCACTTCATTGTTATTCATACTTCTCCTTCTCATCATCCAAGATTTCATCATTAAATCTTTAATCCAAGGAAAAATTGCATCATGATTACCATGACTGCATGACCTTAAGCTACAAAGTTTTTGAATATTATCAATCAGAAGAAAATGCCATTTAAGCACTAAATCTTTAATGCAAGGAAAAAATTGCATTGCGATTTCCATGATTGCATGAGATGGCAAGCCTTGGTGCAATGGTAAGGTAGCTCCATTATGACTTTACCACCACGAGTTCGAAATATGAAAAAACCTTTCCATGCATGTGGGTAAAGCTACATAAATCTGACCCTCCTCAAACCCCATAGTGGCAAGAGCCTCATGCACTAAGATACCCTTTCTAGACAATGATCTAATGACCTTAAGCTACAAAGTTTCTTGATATTTTTAATCAGAAGAAAATTCCTTCTAGGCTGTGCATGAGGTCACATTGTGTTAATCAGTCCAAACACAGGATTAAGATATGTAATCTTCATTTAAGAAGTTAATTTCGTGTGACAAGCTTATGGTGGTTTCTCTGCTATGAAGACTTCCCCTTGTCCCATGAAAATGTGAAGACCAAGCAGCCAAGCAAAGCTATACAAACCTCAGATGAATAATCATCATGCAACAAATTGGAGTAGGCCACAAAATCATATTCCATTGTGGTTACATTAGCTTTGCATGTGTTCTCTTGAGAGTTTTAAACATTGAATTCTTCCTTCATTTTAGGAAGCAATGTCAAAGAATAAAGTACCGCTCCCTACAAGGTGAGCCATGCAAAAGTTTGGCACCCTTAGAATTCACTAGAATGGTAGCATACCAAGTATTCGCATGCAACCTGTATCATGCCAGTGCTATGTGCCGATAAGACACTAACACAATAAGTATCATGCATGTCATGCCATCGTAACCAGCACTTTAATCCATGAGCATATCCTGTTCTTCCCCTTGATGTCATCCCTATATTGATGAATTTTTGCATGTGGATTTTCCATGCTTCT
Source organism: Phoenix dactylifera (assembly GCF_051530095.1). Classification (NCBI taxonomy): domain Eukaryota; kingdom Viridiplantae; phylum Streptophyta; class Magnoliopsida; order Arecales; family Arecaceae; genus Phoenix; species Phoenix dactylifera. The sequence goes on from NC_143202.1 coordinate 6,446,499, forward strand.
GCAAGGTTTAATTCATATGCATAGACAGAACATTGAAATCTTTAACCATAACCATTCAATCAACTTTGGTCACCACAAATCACCATTACTTTCAATGACCAATATTCTTCAAAAATGATCTAAATTTAGGAAAGGTACAGATTTTTCAACTTCTGTGCTTCTTAAGGCTTTGTTTGGTGGTGAAAAGAAAATGAAAGGAAGGACAAGTAAATTGGTGGAGGGAAATGAATGAAGAGAAAAATGAGAATGTTCTCATGTCTAGTCAAAGCTAAGGAAATTGCAAAGAACCTAGAAACAAATTAGTAAAGAAATTGGCAAAGAAACTTGTACACTTTCTACCTATTAAAGTTGCCTTTTCTAGGAAAGCTAGCTCGATTACATACGAAAGAAATTGTGAGGTTGAATGGAATTCTTGTAACCATTGTATCAAATAGAGGCACTAGATTTGTATTGCAATTTTGGAAGAGTTTGCATAAGGCCTTAGGGACTAAGCTGAACTTCAATACTGCTTTCCTCCCAAAATTGATGGTCAGTTAGAAAGGACAATTCAAATCTCAGAAGATATATTTTGAGCTTGTGTTCTTGATATGAAAGGATAAAGGGAAGAGCATCTAACTTGGGTGGATTCACTTATTAATAATAATCACCAGGCTAACATCCAGATGGCACCTTATAAGGCATTATACGGTAGAAAATGTCAATCGCTCATTTGTTGAGTGGATGTTGGTGATATAAGATTATTAGGAGCAAAGATTGTACAACAAATAGTGGAGAAGATACAATTAATCAAAGAGGGAATTCATGCAATTTAGAGAAGATAAAAGAGCTATGCAGATTTAAGGAAACGGGACCCAGAGTTTCAAGTAGGTGATCATGTATTTCTTAAAGTGGGAATTGTGAGGTTCGAAATCCAAGGCAAGTTGAGTCTTAGGTCTATTGGCCCATTTGAGATACCAAAAAGGATTAGTTAGATAGCTTATAGAGTTGCTTTGTCACCTTCATTAGCTAGTATACATGATGTCTTTCATGTTTCCATGTTAAAGAAGTATGTGCTAGACCTGAGACATGTCATAAAGCTCAAATCCTTGTCTTATAAAGGACTTGGCAAATGAGGAGCACCCTTTACAAACTGTGGACCATAAAGATCAAGTATTGCAACGTCGTATCATTCATTATGTTAAAGTGCAACAGAGCCATCATCCAGAAAGAGAAGCCATTTGGAAACTAGAGGATGAAATAAGGAGAAAGTATATCCAACTTTTTGAAGACTCGTAAGCAAGGTCGGCAGAACCGTCCCGAACCACCCGGTTCAGGGCGTTCCGAGCTGTACCGGCTACAGACTAAAACGATTTTGGTGATGAAAACGAGATCTGCACCAGAGAGGGAGAAGACGAAGAAAAAAGAGAAAAAGAGAGAGAGAGAGAGAGGGAGAGGGAGAGGAAGGAAGAGAAAGGAAGGTCGAGGCCGGCCGGCGGACACCGAAGAGCCGTCACGCAGAGGAGGGAGCCATAGAAGAGAGGCTCGCTTCGGTCCCCTATTCGTTCAAAATAGGGCCCAAAGGGGCTCCTTTTATTTTTTAAGATTTTAATTGAAAATCAACAAACCCATTGCCGACTTTCACTTAAAAACCTCAAAAATAAAAGAGCCCCCGTCGGCCCTTATTTCAAATGAAATAGGAAACTGGAAGCCCTTCTTCTGTGGCTTCCTAACGGCTCTCCGGCCTCTGCCTCCTCCGCCGACGGCTCTCCAGCCCTCTACTGGCTCTCCATCAGCCTCCCCTTCTCTCTCTCTTTTTCTCTCTCGTTCTTCCTCTCCCCTAACTCTTTTACTATGTCGGTACGGGCCCGACATGGTACGGTGTGGGCCTGTACCGATTCATCTTGCCGGACAACCGGTATGGTACCTGGTACCGGTTCCGCCGACTCTACTCATAAGAAAATATCATGGATGAAATTTTATAAAGGAAGGAATAGTAAGGCCTGTCCAAATAGTTGGCCTAAGTCAATATGGACCTAGTCCACTAACCGACCTAGCCCATATGAGGCCTAACGTTTGGTATGACCTACTGTCGAAGCATGGCCCGAAACGGCCCACTCCCAAAAATTAAGTGGAGCAAAGCCCTTGTTCCAACTCGATGAAGGAGGTTAAATCCCCCCCTCCTTCTTGGTCACTAAAGGAGGCTAGGAAACCCTAGCCTCCACCGGCAATAAGACCTCACCAATCTCCTATGAGACCGCACTGTGAATTTTTTTCTTCTTCTTCACACACTATCTCTGGTTTTTGTGCCATCTGCCACCATCAATATGGTCGCCGCTAAATCTCGCCGAAGGTAAGGTAATCAACACCTTTGTCCCTTCTAAGCACTCTTCCCTTTGAATCCCTTCTTTGAGCCATCGCCGCCAGCCAAGTATTCACTAGAAAAGCTCGGATTTCACCACAAGCATCCCTTCTCTATTTCATTACTCGCCGATCTTTTCCTTTGTTTTTGAAGCCAGCTGCAAGCGTCCTCTCTCCGGCCATCACTCCTCAACAGTTACGTCAAAACCCACAACCTCTGACAAGCGAGCTGAGGTTTGGTTCAATGCTAAGCTTTGTTTCCCTCTCTCCTTTTTGTTCCTTTTCAATTGATCGTTCGTCGTCATTAACCATCACCATAGATTGTCAACTATCTGACACTCACTGTATTGCTCACAAGAGCTGATCATAGCTCCTCTGCCGAGAGTTGCAAACCACCCCACCATCAGCACATGAACCACTATTTTCTTCTCCCCCTTCTCTCTAATCTTTGTCACTTTCTCTCTTCTTCTCTCTTTCTCTCTCTCGTATAATTGTGGACCCAACAAAGAGTGCCTTCCTTATGTTCATGGTCGACCCCGACAAAGAAGTCCTAAACAATGTCTAGTGCCCACTCAATATGTCATCCCCCACCCCAACTCTCACTGGGCATCACCAGACCCCATCATCGTCAATCTCCTGTTATGCATCACTATCTGAATCTGACTCATTTTATGATTTGACCGGTTAGATTACTAGATCGGACTAACCCAGATCACCAGACATCACCAACTGCCAACCCTGATTCCTTCAACTCTTCCTCCTATTTTTCTACAATTATCCGTTACTTTTCTAATTGTTGGGATTGATTCTGTGTAGAGTGCAATCATCTAGACAAGAAGTCCAACAAGACATTATTACAAAATAGTCCTTAAATCAATGCTTTTAAAGAAACATTTTCAAAATTTACTTCAAATTTTCTATGTGCACGCAATGTTAGAAAATTTTCTAACATTTTCTAGACTTGTTAATTAATTAATATAAATTTTTGGCATCAAATAACTTAAAAATCAATTTACGTGGGATTTATCAATTTTATGAAATTGTATTTGGAATGAAAAATAAATTTACTGAATATTATGCATGTCATTTATAGATATTATATGGAATATGCACATTTTGATTAGAATATGATACACTACAACCTTAAGAAACCCAAAAAAAATAACGAAAAAAAAAAAGAGCCAAGACAAAGAGTAATAAAGGACATAAAAATAAAGAAGAAAAGAAAAGGCCAAGAAACATTACAAAAATGCATTCAAGTCGAAGCTTCAAAATATAGATAAGTCACATAAATCAATGTGATAATTCAGAGTCTCTTATTTCGGGTTCTAAAAATGAAAACTATCATGCATTGCGCTCTAAAATTACAGAAAAAGCAACCCAAAAGCATGGGAAACAGAGAAGTACTGACCGAGAGCTGCAAGCTGAGCTTTCTTGGAAGAAGAGGAAGAGGCTTCCTTCTTCCGTGAAGAAGACGACGACCGCGATGATGGTAGCTGAACCGAAGGCTTCTTGACAGAAGATACGAGAGAGGGAGGAGAAGGAAAGGGCGACGCGCCGTATTTCCTCGGCCTCCCCCGCTTTCTCCGGACGGGTTCGGCGGGAGAAGGCGCGGATGCGGCGGGGGCACGGCCGCCCACTAAGTGAGGGAAGACGACGGGGCCGCACTCCGAGGCGGAGGAGGGGGAAGCGGAGGAGAACATTACCTTCCTCGCGAAGGAAGACCCGCCGCCGTGAGGGTAGTAGGGAGGGAGGGCACCGTCGACCTCGTCCATCGGAGCGCACACGCGGGAAGAGGAGGGAAGTGAGGGAGATGTGGGACTTGGGATGGGGGAATCTCAACCTTTACGTTTTTCAATAATTATAAATATAATAAAACTAATGTTTTTTATTTTAAATATTATATTATAATTTTCTAGGTTTCTCTGTTGTCGTATAAGTTGAATGGGATTTTTCTCAGATTCACAACGGGTGCGCCACCCTGTCTCGAGGTACGCTCAGGATCGCTTGGTTTGGCTTGCCTAAATTTCTCCGCAATTCATGTTAAGATATTTTTAATTTTGTCATATCGTCAAAAAAAATTACATAAAGTTTGTATTTCCAGCTGAAGTGTAAAAAAATATCTAAATAATTTATATATGTTTTCATATTACAATCACTAGAGCATGGCAAGTGTGACGCGTATATAGCTTTTATTTTTAAATAATAACATCAAACTAAATAAATAATAAATACTAGAATAAGGATTTGGATTTTGGATCTTGAACTTGTTGGTTAACAGCCACACATTTTAACCAATGTGGGATAAAATATACCAATATGATACACAATATCGGAAACACAGAGTTGAGAAAAGCAGACAATCTAACAAGTCTCATCATGCATAGCCACATTAGAGAAGTAATAACAAATTCCAAAGTTGGAAAATTATTTGAACTGCTTTGGGAGCTTTTGCATTAGAGGAGTCAATCACAAAATCCTAGCAGACAACCCCTGAGTACCCATAGGCTTAAATAAAAGACCTTGATTTCGAAGTATTTCTAGGGTCGATCCATAAGTCGGCCCCGGCATAGTAGAGAAAATTAGTATGTTTTCAAGAGTCAACCCCAGATTCATCCAAGTTGGCCCTAGAATAATCCTAGATAAAAAATAGAATGGGGCGAAAAACACCTTTTCTATGAGTCGACGACTCAAGTAACTAAGAATCAACCTTTGTGGAGTACGAGCCGACCCCAGAATTAGCCAAATCAATGATCTCATATGAAAGACAAAACGCAGTGAAATTTAATGCTTTCTCAAGTTTAACCTGAGAAGAAAAAAAGTCGACCTCTGAAACACTCGAGTCAATCCCTCTATGTCTGATACTTCAACCAGCTAGTTTCTCTGTGAGCTTAAAATGGATTTTCTCACTACCAACAACTAGTTTCACCTCTCCAATAGCTAGAAAGGAATCTCTAACATATTTTCAAACTATAAAAACTTCCAAATTAAATTGGAGAAGGTGTGGAGTAAATAGAATGAGGGGATGAGGAAAAGAAAAGGTGACATACAAATCAACCATCACTTCTAGAGCACATGTGGACATAATTCAAAAAGACAAAGCTCCTTGATGAGTTGATTATAATCCAATGAAGCACTTGTGGAAGCAATGTTTGCCCTTGATTAATGCCTGAAAGCTTGCTCTTAATGCTCTGAAGTGTGGAGGATGCAATCATGAATGCTCTCACTTAATGGCCCTTTTCCTTTTCTTTTTCTTTTTCCTTCTATCTTCTTATTGTTATCTTTTAGTGTTCCAATTTATTTATATCTCAAAAAATTGTTGGATAATTGTTTATAGCCCTTTGAGAGGTAAAAAGAGTTGTTGAGAGTGAATAAAGTCATTCCAAGTTTGCAAAAAAAACTAGCCATTATGGGTGTCAAATGTAAAGGAGTTGACTTGACTTCTTTATAGATCAACTCATGATCTTCAAGGGTCAACTCTTCTTCTTGGGTTGATTCAAGAATGTGTTGATTTTTACTATGTTCTGTCTTTCATCTATAGCTATTCTGGAGTAGACTCTATTTTTCCTAGGGTCAACTCGTGCTAGGCAAGAGTCGACTCCTGAGCTGCTTGGGTAGATTTATAGAGGAGTTGTTTTTACTGTATTCTATCTTCCGCTAGAGACTATTATGAGGTTGACTCAGCTAGTCTAGGGATTAACTCATAAAGGTATGCCAGTCTGCTCCATTATGCCAAGGTCAACTCGTGTACCTCTGCAGTTGACTCCTGAATCCCTTTAGAAATAAAGTCATCTATCTAAGCCTACGGACGTTCAGGGGTTGGCTTCTCATGACCTAGGGTCAACTCCTCTTGTACATAACTTCATAAAAACTTATAACTTCCTTTCCAACTCAAGAATTTTAGGTTAAATTCTTCTTCATATATTTAGGTCATTTTGAGATTATCTTTACCGCTTGTATGCATTCTTAGGTACTCCAAAAGAACAATTTGTAATCTTTTTACTAAAATATTTTGTGTCATCAAAATTAAAGCTTTCGGATCAATGATATCCCCTATTTTTGATGATGATAAAACCTTTAAGTATCAAGAGTAAATAGTGTGTGTGCTAAGATAAAAATAACTAATGTCACCACTGTTAAAAAAATTTATCATATCCTAATAAGTTCATTTCCTTCTTTGATTGTTCTTGATTATGATCAAGTCCTTTTATAATTGTTGTTCATGTTTTTTATGATTATGATCATGTCTTTTCTCCTAATAAAATTTTTATTTCTCTTAATCAATTTTTATTAATTCTTAAAATTTGTCTTAATCATCTCTTACGATTTCAACTTACTATTTATATTTCTCTTAATCAATTCTTATGAATTCTTCAAATTTCTCTTAATCATCTCTTATTATTTCTCCTTACTATTTCTCTCCCTTTTTGTCATTTTCAAAAGGAAGCATGTATTAAATTAAAGAATGAAGCAAGTAAACATGTACAATATAAGGAAAGTAAGTAGCCTCATGAGATTTGAAAGTAAATATGTACAATTGAGAAATACGACATTCAAAATAGAAAAGATCAGTACATCATAGTAACAAAACAAACATCTGAGGCCTCTAGGGAAAAGTATCTAATACACTATAAGGAAAACTCCTAGATGTTTTAAACTCGGAGGATGATGATGAGCTCTGATAAGGATGATGATGGTTAAGAGAAGATCTAGAGGCTGAAATGGAGGGTCCAGAGGTTCCAAGCTCAGTATATCGATGATAGAAAGGTCAAGTGGTCCCAAGTTTCGGGACAAGATGTCCAATCAAGTCGATGAGGGTAGAAACTAATGAAGTAAGAGACTCTATCAGTCTTCTTGACTTGTTCCGAACCTTTCTAAGGCAATTCGGAACCTGAGCTTCTAGCTTTCACGACTCAGTAGTAAAGTTTATAATGTCATACTGCACAGGGTTCTGTAGAGTCCTCATCTTCCCCTCGATATCTTCGATCCTTTGAAGCTAGCTCATCACCAAATAATAGATGTTTGAGATGTCTCGCCTCAACTCTGCCACCATCTGAATCAATGAAGATATATGAGGCTCAAGTCTCTAATTCGTAAAAAGTGTGCCACGTGGTGACTCAAGGGCTCTCTAGTGATCCTCTCTACTACTCTCTGCTTGTCTATGTGCTTCAAATGCAATCAATCCAGCCATAACCTGCTTCATAATAATTCTCAACTGCTCCTCATCTAGGTTAATCTTCTAACCGGTGTTGCTCTTTGGATGTTGTGGCTAAGATTGGACAGCAAAAACTATAGCAAAGTCTCCTCCTCCATGCTCGAATGGAATATCTAGCTCTGTTGTTTACTTTAAAATCTCTATGGAGGCAGATAGCTTGGTACCCTAATTGGTAGGAACTATCAGCCACTAGGTCCAGCCTCTAGCTGTGCTTGCTCATCATCACATCTAGGCTCATTTTATCTACTAGTACCTCTTCTTTCTTAATGACCGTCAACCTTGTTATATCCTATCTGATGTAGTGAGCGGTTATTGTAGGTGTCGGTGTACATCAGTTCCCTTGAAATCTCCCCCTCCAACTTGACTTCATGTTTCCTGAATACTAAGGTCGAGATCATGGCCTAAGGTAGTGAAACCTTCGACCTACTCACTGCCCCATGCATCTATTAGAATATCAATACGGGTATGTTCAGGGGATACTCCCTAAGCATGTGAAGCATCATGATAATGTCCCTTTTGGACACAAAATCAAATCTCCCAATCTTGGGGAAGAAAATCTAGCTAATTATATTGTTGCCCAAGAAGACAACCCAAAAGGGGGGGGGGGGGGGGGGTGAATTGGGTTTTAATCAAATATTGATCAATTAAAAATAAGGTTAGTGATTAACTAAATATATTGCAAATGAATTAGTTAGATCACTAGATGCAATGAGTGTAGAGAGTGCAAGAGACAAGGTGCAATACAAACACTGAAAGATTTATAGTGGTTCGGAGCCAACTCTTGCTCCTACGTCCACTTCCCAAGTCGCACTTGGAAGTTCACTATAATCTCTAGGATTACAGCTGGTTGTTTTTCAAGCTCACAACCTAACTTGTTGTTTTTACGAGGTAACAACGAACTCAGTCGGTTTTGACAGGCTCACCGACTAGAACCACTCAATTGTTTTTTCGGATTTACAATCAAACCCAGTTGATTTTTTCTGGTTCATCAACCACAATCTTACACCGTTGGTTTTGTCTTTGGCTCATCAACAAACCTTACAACTCTTGATTCAATCCCCTGATTGAATCAAGTATACAAAATGAGAGTTTATAGTTCACAAGAAAGCTTCTAAAAAAGCAAGGTGAGACAATATAAACAAAGTTGAGTTAGAGGCCCTCAAACAAATTTTAGATGATGAAGTGGGGGCTTCTCGATTTCTGAGTCTCCTCTTGAATGTGCCAAAGGATGGAGGACAGTAGTAGAGCCTTGATTGCAAAGGAAGTACTTTTTGGTTTGAGTTGAATGCACTTCTTCCTTCTTTTTCTTGGATTCACTCTTCAGAAGCTCTTGGTGGTAGAAATGCTTTAATGCTCAGATGGAATAGCTCTCTTGTTGTCTACTACTATTCACTCTGGCTATTTAATTAATTCCTTTTGAAAACTAGCCGTTAGAGAGTGATTTGGAGTCGTTCTAACCCGTCTGCACAGTCTGACATTGTATCCGTTGGGATTGGAGTCGACTCGTGCGATCTGAAGTTGACTCGACTGTTACTGGAGTCGACTCGTGCTTTACTGGAGACGACTTGTTCGCTTTACTGGACTCACTCAAACTTTCTTTCGAGACCTTAACCCTTACTCCTTGGACTTCAGACACAAGCCCTCCCGGTCCAACTTTTAGGAAGGCGTAGAACTCACGAACCAAGCCCGGATAGGTCATCAAATCTAGGGAGCAAAGATACTCCCATCTTTGCCTTCAGATCCAATCCCCCAAACGGAATCCTTCTTGATCCAAAAATTCGGAGTGGATCCTTCTCCCCATGGTAACCGGTCTCTCCGCATATTTTGCAAGTTGAACTGAAGGAGAGGGAGGAGGAGGAGGCAATACACGTGTCTCACCTTGTGGGGGTACTGTAGAAGAGTCTCTAGCATGTCTATCTAAAATGGTTGGGCATGAGACTCTCTCAGATCTCTTAGCAACGACTCGCTTGGGTTCCATTTTCACAAAATCCTTCCTTAGGTCTTGATCTAATGGTGTAGAGAGGCGATCTAGCACTGTTTGGAGATGATTGGAAAGGATTGAAAAGTGGAAATAGGGTTTTAGGAAGAGGACAAGATGAAATAGTGCCCTAAAAATAGCTCACGGGTCCCTCTTTAAAAACAGGGTCCCGCCGTTGGGTCAACTCAACGTGGGGTCGACCCCATTCTGGCTCGGGTCGGCCCCAGTTCAGAAATTTTTTTTTTTTTTAAATTCTTCCTTTCCTCCAATCCTTACAAATTCTTTATGGGACAATGATACATGAATAAGGAATCTATAAATGGCTAGTTTGACTAATGTTTCATGGGTTTTTCGAAATGAGAGGATGATATCATGAGATAACTTGTTCCTTTTATATCTCTTCAATCAAAAGGATCACATATGCCTAATTCCCTCCTAAGCATGCAAAATCTATCTTCACTTAAAGGTTTTGTGAATATGTCAGCTAATTGTTTCTCAGTACATACATGCTCAATACATATGTTTCCATTTTGCACATGATCTCTAATGAAATGATACCTTATTTCAATGTGCTTAGCTTTAGAGTGCTGAACCGAATTTTTGGTAAGATTAGTGGCACTAGTGTTATCACACTTTATAGGAATGTTGTCTAATTTAATTCCATAGTCCTCTAGTTGTTGCTTGAGCCATAGTACTTGAGCACAGCAACTACCGGCAGCTATATACTCTGCCTCAGCCGTTGATAATGCCACTGAATTCTGCTTTTTGCTAGCTTTGTTTCTTATAACTACCCCATTTTCATCTAATTTATTTCTAAAGATCCATTTTATTCCAATAACAGAATTATGCTTTTGTGTCTCAGTTAATGTCCATTCATTACTTCTTTTGAATTGATTTAATTCTTCTTGCATAGCATTTATCCAATTTACGTCTTTTTCAGCTTCTTCATAATTCTTAGATTCTATTTGTGAAACAAAAGCAAGATAGTCATTTATATTTCTAAGAGAGGATCGAGTTCTTACCCCTTGAGATGGATCACCAATGATTAAGTCTTTAGGATGCCCATGTACGTACCTCCATCCACTACAAGAAAACTCATCTTTCCCGACGCTTTTTATAATCTTTACCGACGCTTATAAGCGTCGGCTAAAGTTTCCGCAACGCAAACAGAAGCGTCGCAAAAGCGTTGGCGATACTGAAGTGGCAAAAGTTTTTGCCGACGCTAAGAGAAAGCGTCGGCAAAAATAGGGCTTTCCCGACGCTACAAAAGCGTCGGCAAAAACGATATTCGCCGACGCTTTAAAGCGTCAGGAAAGCCCAAAGGATGTCCAGTTCTGGATTTTCGCCGACGCTTTAAAGCGTCGGTAAATATCGTTTTTGCCGACGCTTTTGTAGCGTCGGCATAGGCCTTTAGTTTACCGACGCTTTAAAGCGTCGGCGTAGGCGTGCCACAACTTTTATTTACCAACGCTTTAAAGCGTCGGGATTGCTATTGTTTTTAAAAAAATAAAAATACGAATGTAAATTATAAAAACACATTATAACAATATAAACCTATATTACATTTACATTGACACAAACATTCAAATCATTCAAAATATTTAAATTGTCATATAATCAAACTACTTTGTCACTACTATTGAACAATTCCCGCACCAATCCTTCCCTCTCACTATAATCATATAATGTACAGTAATGTTGCACAAGTTATAATTACAATTGTTGTTGTCTGGTAACCCTGCTGCCATTGCTCTTTTTGGTTTCTAAAATCGAGCCTTCGTGGCCCTCCCATACAGTCATCGTCATCATCTTCTCCATCCTCATCATCTTCACCTTTATCCCATGGGGCTTTTCCACCTCTCAAACTTTTTGGAGTAGGTCGTTTCCTCTTGACATTAGCTGTGCACGTAGCATAATCCATAGCATCTTCCCTAAACAACCTCTTGAACTCATGCATTACAATATCATATTATGAATTAGTGCAATATGGAAATTTTATATTGTCAGGGGCACGAGAAAATGCTAAACACTAATAGGATGATAGATTTTAACCTCTAAAACAGTCAATAATAGGGCTATGGTTGGGAAGTAAAGGGAAATACAACATGAAATGTTTTCAGCCAAGTGTTGCTCTATAGTTATATGATTCATTAGCCAATAAAATGGAAGCATATTTACTTTGATGTGAAGTTAAAGGCTGACCAAATTGCTGATAGATGTATGTCCGACAAAACAGGTTTTCAACATAAGATAGGAGAAACGACAACCAAATGTCCAGAAGATCCAAACACTTCATGGTGAAAAATGTGAGATTATATTAGCAGTGCAGAAACACGGTGTAAATTAAGAAATCTAAAGTTTCAGTGGCAAACCTGGTATTTTTGAACCATATCTTCATAGGAAGTAGGCAAAATGATAGGAGCACCATGGATGTTGAAGGGAATATTTTGCTTAGATAGCATCTCTCCAGGCTTTGGATTCCTTTAGGCAAAATGCCTAATTTGGAAAGAAATGTAGATTTCATTAACTGGCTTGAGATAATTAAATGTACATGCACTGCAGCAAAGAACAGGCAAGAAATGACTACTAAGTTAAGAAAGAACAGACGTGGCACTAGGCATCATTTAAACCATACACAATGTTTAAATATCTTTTAAGCTTTAGAAGGAGTTGCAGAGCTAAAACGCTCAGGGCAATCAGCCTGAAAAGCAAACGAAACGTCAAAAACCACTAGAAAACCATATATGTAAATTAATTTATTTACTTGTTTCTCTTCTAGAGAACTCTCTGATGAAATGGCTGATGCCCTTTTATGAACTCCAGCACCTTGCTCCGAGCTGCTTGAGTGTGAGTATTTTGGATTTGAATATGCTGAACCATGACTTTTAATTGATGGAGGGAGAGCAGTCATTTCTGGTGTTCCTCTTCGTTTACTGGGGAACAAAAAGGAAATATAGTCTCAGTACTAGGGGAGGAAATATAGTCCAGTCAACTAAAGCTATACCGGCTTGGGGGCACTCTAAAATATAGAACTTCATATTTCGAATCAATAAATCCTTGCATTCAAAAAACAGATCCCCAATTTTCTAAGTTTTTTCATAACAGCAAAAGCGTGCGATCACACTGACCATGTGAATTTAGCATGAACAAATGACCCCCTCCCATATTCAAGCATAGAGACAATACATTAACGCGGTCCTGCAATAATACTTATGTGTGTCTATATATATATAATATATATACTTCTAACAGTGGGTTGGCCATGTAAATTAGCAAAAAATGAAGTTTGTACGGACTGTAAATGTTTTGAGACTAGAGTTGATCATGGCCAGATTTGGACACAAAAAATACTAAAATTAATTTTGATCTAAAATCTGACTAAAAGTATTTGAGACCTGGCCTTAAAATGCATGCGACCCTTGAACTCAGCGATAGATGCAAAATGCATTTAAAGACAGGTTGAACTAAAATTGTAATCCACTAGCCTCGCATGCCAGCCATAGCCATTAACCTACACGGTAAGCTAATAATTCAACAGGTCATGCATTTCACCAGGCAAGGGAGTGCTCAAAAGGAAAAAAGTACAACATCTTCATACCTGATTAATATTTGTTTGAAGCCCCTCCTTTGCTCATGTCCTCAGCTAGTTGCTCCAAATAATTATACGACGACCCATCTTTCCCTATGGCATTCTTGATTGCCAGTCTGATCTCTTCAGCCTTCGCCCTCACTTTCTTCCCGTCCTCAGAGTCCCCCATCAAACACCTAACTCCCCTTTCCAACTCCTCGGCCCCAACGTATCCCCCTCCCCTTCTGTCCACCTTGAGCTGCACAGCCACCCCAAGCATCCTCTCCATCTCAAAAGCATTCAGGTGCTGCTCCGCATACAGCGGCCATCCAAGCATCGGCACCCCGAACTACAAGCTCTCCAGGGTCGAGTTCCACCCGCAATGCGTCACGAATCCCCCGACCGCCTCGTGAGCTAATATCTCCTTCTGCGGCACCCAACTTGGCCACACCAATCCCCTTTCTCCGGTCCTCTCCAAGAAACCCTCCGGCAATACTTCCCCCAAATTTGCATCGACTGGGTGCCAGAATTTCCCCGTCGAAGGTGTCCGGAGACACAACAAGAACCGGTACCCAAATCCCAGACAAAAACTATCGAAATAATTACTAGGTGACGATGAGAAAGAGGGAACCCAAACCCTAATTCGAGATCACAAAGGATAAGAAAAAAGAAAGTAAATCTTGAGCAAAGATGATGATGGAATCGAAATCACTGAAACAAGAACCGGATTTCTTACCTCTCTGGCTCTATCATTTCTGCTACTCTCCTGCTTCTTGTGACCTTGTTTCTCCTTCTGTGAGCCTCTCCTACGGTTTCTTCTTCTTGGATCTTCTAGGGCTCCACTCCGGTCTTTTTCGATTCCTTATCGGCTGAGATATTTCCTCCTCCTTTTCTCTTTATCCGTTCTTCAGAAGGTGGTTTGAGTTCCCACCGACCATAGAATGCTTATGACCGAGAGGGTGCCCCTCTTTGCTTGCAGGGGCGAACGACGGGCGCACCAAACACAGAGGGTGACGTGGGCTGCGTCGTGGCATTTCGTCGCCGGAGAGGAGGAACGAGGAGACGAGCTAGGGCTTGAGATCGGGATGCAGAATGAGAAGGAAGAACGGCCCGCTTGTTTTTTGTTGTGAATTTGAGTTCTGACGACGCTTTTTTGTCGTCTTAGGCCATAATCTACCACGACGCTAATTAGCATCGTCTATGGCCGACGCTTTTAGAAAGCGTCGGCATATGTTGGGGTTGGACGGAAAATCGCCGACGCTTGTAAAAAGCGTCGGCAAAAAAGGGTCGGTAAAACCCCATTTTTTTGTAGTGATCCCTTTTGCAAGTCTTGAGAGTGTGGTGGTACATGATCATCCTCTTTATCTTGATTTGGTACGTCATTAAAACTCAATTTTTCCAACTCAAGAATTCCTGCATTATCATCAGAATTATTTTTTCTTCTAGGAGACTCGCTATCAGACTCATCAAAAATGATATGAATTGACTCTTCAACTACAAGTGTTCTTTTGTTGAATACTCTGTATTTCCTGCTAGATGTAGAGTATCCTAAAAAGATACCTTCATCTGACTTGGCATCAAATTTACTTAGATCCTCCTTGCCATTGTTTAAAATGAAACATCTACATCCAAATACTCTAAGATATTTAGCAGTTGGCTTCCTATTCTTCCAAAGTTCATAAGGAGTTTTCTTGGTTATAGGTCTTATTAAAACACGATTTAAAATATGGCAAGCAGTACTTACAGCTTCAGCCCAAAAGTACTTTGGAAGATTTGACTCACACAACATCGTGCGTGCCATTTCTGCCAAGCTATTTTTTCTTTCAACAATCCCATTTTGTTGAGGCATTCTAGGTACTGAAAATTGATGGGAGATACCATTTTCATTACAAAATTCTTCAAAGTATTGATTTTCAAATTCAGTTCTATGATCACTTCGAATTACAATTAAGGTGAGCTTCTTTTCAGTTATGATATTTTTATAATATTTCAAGAATGCTGAAAATTCTTCACTTTTATGTACAAGAAATGAAACCCATGTGTATCTTGAGAAATCATCTACTATGACTAGTCCATCTTTTTTTCCTCCTAGACTTGCAGTTCTAGTAGGCCCAAATAGATCCATTTGTATGAGTTCAAAGGGCCTAGTGGTTGATACTATATTCTTTGATTTGGAAGATGATTTTGTTTGCTTTTCCAATGAGCATGGTCCACAGATTTTGTCCTTCTCAAAATTAATTTTGGCACATCTTTTATCAGATCCTTCTTGACTAGTTTTGATATTAAGTCCATACTAGCATGTCCTAGTCTACGGTGCCAAAGCCAACTTGTTTCACTTTTTCTTTCTTCATTAGTAATTAAACATAATCCATTTTTTTGCCTAAATCATGAAGATCTACCATATAAATATTTCCATGCCTATGTCCCACAAGTATAATGCTATTATCTTTTGGATTTATAATTATGCATACTGAAGCTTCAAATGTGACTTTAAGACCTTTATCACAAAATTGACTTATGCTAAGCAAGTTATGTTTCAGACTATCAACTAATAAAACATTTTCTATAAATGTGGATGGAGTAATATAGATTTTATCATTTTCAATGATAAGTCCTTTTTCATTGTCTCCAGAGGTTACCACTCCACCCTCCTTAGATTCCAAAGTGACAAATTATTCTATGTCACCTGTCATGTGTCTTGAACAGCCGCTATCTAGATACCATCTTTTATCCTTCTTATTAGCTATAAAACACTCTTGCAATCAAAGTTAAGAATGTACTTTAGGTACCCAAACCATGTTGGGTCCTTTAAGGGTAGTACTTGATGTTCCTTTTGGAACCCAAATTTTCTTCGACTTTAGCTTACTTTTATCACTCAATTTGTTATAGCTAGAATTTCTAAGATTCCATTCATATGCTTTGTGTTATACTTTATTGCAGCAATGACAAGTTATATTTTCAGTTTTGGCTTTCACAAATATGTTCTTTAAGTATTTTTGCTTCCTATTTGTTTTATATCCCAAACCAGCCTTATCATATACCGCTTTTTGACTATCAAGAATCATATTTAATTTAGTTGAACTAAGTGTAAACTTGTCCACTAAGAATTTGTATTTTTCTGCATCTTTTTTTAGCTTGATATTTTCAGCAATTAGATTCTTGGTTTCATTTGTGAACCTCCTACTTAATGTTTCATAGTTATTAGATAGTTTCAGCTTATCTTTGATAAGAGATTGATTTTCATCTTTTAGAACTTTATTTTTATGAATTAGCTTCTTGTGTTCTTCCATCAGTTCTAAAAATGCATCATGTAACTCTTCTACCGAAAAATCACATTCAAGTTCAGAATCTACCTCATCGTCATTGGCCATGTAGCAGATTTGAGCGATCTCTTGTTGATCTTCCTCTTCCGAACTTGACTCTTCGCTTTCACTCCATTCAGCCATGAGGTTCCCCTTTTTAAGCTTTCTTGCCATCCATTTCAATTCCGGGCAATCTAACTTGAAGTGCCCGGGCTTGTTACACTCATAGCATATTGACACTTCTTTTTCCTTTTTTTTTCTTTTTCTTTTTCCCGGCTTGAGCTACCTCTTACGAAAGATTTTCTTTTATGGAATTTCTTTTTACCTTTCATGAATTTTCTGAATTTTCTTGCAAGCATTGC
The DNA here is from genome assembly GCF_051530095.1 of Phoenix dactylifera. Lineage (NCBI taxonomy): Eukaryota > Viridiplantae > Streptophyta > Magnoliopsida > Arecales > Arecaceae > Phoenix > Phoenix dactylifera. Next base: position 6,463,261 of record NC_143202.1, read on the forward strand.
CATTCCTTCTCGTCATATTCCTCCTCATCATCGGACTCCTCTGATGCAGTTTCCTGCTTTGGAGCTATGGATTTCAAGGCAATGGTCTTCCTTTTCTTAACCTCCTCTTCTGAGTTTTGTTTCATAGTCAGCTCATAGGTCATGAGTGATCCTAGAAGTTCTTCCAATTGCAGTGTATTGAGATCCTTTGCTTCTTGTATTGCAGTTACTTTGGCCTTCCAAACTTTTGGTAGAGATCTGAGAATTTTTCGCACTAGTTCAGAGTTAGCATAAGACTTTTCCAAACTCTTTAGTCCATTTATGATTTCAGTGAATCGAGTGAACATTTCAGTTATGGACTCAGTGGATTCCATTTTAAACAATTCATACTTATGTACTAATATATTTATTTTTGACTCTTTGACTTAATTAGTTCCTTCATGTGTGACCTCTAGTTTATCCCAAATTTCTTTAGCAGAGATGCATGTGGATATTCTATTGAATTCACTTATATCTAGTGAGCAGTAAGTCAATTAATTGCTTTAGCATTTAATTGTGCAAGTCTTCTATCACTCTCATTCCAATCCGTTTCAGGCTTAGGAATGATTGTGCCCTCTATACTAATTGTGGGTGTGTGTGGCCTCCTAGTTATGATGTTCCACATGTCATAGTCTAGTACTTGAATGAATATCCTTAACCTAGCTTTCCAATAAGTATAATTAGTGTCATTAAACAAGGATGGTCTATTTGTGGATTGTCCCTCGCTAATAGAACATCCTACTTGGGTTGTCATGATCTTTGACTCTTGATCGTAAGATCAAGAAATACTATGAGAGCACCTCGCTCTAATACCACTTGTTGCCCAAGGTGACAAGCCAAGAGGAGAGGGTGAATTGGTTTTTGTTAATTTTCGATTTCTTAATTATGTTAATTGATGAGTAAGTGATTTAGAACAATTCACAATACAAACAACAAGAAGTATAGTGGTTCGGTGCTCTCCTATGCACCTACGTCCACTCCCCAAGCGATCCCTTGGAAATTCACTATAATCTCGCGGATTACAGTTGGATTGTTTTCCGGGCTTACAATCCAAAAACCTTTATACTTGGTTTTTCGGGATCACCAAAAACCTATGTTGGTTTACGGGCTCACCAACTAACCTTCACCGTTGGTTTTACGGGTTCACTAACAAACCTACATCGTTGGTTTTACGGGCTCACCAACATACCTTTACAAGATCTTAAGAAGAAGAAGAAGGTTGAAACTCCTAGATGAGGAGATATAACAAATGTAAGCTACAAAGAAGAGTTAGAATATAGTTATCGCTTTGATATGGTTCTTCTCTTCTTTGTCAAGGAATGCTTCACTCTTCAAAGGTTGGTGGAGCTCTTAATGTCTCTTTTTGATCTGCTCAACCACTTTCTTTTGACTCTTGAATGAAGCACCTTAATTGAAGAAAATTAGAGCTTTTGTCTTTCTTGGGTGAGCTTCGATATTTTGCAAAAAGATAATTTGCTCTGATGAATAGTATCATTATAAATACTTTTCCACATCTTTAGGTTACTCTCCATTGGTTAGATTTGAAAAACTATCCGTTACTAGCCGTTGGAAGGTCAAAAAGTATCTCTGTAGAACTAGCCGTTATGCTTCTGCCCATGCTGGGGTCGACCCAAACTTTTCTGGAGTCGACTCAAACCACTGTTCATCAGACTTGGGGTTGACTCAACTTCCAGTAGGGTCGACCCAACTTTCACTGGGGTCGACTCCTGCTACAGTGGGGTCGACCTTCTCAGGGATCACAGAACCTTGTCTTTCAGCTTTTTTTTTTTTTACTGGGGTCGACTCAACTCTTTTTGGGGTCGACTCAAGCTACAGTAGGATCGACTCAAGTTCCATTGGAGTCGACCCTTTAAGGGATTCCAGAGACACAGTTTTGAACGACATAGCCTTGGGGTCGACTCATGTTCAGTTGGGGTCGACTCCATTGGGGTCGACTCAAGCATTCCTAGGATCGGCTCCATCTGGGATCGGCTCAAGAAAAGTTGGGGTCGACCCTCTCAGTAAATTCTAGAGACTTATTTTCTTGAGGATTGAAGCTAGGGTCGACTCAAGCATACTTGGGGTCGACTCCACTACTCTTCATCCATGCCATTTTCGCAGAGGTGTGCCTGATGGTTCCATGATGTGCCAGGGTCGACTCCACCTTTGTTGGGGTCGACTCATTCCACACTTTGCTGCATCTTAAGGTTAGACTCATCCATACAATCAATGAAATATACTTCAAGCAATTTTGAATGTATGCCATGGTAGTGCTACATACTCTTAGCAATGAAAATTACTATTGTGCCCTTAAGAATACGTTTCACTTGAAACTTTGCTGAATTAGAATTTAGAATTCACTATCCCTTTTCTATCGCAAATTTTATCTCATTATTAATCATTGAAAGACATCTTGATCTCGTTCTTCTAATGTATCGAGAGTGTCGAACTCAGTAATGATGTATCATGTTAACTTGTAGTATTTAATTAGATATTTCTTCAATGGTTGTGTTAATCATCAAAATAACACTATCATCCTCAAGATCATTGTTCTTTCTTTTTATAAATAATGTAGTGGTCATATTTTTTCTTAAAAAATTATTTTAAAGTAAAAAATTTGCTTAATCTTTCATACCAAGTATGGAGTGCTTGTTTTAGACCATACAAAGTCTTATTCAGTTTGAAAACATGATTTGGATATTTGTGATTTTCACAACCAGAAGATTGTTCAATCTATACTTCCTCAACAATGTTACCATTTAAAAACACATTTCTTACATCTATTTGAAATAGTTTGAAGTTTATGAAACATGAAAAAGCAAGTAAAAATCTAATTGCTTCTAATCATGCTACAGATGCATAAGTTTTATCAAAATTAATACCTTCTTAATTATAACCTTGTGCAACTAATCTTGCTTTGTTTCTTACAACATTATCATTTTCATATAACTTATTTCTAAATACCTATTTAGTTTCAATTCCAAGATAATCTATAGGTCTTTTAACTAAGTTCCATATTTTATTTCTTTCAAATTGATTTAGTCCTTCTTGCATTGCATTTACCAATTATGATCTTGTTTGGCTTTATTTATTATTTTAGGCTCTATTTGTAAGACAAAAACTAGATGATTACAAATATCTCTAAGTGGTGATTTAGTTCTAACAGCATGAGATGGATTATCTATAATTAAATTTTTAGGATGATTATGAGCATACCTCCACTCCTTAGGTAAATCATGTTTACCTTAACATTTGGTGGATCTTGCTTGTCTTCTCCTTCATCCTCATGATCACTTTCCTTATCTTCATTATTTCGTGTTAAAGTCTCCTTTAAGGTAAGTGCCTCTATCTCCTTTTCTATTAAAACAACATCATCCCAAACATCTTTCTTCTTTGATGGAAGTGTTAGATGTATGCCCTAGAAGCCAATTTGGCTGACACATTGTTGATTCTAGGGACATAATTTTGTACTTGACTATTTATTATTGAATAAATAAAAGGCATCTTTTCATTCATATTGTTTATGTGTCTATGAATCGTCCAAGAAATTAATAAGATGATGATACATATTCTCAAGAGTTGAGAATTTGAGCCATGTATCATTGGTGATTAATTTCTAAATGCTCCTGATCAATGGATCATCACGAGGACGGTGATCGATCCGATCAGTGCACAGATCACTTTTCTTCTGGATGGACGAGACTTGAGTCCACAGTGTAGGGACACTGAAGTGATAGTGCAGGTGCTTGTTAGAGAACAAGGGTACTGAGCGTGACCAAGACAAGAAGTCACTTGGATGTCTATCCACTCGTGAGTGACTTGCTTGATGATGCAGTAGTATGACTGGTCCTTTGACCTGCGGTGCTTCGGCTACTCACAGTGAGGTTATTGTAGTTTGACTGCACACATACATGGTCTCTAGCCATATGGGTCCATGCAGTGTAGATTGGCTGCAGTAGGCTCACTGTAGGAGTAGGGTATGCACCTATAAGGAATCTATCGACCTTGATAGAAGAGGAGTGATCCTATGTGATTTGTTAGACTGAGTTCTAAGACGTTGGCCAGGGCGGTAATACAAAGTGGAAAAGGAGTTTTCCACTATCGAACTCAAGTCGAATAAATCTTGACATATGACAGACGATGGGGTTTGACGAGTTGTCCATGACCTCCGTCCTGTAGGGATCCACGATAGTAGGACTGTATCACACGTTAACTGCACCTAGAGGTTCATCATTCCATTCTGCTGGGTAGCCACTACATGCTGCTAGGTGTCACTGGTGGATGGTGGGACTCATAGGGATTATCTTGATGATCGATAAACCCTAATGAGTTGAGTTGGAATCGTTCCAACCCATTGAAAGGAGTTTTCAATGATATTGAGATAGAGATCACAATATATCTCACTACCAGTCAGAATAGAACCTATGGGGTCACACACAATAGAAGTATTGACCGATCCGATGGTTGAAATCGTGATTAGGAATCACAAGAAATCAATTCGATTGATATTCGGTTGAAGAAGGAACAAAGGAAATTAATCAATTGGACTTAAACACAAATCCTACTTCGAGTAGGATTCCTAGAGTCCTAATTGGATTAGGACTGGGAATCCTAGTTGGAGTAGGACTGGGATTCCTACTTGGAATAGGATTCCTACAATCCTAATGAGATTAGGAATTTTGAATTAAAATAGGATTCCTACTTGGAGTAGGATTCCTAGAAATCCTAATTAGATTAGGACTTCGGATTCAAATAGAGTCCTAATTGGATTAGGACTAAAATTAAATACATCCTAATTGGATTAGGATTCCTTAAGTCTAAATTAATTATTAATCTAATGAATCAACATGACTCCTAATTGGATTAGGATTGAAGAGTTCAATTGAGTCATGGTTCATTCAAGTCCTAATTGGATTAGGACTAGCATAGATTGAACCAAATTTGGTGAATCCTAATTAGATTAGGATTAAACCATGAGAGAGGCACCTAATCCTCTTTGGAAGAGGATTAGGTTAACCAAGTAAGAGGGGCATCAGCCCCTCTCCACATGGCTAGGGCGACATGAAGAGAGGGGGCCGGCGCCCCCTCTTAGGTAAGTTGTCATGGAGCTCCTAAATGTTAGGAGCTCCACTCCCTTTAAAAGGAGGCTAGGGCCGGCACCCTAGAAGAATCCATCCCTCTCCTTGCAGCCGTGGCCTCCTCCTCTTCCTCCTTGGTCTTCAACCGAAAGCAAGGGAGCAAGAAAGATCTCTTGGCGGTCCTCTTCTTCCTCCTTCGTTTGGGATTCGAAGCAAGGGAAAGCAAAGGTTGCATCTAGCCTTCTTGTTCTTCTTCAAGATCCCTTCTTCTTCCTCCTCCACTCAAGCACAATCAAGGGTTGATTGAAAGAGAGGAGATCAGCCATCAAAGCTATCTCTGCAAGGGAGCTAGCACCCCGGTGAGATAGAAAGCTTGGATCGGTTCCTGCTTCGTGTGGATACCCGTAGAGGCCGGACGTTTGAACGGCTTCAAGCGAACCCTCTTCCAAAACCACGAATTCAGATTTGCGATGATCATCTACCCGCGCAAGGTGAAGATTTGATCTTCCTAATAGTTTTAAAAGTTTTAATTCTTACCTAATTACGAAAGGTCTCGAAACAACGTTCATGTGATGAACGTCGATCCCGCACATGCCTCTTCCGCTGCCATCTGATTTAATTTTTGAAATATCAGCGGCATGGGCGGGTTCCCAACAGTGGTATCAGAGCCTAGGCTTCGTAGATTAAGGTAAGAATTAAATATCTAAAGGCATATTAGATCTGAAAATTGAATGATCATGCATGTTGAAAAATTCTGCATGCAGATTTTTCAAGGGTGCTGATTTTTTTGCATGCTGATTTTTATGTGATAAAAAGATGATTCTAATTGCATTGTTAATGGGATTACAAAGTTTAGAATCATGATTAGCATGATCAGCGACCTATGTCATGATATAATCAGTTAGTTTTCAGATCTGAAAATTATAATTGTTGCATACGGTGATGATCATAGGATTCAACCCCTTTTGGTATCAAATGTAATGACCTGCGATGTGATCTGCGATGTCATGTAATTTTTCAGATGCTTGCATGCATCTTATTTGATGTTTTGAGAGGCCTGCGTGCCTCCTAAAAGGAGATGTAATTTATTTTTATTTTTATTTTACATCTGGTTGTATTTCTGTGATGTGATGTACATCAACGATCAAGTTGAAGCAAAGGCATGAGATGAAAGGTGATCTAAGCGGTTGATGGCGATGGGATCAAGAGTTGATCAAGGATCGAGTCAAGGAGGCTTAGAACCAATTCAAGAGTTGAAGACCACTTGATCGATTGATGTGCATGTGCTTGTAATACGACCTAATTAGAATCCATGATCATCACCTATTTAAAGTTTAACTTTATTTGATGCTGCGATTATAACTGCCTGTGATGTACCGTTTGCATGAGATGTGAATGCGAGTCGGGTAGATAGGTTTACATGTGATGTAGCAAACCTAATTGAGACCTAAATCAAAACCTCCTCAATCAAGTCGAGAGTGAACCGACATGAGCAAGTCATATTAGATTAATTGATCTAATTGGTGTCTAGGAAAGCATGAAAGGTGGTTACTTAATTAGGACCCTACTCTCTGAGTAAGGGGAGCCTCCCACCTGCTTACCTGGCCAATTGTTCGATTACCTCTTATGAAGGGCTCAAGTTGCAAACACTAAGACCTGATTAACCAATATTAAGTCAATAGGTCTTCCACTGTAGTAGAGCTGCTAAGGCCTTTCTGATGTTGATTTGTCTCGGCTGGACACAGTGGTCAAGTTGCATCGGGGGGCTGGACCTCTCTATAGACATGAGATGTTGTAGGGTAAAGGTGGGGTTGGGCACCAATAATTGTTAGGTGAGGACCCAATGACGACTTTATTCCTACGGTTATACGGTGGGTCTGACTTAACTAAGAAATGGGACCAATAACTGTTAGGTGAGGTCTTCATGGCTTAGAGACCAAGTAACACTGCAACATGCTTGAGAAGCATTGTACAAGAGTTGTACACTCATCCATCTATGTGTCACCAATAATTGTTAGGTGAGGTGGCATGTAAATCGGTGGGACCGCAGTACCCACTAGAAACCCTAGTCGTGTGGAATTTCCGTTTTCCTACCAGAGGAGTGTGAGGGATTCGAGAAAATAGTGGGAGTTACATTTGTTCTAAAAGACCTTAGAACAGATTAGGATCAAGTACAAAAGTCTAACTAAAATCTTTACTCTCTGCAGATACAATGTCAGCTTCAAACCCTTTGACCCGTATTCTTGAGACCAACCGACTGACCGGAACCAATTACAAAGACTGGCTTAGAAATCTCAAAATTGTTTTGGACTGTGAGAAAATAGGCTATATACTCGATTCAGATATCCCCACACTACCAGCACGTCCTACTGATGTTCAGCGTGAGATGCATAAAAAGTGGTTGGATGATGACATTAGAGTAAAATGCTATATGATGGCATCCATGTCTAATGAACTCCAATGCCAGCTTGAAAATATAAAGACTGCTAGGGAGATACTGGCACACCTACAAGAGTTGTATGGTGAGCAGAGTCGCACAGCTCGTTTTGAAGTGTCCAAGAGGCTTTTCAAAGCGAAGATGCGCGAAGGGCAGTCTGTCCATGATCACGGTCTGACCATGATCAAGGACCTAGAGGAGCTTGAGAAGCTCGGTATGGACATGCACAAGGAATTGCAAGTGGATTTGATCCTACAGTCACTTCCTGATTCATTTGGTCAGTTTATAGTAAACTACCACATGAATAAGATTGAATGCACTAAGACTGAACTAATCAACATGTTGGTAACTGCTGAGGGAGCCTTGAAAGGTTCAAGGGACAATGTCCTTGCTGCTGAGTTGACTTCTGGTTCCAAGAGAAAGTCTACTTGGAAGAAAAAGAAGCCTGCAAAGAAGCAGAAGAAAGACAAGAAGCAAAAGAAGGAAGTTCAAAAGAAAAAGGCTAACGACAAAGGAAAATGTTTCCACTGCAATGTCGAAGACCACTGGAAGAGAAACTGTCCTTCATACCTCGAGAGCCTAAAGAACAAGAAAGGTGACACACCTTCAGAAGGTATAGACTTGCTCATAATTGAAACTAATCTAACGGTTTCTTCTACTTCTAGTTGGGTTATAGATTCTGGTTCTAGTGCTCATTTGTGCACTACCATGCAGGGTCTAAAGGAAAGTAGAAGGCTGGCGGAAGGTGCGGTAACCCTTCGGATTGGCAACGGGGCAAAAGTTGCTGCTGTGGCTGTGGGCACCTACCATCTGCGACTACCGTCTGAATTTAGTTTAATACTTAGAGACTGCTATTATGTACCTGTTGCTAGCAGAAATTTGATTTCTGTTTCATGTCTAGCACAGGAAGGTCATGTTTTTACATTTGACAAAGACTGCTGTTCTATTTATTTGAGAAATAAAATAGTCGCACGTGGTTTCATGATTGACAGTCTCTATCATTTACATATGGATGTATCTGTGAATGTTACCGAGCAAGATGTGAGTGCCAAAGGATCCAAAAGATCCAGAGATGAGATAAACCAAAGATATTTGTGGCACCTCAGGCTTGGCCATATTGGAGAGGACAGAATGAACAAAATGGATAAAGATGGGCTTTTAGGCTCATTGACTTCCGAGTCATATCCAGTTTGCGAGTCCTGTCTTCAAGGAAAAATGGCAAGACTGCCCTTTGTAGGACATGGGGAGAGGACCACTGAATTACTTGCCCTAGTACATACAGATGTATGTGGCCCATTCGATGTGTTAGCCAGGGGACGTTATTCTTACTTCATTACCTTTACCGATGATTACTCACGGTATGGGTATGTGTATCTTATGAGACACAAGTCTGAGTCTTTTGAAAAGTTCAAAGAGTTCAAGAATGAAGTAGAAAAACAAACTGGAAAACCTCTTAAGGCTCTTCGATCAGATCGAGGAGGAGAATACCTTAGTAGGGAATTCCGGGACTATCTCAAAGAAAACGGCATAGTCTCACAATGGACACCTCCGGGTACACCTCAACTCAACGGGGTGTCAGAGAGGAGGAATCGGACCCTATTGGATATGGTCAGGTCCATGATGAGCTTCACTGATTTACCTATGTTCCTTTGGGGAGATGCCTTACTCACAGCGATTTATTTATTGAATAGAGTTCCCTCTAAATCCGTTCCTACTACACCATATGAGATATGGCATGGTAAGAAACCAAGTCTGGGTCATCTCAAGATTTGGGGATGTCCGGCCCACGTCAAGAGACTACAGGCGGACAAGTTAGAGGCTAGGACCATAAGTGCTCATTTTATAGGATATCCTAAAGAGTCATTAGGATACAATTTTTACGTCTCAGAGGATCACAATGTGTTTGTGAGCCGTCATGCCATCTTCTTGGAAAATCAGTTTATCCTTGATAGAGGCAGTGGGAGGAAAATTGAGCTTGAAGAGAAAGTCTCTGAAAAGCAACGAGTCATGGATCCTATTGAACCCATTCATACAGAGCCAGTACACGATGTCCCTCGACCACCTCGTAGATCTAGTAGGGTCTCCCATCCTCCCGATAGATACTTAGGTATACTAGAAGAGGATACCGAGGAAATGTTCCTAGTGGGAGATAGGGATCACATACAGGATCCCAAAACCTACAACGAGGCGATATCTGATATCGATTCCGAGAAATGGCTGGAAGCAATGAAGTCAGAGTTAGACTCCATGCGTTCCAACCAAGTCTGGACCTTAGTAGACCCACCAGAAGGTATTGTACCTATTGGATGCAAATGGATCTACAAAAGGAAGATAGGTTCGGATGGAGAGGTAGAGACCTATAAGGCAAGGCTTGTGGCGAAAGGGTATAGTCAGCGCGAAGGCATTGACTATCAGGAGACCTTTTCACCTGTAGCCATGCTAAAATCCATCCGAACATTGCTTGCCATTGCAGCATTTCATGATTATGAAATCTGGCAGATGGATGTGAAACTGCTTTCCTGAATGGACATCTTGATGAAGATATCTATATGGAACAGCCTTTGGGTTTCACTTCCAGTGATGGAGATCACAAGGTCTGCAAGCTGCAAAGGTCCATCTATGGACTAAAGCAAGCCTCTCGGAGTTGGAACACTCGTTTCGATGACGCAATCAAAATATTTGATTTCATCAAAAACGAAGAGGAACCATGTGTTTACAAAAAGGTTAGTGGGAGTGCTGTCGTTTTTCTCGTATTATACGTAGATGACATTCTCCTGATTGGGAATGATATTCCCATGCTAATCTCGGTCAAGGTCTGGTTGTCAAAAGAATTCTCCATGAAAGACCTTGGGGAAGCATCCTATATTTTGGGAATAAAGGTCTATAGAGATAGATCTAAAAGGATGCTTGGCCTTTCACAGAAGATGTACATAGAGGAGGTGCTGAAGAGGTTCAGCATGGAAAACTCCAAGAGGGGTCTCTTACCCCTAAGGCATGGAATTCATCTCTCCAAGAAGATGTGCCCCAACACATCTGAAGAGATTCAACGCATGAGCAAGATTCCTTATGCATCGGCAATAGGAAGCCTCATGTATGCCATGCTATGTACACGACCTGATATAGCTCTTGCTGTGAGTGTCACAAGCAGATATCAGTCGAATCCAGGTGAAGAACACTGGACAGCTGTGAAGAATATTCTTAAGTACTTGAGAAGAACTAAAGATTTATTCTTGGTTTTTGGAGGATCATCAGAGTTAAAGGTAGAAGGGTACACAGATTCAGACTTCATGACTGATGTCGATGACAGGAAGTCAACATCTGGATACGTGTTCTTGTGCAATGGTGGTGCGGTGAATTGGAAGAGTTCTAAACAACCGATCATTGCTGATTCTACTATGGAAGCTGAATACATCGCCGCCTCTGAAGCTGCTAAGGAAGGCTTCTGGTTCAAGAAATTCATTGCAGAGTTGGATGTGATGACATCGGATGCCATAACACTCTACTGCGATAATAATGGCGCCATAGCCCTTGCTAAGGAGCCAAGGTCTCATCAGAAGTCTAAGCATATAGAGCGGCGCTTTCACCTCATACGCGACTATGTGGAGAAGAAATATGTAGAGGTGCAGAGAGTAGACTCCGCGGATAACGTGGCAGACCCGTTCACTAAGCAGCTGAGTCAGCAAAAGACTGAAGCCCACCTTGAGAAGATGGGCCTAAGATATATGACCAATTGGCTTTAGTGCAAGTGGGAGATTGTTAGATGTATGCCCTAGAAGCCAATTTGGCTGACACATTGTTGATTCTAGGGACATAATTTTGTACTTGACTATTTATTATTGAATAAATAAAAGGCATCTTTTCATTCATATTGTTTATGTGTCTATGAATCGTCCAAGAAATTAATAAGATGATGATACATATTCTCAAGAGTTGAGAATTTGAGCCATGTATCATTGGTGATTAATTTCTAAATGCTCCTGATCAATGGATCATCACGAGGACGGTGATCGATCCGATCAGTGCACAGATCACTTTCCTTTTGGATGGACGAGACTTGAGTCCACAGTGTAGGGACACTGAAGTGATAGTGCAGGTGCTTGTTAGAGAACAAGGGTACTGAGCGTGACCAAGACAAGAAGTCACTTGGATGTCTATCCACTCGTGAGTGACTTGCTTGATGATGCAGTAGTATGACTGGTCCTTTGACCTGCGGTGCTTCGGCTACTCACAGTGAGGTTATTGTAGTTTGACTGCACACATACATGGTCTCTAGCCATATGGGTCCATGCAGTGTAGATTGGCTGCAGTAGGCTCACTGTAGGAGTAGGATATGCACCTATAAGGAATCTATCGACCTTGATAGAAGAGGAGTGATCCTATGTGATTTGTTAGACTGAGTTCTAAGACCTTGGCCAGGGCGGTAATATAAAGTGGAAAAGGAGTTTTCCACTATCGAACTCAAGTCGAATAAATCTTGACATATGACAGACGATGGGGTTTGACGAGTTGTCCATGACCTCCGTCCTGTAGGGATCCACGATAGTAGGACTGTATCATATGTTAACTGCACCTAGAGGTTCATCATTCCATTCTGCTGGGTAGCCACTACATGCTGCTAGGTGTCACTGGTGGATGGTGGGACTCATAGGGATTATCTTGATGATCGATAAACCCTAATGAGTTGAGTTGGAATCGTTCCAACCCATTGAAAGGAGTTTTCAATGATATTGAGATAGAGATCACAATATATCTCACTACAAGTCAGAATAGAACCTATGGGGTCACACACAATAGAAGTATTGACCGATCCGATGGTTGAAATCGTGATTAGGAATCACAAGAAATCAATTCGATTGATATTCGGTTGAAGAAGGAACAAAGGGAATTAATCAATTGGACTTAAACACAAATCCTACTTCGAGTAGGATTCCTAGAGTCCTAATTGGATTAGGACTGGGAATCCTAGTAGGAGTAGGACTGGGATTCCTACTTGGAATAGGATTCCTACAATCCTAATGAGATTAGGAATTTTGAATTAAAATAGGATTCCTACTTGGAGTAGGATTCCTAGAAATCCTAATTAGATTAGGACTTCGGATTCAAATAGAGTCCTAATTGGATTAGGACTAAAATTAAATACATCCTAATTGGATTAGGATTCCTTAAGTCTAAATTAATTATTAATCTAATGAATCAACATGACTCCTAATTGGATTAGGATTGAAGAGTTCAATTGAGTCATGGTTCATTCAAGTCCTAATTGGATTAGGACTAGCATAGATTGAACCAAATTTGGTGAATCCTAATTAGATTAGGATTAAACCATGAGAGAGGCACCTAATCCTCTTTGGAAGAGGATTAGGTTAACCAAGTAAGAGGGGCATCAGCCCCTCTCCACATGGCTAGGGCGACATGAAGAGAGGGGGCCGGCGCCCCCTCTTAGGTAAGTTGTCATGGAGCTCCTAAATGTTAGGAGCTCCACTCCCTTTAAAAGGAGGCTAGGGCCGGCACCCTAGAAGAATCCATCCCTCTCCTTGCAGCCGTGGCCTCCTCCTCTTCCTCCTTGGTCTTCAACCGAAAGCAAGGGAGCAAGAAAGATCTCTTGGCGGTCCTCTTCTTCCTCCTTCGTTTGGGATTCGAAGCAAGGGAAAGCAAAGGTTGCATCTAGCCTTCTTGTTCTTCTTCAAGATCCCTTCTTCTTCCTCCTCCACTCAAGCACAATCAAGGGTTGATTGAAAGAGAGGAGATCAGCCATCAAAGCTATCTCTGCAAGGGAGCTAGCACCCCGGTGAGATAGAAAGCTTGGATCGGTTCCTGCTTCGTGTGGATACCCGTAGAGGCCGGACGTTTGAACGGCTTCAAGCAAACCCTCTTCCAAAACCACGAATTCAGATTTGCGGTGATCATTTACCCGCGCAAGGTGAAGATTTGATCTTCCTAATAGTTTTAAAAGTTTTAATTCTTACCTAATTACGAAAGGTCTCGAAACAACGTTCATGTGATGAACGTCGATCCCGCACATGCCTCTTCCGCTGCCATCTGATTTAATTTTTGAAATATCAGCGGCATGGGCGGGTTCCCAACAGGAAGATAGTTAGTTTCATCAGAAACTACATGGATGGATTCCTATACCACTAGAGTTCTTTTGTTAAAACTCTATAAGCTTTGCTAGTTCAAGAGTATCCATGAAAGATGGCTTCATCAAATTTTTCTTGCCTATCGTTTCCATCATTTAACACAAAAGTTTTCTTTCTTTCCAAAGCCCATAAGAATTTTGGTTAAAATAGGTCGTATCAAAGCATGATTTAAAATATAATATGATGTGTTAATTGCAAACAAAAACTCAATTCTACTACCTTAAGCCATCCCAAGCTCAATTAAAAATATGCCAAAAAATCCCAAACCCATTCTATTAAAAAATGGTAAATCCATCAGGTACTCAAACCCACCCGATTAATCTTTACTCAGATCATGTTATTTGGGTTTGGTTGGGACTCGACCAGAAATTAAAAGGGGGAATAATATCAACTAAAAGTAAGTATAAAAAAATTGGTAAACAATCTAAATACAAATGACTTTTTATCTTAGTGGTAAGGTAGAGATTTGATGTCTTTGAGTTTTTGGGTTCAAGTCTCCTCACAATAGATATGTTTTATAAAATTTTATAATATACATATTATATAATCGAGTTTTGGCAACAGGTACTCTTGCTGGTGTAACTAGACCACCCCAAGTTCTAACACTTGTGAACTTCTTACTGATTTCCAAGTTCAGCAAAATTTAATCGATTTTTCAGGACAATCGACCTTAACCTAGCTATTTCTTGGGTACATCCAAACCTTACAAAGTAGCTAATTTTTCATAGTGGCAGCGACACAAAAAACCTCATTCCCTAATCTCATCACAAAATTAACATAGAAAATAGAATATAAAATAACCTTTACAAAGGTTGGATATATATCATTGTAGCTCAAGTTTGATTGCTCTGAAAGTTGGGATCTTGGTGAGTAGAATTCAACTCTTTTCCTTTTTTTTTCTTGCTTGATCTTGAAGTTGTTGTGGAACTAAATTATTGGAAACTAAAGCTCTCTTTAAATATTTGGAAGCTCTCTTTGAAGTAGGTGGAGGTCTTGAATGGTCACTTCTCAAATTTATTTTCAAGTTAAAGCTCTAAAAGTGGTGGTTGACTTGTATTCCTTCTTCTTTTCCTCATTAATCCCCTTTTTTCTAATTCAATTTGAAAATATTTATCACTTAAAAAGTTGTTGGAGAGCCATTTCCAGCAATTGGAGAGGAGAAATAGCCGTTGGAACCCATTTTGTACATTTTGTGCTCATAGAAATACTAGTTATTAAAGCTGTCACATGTAGAGGGGTCAAATGCTGAAATCCTAGTGTCGACACTTAAAGTCCTAGGGTTAACTCCTAAAGTGCCTGAAAATAGTTTTCTATCTTTGGCCTATGGCTTTCTGGAAACGACTCTGCAAATCTTGGGTTGACTCTTGAGGTTCTGGGGTGGACTCTTTTCACCTGGGGTTGACTCCTCCATTACAGAGCCATCAAAATACTTCAAATTCTTCTCCAACTTTGAGATTTTTTCTTCTAGGCTTTTCCATGCTTCTTTAAACTCAGTAAGCTCCCTATAGGATAGATTAACTACTCTAAGAATACAAAATCATTAGTATCGTACTCGTACATTTTGTCCTCATCAAAATCAATCCATTGGGACAACATTTTTTCTCTTTTTGATGGTGACAAAACTTTGAATATTTACAAAATAAAGCATGTTGTGTTTGTAGAATTTATGCATAATTAATTCATTCATGTAAACATGAAGTAAACAAACATATGCCTTAAGAACATGCTTCATGAATGCTTCATAAAATATTAAGATTAACTCAAGCTAATATATATTCAATTAAGCATATGCTCAGTACTTGTTCTCTCCCCTTTTCCAACAGCATCAAAAAGTTAAATTCTAAATTTTAGAGAATGTAGCAAAAATTATGGCACCTACAAGTTTATCCCAATCAAATTTTAGAGCAATTAAAGAGCTTAAGGATGCAAGCAAGAAAGATAAGATTCAACACTTTTAGTCATTCAAATTTGATGTATGAGACCACTTTGGGTTCAAGAGTTAATTTTCAAAAAATTTAGACTGATCAATAGTTAGCTTTTTTTTTCTCTTTTTCATTAAATTAGAGCTATTCATGATAAATTTTGTTGGTGCTAAAAAATATCAAATATGAAAGTTACAATTTGATTTATGATTGAAGCACACGATGTATCAACCAAATAGCAAGCTTCAAGATTTACAAAGTGTATCAGAAGAGGCTTATTGGAGACAATCACTTTTCATTAAGATCACTAATTACTTTTCATTACTTCACATGTTAGCATTTTTTCTCCCACTTTTGCAGAAGTCTTTAATTTATGTAATGAAGTTCCATATGGTACCTCCTTCTTAAGTTCTCTTTCTCCCCCTTAACTGATCATTCCTTTTAAAGTTTCAATTAAACTAGATTTAATGATTTGAGATATGTGTTTTATATACATTGGAATTCAACTTAATTTAGCTTTCCTTGTTTCAAATTTTAGTGCAACTTAAGTCACTTAGATTAAGAGTATTATGATATAGATACATTTTTCAAAATATAAGCATATTTATTTCAAAACATAGTTCATTCAAGAGTCGACCCCCAAAGAAGTCGACCCTTGTCATCAGACGAGTCGACCCCTGAACTGAGAGAGCTGATTTCGCAAGTGTCACCGAAGAAAGATAGAGTGACAAGGGTCAAAGGATGAAGAGAGCTCAAGCACTACAAAGAAAAACCTACGAGAGCAAGAAAGAGAAAACAAAAAGAGAGAGCCTCAAAGAGAATATCTTTAAGAGCATTCATTATGAGCTAAAAGATCTCATCTTCTTTAACTGAGAGTTGGTGAAGCACATTCAAGTTCAATCAAGCCAACCGACCGAGTTAAGCTCCATTTACTTCTTTGTATTTATTGTTTAGGAGTTGTACTTTAGTATGCTTAAAGCTTATTCCTTCGATACCTTGCTATAACAAGTTTCAAAGATTAAAACTTGAGAAAAAGGTCCATCCAAATCTTAAATTAGATTGTGATGGTTTTGGTTGATTTTCTAAAAAAATTAATTAGATTGATTGCTAGCCTAAGTAAAACAATTGGTGTAGGTTTTGGCTTATAGCCTGAAAAAATTAACTCGATTGATTATGATCCTGTGTAAAACAATTGGGCTATAATCTCAAAAAGATTATAGTAAAATTTTAAGGAAGAAAGTCTTGAAAAGTAGACGTAGGTACAGGGTTGGCACCAAACTACTATAATTTTTATATTTTTATGCTGCTTGTTCTGCTTGCATTTATCTTTAGTGTATTTACTTATTTGTTGGCTATTGAAATTTTTATCCATCTATCAAGCTTTAAATTTTGTTGCATTTAGTTTAAAGTTTTTGAAAAACTATATTCACCTCTCTCTTGGGCTGCGTAGCTAGGCAACAAATAGTATTGGAGCCGAGTACTTGAGCCTCTCATTGACCTAACCATCAATGAGTTTAAGATCTATGGTAGGCCCAGTTGGAACCTCTCTTGTCGAGGATCAAGCGACTAACAAACTTTCACTATTTTATGGCACAAATTATACTTATTGAAAAGTAGGAATGCACATTTTTATTTAGGCACTAGACTATGACTTATGGAGTGTCATGGTTAATGGATCTCACATACCCACAAAGATTATTGATGGTATGTCTCTTTCCAAACCTAAAGAAGAATTGGATGGATTTGATAAAAAAATGGCACAACTGAATGCTAAGGCCTTGACTGTTCTATATTATTCATTAGATGCCAATAAATTTAATCGAATATCTACTTTCTTTTCCACTAAATAAATCTAGAATAGGCTAGAAGTAACTCACAAAGGCAATAACCATGTTAAAGAGTCTAAAATCAATATGCTTGTACATAAATATAAGCAATTTAAAATAGAGTTTAGTGAATCTATTTTTGATATATTTACTCGCTTTACAAATATTATTAATGATCTTAAAAGTCTGGGTAAATCATATACTAACAGTAATTTGATAAGAAAGATTCTCAAGTCATTACCAAGAGCTTGCGAGGCGAAAGTCATAGCCATTGAAGAAGCTAAAGACCTAAGCACTCTACTCCTAAAAGAACTGTTAGATTCTCTCATGACTCATGAGCTATCAATGAAGGAGAACCATAAAGAAAAAGGGTCAAAGAAAAGGAGATTGCTCTCAAGCCCACAACTCAATAAGAAGAAGAAAGCAAAAAATCTGACTACTTAAAGGGGATGAAGAAATGGCTCTGATAACAAAAAAAATTTAGAAGATTTATGAGAAGGCAAGAAAGAAGGCCTTTGGCTAAAGGGGAGCAAAGTAAAGAAAAAGAGAAAGAGCAGTCGCTAGTGTGCTATAAATACAAAAAACTAGGCCATTATAAAACAATCTGTCCACTACTGAAGAAAGCTCAAAAAAAGCAAGAGAAGAAAGCAATCATTGCCACATGGAGTGATAGCGACGAATCAAGCTCAGAAGATGAGAACCAAGAAATAACAAACTTATGCCTTGTGGTTCATGAGGATTTGGTGTGTCTAGCAGCCCATGGATCAAACAAAAGGGTACTTGGACAGTGGGTGCTCCAGACATGACAATAGATGAAATTCAATTCATTTTTTTCAAAAGAAAAGGAGGGGAGGTCACCTTTGGCGAAAATGGCAAAGAAAAGATCATTTGAATTCATAAAATTAGTATCTCTCCCTTACATTTACTGAAAGTGTTTTGTTAGTAGATGGTCTTAAGCATAATCTATAAAGAATTAGTCAATTATGTAATAAAGGTTTTAAAATTATTTTTAAATCTTCTAAATGTATCATTTCAAGTCCCAATAATAATGGCATTAAGTTTATAGGGCATGGGCATGGTAATATACTTGGTCAATCTTGACCATTTATCCATGAATAATATGTAATGCTTGGCTACCATGAATGCCAAAATTAGTGAGACTAGTTGGTTATGATATCATAGATTAGCTCATGCTAATATGGACCTTATTTCTAAACTAGCTAGAAAAGATGTAGTCATAGGCTTGCCTAAATTGAGTTTTGAAAAAGATAATATGTGTGATGCTTGTCAACTAGAAAAATAAACTATAGTTTCAATTAAATCTAAAACATGGTTTCAACTTCTTGGCCTTTGGAGCTTTTGCATATGGATTTATATAGTCTAACAATAACTTCAAGTCTCGGTGGCAAATATTTTAGTTTTGTCATGATCGATGATTTTTCAAGATTCACTTGGGTGTTATTTTATTCACATAAAAATGAAGCAATTTCTGCACATAATATAGAGACACATCAAGTCTTGAATTCTATCACTCTGGTCACGAGTAGTTAAAATCATAGGCCTACTCAAAGATGAAAACCTTTTAGCTATTAAGGGGAGCATGTACCATAGATGGTATTTTATGTATATAATTTGTGAATGCATGATATATAATTTTTTGGGCTTTTTTCATGCATACCCTCCAAAATATATACAATTATATGAATACCCTTATAAAATTGTTATTTATATGTACACCCTCATAAAATACTTATTTTGCATGTATACCTTTTTTATTTTTTTATATATGTACCCATACCATCTAACATCATTAAAAAATAAATAATTTAAATTTAAAATAACTAAAATATCATTATAGGTAGATGCAAAAAAAAAAATTATAAGGATACACATGCAAATAACAACTTTGCAAAGGTAATCATGCAATTACTCATATTTACGAGGGTATACACAAATTTTTTTTAATAAAAATGATTAAAATTTAGTAAAGATAATTCAGTTGCTCTTAATAATAACGGCTGGCAAAAAAAAATAATATTATCATGTCACGTGATCTCATATTAATATCAATTCCTATAGAATAAATTATATTGCTTTTGCAAAATTGTTGCCTCAAAAATAAACTCAACATTTACAAATCACTAAAAAATATTTTACTAATATAAGCATCTATAATTAATTTAAATTTAATATGCTTTAATCTTTTAAAAATAATGAAGAATATATAGATGTCATAGATTAAATAATGGTAATTATATCAAAATTAAATAGAGAATAGCATTACCAAAATGATCGCCTAATATTTCAACTTTGCCGAGTTATGATCTTAAAAAAAAAAGACAATATGGCTCAATATTTTTTTGACTGATTGATCCAACTGAATGATAAAAGACTTAAAAAATTTCAGCTGAGTTTTGATCTTTTTTAATAGATATTTTGAATGTATACCCTTCTAAATATAAAAAATTATATGAATGCCCTCATAAAGTTGCCATTTACGTGTATGTCCTTATAACTTTTTTTGTATATCTATCTATAAGGGTATTTCAATCATTTTAGTTTTAAGCTGTTTATTTTTTAACGGCATTAAATGGTACGGGTATATATGCAAAAAAGAAAAAAAAGAAAGATATACATGCAAATAGTAATTTTATAAAGGTATTTATATAATTTTATATATTTAGTAGGATATACATACAAAAATTTCTAATTTTTTATGTTTTTTGTCCACTCATACAATTGCATACAAGCATACATATACATATACACGTCATACATGTTTGTAACTAATTTAGGATGGGTTAAAGGATCATTAACAATATAATTGGAGATATTCCATATCAAAAATTGTAGTTAATCATAGTTCCACCAGAATGGCAAGAAATAGGCACCCATGATACTTCAAACAAATCCCAAGGACACAAAATTTACCTTCACAAATAGTTTACTATTAACTATTCCTTGTCTTGTCCACCCTTGATCAAAATTCTGGCTCCACCAGGCTAGCAATGGACTCAAGGGATTAAACTAGCTCCTACTTGCCATGTCCTATTCCACTAGCATGAGTGAGCACGTGATAGACGGCTGCATATATATCCTATAGGGTTTGACCCATAGGATATGCAAGGCCTACGAAAAAATTTTCACTTAATATTAGTGCATGTAAACTAGGAAACATATAACTTCTTAAAATGATAAACAATAACCACATTATTTTCAAACATGATTCATGTTAGCTATATAACTTTTACTTCAAAAAGGATCACTTCTAGGTCCTACTCCTCTCGTTTGCCGCCGATGATCCCATCTAGACTAACTGTTAGCATCTGGAAAAGAGTAAATGGAAGAAAAGTAAGTTAAACTCCCAGTAAGCCACCACGATCTCTAGTTCAATCAAGCATAATATGCATAGAAAACTAGTGCCCATAAATAAGAGTCACGGTTATAATTAAAACAATGCTGAAGAATATAAAATATATATTTTTAAATATATTTAAAATATCTGATCAAAAATGAAATTCCAAATTGATATATTTAACCATTCACACTCTCACCTAGCCTTTACGACTATGGCCATGATCAGCCTGTGGCAATCTCCGAAAAGATTAGCTCCGGACTACAACATGTCGCCAATTGAGATGCACTAATGATTGCCCCACTAAAGGCTCGGAAGAAGACTAGCTCCAAAGTCGCATGGAAAAATATACTTACAAAGGCATGTGCTAGTGATCATCCCACTGGCATAGCTTGGAAGGAAACTACCGCCTTACTACAACATGCTGTCAATTGACATACACTAGTGATCGCTCTATTGGAGGGATGAAAGGACACTAGATCCTAACCCATGTGATCATAGTTAGGCTAGAGAGCAAATCATCACAATGACGGAAAATCAACATATCCTGATGCAACAATGATGCATATTTGCATCTCAATAAATTGCTTCATGCTGAATCATATAATTTTAGAATTGAATATTTATGTAGAGCATACGCTATGTATAGAATACAACATATAATATACAGATGGATGAATCATATTCGTAATCAAATCTCAATACATATAAAGTATATTATGCATATAAAAAGATGCTAGAGTAGAGATATTTGCAGCTCAACTCATAAAGCACAAAAAAATCACTCCAACTGACAAAAAAGCTAAAACACACCTACCAATCCAACTATGCCCATAACAATTTCTAAAAAATCCAATATCAATAAAAATTAACTAAAAAGGATATCATAATTTTACCATAAACTAAGAATATGAGTATAGAACCTACACTAAATAGCTTCGGCTGAACCCCTACAAAATTGAGATCACTAAATTAGAAAATAAATAAATCACAAGAGGGGGAAGGGATAAGATCAGCTAGATGGGGACGCCCAGCATCCCAAATTCGATTAGATCTAGGGGACATCCAATGTGCTCATGGGTAAGGATCGAATCTGAGCAACATCTTTTAAGCAAGGTTGTTGATGGCTCGATTTACCAAGGCCATATCTTTTAAGCAGAATCCTGTGGAGATTTATGAAGTAACCAGCATGATTGAGGGCAATTCCAATAAGAGGCGGAGCAATATGATCAGGGTCGTTGATCGCTTGATCAACTAAATTCAAGTGAAGATGGAGTACTGTAGGATAATGATCAGGGTCATTGATCGCTCGATCGCCTAGAATCATGTGTAGATCGAGTGGTGGAGGGTTAATAGAGGGGAGAGCGAGATCTCAAGGCTAGAAAAGAAGGGGAGATGAAACAGGGGATCTCAAGGCTAGAGAAAAAAAAAAGAGATCTCGATCAGGAGTAGGGTCTCACCCGAGAAAGGGGAGGGACGATACGAGAGGTACGAGGCCCATATCTGAAAAGAAAGAAGATGGATTCATGGCTGCAAATCAGAGGTCTCGACTATGAAGTGGGATGTGGGGAGAAGAACTCGACTTGGCAACCCAGCAAGCGGCCATGCCCGACGAGCTCGTCGGCTGCTTTGCAAGCAGCACCTAGGATGAGAGAGAGAGAGAGAAGGGGGAAAGAGAAGGGGGCTCGCCTTGCTTCAAAATAAGACGGTCCTTGTTCTTCGAATAGGGGATTCGGATCTCAAAATTAGGGGAATTGCTTGGTCGTTGATCAACAACCCCAAGATCAATAGAGAGGATCTCTGGCACCTACCCGATGACTCGAAAAGGAACAAAGAGAAGGCGGAATGAAAGATGAAATCTACTAATAGAATATTTGAGACAGAGGAAGGGAGAAATAGAGAAACGGATGTGACAACCATGGAAATAGGGGAATACAAGAAGGAGAAAAATGGCGGGATTTTGAAAGGCAGCCAAATGGCACGTCGAGGAAGAAAAGGAAGGAAGACGGGGGAGGAAACTCCCATCCCCCATCTTAGGCCATCACACTACTACTATGATGTATGTTAAGCAAGACATGGTCACATTCCTTATGATGACTAATACAACTTCTTTGAAATACACGGTTAGTTGACAATATACACGCTTAGCTCTAATGACTGACAACCAGGAATACGAGTCACCGATCACCACCCACCATCAACAGTCCCCGTCTTCCATTCTTGTTTTAATCTTCAGGCAGCTTAAATACCACTCGCCGGTCTCGTGATCTCGCGGAGCTTCCCTCCTTCAAGCATGACTTCAAACACTTTTCTTTATCGGCTTGGCCAACTAGCTCGATCTCCGCCGGAGCCTCTCTGGGAACAAACATCTCTACATCTGAATACGTAACCGGATCCGCTGCTCTTGGATCAACTGCTGCCACCCTCAACCGCTCGTAGTGGCAGGGATCTGTGGGAAAGTTATGGCATGGCAGTGGTACGAGAGCTCTGTGGGGTGAGTTGGAGGAGCGCAGCAGGCGATAGAGAGTGTGGTAGGGGACAATGAAGAAGATGCTCCCAGGCTTCAGCAGGGACTCGGGCCGGACTACAATCCATGGGAACTTGAACACGTCGGGGCATGTCACAAAGTGCCTAGGATTCTTGGCCATGACTTGGGATGCGGACACGGGCCTGCAGTGGATCTCCACAAACTTGCCGGGGTGGACGAGTTTCAGCACACCGTCCTTGCTCATGTTCGACATGGTTCAGACTAAGGACCTCAGGGAGGAGGAAGAAGAAGAAGAAGAAGAAGAAGAAGACGACGACGAATGTAAGGAAATGGAGGAGAGGAGAGGAGGGGAAGGTAGGATTAGCGTCGGGTGTTACTTATAGTGGATGCGGCCGGCGGTGATAAAGAGGCTAGGTACCTGGACATGGCTGAAGAACTCGCGTTGTCTGGTATTGTTTTGATGGGAGAGTGTGAAACTGGCTTTGACAAGAGGGGAGATTATCTAAGCGTGGGCCTTCGTACTTTATGCAAGTTTAATTTTGGATAGGCGTGGATTCCTTGGTATATCCAACCAGATTGGATATGCATCACTATTGTCTTTATCTTAGTGGATGCATCTCATTGTCATTTTGGCTTCATCTTGTCGCAAATTCTCCTTCCTCTTTATCAACTTTCGTGTTAATTCTGGTACTTTGTGCAAGTTAAATTTTGGATAGGCGTGGATTCCTTGGTATATCCAACCGGATTGGATATGCATCACTATTGTCTTTATCTTAGTGGATGCATTTCATTGTCATTTTGGCTCCATCTTGTCGCAAATTCTCCTTCCTCTTTATCAACGTTCGTATTAATTCTGGTACTTTGTGCAAGTTAAATTTTGGATAGGCGTGGATATTTTGGTATATCCAACTGGATTGGATACGCATCACTATTGTCTTTATCTTAATGGATGCATCTCATTGTCATTTTGGCTCCATCTTGTCACGAATTCTCCTTCCTCTTTATCAATGTTCATGTTAATTCTAGTACTTTGTGCAAGTTAAATTTTGGATAGGCGTGGATTCCTTTGGTATATTCAACCGGATTGGATACGCATCACTATTGTCTTTATTTTAGTGGATGCATCTCATTGTCATTTTGGCTCCATCTTGTCGCGAATTCTCCTTCCTATTTATCAACGATTATGCATACCAACCCCACGCGGGGAACGTCTGACTGGTGGAGTTGTTGAAATAATTTATAGGTTGCAATATTAACTTATGAAAGTAAATGGATGTGACCATGATTGGAAATTTTTTTATGACTACTAGTGGGAACCAATGTGACTCTTGGAAAACAATGGGACCATTGGGAAGCAATGTGACTCTTGAGAAGCCATATGACTCTTAGGAACCAATGTGACTCTTGGTGTATGATAATTAAATAACTATTAATTCAATATGAACAGTCACATTGTTTCTTGAATAAATGTTTCCAAACAGTCATGTTGTTTCCTGAATAGATATGTCAACATCTATAAATAAAGGCTGTTAATCACGAATTCCAGATCATTTACTCATTCTCCCCCTCTCTCTTCTTTTATAGTCAATACACAATTTCCTAGAGAAGTACTAAAGAGGGAACTTCAAAATTGCTGTCGGTAGATTTTTGGTGGCTTTATTGTATCCTGAAGCTGATTTGCTGCAAACCCGGAAGCAAGCTCTGAAGCTCATTCGAGTGGGGGCAAACATCACCTAAAGAGAGTATTTATGCACTCCTCCAAGCTACAAAGTTCCTTGATTCATTTTCATAATATCCCATTGCCTGAACAAGTTAAAGGTGATGTTCGCAGTGGAGTTGAGATCAGAAGCTGCTTTCGAAGTGATGAATCCAAACTTTGTCGAATTTTATAGATTTGATGGGACGAATTTTTCTCGGTGAAAGGACAAGATGCTATTTTTACTGACTACACCAAAAATCTCCTATGTCCTTGATCCTAATATGCTGGAGATTCTAACATCGAAATTAGATGATACTGATCAAGTGAAGACGGAATGCAAGAAACGTGAAGAATGAATTGTTCTGTAGAGGGCATATTCTCAACTCATTATCAGATCGTCCTTATAATCTCTTCGCATGAATCAAGTCCCCGAGGGAAATCTGGAAGGCTTTAGAGTTCAAATACCACATAGAAAAGCAAGGTGCGGACAAATTTTGAAGTATGAAATATTTCGAATTTGCTATGATTGATAATGTTTCCATTATGGATCAAGTTCATGAATTGGAAATTCTAGTGTTTAAACTTCAAGATTTAAAAGTAAAGGTTCCTGAATTATTGAAAGTAGGGGCTATAATTGCTAAACTTCCTCCTCGTTGAAATCATTACAGGAAAAATCTCCTACACACCACAGAGGATTTCACTTTAGAGCAAATCTAGAAACATTTGCAAACTGAAGAGAAAACTCAAATTCATGAAAAGAATCATATTATTCATTTTGGCTTGAAAGTGAATTATGTTGATTAGAGTAAGTCCCAAAAGAATCTAGGAGGAAACAAGTGGAAGTACTCTGATGCCTACAACTCCAAAATGAAAAAAAAAAGCCATAACTTGCTATCATTATGGAAAGAAGGACACCTCAAGCATGAATGCAAATACAGGAAGAAACAAAAAAGAGAGGATGCTAATAATGCCAACATAGTAGAAAAAGAAATCTGCGAACTTGTTGCAATGATTTATGATATGCATATTGGCTCGGTTATTGTGCTGTACATGGTAGGAGTACTCAAGTCTTCTGACTGGCGGTATGATTCTAGTGCAACTGTTCATAATTGCAACAACAAGTCTCAATTTAAGAAATATAAAGATGCTACAGAAGGACAGGAAGTGCTTATGGGGAATCATAATACTGCAAAAGTTCTTAATTTGAAAAGGGAGCGTTGAACTTCAAATTACTTCTGGGAAGAAGCTTGCTCTTGTCAATGTTCTTCATATCCAAGAAATTAGAAAAATTCATGTGTTCGCAAATCTGTTGTGCAAGAAGGGCATAAAAGCTGTACTAGAGTTTGATAAGTGGATGTTGTACAAGAAGAGAGTGCTTGTTTGGAATGTGTACTCTTATGAGGGAATGTTTAAGTATAGTATTAATAAAATCCAATATTCTGATTATATTGTTGAGTCTTCTTGGTGCGGGCATCAGAATCCGGAAAAGACTCCAATCAATTAACTCAAGGTCACTGTGGCTAATTTAAATTTGATCGAGTCCTGTAAATAAAATCATTGAGTCAGAAAGCAAGCCAAATCAGGTTTCTACCACCACCTTTGCACACCCTTGGAGCACCACCTCGGCATCCACATCCACATCAGCTAGCCACCTCACCACTACTCCAATCAATGGAAGCACGCCAACCAGGATGAAGTCAAGCATAAGGAGCCGACCACATCATGCCATCTCATCAAAGGAACCAATGCAACGTCACACCACCTCATCAGAAGAACCAATACCTATGCAACATGCTATGTGCCACCTATTGGGACGCCACCTCATACAAGTTGACACGTCACCCAAATTCAAAGTCCAAGAGGTCGGCCACAATTCAAATGCAAGAAAATTTCAAATGGGAGTCAACAACTCTTCAAACCTTCCCCTTAAAGCTGGCCAACTTTCCTTCCTTTTCTCTAGCAATCAAGCCTTCAAATGTGGGGCGCCATTCATTATGTGTTTAAATTTCAAATCATGAGGAAAGCCTATAAATACCTCCTCATGACATCTTGTAATGTCAATTGATGAATGAATAAAAAGTGCTTCTTTCTTCCTTAGCAATCTTGCTTCGTCACCTTGAGAGAAGGTTGGGCGTGAGGCCCTTGTTCCAGGTCCTTAAAGTATTCCATGTCATTGGGTCAATTATCCTTCCAAACCAATAGCAAAAGGGCCCTGTTGCAACGGAAGATGAAGCTTGGTCATCCAATCATCAACCTTCGAGAGTAAGATCAAGGATCCTCCTCCAAAAAAAAATTCCAGAAGTTCAATGTTTGGTAAACCTCAACTCTAGGTCTGATTTATTGAAGGAAGTGTCCTAATCAAGTGGTTTCTCAACCATAACGGTCCATTCTTCTAAGTCCTAAATGAATTAGTACATGCGGGTAACTAGTCTTGAAATTACTATGCTCATGTTAATGTTTTCTTATCCCATATGTGACTGAATTTTCTGCTGCTATTAGGCTAGTTAATCAACATAACTTACTGATAATCCTTATGTTTAAATCCCTCGCATTCATCCCGCATCATTTTTGGTATCAGAGCATGGTTAATTAGGACACACACATTGATTATGCTGAAATTTCTGCACTTTCCTGATGTCCATTGATGCCAAAATCCTAGTTTGCATGCCTTATTAAGTTTATGAATTAAATTTGAATATTTCAAATTTTAATTCCAAATTTTAGTTATTAAAGTTGAGATCTGATCTCCACAAATTTAGGATTTGAAGTTAACAATTTCAAAGTTAAATTTGAAATTCTAGGTTTGGGCTCCAAATCTGAAATTTCCAAATCTAAAATTTCCAAATCTGAAATTTTCAATATGAATTTTGCATTCGAATTTCAAAACTTGAAATTTTGAAACATTAGATCTGAAATCCAAATTTGAAATTCAAAATTCAAATTAAAAGTGGGAACTTAAATTGAAACCAAAAAAAAATTTGAGATTCAAAATTTAAATTTGAAATTTAAACTTGAAATTTGAAATTTGAAATTCAAAAGCTGAAAACTAAAATTCAAATCTGAAATTCAAAATTCAAAAGTTTAAATTCGAAATTTGAAATTTGAAATTTTAAATCTCAACTTGTGTGGACATTTAAAATAGTTGCATCCATCATAAATCATATTAAGGGCACTCTAATTGCAACATAAGGGAAGGATTTCATCACCTTTCCTTAGCCCAAAACAACCACCCTCATAAATCTAGAACCCAAGCCTAATTTAAAACTCAACGAGCCAACTTAACTTAGAAACCACAACGAGTCTTTAGGCTAATTGAATTTGGCTAATTCCTTGCTGTCTAGAAAAATTTCGATCAGGGTCGTGGCTACCATCTTATCTGCCCAGCCCCGTTAAGCGGTTGGTATCAGCTAAGTATGGTCAATGGCGGTTACACGAACTCTTGGTCCAACTGGCCTGGGCAAGTGGTGAACCAATTTTGATTAGATAAGTCTTTGATTTAGATTTAGCAAACCCTAGCATAGGCTAGTCATTTTGTTTTGTCTTGAGCCTTGTATGACAACTAGATCAGGATCACCCTACAACCCATCACATACACAACCCATTGAAGCCATGGACCCCAATCTTGAGACCATCCTAAGGACTATGACTGAGCAGTTCAAACAATTGAACAATAGGTTTGATCAAGTTGAGGAGAGGCTAGGAACCCTAGAGAAAAATCAACAGACCCACGTGGAACCTGAATTGACACCCCAACCCCATCGCCACCTTTTCACTCCTGAACATAATCAGCGACGACCACATCAGGATCATGTAGACCAGGATGAACGAGCCCTTAGGAGTATCAGACTTGATGCACCCTCCTTCGAAGGAAGTCTAGACCCTAAGGTATACATTGATTGGGAAAATGACATGGATCAATATTTTGAGTGGTATGAAATGTCGGAAGAAAGAAAATTCAAATTTGCCAAACTTAGGTTGACACGACATGCAAGGTTATACTGGGAAAATATTGAGAGGATCACTAGGCAAAGAGAAGAACTACCTATCAATACATGGAGACAGATGAAAATTAAGCTAAGAGAGAAATACGTCCCATTATCCTATGAACAGAGATTACTAGATCAATGGCAAAGATTAAATCAAGGAGGGAAAACTGTATCTGAGTACATTGCCAAATTTGATGAGTTCGCTATGAGGTGCAACATAGTTGAGTCAGAAGCCGTAACCCTATCTAGGTTTAGAGCTGGTCTTAAGGAGGACATTCAAAGGGAATTGTTCTTAAGGAAAATTCATGATTTAGACCAAGCCTACCAGATTGCCAGAGACTGTGAACGATTCCAGAGGGGACCCATTTTTCGACGACCTGAACCCTATAGGATTTGCAACTCTGGAAGCAGGCCAAACCCAAGTTCAAACCCATTACACAGACCCAATCCTATCACTCCACAGGCTCGTAGGGACGACAAAGGAAAAGCCCCTGAAGGTAGAAAGAAAAACAATGTCCCTTGTTTTAGGTGTCATAAAATAGGACATTATGCAAGCCAATGCCCCACTAGAGCGTTACACATAGGAGAAGTAGAAGAAGAAGATCCTGAGACCCTAGAGAATTATGGAGAAGAAGTCTACGAAGCAGAGACCAATTTGGTAGATGAATATGAAGAAGAGGAAGAAATCATTGAGACGTCTGAATTTCTAGGATTTGTGAGATGTATATTGACCCAGGCTAAAGAACAAGAAGATTGGCGTAGGACCAACATCCTACAAACCTTTATCAAAATAGGAGAAAAAGCCTGCAAAATCATCTTAGATGGTGGAAGTTGTGTCAATGCCATATCAACCAACACCGTCAAGAGTTTAGGGTTGCCTACCGTACCCCATCCCCATCCCTATAAAGTATCTTGGATAAATTCGACCTCACTACCCATTAAACTTAGATGCCAAGTCCAGATACAATTTCAATCCTATCAGGAGAAGGTATGGTGTGATGTCCTTCCTATGGGAGTAAGTAGCATTATCCTAGGCAGACCATGGCTATACGATCATGATGCTACCCTGTTTGGACGATCAAATTCATGTTCCTTCAATCATAATGGAAAGAAAATTGTAGTTCACCCTACCCCATCTAAGGACAACGTTAAGAGGGGAGCTAGTAGTAGTCTGAAGGAAACGAAACCTGGATTGAACCTAATCAATGCTAAGGAATTAGAGCAAGAGATCAATAAGGGTTCACCCATTTGGATGTTGACTGTTAAGGAGACCCAATACCAAATCCCAGTAGCACACCCTCAAGAAGTGGTTGAAATCTTAGAAGAGTTCAAAGATGTATTTTCTAAAGACCTTCCTGACAACCTACCACCTTTAAGGGACATTCAGCATGCCATAGACCTAGTTCTAGGAGCCACCTTGCCCAATCTACCCCATTATAGGATGAATCCTTCGGAGCACCAAGAATTGCAAAAGCAAGTTGGCGAGTTACTTAGGAAAGGATTCATTAGGGAGAGTTTATGTCCTTGTGCAGTACCTGCCCTTCTGACCCCTAAGAAAGATGGCACTTGGAGAATGTGTGTAGATAGTCGTGCCATCAATAAGATTACCGTCAAATACCGTTTTCCTATTCTCCGTCTAGACGACATGTTAGATATGATGGCCGGAGCCACGGTATTCTCCAAAATCGATCTTAAGAGTGGCTATCATCAAGTAAGAATTAGGCCGGAGGATGAATGGAAAACTGCCTTTAAGACTAAAGACGGCTTATTTGAATGGGTAGTGATGCCTTTCGGTTTATCCAACGCACCTAGTACCTTTATGAGGATCATGACCCAAATTTTAAGGACATTCATTGGAAAGTTTGTGGTAGTCTATTTTGATGACATTCTCATATATAGCAAGATAAAAGATGACCACTTGAATCACCTTAGACAAGTTTGTCAATCACTTAGACAAGATAGCCTCTATGCTAATCGAAAGAAATGTGAATTCATGACACCTAGGATTATCTTTTTAGGATTTGTCGTGACCACTGAAGGAGTATCTGCCGATCCCGAAAAGGTCAAATCCATAGGTGAGTGGCCAGTACCTAAAAACATTCATGACATTCGTAGCTTTCATGGTCTAGCCACATTCTACAGGAGATTCATTAGAGGATTCAGCACAATTGTCGCCCCCATTACTGATTGCCTTAAGAGAGGAAATTTTGAGTGGACCAAGGCAGCTGAGAAAGCCTTTAGAGAGATTAAAGACAAGATGACACAAGCACCTATATTGAGATTATCCGACTTTTCCAAAGTTTTCGAGGTTGCCTGTGACGCATCAGGAGTCGGGATTGGAGGCGTTCTAAGTCAGGAAAACCACCCAGTAGCATTCTTTAGTGAGAAATTAAACGACGGCAAGCTAAGGTATTCTACCTACGATAGAGAGTTGTATGCAGTGGTCCAAGCCCTAAGGTACTGGAGACACTACCTTCTGCCACTAGAGTTTGTCCTATACTCCGATCATGAAGCCCTACGTTTCCTCAACTCTCAGAAAAAGTTGAACCCTAGACATACGAAATGGGTAGAGTACATCCAGGCCTATACCTTCGTCCTGAAACATAAGGCTGGAAAAGAAAATCGTGTTGCCGATGCCCTTAGTAGACGATATATGCTCCTCACTTCTGTTAGTACCGAAGCCATAGGTTTTGAAAGGCTCAAGGAGGAGTATAAACATTGCCCCGACTTTAAGGAAACCTACCAATCAATCCGTCAAGGACCCTCGAGCCAATTTCCCGATTTTACCATTCACGATGGATTCCTCTTCAAAGAAAATAAGTTGTGCATTCCCCGCACCTCCACCCGAGACTTTCTAGTTTGGGAAATCCACGCAGGAGGCCTAGCTGGTCATTTTGGTAGGAACAAAACCATCTTAGAAGTCGAAGACCAGTTCTTTTGGCCAGGTCTAAAGAAAAACGTTGCCCAAATAGTAGCCCGATGTCGAACCTGCACCACAGCAAAGCAACAACGACAAAACACCGGTCTATACACTCCCCTACCAGTCCCCGAATGCCCTTGGCAAGATATTAGCATGGACTTTATGTTAGGATTACCCAAAACTCTGAGAAAACATAATTCAGTATATGTCGTGGTAGACCGATTCTCCAAAATGGCACACTTCATACCTTGTTCCCAGACTTATGATGTCTCAAAAATAGCTAAACTTTTTCTAAATGAAGTGGTTAGGCTACATGGTTTACCCAAGACCATCGTATCAGATAGAGACGTTAAGTTCACTAGCTATTTCTGGAAGACCCTTTGGCATATGCTAGGAACCAAATTCAAATTCTCCACTGCCTACCACCCTCAAACTGATGGTCAGACCGAAGTCGTTAATCGGAGTCTAGGGAACTTATTGAGATGCCTTGTCGGTGACAACCTAGGAAACTGGGATCTCCTATTATCACGCGCTGAATTCGCTTATAACAGCTCAGTTAATAGATCCACAGAAAAGAGTCCTTTTGAGATTGTCCATGGATATAAACCTAGGAAACCTGTAGATCTTATTCCATTACCATCACATGCACGAGTCTCAGAGACAGCAGAATCATATGCACAACATGTCAGAGATTTACATAAGGAAATCAGTAAGAAAATTGACATGAGTAACAAAGCTTATGCGCAAGCAGCTAATCGTTACAAACGGGCTAAGGAATTCATTGAAGGAGACTATGTA
This sequence comes from Phoenix dactylifera, assembly GCF_051530095.1. Lineage (NCBI taxonomy): Eukaryota > Viridiplantae > Streptophyta > Magnoliopsida > Arecales > Arecaceae > Phoenix > Phoenix dactylifera. The sequence goes on from NC_143202.1 coordinate 6,495,925, forward strand.
ATGATTAGACTAAAACCTGAAAGGTTTCTCCCGGGAACTATGAAAAAATTGCATGCCCGCAGTGCAGGTCCATTTAGGATACTAAAGAAAATTGAACCTAACGCTTATGTGGTTGACTTACCCCTTGATTTTGGTATTAGCTCGACCTTCAACATCTCAGACCTTATAGAGTATAAGGGACCAACATTGATACCTAGTGAACCTTTTGATCATGTTCCCATTGAGAGTGAACCCACACCTAAGTGCCCTCCAGCCACATTTCCAGAACCGAGAGATAGGGTTGAACATGTCTTGGATGATCAAGCTATCACCACCCGGAACAAAGGGTACCAACGCTATTTGGTTCACTGGGAGGGTCGACCCGAATCTGATGATTCATGGATTACTCGAGAGGACCTATAGAGACTCAACCCAAATCTACTAGAAAAGTACCACAGCCAAACCAACCCCTGTTCGACAGAGTCGAATTCTTCCCACCCCGGGAGAATTGGTGCGGGCACTAGAATTCGGAAAAGACTCCAATCAATTAACTCAAGGTCACTATGGCTAATTTAAATTTGATCGAGTCCTGTAAATAAAATCATTGAGTCAGAAAGCAAGCCAAGTCAGGTTTCTACCACCACCTTTGCACACCCTTGGAGTACCACCTCGGCATCCACATCAACATCAGCTAGCCACCTCACCACTACTCCAACCAATGGAAGCACGCCAACCAGGATGAAGTCAAGCATAAGGAGCCGACCACATCATGCCATCTCATCAAAGGAACCAATGCAACGTCACACCACCTCATCAGAAGAACCAATCCCTATGCAACATGCTATGTGCCACCTATTGGGACGCCACCTCATACAAGTTGACACGTCACCCAAATTCAAAGTCCAAGAGGTCGGCCACAATTCAAATGCAAGAAAATTTCAAATGGGAGTCAACAACTCTTCAAACCTTCCCCTTAAAGCTGGCCAACTTTCCTTTCTTTTCTCTAGCAATCAAGCCTTCAAATGTGGGGCGCCATTCATTATGTGTTTAAATTTCAAATCATGAGGAAAGTCTATAAATACCTCCTCATGACATCTTGTAATGTCAATTGATGAATGAATAAAAAGTGCTTCTTTCTTCCTTAGCAATCTTGCTTCGTCACCTTGAGAGAAGGTTGGGCGTGAGGCCCTTGTTCCAGGTCCTTAAAGTACTCTATGTCATTGGGTCAATTCTCCTTCCAAACCAATAGCAAAAGGGCCCTGTTGCAACGGAAGATGAAGCTTGGTCATCCAATCATCAACCTTCGAGAGTAAGATCAAGGATCCTCCTCCAAAAAAAAATTCCAGAAGTTCAATGTTTGGTAAACCTCAACTCTAGGTCTGATTTATTGAAGGAAGTGTCCTAATCAAGTGGTTTCTCAACCACAACGGTCCATTCTTCTAAGTCCTAAATGAATTAGTACATGCGGGTAACTAGTCTTGAAATTACTATGCTCATGTTAATGTTTTCTTATCCCATATGTGACTGAATTTCCTGCTACTATTAGGCTAGTTAATCAACATAACTTACTGATAATCCTTATGTTTAAATCCCTCGCATTCATCCTGCATCACTTCTTGTTTTTCTCTATAGCATCGTCATTTAGCAAATGTAAATTTTTAGATCGTTGTGATTTATGGCTAAATATGGTTTGATTTTATATAGTCATGATGATAAAGAAAATATGAAATCTGCATTCTAATAAAAATGACTAAGAAACCTTTTCTTAATGTAGAGAAAAATTCTGAGTTGCTCGAACTTGTACATTCTGATATTTGTAGACTAAATGGAATTTCAACTAGAGGTGGAAAAAGGTATTTTATTAGTTTTATTGATGATTATTCTAGATATATATATATATATATGTGTGTGTGTGTGTGTGTGTGTGTTTAATAAAAAGTAAAGATGAAGCTTTTAATATGTTCAATTGCTATAAATCTATTGTTGAAAATCGAAAAGAAAAGAAGATGAAAATTTTGCATAGTGATAGTGGTGGTGAATATCTTTGTGGTGAGTATCTTTCCACTGAGTTTTCTTCTTATTTTGAAGAAAATTGTTTTATACTCCAAACTAGTTCTCCACATACCCCTGAACCAAATGGATAATGGAACTTTTGTTAATATGGTAAATGTTATGATTTTAAATGCAAAACTTAGCTCTTAGAAGTGTTTTTATAGGATATGCTGAAAATTCCAAAGCCTATAGATTATTGGATTTGGACTCTAATGTCATTGTCGAATCAAAAGACATGGATTTATTGAAAATAAATTTTGCAATGATTCCACTTCTATTTTAGATCCTATTGAAACATAGGAAACTAATTCAAATCCTAGCCTCTCTTCTAGCATTAAAAAGAAAATGCTAGGACCTCTTACTAAACCAAGGAGAAGTCAAAGAGTTGGAAAAGAAAAGCACTTGGATCTTGAATTTGCATCTTCCCAAGCTATTGTTTATCTTGTTGAAGGTAATATTACTACTATACTTAATAAGATACCCATCTTATAGAACGTAGAAGATAATCCAAAGACATGTAAAGAAGCTATGGCTTCTAGAGATTTGGCATTTTGGAAACATACAATAAACGATGCGATGGATTCAGTATTATCAAATTATACTTGGACCTTAGTAGATTTGCCCTGAGGTTAGAAAAATACAATGCAAATTAATCCATTCAAATTTTAAGCTAGGTTTGTAGATAAAGGATTTAAGCAAATGGAGGGTATGAATTATTTTGATACATATGCACCAATGGTTAGATTAACATCCATTAGAGTACTTTTGGCATTAGCATCAATTTATAATTAATATGTACATCAAATGGATGTCAAAACTTCCTTTTTAAATGGAGTATCTAATTTCAAAGTTCAAAATGAAGGATCTAAATGAAGTGGATATTGTCTTATATAGGTGTCAAAGTAAAGAAATTTAGTTGGGGTTATGCTTTATATCAGTCTCATTACATTGAGAAAGCGATTCTTAAATTTTAACATTTAGGAATTAAAGAAGTAAGTACCCAATTTGATGTTTCATGTAAATTAACTAAAAATTATAGTAGATCAATTGCTTAAATTGAATGCACTAGTGCAATTGGGAGCTTGATGTATGCCATGCATTGAACTAGGCCAGATGCTGCAATTTGCATTTTGCAGTTTGCCAACTTTCTAGGTACACAAGCAATCCTAGTATTAATCATGGGGAAGCCATTGGGGAGTTCTTGCATATCTTAAAAGAACTATAAATTTTGGCTTTTTTATAACAATTTTTCTATAGTACTAGATGGTTACAATGATGCTGGTAGGATAACTAGTCCAAGGATAACAAGTCTATGTCTAGATGGGTATTTACCTTAGGTAGAGGAGCAGTTTTATGGGCTTCTAAGAAACAAACATATGTTATGATTTCCACAATGAAAGCTAAGTTTCTAGCATTGGCAGTAGTATGCAAAGGGATGGAATGGCTCAGAAATTTATTATTCAATATAAAGTTGTAGCCACAATCAAAACCAGCCATGTCTTTGCATTGTGATAGTGAAACAACTATATTTAGAGCATTTAGTGAAATATATAATGGTAAGTCTAGACATATCTGTTTGAGATATATTATGTCAGACAGTTGATACTGAAAGAAATAGTCATCATTGTGTACGTAAAGTTAGGTAATAACTTGGCAGATCCATTTACTAAGGGATTCCTGAGAGGTATGGTGAAAATTAAATCAATTTAAATAGGTTTGAAACCTCTCTCACCAGTAATGGGCCCAGCCTTTTCTAGTACGACCACTAGCTAAAAGTTTGAATGGGTAACAACAAATTATTGATAGGTGATTGCCCTAGCACTAAAATTTATAGTTTAATTGTACCATTTTAGGAGAATCGGTGCTAACCATTATGTTCTTTTAGGATTAGTATACTCTTAATGATGTTCAAAATTATATAATTGCTTGTAATTACAAGGACACTAAAAAGGGAACTTCACCTATATGAACATAACAAGTGGTGTCGCACGAGCATAACTTTTGGGATTTACTTGTATAAATGTTCATGAAAACAATATGCAGCAGAAGGCCAAAATAGTGCTAAAATTTTTAGTGAGCTTCTCATTGAAACTAGATAAAATCATGTGTGTGGTATTTCTAGTTCTAATATATAGAAATCATGGCTTAAGCTTAGGACACCAATGATTTCATTAGAACTTTGAAATACTTACACTAATTGAAGGTTTAAATCGAAAAATACCTTCTTGTATTTTTGAAACCTTTTAGTATTTGACTTGAAAAATTAATATTACAATCTAAATGGGGATTGTTGAAATAATTTATAGATTCCAATATTAATTTATGAAAGTGAATGGGTGTGATGATGATTGAATATTCAATATTTAATTATTCATTTTAGTAAAGGGACACAATGGTTCAATTAATCAATGAGACTATTGGGAACCAATTTGACTCCTGGAAAACAATATGACTCTTGGGAACCAATGTGAAATTGGCAACCACCATGACTCTTGGGAAACAATGTGACTATTAGGAATGAATGTGACTATTGGTATATAATTCTTAAATAACTAGTATTAATTCAATATGAATAGTCATATTATTTCATGAATAAATATTTCCAAACAGTCATGTTGTTTCATGAATAGGTGTGTCAACATCTATGAATAGAGGCTCTTGATCACAAATTTCAGAGCACTCACTCATTCTTCATCTCCTTCTCTCTTCTTTCATAGTCAAGTGCGCAGTTTCCTAGAGAAGTTGTCAAAGTGGAAACTCAGAATTGCTGTCTAGCGATTTCTTGGGGCTTTCTCATATCTTCGAGGTGATTTGCTACAATCTCAGTAGCAAGCTCATTCAAGTTGGGGCAAACATCACCTTAAAGAGAGTGTTTATATATTCCCCAGCGCCATAAAAATTCTTTTTCGCTTTCATAATACCCCACTAGCTCAACAGGAGTTGGAATCCTTTACATAATCTATATCATAGAGATGCGTACGATAGAAACTGGTGCTCATTTGGTAAATTTTCGCGATGGGACCTTACTATAGACTTAGAGGGAGACGGGTTCAAATCTCATCGTCACCAATATTTGAAAGGTTAGGGTATTTCTAAGAGGGCTACCTTCTTTTTGGGAGTTTTTTTTGTCCATTTAGCCTTCCTCCGTATGAGTTAGAATGCACGGGGTCATGCACATATTTTTAATAAAAGATTATTTACGAATAAAGAGTTAATAAGATATAAATTCCATGGTTAGGATAAAGTTTTATGGCCTTCAAAGACTTCTTTAGTCTTTTAGCCATCACACTCGTAAAATGTTAGAATTAAATGCACCTGACCAAATCTTATCCCCCTTGTTCTTTTCTTCCGTTCATTTTTTATTGATCTCTTATCCACAATAAGGCAGTTACCAGGTACCCAACACCACTTCAACTTCAACAGGGACCTTAACCTGTTTGACAGCGCCTCAAGTTATTAGTCCCCCTTTTCCTTGGAATGATAATTCAATGGTTTTTCCTTCGCCCATTTACGAGTCACGGAAAATAAAAAGGGCAATCTTCAAATATTCTCCGCACCATTTCCTACTGCAGCAGGTTGCTGCACGCCAACCCCACTAGAAAAGGAACCTTGCATTTGATAGGTTGAAATATAGAACCCACTTGAAGTGCCATTCGAACATCTGAAACATGGTTGACTTGATGATAATTTAGATAATGAAATATTGTAATATTAGTTATGATCAGGCAAATCTAAATTGGGCAGACAAATACCCACTTTAATAACAATACAGCAGGCCGAGCTTCTTGTCAGGGAAAAGAGAGAAAAGAGAACTGATACAGTAACATAAAGATGAGCAAGAACAAGAAGAGAAAAAGAATCAGAAGGACATAATAACAATAGAGAGAAGCTGGATGTCCACAAAGGTCCCCTTAACATATTGTGAGCCATCTGAAAACCAATTATAGCACAGGCCTCACATCTTGCCACGAGGGTACAAACCAGACAGGCCGTGCTTCATAAAGCATGCATAGAGTTTTTCCTTAGATATGCTTGCAAATATAGCATTTTACCTTACGAATAATTTACCAACTTTGCTTCATCTAGTGATATAATGCAAGTATAGGATGAGCAAAAGGATGACACTGACATGCAGTTTAAAATCATCAAGTTTCTTTCAAAATCCGAAGTATTATAGAAGCAAGGCTGAGCAAAATGAAAGCTATAAAAATTAAATTATCACTCGTACAAGTAGCTTACAGGCACTGTACATATCAAAGGCAGATGAGAACGTTTCAATAACCATATGCAGTATACAGTTATCAGCATATAGACCTAGGCAAAGTCAGACACCTTACAATGATGATATCCAGTTCCCAAATATCATATGACAAGCGAGAATGTTCAATCTCACAACATAACAGAATACATGTATCTGCTGCTGGGCAAGCAATACAAGTATCACACTAAGCACAGGGGCTAAGGAATGTTATGGAAGAGCCTCTTATCAGGCGCGAATAGCTGTAACAGTAGAGACCATGGACTCAACCCCACAGATGTTATGACCCCTGCAGATCTTATAGTATCCATCCTCTCCCCAATTTTCACCCCAAGAGTTCTTTATGATCCAGTATGGCTTATCCTTGAAACGAATAGGAGCATAACCAGCGGATCCATAACCCACCAGCAGCACCCCATGATCCAAATGCCTTCCACATATGTAAGGGCATGAGACACCACCAATATATGTCTGCATAAAGACCGCATTGATGCCCACTGCATGCAAAGTGATTACGAGATCAGCAGCCATTCTGTTACCAGATGAAACACCAGAGGATAATATTTTCTACAGCCTAGCACATTCAGAGCAGTTCACATCCCATATGCCATCCCTTAGACATATCACATAGCCAACTTTAACCCACCAAATTTATGCCACTCTGATTTTTTTTTTTTTTAGCTTTCTCTATGTATCAGCGCCCGATATGAATTCAGCTGTCTGAATTTAATTTATCTACTACGAATCCCTATACCTTTGATAGAAAGTAAAGTCATAGAATTAAAAATAGTAAGCACAAGCAGAAGACAGTTTCTCTCTCTCTCTCTCTCTCTCTCTCTCTCTCTCTCTCTCTCTCTCTCTCTCTGTGTGTGTGTGTGCGCGCGCACGCATGCGCGCGTGCGTGTGGGTGTGTGTGTGCGCGTGCGTGTGGGTGTGTGTGTCTGTTTATCAGGTTTACATGCAACTTAATCTTTCATCTTTCCTAGTTGTTAAATAAAAAATAATGCAAGGATGCTATCTAATGAACAAAGCTTTTAAGAAGAGACTTCGAGAAACTACTACCCACCTGCAAGAGGGCCATGTTTCACAAGATTAGCACCAATTTGATCTTCATCCGTGGAGACAACACTGAAGTTTCTAACTGAAGCAGCAATCTTGGACTTGTCGAATTTGCAGCCACCACGGTCTGTCCCAGTATAAGGATAATCTTCCTCACTCTCAAGCCCGCCAGTTTTTAGTAAATACTCGAAGGCAGTTGTCATCAACCCACCATTGCATCCCGAGTCACATGAATCAGGTTCGGACGAATCACACTACAAAATAATTAGCAATGTCATGTATGAGAGTGCAATTCATCATAGAACTTGACCACAGAGTTCATTTATAGCACTGTTATGTGTCAAAATATCTCCTCACGATGGCCTCCAGCTGAGCCAAAGTACATTTATCAAGCACGAAAGTATCTTATCCAAAATGTTCTCAGCAAATTCAGTTTGTTCTTTTCAGTCTTTTTTGTTAGAAATTACATGAAATACAACAAAGAATCAAAGAAAAATGATCAGAAAATTTCAAAATCATCCAAAATATATTCTTAGGCCGGCAGATTTTGATTGAAGCTCGAAGTAACCATAGGTGACAACTTTACTTAAAAATAATAATTAAAAAAAAAGCGAAGTCGGCAGTAGCTCCGACATTACTTAAAAAAATTCAAAAAAATATAAAAGGGGCCAACGCCCCCGTTTCCTTTCGAAAAAAGGGCACTCCCCAATTCTAACGCACGGAGAAGAGAGGGCTTTGGGCTTCCCCCTCCCTTAGCCTTGTTCCGGCACCGCTACCCTCTCCCTCTCTCCCACTCCCTTCTTTCGTCTCCATCTCCCTCCCTGTCTCTCTCCCCCTCCCTCCCCCTCCCTCCACCTCCCTCCCTCTCTCTCTCTCTCTTTGCCGCCCCCTGTAGCTCTGTCCCTCCCTCTCCCTCTTCTGCTCCATCCCTCTTTTTTCCTCTCCTTCTCCCTCTCTCCCACAATTGCCAGTTTTCCTATTGATTCGTGCTGGAACGGCGCGGCACAGGAGCATGCCATACCATACTGCTGGCCAAATGGCATAGGTGGCAGTACTGGTACTGCAGGTCTTGGGATAAAAGCTTAGCACCATACAGCTTACCAATAGTATTGTTATAAAAACCCATGTTCATCATCCAAATTACAAACTGAACTAATGTATACAACATATATGGAGTTATTCAAAGAATTTTGATACACCCATCCTCAATCAAGTTGCTCATTCTAATGCCATTATGGTAGAAAATTCCTGAGAACAATATCAGAGTAATTGCTGAAAGAATCCAATTATTCAGCACCCTTTAGAATATGCAACTAAAAAATTTGAGAAGTATCTATTTATCATATGCATGTCTAAATTGTGACATATGTCAACACATACTCTTGGATCTGGAACTAGCACCCTAGTACGACTGACTTCTGAAGCAAGTATTTGGAAGAATAGATGTCAGTAATCGCTTTATGATATCAAAAAGATCTGCATCAAGAACTAAGACTAACAAATAAAACTGAAATGGGCATTTGACTCAAAGAACAAGGATTTGCAAACTAGAAGCAACTAATTACTTAGTGAATGGATCAGCAGTCATCAAGTATCACCAGTTTAGCTTTCTTTTCTTCACCCAAAGTTATTTGAAATCATGATACAGGACCTGACTTGGATCTGTTTAAGGTCCAGATATGTGAACTTGAGTAACTAACAAGCACGGCCAATATCAGCCCAACAAAAATGACTGCCCATCTAAACAGCATTGGTTTCTGTTTTTTCTTAAAGAGGAAACTAAATTAAAAGAAAGAGCAAGTCTGGCTCGAATAATAGTTTGTCCAACATCGAAGACCATTTGTAAACTAATTAACCGAACTGCACTTACTGGTGAGCCAGTCTCCATGGCAAGTTATTTTCATAACTACAAAGCCTGTATTTCCCCACTCTCATTTGCCTGCTAAAACACTACCCCACCTCATAATAATATGCACTTTTCTTCTTACATCCTTGAACCTCCGGTCCACAAAAAGAAACCCTAGCTTCATAAACGAACTGCCAAGTCCATTTATTGATGTTGATTCTTTTTTTTAAAAAAAAAAATCCTTTCTCCACCAGATGATGGCATCTCATAGTCTGCCAATTAGACAATTATTTAAACAAAATTTCACAATATTATAGCCAGAGTGAAGGAATAAATCGAAACCATTTGTTAAAAAGGAAGGAATAATTAAAAAAAAGAAAAAACAAGGAAAAAACCCAATCTAACTGAACATCAAAATATAATTAAAAAAAAACCCTCCAGATTATATCTAATTAAGAGAATCGAAAGAAAAAAAGGGAGCGCGAGATGGGTTGTAGGGAGGAGATGTCAAACCTCATGGTCGCAATCGACGAGCTGCTGCTCACTAAGACTTTCCAGCTTTCCAGTGGCCAGAAAGTTCGCACCTTCCAGAGCCCCCGCAGCACTGAAAGACCAGCACGATCCACAAGAACCCTAAAAAGCCCAAAATCACCACACAAAAAAAAATCAAACCAGAAAAAGAGCAGAACTGAGGGGCCAGGCGAAGGGCAAGAGCCGAACCTGATCCTTGACGGCGGTGACGGCGCCGTGGTCCCTCCAGTCGATGTCGGTGGGGAGGTCGTTGGTGGGGAGGATGGGCGCCTCGTGGGACGCCGCCAGCGCCCGCCGGAGGCGCCGTCCACCGCGGAGACCGAGGTAGTTACGCCGGAACTCGGCAGGGGTGAGATCGGAGAACTTGGTGATGCCGTGCACGGCGGTGGGGTCCAGCCTCTGATGCCGCCTCGCCCGCCGCAGGTTCGCCTTGAACACCGAGAACCGGTACGCGTGCTCCTTCTCGTCCGCATACGACTTCCCGAATCGCCGGAGGAAGCTCGAGAAGTGGGCTTCCGTGTTCAGCATCAGCTCGTCGTCCTCGGCGTCCGGGACCACCTGGAGGATTAGCGGGTCATCGTCGGCCGACGATGAGGACGCCACGGGGGAGGAGAGTGCAACAACGACGAGGAGGAGAAGGGAGAGGAAACGGCGATCCATCTGCGGTACGTCTCTCTCCCTCTCTCTCTCTCTCTCTCTGGAGCCGAGCGGTCTTCCCCCCCCCCATTCCCATTATATCTTCAACTGCGGGCTTTGGTTGGAGGGTTTTGGACCACAGGATGATTGCCACGTGTCCTTATCTCTTTGGAAATATCTGTATTGCCTGCCTTGTTGCTTGAGGTTTCCTTGTGCAACTTGTACGCCAAAACCAAAACGTGGCTCATGGCGTCGTGCAAATATAAAAATACTGTGGGGCCCGCTAGTTCGCTCTGATTGCCCAGATCCGAGCAGCAAAATACGAGAGGAAAAAGACGATGGTGTCCCAGATAGCCTCTCTTTGGTACATGAGCCACAGTAAGTCACTTTTAAATTCCTGTGCCTATGCCAAATTGCCAACGGTACAGAGATCCAACGGTCGGAAAGATTTTGATGAGGTCATCCTCGGTGCTCCCGTTGTCTTCAGTGCGGTGGACCAGGGTTGCATGTGAAGGGTGCACGGCTGGGGCAGCTCTTCCGTGGTTTTCTTTTGATGCTACGTTTTGGGAAAGGTTCCGTGCAACGCTCGTCAGCTTGCGTATTATATCTTTGTTGGTTAATATATTTTGTATCAACAAACAAACCCGTCGCTCTCCCAGTCTCCCGCGAAGGCCTGAACAGCAGCACTCCTCCGCCATGCCGAAGGTCGAAAAGGCAGAATAAAGCCCCTTTTACCTGGTATCGTCAGCCATAAGCAGAAGGCATTTGTAGCTGGTAAAAACATCTCACATAATATTTTATTAGCTTAGAAAATGATGTGGGATCTTCAAAAAGCATCGAAGAGGCGCAGCTTAATGGCCATCAAGCTGGATATGGAGAGGGTTTACGACAGGATCAGGTGGAGCTTTCTCGAGCGAGCACTGGAGGCGTACGGTTTTCACAGGCAGTGGATTGGATGGGTCATGGGGTGCATTCGGGGACCAAAGTTTTCTATCTTGGTCAATGGCACACCCACACTGTTCTTCGAGTCCACTTTGGGATTGCGGCTGGGATGTCCTTTATCCCCATATCTGTTTATTATTTGTGCTGATATCTTATCACGAACTCTACAGAGAGTTTGCGCCGACCGGGAGCTGGAGGCGTACAGTCCAGCACCGTGGGCTCGACCTCTCTACAGAGAGTTTGCGCCGACCGGGAGCTGGAGGCGTACAGTCCAGCACCGTGGGCTCGACCTCTCTCATATTTATTTTTCGCTGATGATTGCCTTCTTCTGACCAGGGCACGAGTGACGAAGGCACGGGTTCTTTGCAGGGTGGTGACGGACTACTGCATGGCGTCTGGTCAGAGAGTGAACTTCCTGAAGTCAGCTATCACTTTCAGTCCCAGCATGGAGATCCGAATCCGACAGGATATCTGGGGGATACTGCAGATACTAGAGCAGGAGGGGACGCTGACCTACCTGGGAGTCCCCATCAGTGGCCGGCGGCCACGAGTGGCAGAGTGCTCGAGCCTGGTACAGCGGGTCCAGAGCAGGCTTGAGGGATGGAGAGCGTCTTCCCTATCCATGATGGGGAGACTGACTTTGATCAGATTAGTATTGGGTTCCATACCATTGTACCTCATGGCTAACACTGTGATGCCAAAGATGACTCTGTTGAGGATCGAGCGTCTTCTTCGGAGCTTCTTATGGGGATCACACGGTGGGGGCCATGGCATGCATTTGGTGGCTTGGGAGCAGGTTTGCCGTCCTACTAGTGAGGGTGGCCTGGGGGTGCAGTCCCTGATGGGGAGGCGTGAGGCTCTCATCGCTCGGCATGCGGTTCGGTTTCTGCTTGAGCCACACAGCCTTTGGAGTCAGGTGATGGCAACCAGATATGGCCAAGGGGGGCCTAGAGGGAGCATGGAGGGGTCGCCGAGCCTCTTTCATGTGGCGCGAGATTGGGAGGTATCTGCCGACTGCATCAGCGAACACCAGGTGGCTGATAGGTGATGGCAGGAGCATTGATGTGACCAGTGAGCCGTGGGTGGACACCCTTCCATTGAGGAGTTGGCCGACCATGGTTGGTGTAGAGGCAGCAGAGGGACTACGGGTTTGCGACCTTTTGGCAGCAGGTGGAGCAGAGTGGGATGATGCCAGACTTCGACAGCTATTTGGGGTACATCTAGCAACGAGGATCCGGTCCCTCCCGTTACCAGGATGTGCAGGGCCGGATGTTAGGGTATGGGGTACTTCGAGCCGGGCCAGGGTCAGGCTGGGAGACCTTACCCGTGTCATCCAGCCAGAGCAGGAGAGGGGGCCGGATTGTGCTTGGATCTGGAGGTACGGTCTCCACAAGCGGGCAGCCCTCTTCTTATGGAAGGTATTCTTGGACCGCCTTCCGACGAGAGCAGCACTGAGCAGGCATGGATGGGGGATCCCCGCAGAGTGTGAGACATGTGGAGCCGCGGAGTCAGTGGACCATGTGCTCTTCCAGTGTATATGGGCGAGGCTAACATGGCAGTGGGCCGGGGTCCCGCAGGAGGCCCGGAGTGAGAGGCTACAGTTTCTTCACACGATACGACAGTGGCTAGCCAGTACGAGGACGTGTCAGGAGGCCATTAGAGCGACTTGCACAGCGCATCAGATTTGGCTGGCAAGGAACGCTCGTACTCTCGGTGGGCGCAGGGTGTCACCGAGATTTGCTGCGGAGCTAGCTCGGGTACGGACTTCAGAGATTATGCCCACCCACTCTTCAGATAGGCCTTTGATAGCTCAGGACACCTGGGGCCCCCCTTCTGCTTCGGCAGTTCACCAGATGGTGTTTTTCACCTGGGAGCCCCCACCCCCGAGTTTCCTCAAGGTTAATTTTGATGGGTCGGTGCTGGATGGTGGCACGCGGGGCGGTGCAGGCTTTATCATACGAGGCCCGCACTCTAGGGTAGTGGCAGCAGGCGGCTGCCAACTGTTTGACATATCGGTTCCAGAGGCAGAGCTCCGAGCTGCCTGGGCGGGCATGCGCCATGCGAGGATGGTCCTGCAGGCTAGTTCGATCATCTTGGAGGGCAACTCGGCCACGGTCATCGGGTGGATCCAGAGGGGGGTGACGGCTGATGGTACAGACCATTCCTTGATCCGTGATATAGGGATGATGATGGGAGATGGGAGGGCTTTTCTGACTAAGCATGTGTTTAGGAAAGCTATTGGGGCGGCCGACTGGGTGGCGGCCCATTCGGCCCGCCACTCAGGGTACACTCTTTGGGCAGGGGAGGGGGAGCTTCCACAGGCTCTCCGTGAGTTGTTGTATTTTGACTTTCTTGGATGTATTCGTATATGTATTGTATGAAATACCCGTTTTCAGCAAAAAAAAAAAAAAAAAAAAAAAAAAAACTCAGGAGAAACAGAAAAAGGAGTAAAGTTGGAAATGGTAGCTTGAGACAACACACTTTGGTGTATGATTGACGTGTAAGTAACCACGTAGTCCACGGTCACATGCTTGAATTGGGGGCTTTCCGCGGTTGAAGCTCGCCAAGGCCGCCTCTATTTATTAATTTCTAATGGCTGTTGGTGATGGGTGTTTGTTTCGTAGCACCACTTAGAATGGATTTTCTTCTTGTTCGGTAGCATCGTTTTGAATGGATTTATATACCTTTTACATGTGTCACAATGTGTATTCGAGAGAAAAGATCTTGTTCTAATATTTCTAAAAAATATCAAGGCTCCTAATATGTATACATCAAATATTTTACAACATGTAAATTTCAAAGAGCGAAAATTTTTAAATCTTAAAAGTTATAATGGTCATATTTTGATACAAGATATCTTTCCACTGCCTTTAAGATCGTCAATGCCAAAATAAGTTATTGCAATTGTTTCTCAATTATCATTATTTTTAAGGTATTATGTTGCAAAGTCCTTAATCTTCAAGAGCTTGATCAATTAGAGTCTTGTGTTGTCCTTGTATTTTGTCATATAGAAAAGATCTTTTCTCCTAAATTTTTTACTATTATGGTTCATCTACTCATTCACTTAGCTCCGAAATCTAAACTTGGTAGACCGATACACTGTAGATGGATGTATCCTATTGAAAAGTAATGGTGCTAAACTCTATAGTTACAATTTAGAAACTTTTAGCTTCTACAATGTCATACTAATATTGATGTTTCAAAAATTGTTTAATTTTTGAAGGTATCTTGTGTGCTTAAAAGATTATGTACGCAATACAGCCAATCTTAAGGGCTTGACTGTAGAAGGATATTGATGGAAGGCAAAATGGATCATCCTCCCTCAGCGTGGGACCACCCAGTTTCAGCCAAATAGACCTCAGCACCAAGCAGGTCAGACCTCGGTCCTGCTGAGCGCTAGTCCGACCTCGGACCTCCCCAAAGGCCAAGCCGACCTCGGCCAGATCTCTTCGTCGCCATGAGCCCGCATGATCGATCAAGAGCTGAAGAGGCCCCGTCGACCGCCTGTAATATAACGACATCCCGGGCCCGAGCTCGGGGCGCCCTACAAGATCGACTAAAAGCTGAAGAGGCCCCGCCAATCGCAAGTATCCGTAATGACACACCGGTCGAGCTCGAGGCGCCCTGCCAAGCTGACCTCCGAGCTAGGCCGACTCCAGCGTCTGCCGAACCGACCTTACAGAATATATGTCGTGGCCCATAAGTTGGCTTGACCTCAGTACTCACCAAGCTGACTTCACCAAGTAAATGCTGCAGCCTCCAAGCGAGTCCGACCTCACCCACGGCCGCATCCACGAGCGCACCTATGCACGCCCCTACGTCCGTATACGTGGCTGTATATTACAACCTCACCGCGCCATGCTTTGCTTGCTGACCATTCTACGACATAATGACCGGGGGCCATACTTTGTTGCCAAGGGCTATACCCTGCTAACGCCCGCAATGCCATACCATGCACAAGAACGATCCAAAACCTATGCCCCAAGCAAGCCGTGGTCATGCGCCACCTGGCCTATGCCATTCTCTCCCATAATGAGGACGGGCCATACCTCCGCCACTTGGGCACCTCCACGAAGACTATAAATAGTCCCATCAGGTAACGTCTGAGGACCTTTTTTTGACTGGACCAGCTAAGACCCACCCTAACTTAATCATCGGAGGGCTCTCATCAGAATTCCACCGGTGAGACTTTGTGCAGGTCCGCCGGCATGCATGAAGCAACGTCCTTCTTCCATCTCGACCGATAGCTCCCCCGACTCCTCCGGCATGGTCACCCTCGGGCCAAATTTGAACCACAATAGATATATTGTCGAAGAGTGTTTGACATTTTGTTTAAAAATTATCTTGAAGGTATAAAGATTGCATTCAATCAACCTCAAACAAATCATGATATTGTAGAGAATGCAGAAGATTACACGTTCTCATCTAGTGGAAGAGTTTTGGAAAAGGTTGAAAGTATTGTTCCTGAGAACTTGTCACAAATACATCATTATATGTTACTTCATAGTGACATAATACCTGAGTATCATAGGATAATATGGTTATAAGATGATTAAATTTTAATGTCATATTACATATAATATTCTTATCCAAAGATTTAATGTTTATGTAAAGAACTTTTGGTTGCTTAGAAACGGGTCAACCATAATAGCGTCCTAAACCAAAGATTGTGCAATGATGGTTGGTTAAGTTATTCTTTGAATGGTTTTTCAAAAAGGTTAAATGTCACACCCCCGGCCCGGGATCGCGAGCCAGAGGTCCGCGCCAACTGCCGCACATCTGTAGGATACTCTTCCTACGAGCATGCAAGGCATCTTAACTAAATATCTCAATATATAAAATAATTCAACTAAATAAATGCAATCTTATTCCATTGACTAACTCAAGTCATAAAATCTCACAGTTCTAAATACGCAGCGGAATAATAAATTTAGCAACATACAAAACTTAGTTTTTTAAATAACAAAAAATTGCAATGTCTACCAATCATAATAATTGTCCAAGGTGACAGTTCAACCTAAATAAATTCTAATTTAAAATAGCTGGTGCTACTATCCTTCTAGTCGCTCTTCCATTTTGAACCTCGATAGGTTAGTTCTCGGAATATGTAAAACAACAAAAAATTGTATAATGAGCTAGACAACCCAGTAAGTAATAAATACCATAACTAGACAATCCATATAATAACATAAAATAAAATATAAATTACGACAAATCAGCATAATGACATAATCAATTTCTTTCCAAACACAATTTTATTGAAATCCGTATCTTTCAAATATCCATATACATAATCATAAATCCAATTCGAGACAAATCACATTCAACTCAACAATCTTTAACTACGACCACACTTATACCCTGTGGACGGGCCAGAAACAGGACTACACTTATGTTGAAAATTGTATCCTAAATGTCAATCGTCAGCATGTTGATGATTGAATTTTGTAAATGAATTGACAAATTAATAAAGTGTTATTTGGCATTATTCATCATTTCATCTTCAAATGAACTCTTATATGATGAAGTCCTTAGGACTTATGTTATGATAAAGGAGGATTTATCTTGGAGTCTTTAAACTGGTTCGCGACCAAATGATATGTTGTTACTGGGACGATAGCATTATCGAGATTAGGTCGTTGTGTGATATATACATTGGTTGTCCTCTTAACCAAGGAGTGTGGAGACACTGGTATGCCACACAGGTGAAGTGTAGGAGTACATTTCACTGAACGTGACCAATTCTGGAATGCTCTACTGTCGAGAGATGTTCCGAATGGATATGGGTATAAGTTTAGCTCTCTAACCTGAGACCGCAACCTGTGACTAGCAAACAACTCACTGTACTTTGGTACCAGACTATCTGGATTTCTAATTCAGTGACGGAAGGTCACTAGGTGCAGTTAAGTACTTGCGTAGTTAGTTGTGAGTCAAGATGGAATTGACTCCTCCTGAAAACTAGAGATAATGTCTTGTGATTAATTTGCAAAATCTTGGCCAGGATAATCCCAGTGAGGAGTCACAGGATATCTAAAGTTAATCACATAATGGATGTACTAATTATAGAGTTGACAGTGAGCTCTAAGTCATCCTGGCATTAGGAGTCAAAGGGATTGAATTATACAGTAACCATAGTTCAGGGTTCCAGAATATTTGCTTTGCATATATTCGGCCTATACGAATATCGGGTACCATTGCTAGATGGTCACATTGATTAGTGTAGGAAGTCGTTCCTATACTACCGGCTTAGATTCGAACCTATGAGGTCGCACGTATAGAAGATTCCTGATTGATCAAGAAGGCTGATGAATGATTAAGAATCATTCAGGGATAATTTGGTCAATTCGATTAGCAAATTATCTTATAAAGTAATTAAAGTAATTATCGGAGGATTAATTAGTAATTAGATTGCTAATGAACTCAATTGGATTGAATAATTAGACTAAGGATAAGCCAAATTGAATTAGATTCAATTCTGGGCTCAATCAGGATTTTTGACCTGATTGGATTAGGTCTGAAAAAAGAGGACTTAGGTTGACCAAATTAAATTAGATTAAATTTGTGCTTCATTAGGGATTGACCTAATTGGATTAGGTTCAACTCAAGGTAATTGGACCATCCTAATTGTTAGGATTTAATTAAATTAAATGGGGTTTGATCTGAAACTGTTCGGATCTCGAAGTCCACATGTCACATATCCATGCATGGCGCCATAAATTAATTTTTTAATATGATTAAAAATTAATTTAATTTATTTAATGGTGCCATGGAACACGTGGCAACATCAAGGACCTCCTTCATCATCAAATGGGGTGACATGGAGAGATAAATTCATGAAAAGAATTGGATAAGATCAAATTCTCTCTCTTTATGGCATATGTCATCCTTATCTTTATCTCACTTCTAATTAAGCTTGAATTTCAAATTTAATCACCATAAAATCACCACGTGACCCTCTAATTTGATTGGGGGCATGAAAATTTCGAAATTGATAGAGGAAAGTGGCAACATGATGAATGGTTTAGATTAGATCAAGCTTCATCATGTAATAGCGCATGAACTTGAATTTTGAATTCAAAATTCAAAATCCCGCAAAATCCTCCCCAAATATGGGATGGTTGGCATGAAGTTAGAGGGGATAGCAACATTAAAAGGACCTCCATCAGCTCGTGGTCGAATTCAAGGAAAAAAGAGAGAAAAAGAAGGGAAAAAAGGAGAAAGAAAAGAGAGGAACCCTAGTTCATGCATGAAAAAATTCTGCATTCAATCTAGCCGACTTCTTCCTTCTCTAAGTCCATCATGCCATTAGGTTTAGGGGTCCCTGATAAGAATCTTTAGATCAGATCTAAGTCCTCTTCAATCCCTCTAAACCTTTCCTCCAAGTTCTTCCAAGAAGGCGGATCAAAAGTTGATAGCGTTGGGAATATCAAATTTCAGCCTCAAGAAATTCTGCGCAAGCTAGCACTTCCGCAGGATTGGATCTCTCCAAGAACTTCGTATGTACTTCTCGTAGAGGCCATTCGTGTGCATGGCTACGAAGTCAAGGATCAGATCCACAACTTTTATCCATCATAAATGGTATTAATCTAGCATTAATCATTTATTATGGTGTCAAGATCTAGATCTGATTCCCCGAGGTTTTACCCTCTTTTGGGGCTCCTCGCGGAGATATCTCCAGAATCCATTCGATGGATATTCGGAGATTAATTGGAATAGAGCTCTTAAGTTTCAGATCTGATAGTTAATCATGCATGAAAGTTTTAGCATAATTGTTTAAACGATTCCGGCATAATCCTATGTGTTCTTAAGGTGTTGATTTCTAGATTTGATCTTGTAAGCATGCATGAATTAAATTGTTTGATTCGGTTATTCTGCTGCATTTTTGAAACTTAAAAAAAACTACGTATGGCTTGATCCCTCTTATAAAGGGGTACGTAGGCAACCAGACCAGGTTCAGCCATGGTTTTCCAAAAAAAATAAAAATTTCAGCATGCCTAACACCGAAGAACTTAGGATTCACTATCAACTTATACCTTGTGGAGTGGGCCAGAATACCGCACTTATACCCTGTGGAGTGGGCCAGAATACTACATTTATACCCTATATAGTGGGCTAGAATACCACACTTATACCCCGTGGTGGGGCCAGAATTGCCAATGCATAACCTCCAATTGGCAAGGTCCAGAACATAGTCAGGCTGAGAGTTCCAAATCTGATGCACATCAAAATTCTTTTTATAACATAATAGACATATCATAGTCCGATCTAAATATGCATATACGATGTAAGAACAGTAAATATAACAATAGTCCAAAAAATATTATTCCAATTCACATATCTATTCTTTATTCAAATCATCATCTCGTAAAATTCATAAATCACCTATAAATTCATTAACAATTTATTCGATACAAAACTAATATTATATAAAGGAAGAGTCTAGAAAAGGCAGTTCATTACTTACTTCGAACGCGATCCACAATAAATCTAATTAATCTCACAAATCGCTTGCAGAACTTAATATCCAAAAATCATATTTTCTTTTAAAATTTATCACAATATATAGAAAACTTAAATTTTAGCATCTTCCTAGGGCCGACCATGCAGAAATGTCTAGCATCCTAGGTTCGGGTTCATACTCGTAAACCACCCTCCTCCCTTTATTTTATTATTATTATTATTATTATTATTTTCTTTCTTTCTTTCTTTCTTTTTTCTTTTCTTTTTTTTTCTTTTTCCTTCTTCTCTCGAAGCTTCCTCTCCTTCCTTTTTTTTTCTTTTTCTTCTTCTTCTCTTCCCCTCTTCTCCCGTGACCATGGAGGGGGAGGCGCAACCCCATGCCGAGGCTCGGAAGGGGCAGCGGCCTGAGGCTGGCGGCGCCTGCGGCCGGTCGGCGGTGCCCGCGACTCGCAGTGGCCGGCCATCTCTCCATCCCGTAGAGGAGAGAGGGCTCGGGAGGACGGCGATCGACCCTCTCTTCTTCCCTTAAAGGAGAGAGAGCTCAAGAGAGGAAGAGCCCGCGGCAGGGACCAGCAGCATCGGCGATGCTCACGGCCGCACACGGGTAGGTCCCCTCTTCCCTCTCTTCTTCTTTCTTTCTTTCTCTCTTTTTTTTCAAATGGTATAACAAGGAGGTGAAGCTAGGAACCTTACCTCAACCCCAGCGAAGATCCAGCGGCTTCTTTCCGATGGCAAACGGAGGAAAAGAACCTTCCGAATCAAAGAGGAGCAAGCTTCAACGGCTCTCTCCCTCTCTCTCTCTTTCGGATGGCTGCACGGGGAAGATCGCCTAAGGAAGGAGGGGACTTGGGGTCTGGCGGCTCCTCTTCGGGTGGTCTCAAAGGGGAAGAGAAAGACGCCCTAAAATAGAGGATCCCATCTACTTCGGGATAGATCACCCTCCTCACAGTGCACCTAATGTGCGATCACGTGAGGTCGAATTTGGTGGCTGGGCCGGTCAAGTGGACCGGGCCCAGTTCCAGGTTCTCACATTAAACATATAATACATAAGGAATGCATTAATTTTAGTGAAGATTAATATTGATTAAATAATCATCAATTATATCATATTTTTAAGCACCAATGATGATGGAGAGAAATTGTTCAGATAAATTAATAGCCATTGCTTGAGGTCCTAACAATATTGTGAGTTGATATAATGGTTTCATTATCAATGGTTTTAAATTTCATACTAAAGTGCATTAAAATTTTAGGAAAATATAAAACAGTGGAGTTATGGTGGAAGGAGACAAAAAAGTTATTATGGTACACTTACAAATATTTATGAGTTAGATTATTATGAAAAATTTAAGATAGTATTATTTTGATGTGACTGGATAGATATAAACTCACTTAGAGGTTTGAAGCAAGATACAAATAAGTTCACACTTCTAAATTTTTCAAGGTTGATACATTTTGGTATGTTATTGAAGGATGATCCATTCATTTGTTCATCTCAAGCTCGACAAGTCTTTATATGACTCAAAAGATAAGGAATGGACTATTGTCATCAAGATGAAATCTAGGGATTTGTATGATATGGGAAAAGGATTCATCGCAAAGGATGATGAGAGATACTCAGTGTATGGTTTACAATGTTCTGCTCATTGATTAACTAAATGCTACAATAAGGTGGGTTACACAGGATGTCGGAGGAGAGAATCATGCCTGATTCTTATTGGTAAAAAATATTAAAGATGTATATATTGTATAAAATATTGTCTTCTTTTATGATGTTAATTTAATATTGTATTAACTGATATTGATTTTTATTTATGCATACTTGGTAATAGCATGCATCTAGAAAAACGATTCAGAGATGTAAAGTTTCAACATTACCAGGCTAGATCATCTTCTGATCAGTTCCAGCAGACCCAACAGTCCTAGCAGTCCAAGTAGCCCCACAAGCCCTAGCATCCCTATGTGCACCAGCAGCCTGAGGCTGGTCTTTAAACAACCTGAGCCATGGGCAGGATCTTCCTCATCCATGTAGCAGCCTCAATCCCAACACGAGCCTCCTGATGATTATTTAGGCAAGGAGGTTATTATGATTTAAATATTTTATTACATTTGATTTCATTTTATTTAATGCATATTTAATAGTTTTGAATGTGTTTTTCGTAGATAGAAATGGAGAGTGAGGACAAAATAGGGACCCACACGAGCAAAGGATGTGTAGCAGCTTGGTGAGGGTGCGAGGATTGCCATCCGATACAACCAGATAAGGTATCCCACTAGGAGGGCTGAAAAACATTTTAGTAATTTTCTTAAGATCAGTTGTGCAATGCAATCATCTGTATCCGCTCAACTATACTAAATGGAATGATATGCTTTCTTCTTATAAGGTTGAACTTCTATAAGTTATACAGGTGAAGAATTCAACTTGATATTGTATGTTAATTTGCTAGCTATCATAAGTATCTAATTTGATTTAACATTTATATCATTCTTTAAGTCATTGTACAACAAATTTTTGCTCCCTCCAAAGAGCTATGACTGGGTGCTAGAGTTCCTCAACGACAAATGGAAAGAATTTAAGAAAAAATTGAAGACTGACTATGAGAGAGAAGGTATGACAGAGGAGAAGATTGCTCGTAATTATCCTCTTACTGTATACCCTCATTAGTAGAGGAAGCTTGTTTACTATTAGTTTTTCGAGAGATGATAGGTTGTATATATTCTTTCAACACCTTTATTTTATTCTTTATTAATATAGATTGCACATATATACATGATATATTATATTATTTACTTTATTTGGGAGACATATTGCGATATTGGTAGAGCTGCACGAGCATCTCAATCGGTTCCCACAAATTAGGCTCCAAGAGTTATATAAGGCATGGAGACAAATTCATATATTTCTTTAAAACTCTTTAGCATATTACAAACTTCTTGTTAGACTTATTCGTTTCATATTAAAACACTTATGCTTCTTAATAAAATTATGTATTATATATCGCGTACCATGTATCATATAACTTACGAGTCTTATTGAAAATCTTAGACTTCTTTCCTTCAAATTAAAACTTTAATCTTCATATTGAACCATGCAGTATGTATCATGTATCGTGTACTATGTATCATGTTTCCTTCTATACTATTTTTGTAAATAGAAGAGCATGGAAGAGAGCCTGGTGAGGTAGAGTTTTACAGGATGACTCATACACACCTAGATGATAGTTTTATCCAGAAGGAAATGATTGATATAGTTGTATGTATTGGCAACCAATTTGTGCAACGATTTGTAGTTTTATTTTTTTTCAAACATTAAATGTGATTTTTCTTAAATATAAAAAAGGGATGCATCTTTTATTACGGAATGTGTTAGCGAGTCATCATCATCTTCATAGACCAGTCGCGTCGAAGCTCCAGTGTTTATTAGACTGATAGGACTAGAGCATTATGGTCGAGTGAGGGTTCATGGGGTTTCATCCTTATTCAGTTATCTACAGTGAGCAAGCAGATATACCTAAGATGCTAGATAGAATAGTAACACTGCAGACTTTTATAGGTTGGAGACAAAGATAGAGGAGATGAGGCAGAGCCATCAAACAGAGCTACAGTCCTGAAAGGCTCAGCTTGACCAGATTATATCCTTATTGCAGAAGTTTATGCTGCCTTAGGTAAATAACTATATCTATTTGTATATTTTAAATAATTATCATGTATATTTTGTATGGGCTCAATGATTTATAATATGTTGTGATTTTTGTATTTTTATCTTCTAAAGTTTTATTTTCTTATAGATTCCCGATACTTTCAGCAGTCGTAGAGATGATGATCCTACCATGGACCACTAATAGCCCTTAAACCTTTTTTTGGAAACTTTTATGTGTATATTTTTATGTTTTACGAGCATATTGAGTTGTAATGGACATTCAATCATATTTGACAATGTAAATATTTACTATTTTGATATATGATACATGTGTTTTTATGCGACTTTTGTTATATATGTGTTTGGTTCTATATGTATAATATACATACATACATACATACATACATACATATACAGGTTTGTCTATTTTTTAATATTTTTTAAAAATTATTAAATTTTGCGACACTTTAAAGCATTGCAATATTTTAACGATAACGATGCTTTAAAACATCGTCAAAAGGTCAATTAATGATACAAGCATCGTTAATTAGCAATGCATAATAGCATCATTAAATTGCGATGCAAAAAATATTATAAATCGTCAATAGCTATGCTTCATAGCAGCTTAAGAAGCTTTGTCCAAACACTTTATTTGCCAATAGTTTTTAAAAACATCATCATTTGGGAACCAAAAGCATTATAAAATTGTTTTTCTATGCTTATAGTGCCGGCACTTTTGCGATGAGTTTTAAAGCATTTGGGCTTATAATCAAGCAACGCTTTTAAGAGTTGGTAGCTAACTTAAAAAGCAACGGCAATACCAAAGGTTTTTGTAGTGTAGGATCCTATAACCTAACAAGCGACCGTTTTAAATAATCGGTAGGTATCTTAAGAAGTGCCGGCAATGCCCAAGGTTCCTGTAGTGTATGATCCTGTAACTTAATACACTTGGAAGAGTTTAATTAGTCAGGTAGAGTTTTTTCAATTAGAAGCCTCAAGAAAAAATCTTCACATGACGTCCCAGTCAAACTCACGAAATACTACACATAATGATGCTTCAACCAACAGCTCAATAATCTGTTTGCTGAAGATATTCTTCCATGTGTTATTCCATCTCTTCATCCCTATCCTCATAGTTTCATATCTTCTCATTCTAGGAATTTAATCCCGAGGCATGATTGAGAAATAATCAATCTGTTCTGAATTCTAGTCTCCGTTTATGTTCCATGGGGTCCCAATGGCTCTAAAGATATCAGGATAAAGGAAGAAAGGTAATGTTAAACCAATCTTTGAACCCCGAACCACCGAAGAATTTCATACATGTCGTAACCAACACGGTACTCAAAAAACATACAGAAAGAAGAAAACCTAGAAATGCTCACTCAATTGCTTGATGATACTGGCTCCTGAAGTGACATGGAACCCTCAAGGGATCAGAATGACCATCCAAACATCCTGGCCATTTCATGGTGCTTTAATCGCATGAAATAACAGTGATTAACTGTTGTCATCCATCTAGCACTGCATGCCATTACCCTGTTTGAAACTTCTCTTCAATTACTCTGTGCCTGCAGATCCAAACATTCGAGCTTAAGATTAATTTTCAACTAATGATCGCACTACACACCTCTGGATATAAGACCCCTGAATCCAAGAAGCTCTAGTATAAGAGGGACCATAAGTAGGGTGTACAATAGTCAATGGCAACATGGGATACATGGCAGGGCATCATCCATTTAAACCTGTTTATGCAAGTATCAACTGCTTATTTCGAATGACCATAACAAACCACAACTTCACATTCCCTATGTACAAAATAATACAAGACAATGAACAGTCATATCAAAGATGAAGTACCGCATACATACATGTTTTTTGGGAGACATACTTTCAGGCAAAATCCCCCAAGAACGAGAATTTTTTCAATGAGAGGTAACACAGTTTGTAGAAAGCAAATGAACTCAAACATTATAGGATGCTAGGAGTCACTGCACTCGGAAATGTTTGATGTGTTTGATCGGTGCCATACCGGTTCCACAAGATAGAGCTCAGACTGTGTACCGATTCTTAGCAGCTTTATCAAGCTTCTTTGCATCGTCCTGCAACAAGTGGATGAGATCATGAATACCACTGACCTGGACCGAATATTGTCATCCATGAAAGAGAATCTAGTATGATTAACAATTGTCAAAGTGAGCACTTACATGAAACATGAACCCAATTGTGTCTTTGCAATCCAAGAACTCCTTCCACTGTCTCCCAATGTTTAGCTATCAATTAAAAATTAAGAAAAATAAATAAAGTTAGCAAACTTTATCAACATGTCAAGCAAGCTAAGAGAACTAAAAACAGGAAAACAAAAGCACCAAATAGTAAGATGAGAACTGCAATTCAAAGAAAAATCATATACAGGGTTTACATAAACAGGATAGGCAAGCTGAAGGAAGCAATTAACTACAGAATCAAGCATTTCGAAACAAGATGCCATAACCAATCTACAATGGAGATTGGACTTAATGCAACAGAAAAGAAGACATCATGCCTCTTACATAAGAATGGTGATGCAGTAGGAAATTAAATAATATTGTACATGAACGAATGTAAGAAGACATTGTACTATGATGATACAGCATTAAAAGAATAAGCTGAGAGCTGTTTAAAAGTTTCCTTAGATATAAAAATGTTAGCACGGGCAATGCATGTTGGAAAGAGGTATATTACTGTGGAAGCACTACTAAGCATTGCAATTGGGATTCTAGACCTGACATTCAGTCTTAAATTACCTCCAAAGGGCCAAACTAATCACTTCCAATTCTTTCATCAAATTTACGGGACTCTCCTTCATGACAGCATAAAAATTTAAATTTACGGGACTCTCCTTCATGACAAAGCGAAAAAAATTGAAATAAGCTATTGCTTTCTTCCTATTTTCCAGCTATAGTGCTCATCAGCTCTTCAATTAAGCTCATCACCTAGTGACAAAAAGATACACTGATCCTTCTCTCATCACGAGAATATGGCCTGAAGGAGAGAAAACCAAGGACCACCCTTTTGCCACTGCATTTTCAGCAACAAGGTATTTGCCATTTTCAGTGACCAGCAGTTTGAAAACCTAGATTTCAGTTTGATCGAGTCTAAATGATGTACAATACGATATGTGCAAACTAGAACTACATATAACAAGCCCTGCCTGAACTTTCACTAGAGATGCTAAATTATCTGCCACTCATTCCTACCAATGACAGCATCATCTTAGTGCAGCTCTACCCAATTGCTTTATTACTTCCATCTGTATCATGTCAGCCACTTAGTCTTGTCCTGCCAAAATCCTTCCCACAACTTCCACCCATGCAGCCTCTACCTTTTTCACTTCTTTCTTTATCCTTCAACAAAAATTCTACATATACTTTCATCTGATCCTCTTTAGATTCTCAGAAAACATCGAAACAAATCAATTGACCACTTAGATGCGCAAATTATGAACCAGTCATGCTTCTATTATGTTGTGTTTGGTTGTCAAGAAAGGGAGTGACAAAATCCAAGGCCTAGATTGCACAGTGCAATTAATTTAAAATGTTTCCAGCCACAATCAGTTGTTAGGAGTATGAACAGAGCTATTGGAGCATCAAGACTCTAATGGTCCAAATTTTTCATGTATTATTAGACTTCCAGTTATTATTGTACTTGTTCCTCACATAACTTGGAGTTTAGATCTTTGGTCATTTAAGTTAATACTGAACTTACCTAGCCATCACAAAATTTTGAACTACTAAGTTACTTAGTCCTTTAATAATCCTTGGTGCATGTTATTTGAAGATGATATTAGTCTTAGTAGATGAAACTAAGGTCAGGGTCAATTATAAATTTTGAACTACTAAGTTACTTAGTCCTTTAATAATCCTTGGTGCATGTTATTTGAAGATGATATTTAGTCTTAGTAGATGAAACTAAGGTCAGGGTCAATAATAAATTGGAATTATGGAGGGTTTTAGCGTAAGTAGGACGAAGACAAAATATATGGAATGCAATTTTAGTAAAATTAGAAATAGAAATGAAGGTAGAGTAAAAATTGGCAATTGTAAATTTCCTAATCATGATTATTTTAGATATTTAGGATCAATTATTCATAAGGAAAGGACAATGTAAATGATGTTATCCATAGTTAAAGTAGTTTAGATGAAATGAAGAAATGCAACTGGGATGTTATGCGATCGTATGATACCTGCCAAGTTGAAGGAAGACTTTTATAAGATAGCAATACAACCAGCTATGTTGCATGATACGGCATGTGGGCAATTAAAAAATATGTGCATAATATGATGTCGCCGAAGTAAGGATGTTGAAATGGATATGTAGTAATACAAGAAAAATCAAAACAAGAAATGAAATCACTCATTATAATAATAATAATAATAAAGGTGGAGGTGGCATCAGCTGAAGACAAATTGAGAGAAAGACACCTTAGATGGTTTGGACATGTACAACATAGACCAAAGGACGTACCAGTATGAAGGAGCAATTTGATGCATTTAGAAGGAAAGATGGGTATAGGTAGACTGAAAATCAATGAAGTAGCAAGAAAGAACTTAATGTCTAAACATGATTCAAAAAATATGGCCATAGATCGAGCTAAATAAAGGAAAAGGATTCATCTAGCCTTCCTCATCTAATATGGGATTAAAGCTTAGTTGAGTTGAGATGAATTGGAGTTACCCGATCATTAAATTACTTGTTCTTAAATTAGTTGATTGATTACATTGTCTTAAAGAGATCTTTTTTGAAAACTGTAGACAGGAGACAAACAACTAGGTGATGTAGTCCCTTGGTGTCAAGCTGTCAGTAAAGTTGAAATTTCAGAACTGAATATTTTTTCTCTTATGTCGCAAAAAAAAAAAAAACATAGAGAAGAGGATAAATGTAGGAGAGAAGAAAAAAAAATGAAATTATAAGAAAATATGGAATAGATAACCTATCACCGAAGGCTTAAATCAAAGGCCTCTAAGATTGAATAAAACTAGCTAATTAACTGAAAATAAAACTCAAAAGTTAAAACAACTAGACTAAGGTGCCTCTTAGCATCACTTTCATTTTTTCTATTTTTAGAATATAAAAAAATAATTTTTTGTTCTTTTAATTTTGCAAAAATGTAGACATGGTTGATATAGTCAATTATTTTTAATATAAGCATATCGATGGTGATGGACTCGATGGTAGTTGCAATGGAGGAAGTAGAGCCGATGATGGTGTCGATGGCAAGAATGATGGCAATACAGAGAAGGTGGAGATGATGCAATAGTATTGTGGTCAAGGTGAGGTGATGGTGATGGTGGTGGTGGTGGTGGCAATTATAGTGGTGGTGATAATGGTACCAATAACATAGTAGAGGTGATGGTTATGGTGGTGATGTGGAGGCGATGATGGTAGTTATTGTAATGGCGATGATGCTGGTGGTGGAGGCACCAGCAATGTGATGGAGGGTGGCGGCACTGGTAGTGGTAGCGATGGTGGCGGTTGTGGTGGAGGTGGTGTTGATAGTGACTGTTGAAATCACCAGTTGTCCTAAAAGCTTAGGGGGTGTTTGGTAACCCCAACAAGATCACCACGGTGATCTAAGATCCTCGGTGATCCGAATGCTGGGATGATTTGATTTTCAGTGATCTAAGATCCTCGGTGATCCGAATGCTGGGGTGATTTGATTTCCAGTGATCTAAGATCACTGTGTTTGGTAGGCTATAGTCCAGTGATTAAAAATCTTCGGATATCCATGAGTAACTTGTTTGGTATGGTACGGGGATCCAAGATCATCGACCACATGATACCACAAATACCCCTGATATATCTTAGATAGATTTTTTATGTATTTTTAATTCTCATGAATAAAAAATATAAGTCAATATGTTAATTTCTATAATAGCTCCATAATTTTGTCACATATTCTACTTTTAGTAGCCCTTATCACAAGAAAATCAGACTATATTTTCGTTCTATCAACAATACTCTTCAGCTCATATACTAAAGAAGATAATCAATCAATAAACAACACTACAATAAGATAATCAATATAGACTAAATATGCACATATAAAACAATTTAAACAATATAAAAAATGTTTAATAAGTATAAAATACTTACAAAAATGATATGAAAATAGATAGCCATCAAGTATACTATTTCAACAATGAAGTGCATGAATCTAACAAAGATAGATAAGAATTTGTCCAGAAAGGGACAAATTCACTCCATCTATAAGAGAAGGTAGGGGCATTATGAGAAATTCACTCCATCTAATTAATAAAAGTCCCATCCCCCCATCTCCCCTTCGAGTACCCAAGCAGCAATTGCAACATCACAGCACAACGGCCATTCAACCCCAAGCAGCAGCTGCAGGCCGGAAACCCTCCACCTTCATTCCATCAAGGGGGAAGACTCGTAGCTAGCTCCTGTTCCCATTTTGTATGGGACCTTTGCTTCCTCAAATCTCACGGTCAAACACAGAAAATAGGGCAAGGAACCTCCCTATCCCCCTCTCTCTCTCTCTCTCTCAACCCTCCACCTCCCTTCCATCAAGGGGGAAGACTCGTAGCCAACTCCTGTTCCCGTTTTATATGGGGCCTTTGCTTCCTCAAATCTCATGGTCAAACACAGAAAATAGGGCAAGGAACCTCCCTACCCCTCTTCTCTCTCTCTCTCTCTCTCTCTCTCTTTCTCTCCTCTCCTCTCTTTATTTCATCGCAAGTCGGTGCCTTTTTGCCTTCTCCCTTCCTTTTGTGGTTATCTTCTCTTTGCCTCCCGGAAGCCTTCCTTTGGGCGGAGACCTTCGATCATTTCAGTCAAAAAAGAAGGTAAAAAAGAACGCAATAGAGAAAGAAGCGGACATGCCTGGATCCTGAGGCCGGCCGTTCGACTTCCGTCGCCGCCGACGGCCGCTTGTCGCCTTCGGACTCCTTTCTTGCGGTCGTTGGAAAGGAGAGCATAGAGATGGGAGAGATAACGACTCGAGCGTAAAAAAAGGTTGAGGAGTATTTTGGTCTATAATTTTCAACCCAAAATCACTGCCCTAGGGTGATCTTGGATTCCCGACCTTAAGGACGGGTATCCCACACCGAGTTGGGCGGTGATTTGAGAAGTGAAAGTGATTTAAGATCACCGCTACGTAGGATCACCGTATTGCAACCAAACACGGTGATCTCATCACCTCCACCCCCATTACCCTTGATCTTGGGACAATCACCCTATACCAAATGCCCCCTTAAGCTAATAGAATGAAGTAGATTTATTTTTATATTTTATATTTTCTTATACTCCCCCTCACATGTGGACCGGACTTTTTTTTTATAGGTGAGCCCAACATGTGAAATTTTTAATAATAGGGTTAAAGAGTGTGGAGACAGGATTCGAACTTAGGATCTCTGCTCTGATACCATGTTGAAATCACCACTTGTCTTAAAAGTTTAAGCTAATAGGATGAGGTAAATTTGTTTATATATTTTATATTTTCTTACAATGATAATAAAGGCATGAGTTTCTTATTTTTGAAAATATAGAACATAAGAATTCCTTACTTTTATTTTTTAGAAATAATTAAAGCGATTTTTAAAAATAAAAAATAAAAATAGTAGTACCAAACAATTTTTTGTCTCAATTTTGCAATTTTATTTTTTAAAATTAAAAACAAAAAATAAAAGTGATGCGAAACAAGCCCTAAACTTAATTTTGATCTAAATCACATCATTAAGGAGATTATGGAATGCTTAAGCACTGGATGAGCGCCTGGACTAAACACTATAAATATCAAACTACCAAAGAAATTACAAATTGAGATATCACCTTTCTATGCCCCAAGTACATACCATTTTAAGACATGCTCCACCAACAATGCATCATTATTGGGGGGGCCCACCAGTAGAAACTCTAGCATCCAATCCTACCACCAACAACAACAGCCTTGCCTAATGCAGCCCCATGCCTGTCACAGTTGATAGGGTCAACAACCATAGTCAAGTCGCCACAACTACAAGTCTGTACCAACGATACCACCATTGCTAAGAATCAAAGGGAGAGAAAGGTTTAGCCAGAGAAAGAAAAGCAAAAGGGGAAAAAAGAACTTAGATCAACCGCAAACACAAACTCCAATATCAAGCATCACCCTAACTATCATGTGCCACCACCAATCACCTCTTCCAAACCACCTCCTTCCTCTACTTTGCCACCAAGGCTCATCCTAGAAGGATTTAAGACGAGTAAAATGAAAATTTTTGGAGTTGTTTGGTATCGCTTCTATTTCTTGTTTCCTATTTTTAAAAATAAAAATATAGAAATTGAGAAAAAAACATATCTAGTAATATTGTTTTATTTACTATTTTCAAAAGTTATTTTCATTATATCTAGAAAAATTGAGTTAACAAAACCTTATATTCAAAATGGCATCCCAGTACACGAGGATCCTGCCATAGTAGGGTCAAGGGAGGGTCAAGGGAGGGTCAACTGATGCAGCCTTACCCTGCTATGCGGAGAAGCTGTTTTTTTTTTCGAACCTGACCTAGATCACAATGGAGTAGCCTTAGCATTGCACCAAAGCCAAAAATTCTTTTATTAAATATTTACAAAAACAAACAACTTATGATTTTTACCACTACCACCAAAATTGCCTTCACGACCACCCTACCACATCCATGACCACTGTTGCCACCTTCATCACCACTGGTCTCCTCCGCTACCATTGCCATTGCTGCCATCACCCCCACCAATGTTGTCGCTGCCTTTCCACCACCACTATCAGTGCTATTGCTTTCACCACATTGTCAGTGCCTCCACCACCACCACCACTGTCGCTGCTATCATCACCATCACGACCACTATCATCGCTATCACCACCTTTACCCACCTCCATTGTCATCGTCGTCACCTCTACCACATCATTGGTGCCCTCGCCGCCACCTCTACCACATCATTGGTGCCCTCACCGCCACCACCATCGTCTTCACCATCACCATCACTACCACCACCATCGCCATCTCCTCCAGACCATCATGGCCATTGTTGCAACCTCTGCCATACTAGCGCTAGCCCCACCATCGACACCACGTTTGCCTAAATTCCATCTCAGCTTTACTCTTCTAAAGCATTATTTTAGATCATAAAAGCACTAGATTGCATCCCATCTTACAACTCTAGCATGAAAGGTGTTGAATACAATTTACATTGGTTTTTGGTATCTTTATTATATGCTTGTACATTACATCATTTAAGGCAGCATAAAGAGTACCCTTTTAGGTTGTCATATGTCAAGTTGTTACCAACGCTTAGATTACAATACAACCTTATAACATATTACAATGAACAGCACGATGAGATTTTACATCAAATTCTTGCAAGGTTAGATGCACTAATTGATGAAGTGCTGAAACTTTTGACAACATGTGCATAACCTAGATACTAGACAAGCCCCCGTTTGTGCAATAACATGTTACAAATTCACAGTGTAAAATTTTTCATCCAAGATTTCCTAAAAAAAGAAAAACATTTTTGTCCAAGATTTCTGACTCAGATTTTTTTTCAATATATGCTCATCCATTAAGACTGCCTCTGCGCATTGGACAGCCAGCAGAAATCTTTATATTTGTGATAAAGTGAGAAGAATAAAAGATTGATGAAGAAACATCTTCCTTGTAGTTTTCCATGGATCAAATTAAAAATGGATTATAAAATCATATATCGATATTTTCTTAATGCGTGCATCATCACAAAGAAATCCATCATAGCATAGCATTTTGAAGAAATAATATCAATAAACTACAAAATGGTCATTAAGGACTTCAATCTTTCTAACGATCTAATCGACATACATTTGATAATGCATAAAAATCAACAACATAAACAAGGATAAGCTTGTCCAACTCAATATCTGCTTCAATATTCTCAATTTAAATAAAAAACTGCTAAATACCTGAGCAGTTTCATCGGCAGCATTTTTTGTCCACAAAGCTATTTTTTCCTGCTTCCCACGGACACTAACAACTGCTCCACAAATTTCATCTCCATAGTCAAATTGCTCACCTATCATTGCCAATAACTAGTAGGAACAGTAGCAGATATCATACGACGAATAATTAGTACATATTTATCAAGTAATAAACAATATTTTGGAGGGCAAGATGCATACAGTATGCAACCAAAATGTATCTGATTTCCCTCTAGAACAGCTAATGGTCCATTTCCCTCCATTAGCGCACACTGGATCTTCCCATTTAGGCTCAATTTTGTATTTAAAGCAATGAAAATCTGCTCCCACAACCAACTTGCTTGGTTGACGAATATTATTGTAGAGGCTGAAAAAATTTATAACAGATTACACCTAATTAATACAATATTATTTTTTTTGATTAAGACAGATGTAGCACAAGCATCACCAATATAAAGACTAAATGAGCAAGAACAACAGTAAAAATCAAATAAGGATTATTCAGACAACCAAAACATCTTCCAACTTCTAAATTATGCAACAAGACGATAAACATCTTTCAACATCTAAATTATGCAACAACAAAATAAACATCTTCCAACTTCTAAATTATGCAACAAGAAAATAAACATGCAATTTACAGTAATATGACCTCTAAGGAGTCATGTGATGGAAGGCAAAATGGATCGTCCTACCTCAGCGTGGGACCACCCAATTTCAGCCAAATAGACCTTAGCACCGAGCAGGCTAGACCTCGATTACGCTAAGCGCCAGTCCGACCCCGGACCTCATCAAAGGCCGAGTCAACCTCGGCCCGATCTCTCTGCTGCCATGAGCTCCCATGATCGACCAAGAGCTAAAGAGGCCCCATCGACCGCCCGTAATATAACGTCCCGGGCCCGAGCTCGAGGCGCCTTGCGGGATCGACCAAGAGCCGAAGAGACCCCGTCGACCGCAGGTATCCATAATGATGCCCCGGCCCGAGCTTGGGGTGCCCTACTGAGCTGACCTCCGAGCTGAGGAGGCTAGGCCGACCCCAGCGTCCGTCGAGCCGACCTCACCAAACATATGTCGCGGCCCCTAAGTCAGCCCGACCTCAATACTCACCAAGCTTACTTCACCAAGTAAATGCTGCAGCCTCCAAGCGAGCCCAACCTTGCCCATGGCCGCATCCACGTGCACACTTACGCACGCCCCTACGCCCGCATACGTAGCCGTACATTATAACCTCACCACGCCATGCTTTGCTTGCTGGTCACTCTACGATATGACGACCAGAGGCCATACCTTACTGCCAAAGGCTGTACCCTGTTAATGCCCGCAACGCCATGCGCAGGAACAGCTCGAAGCATGTGCTCCAAGCAAGCCGTGGCCACACGCCACTTGGCCTATGCCATTTCCTCCCATGATGAAGATAAGCCATACCTCCGCCGGGCACCTCCGTGGAGACTATAAATAGCCCCATTAGGTAACGCCTAAGGACCTTTTTTTTTTGAGCTGGACCAGCTAAGATCCACTCTAACTTAATCATCGAAGAGCTCTCACTAGAATCCCACAGGTGAAACTTTGTGCAGTTCCGCCGATGCGCAGGAAGCGACGTCCTTCCATCCCGACCGGTAGCTCCTCCGACTGCTCCGGCATGGTCACCCTCGAGCCAAATTTGAACCACAACATCATGCATGTTCGCTAGGAGGTACTTCCATAAGGTTGGAATTATAGGAATACAACCGAGTCCCAAGGGATAAGATGGATGTACACCCAAAATAAGGTGAAATAAGACAAGATTTTGGTTTGAACAAACATTTTTGTTTGAATTGATACAGCTACGAAGATAGTTATAACTATATCAGCAGAATAGAAGTGCATTATTTTAAAAGATATGGACTCTGCATACTTAACTTGGAAACCACTATATGTCCAGTGTATTACAATGACATTTCTCCTTATCCAGTGATAAGCAATACCAATGATAACTTAGCAGCCTATAACCAATACGACCGACCTAAGCCTCAAGGGATAAATCTTAAACACCCAACTTACTCGATATACTCTCCTATTATGTCTCCCAATTGTTGCAGGTATTGTGGCTTTCATTTTTCCAAAACCAACTTGGCTTGTCTTAGGCTTACTTCTGGTATTGGATCACAGCTAGGACACCCCATAGAAATTTTTTAACAAGTACCTGAGAATTAAGATTGACTTTTGGATACAAAGTATATTTTTGAACTCAATTCAAACTCCTATATGAAGGTAACTTAATGAAGAAATTTTTTGGAAGTCTTAATCTTGCTAAATGAGCAGACATGAACTAAGTCAGCAGGTTTTAAGCACTCTATGTGAGTAAGAGGCAGTATTTTTCTAAGGTAGTCTGGTTCAGTAGTTAAGATTTATTTGGTTCCCTCAGGACATCACCAACAGAATACTAAATGAATTTTGTATAGACATTTTGTTCTTTGATTGATAACACGTGATTTTAGTCCTGCTGCTGAATATGGGAATCATCTATTCCTCCAATGCTCTTATTCAGCATATTCTAGCACTGAAGATCAAAACTAAGGTTAAAGCCACAGAATTGATACAATTTGTTCAAAAATATAGAATATTAGAAACTTGAGCTGTCACTGAAACCCATACCTACAGAACTGATATGAACGTGCATACTTATTATTCGAGTACGACTTTGGCAATAGACCAATAAATGTCTTATGGCCTTGGTCTTAGCGTGCGTGTGTAGCCAACTTAAGGCGATCATATGATATGATGCTGTATGGATCTAAACTTGGTGAACCCACGTGGACCCAGATTCAATACCTCACCTGATGTGTGCAATAATTATATAATATATTAATAGTCTGGATCTGGCTTTAATGTTTCCAGGTAACAAGTTGTTTCCGTCTATAATTGCTGCTGTCCCTGAATTTAACTTTAGAATAGATGATTTTGATGTTTTTCATTTGTAATATTCTATGAGTTGTATCAAACATATTGCTGTATTTTGGTTTCCCCAAACATCTAACCACAACCCTAGTCCGTTGACCCCCTCTCTTCTCCATCCTCTCTCCTATCTTCTTCCTTCCATGCCCCAGCATGTGCCAACCTCTTTCTTCTCTGCTATCTTCCCTCAATTCTTTGGAGAACTCCCTCATTTCCTTGTTCGAAAAACACCCAACCAACAACACATTGCCCACTCCCCTGCTTCAAGATTTTTTTTTTCAATAGTCCAACCAAAATGCAGTTCATGTTCCAAAATTTCATTCCTAATTATATGTCAGATGATGCATTGCACATTCTTATCTTTGGTTTGAGGTCTAGATCTAGTTATACAGATGATCAAGTCATTTGACGAAAGGGGATGAAGAGGATCTCACTTACCTAACAGGTTTTTCTCTTTCCTTTAGAAATACAACAAGAAATGTCATGCCCCGACCCGAGATTGCGAGCCGGGGGTCGCGGCAACCGCCGTACACTCATAGGGAGCTCTCCCCACGAGCATGCAAGGCATCTTAACGTGACATCATCAATATGCAACGGAACAATTTAAGCTAATAATATGCAATCTTCATTTCATTAACTAACTCAACTTAAAATGTTTCACAATTCTAACATTAGTCTAACATAATAAATCAATTTAAATAAACTCTAATATAAAATAACTTGTGCCACAGTTCTTCTAGTCGTTGTCCCAAATTGAAAAATTTCGGGTCGAGCTAATTCTTCAGATCTATAAAAATAGTAGAAAATTGTATAATGAGCTAGACAACTCAGTAAGTAATGAATACCTTAACTAGACAATTCATATAATTACATAAAATATAAATACAAATTACGATAAATCAGTATAAAGACAATAAATTTCTTTTCAAAACACAAATCCATTGAAATCCGTATCTTTCAAATATCCGTTTACATAATCATAAGTTCGATTCGAAATAAATCACATTCAACTCAACAACCTATAACTTTGGCCACATTTATACCCTGTAACTAGAACAGAAATAGAATCGCATTTATATCCTGCGGAGTGGGCCAGAATACCGCACTTATACCTTATGGAGTGGGCCAGAATACTGCACTTATATCATGCCGAGTGGGCCAGAATTGCCAATGCATAACCCTCAATTGGCAGGGTTCAGAATATAGTCAGGCGGCGAGTTCCAAATCTGATACACATCAAAGTTCTTTTTGTAATATAATAGATATATCATAATCTAATTAAAATATGCATAGATGACGTAAGAACAATAAATATAACAATAATCCGAAAAATATTACTCCAATTTACATATCTATTTTTCATTTAAATCATCTCGTAAAATAGTCCGAAAAATATTACTCCAATTCGCATATCTATTTTTCATTTAAATCATCATCTCGTAAAATTCATAAATCACATATAAATCCATTAACAATTTATTCAATATAAAAATAATATTATATAAATAAAAAATCTAGAAAAGGCAGATCATTACTTATCTTGCAAATACGATCCAACTAATACATCCAATCAATTCCGAAAATTCTTCTCAGGGCCTAATATTCCAAAATTATATTTTTCATCAGAATTTCATCATAATTAAAATAAAAATTCTGAATTCCAAAATCCTCATAAGGATGACCTTGCAATAGTGCTTGACATCCGGATCGGTTTGATCAAAGTAAAATTCATCGAATCATGCTCTGACTAAGGTACAGACGGTTCAATAGAGATTTGAGGTGATCAAATCTAACAGTGTTAGCAAGGACCACGGTGGGGCTGACACGTCATCCGACGACCTGAGATCAAGATCCTTCACCAGAGTTAATTCAAAATCACTGTGAAGAGTTTCTACTAGATCCAACTACCTTAGAGAGAGAGTAGAGAAAATCCAGTGGAGAGAAAGTCCAGTACAGAGAGAACCAAGAGAGACAACATGGGAAAGAGAGAGAAAAGAAGAGAAAAGAAGAAGCTTCTCTCTCTAACCGAGGAAGAGAAAGGAAAGGGGTGGTTGTAAGTGGTGCACGAGGTCAGGGACACAGGGCCGGCCAACAGGCAACCAGCGGCCGGCAACGCCAAAACCAACAAAAACAAGAAAATCGGAGTCTTCATCGTTTTTTGTTGTTGGCCGCTCATCTGCGGCCATTATTTGACCGTGAAAGGTCGGTGGGAAGCGGGGGAGTCGATCAAGAGTCCGGCATTAAGGGAGCAGCGGCGCCGATGGTTGGAGAAAGGAATAGGCATCGATTTTTAGAAAAATAAAAGAAAACAGGGCATCCGATTCTTCTCGAAAATCCGGCAATCATCGACTAGAATCAAGGCTTCTGAGGACCATGAAAGATGGGGAGGGAGACCAATCAGAAGTTGCCGGTGCTTACCTAGCTATTGGCGATGGTTGGCGACAGCAACGACGCTAACACAGTCGACGGCCGCGGAGGAGATTGAAGAGAAATCTGGTGACGGTTCGATTGGGGATCAAGCTCTTCAGTGTGTGGTGGAAGATGAATGAGGGGGAGCTCTAAATAGAGCTCAGTCGCGACCGAAATCCGACCCAGAGTTGGATTCCATCTGACCATCATGGGGAGTCGGGAGTCTTCTCTCTACACACGTGCCGAATTTCTTTTTTTGTGTGTTGGGCCAAAAACATACTTTTGGGCCGGTTAAATAGACTTAACCTAGTTCGGTTTCAAGCTTAACAGGCCTGGGTATTACATTCTCCCCATAAAAAAGATTTCGTCCATGAAATTTTCTTTTCTTACGTTTCTAGAAGATAGAGATACATAGTTCTAATCTCATCCTCAAGTTTCCAATAATTCTACTTATCAATACAAATTCATCTTTAGTTCTTATCAGAAGAATAAGGTCCAATACCTCCAGACTCGATTCTTTTTGTAGATGATCTAAAACTTCTCTTATAAACAGAAATCAACATCTTAATTTTGAATAAGAATATCAAGTTTGTTTATCAAAATACCAACTGCTCTTGATTAATCGATCTATCACAAATATTAGATCATAAACCATCCCAATCCACCTCTAGTGGAATATTCATCAAAGTTGATTCTTAACCTCACTTTCTTTCCATATTTAATTAAAGAAGTTCAAGCTTCGGATTTAGGAGAAAAGAAGGCCAAAACCAAAATCTTCCAGATCTAAGATCAAAATCGATGATCCATTAATTCTAGTCTCAAGATACTAAAATTTTTCTTAGCACAACATAAAAGTTGGGAACCTAAGATAATGCAACGACATCCAAAAATCAGAACATTTTTTTTTCGTTTATCAAGAAAATTTTGCTACACAAGGAAACAGATCAAGTCCCTTGTTATTAAAACTTGCCAAATTAAAAAGATAATACTTTCGACCAACTTAGAAAAATAATTCAGACCACTATACTTTCGCTGCACACTCTGATTCAAACCACCAAAATTCTTTGGATTTACTAATAATTTTTTGTCAAATACCTTGTATTATGAACTAAAAAGATCCAAAATTTCAATTTCTAGGTAAAGCCCAAAACAGAACCTTTGATTTCTTGTCTGCTAATTTACCTCGAACACATCCATCTAGATTAATCTTCGAGTCAATTGATACATTCAAAACCATCATATAGGCTAGTTACTGTAATTCAAAATGAATTGAATCTTAATTCTCTTATGAACTCAACTAGACGATTCAAAGTCAAACTCTTACAAGTAAAAACAACCAGAAAAATTTTCTCAAGACCTTAAATCAATCATCTCTCCTAGAGTTTTCTTCATCGAGAACTTTAGCATTTATCAAAAATCTTCGATTATAATTATGTAAACCTTAAATATTCAAATTCTTTCCGCAAAACTAGACTTCATCAACAACCTCAACAACATTGGCAAAAGATCCCTAGACTAACCTATTAGCCCAAACTTGAATTGAAGTTTATTACCCACCATATAGTCTTTGATAGACATAAATAAGATCTATTATTTGGATCCAAAGATAGTGATAAAAATTATTAATGATTTCACCAAGATCAATACTTTATGATCTCAAAATAAAAATAATTGTTCAATAAGAAAATAACCTTTCTGCAGTATCACCCAACATATTTTCCTTCTACATCTAGCTTCATTCATAGTCTACATACAGATTCAAACCTCAAAGAATATTCCAATCAGGTACCATATAAATCTTTCATAGCCCAAATTTTAAACAACTTCGTATAGATGGATCTTAATTTGCCTCTAAAAATTATCTTCAAAATTAAGCAATATCATAGTATACCTCCATATCAATTTTTTTAAGTTTCCAAGTTCACTTAAATAACAAATAATCACAATGCATGATAATATTCTATGGTCAATCCTCTTGCACTTAATTTAGATCCAAATCTAACTAATTATAACTTGATTCTTAGATTGCCCAACCTTCCATCATATATCAAACTTCATAAATAAATTTTATCATAATTCCCTAGTAACTTTTTCATACATAATCACAAGGCTTAACAGAAAATCTTTTTAAAGTAGCTTACAATGCAATCGACATAGATGTACGTCCTAATATTCCTAGTGTCTACCTACCTACACTCATCCTATGTCAGATTTCTGTCTTAGACTTTTATCTATTTATGCATTGAAATTAATTGTCATGCATCAACCCGAAATTATGAGCCGGAGAACGCGGCAACCGCCGCACACTCATAGGGAGCTCTCCCCACGAGCATGTAAGGCATCTCAACATGATATCATCACTATGCAATAGAACAATTTACACTAATAATATGCAATATTTATTGCATTAACTAACTCAACTTACAATGTCTCACAATTCTAACATTAGTCTAAGGTAATACATCAATTTAAATAAACTCTAATCTAAGATAATTTGTACCATAGTTCTTCTAGTCGCTCTTCTAAATTGAAAAACTCTGGGTCGAGCTAATTCTTTAGATCTGTAAAAAATAGTAAAAAATCGTATAATGAGCTAGACAACCTAGTAAGTAATGAATACCTTAACCAGACAATTCATATAATTACACAAAATATAAATACAAATTACGATGAATTAGTATAAAGAAAATTAATTCAGTTTCAAAACACAAATCCATTGAAATCCATATATTTCAAATATCCATTTATATAATCATAAATCCGATTCGAAACAAATCACATTCAACTCAACAACCTATAACTATAGCCACACTTATACGTCATACCCTATGATTAGGCTAGAAACAGAACTACACTTATATCCTGCGGAGTGGGCTAGAATACCGCATTTATATTCTGCGGAGTGGGCAAGAACACCACACTTATACCCTATGGAGTGGGCCAGAATACCGCACTTATGCCTTATGAAGTGGGCCAGAATACCGGACTTATACCCTACGAAGTAGGCCAGTATATCACACTTATACCCTGTGGTGGGGCCAGAATTGCTAATGCATAACCTCTTATTGGCAGGGTTCAGAAAATAGTCAGGCTAAAGTTCCAAATCTGATGCACATCAAATTTTTTTTTAAATAATAGATATATCATAATCCGATCAAAATATGCATATACGATGTAAGAACAGTAAATATAATAATAGTATGAAAAATATTACTCTAATTCACATATCTATTTTTCATTTATATCATCATCTTATAAAATTCATAAATCAGATATATAAATCCATTAATAATTTGTTCAATATAAAAATAATATTATTTAAATAAAGAATCTAGAAAAGGCAGATTATTACTTACCTTGCAAATGCGATCCAACTAATAGATCCAATCAATCCTGAAAATCCTTCCTAAGGCCTAATATTCCAAAATTATATTTTCATTGAAATTTCATCATAATTAAAATAAAAATTCTAAATTCCAACATCCTCAGTGCAGACCAAACAATAGTGCCTGACATCCGAATCGGTCGGATCAAAGTGAAATTCATTGAATCATGCTCGGATTAGGATACAGATGATTCAACAGAGACCAGGGATGATCAAATCTAAGAATGATAGCAAAGGCCAGGGTGGAGCTGACACGCTGCTCGACTATCCGAGATCAAAACCATTCATCAGGATCAATTCAAAATCACTATGAAGAGTTCCTACTAGATCTAACTACCTTAAGAAAGAGTAAAAAGAGAAAATCCAATAGAGAAAATTCAGTAGAGAGAGAATCAAGAGAACATAGAGAAGAGAGAGAAAAAAAGAGGAAAAAAGAAGAAGCTTCTCTCTCTAACCAAGAAAAAGGAAGAAAAAGGGGGTGGCTATAGGTGGTGCATGAGGTCAAGGACCTATGGCCGGCCAACAGGCAGTCGGCAGCCGGCAATGCCAAAACCAACAAAAACAGGAGAATCAGAGTCTTCATCGTTTTTGGCTGTTGGCTGCTCATCGGCGGCCATTGCTTGACTGAGAAAGGTCGGTGGGAGGCCAGGGGAGTCGATCAAGAGGTCGGCATCAAGAGGCGGTGACACTGATGGCCAGAGAAAGGAAGAGACATCGGTTTTCACAAAAATAGGGGAAAACAAGGCATCGAGTTCTTCTCGAAAATTCGGCGATCGGCCAAAATCAAGGCTTTCGAGGACCACAGAAAATGGAGAGGGAGACTAATCAGAAGTTGCAGGTGCTTAGCTGGCTTATGGCGACGGTTGGTGACGGCAACGACATTGACACAGTCGATGGCCGCGGAGGATATTGAAGAGAAATCCGGTGATAGTTCGATCGAGGATCAAGTTCTTCGGTGTGTGGTGGAATAGAGATGAGAGGAAACTCTAAATAGAGCTCGGCCGCCACCGAAATCCGACTCGGCGTTGGATTCCGCCTGACCATCATGGGGAGGAAGAAGACTCCCATCGGAAGTCTTCTTCTCTCCAGGCATGCGCGCAGTACATGCCGACTTTTTTTTTACGTGTTGGGCCGAAAACATACTTCCGAGCCGGTCAAATGGACCTGGCCCAGTTCGGTTTCAAGCTTAAGAGGCCTGGGTATTACAGCAAGGATCTGAGCTCTAGCACTGACCACTCTCCAATGCAAGAATTGAGGACAGATGGGGGCAATGAAAGGTTCCAGGTCCTATTAGTAATCGAAACTTGTGCCATGATGTAGTCCCTTAATGATATAGCTGCAACTAAAATAAATGTATAGTAAAACAGAACTCGGATATTGACAGCTTTGGAGTTCCTTTTTTTATAACAAATGAATCAGCAAGGAAGAGAGTAAAAGTAAAGGACAATGAGAAGTGGTAGAATAGAGGAGAAAGAAGAAGAATATAGAGACGGGAGAATAATAAAGGGTAAAATCTCCACAATGGAGTAACTTCATTCAATAAAATCCATAAATCATACAAAATTTGTCATCCCCATGGAACCATATTTCTAGACATTCAAACAACACTAAAACAATGTTTCTTAATCATAAAAGGGACTCTCAACTTATCTATAAAGGTCATGGGACATTAATTTACATTATTTGACTCAAATAGAACTCCTGATAAACCAAAACTCCATTATAACAAATTTAGTCACTTTCTCAACAAAAGATAACCAAAGGCTTTGTAAAGAATAGTAAATTCGTAACTACAATGGATCCCACATAAAAGATCATCAAAACCTTTCCAAACAACAATCCAAATAAGTTTAGAACTTTGTTAATATAACCTAGACTTATAATAGGACTTTTGATGATAACTATAAAGACAATAGAACTAAAAAAAATCACCTAAAGAATGGAAGAAAATAGGGAATACCTGACCTACTCCAAACTCAATAAAACTAACAAATTAACTAAACCAAATTTAGACCTATATTACATCATGGAGGTAGAGCCTAATCAACATCTGAATAAGTCTACCACTCAACATATTGACATGTAAATTATTAGCCCAAAGAATCCAAAGTGACCTAAAATGATTGAGAGCATCATCTTCCTAAGCAAAAGTCAAGCAATTCACAGCATCCATATCCAGACAAGCGTTGCCATCATGGCCCTTGCTCTTTTGATCATAGACGCTGGTCTAAGAATATCATTTAACTTTGCAAATCTCTTCATTATAACCATATTAGAAGCATAACAATGGGTTATCAACAATGTTGACCAGATACTATTTATTGCAAGAGTTCAAAGAAGAATATATCATTAGAATATAGGCATCAGAAAAGGAAGGAATCATTACCAAGAAAATCGTTGGTGATGATTGAAACCTTCTAGGAATTTATGTTCCAAACAATGACTAGCAAGTAGAGCACCTAAGAAAAGAGAATTGGATCAATTGGAGAGGAGTAATCTATCTAAATGGCATCCTTAGGAGATATTACCTGGACAAGTGTTGCCTCTTGGGTATTGAACAACCAACATATCACGACCATCACAAATAAGGTCTTAAGAAGAGCTAGCTCACAAGAACAAAGTGGGAAGACAAGTAATGATGGACAATGGAAGGAAAAGGGAGAATGGGAAGGTTTGAGAAAGAAAAAAGGATGGAAAAGTAATGGAGGGTAAGAGGCTGGCAACATAATTAGTAGGAGGTGATGCTGGGTGGATGAGACTCCAGTTGTGGGGCTAAAAGGTGGTTAAATGTGAGAGGAGATGAATGGTCAAAGAGAGGGAGTCTATGGATGGTTGCG
This sequence comes from Phoenix dactylifera, assembly GCF_051530095.1. Taxonomy (NCBI): domain Eukaryota; kingdom Viridiplantae; phylum Streptophyta; class Magnoliopsida; order Arecales; family Arecaceae; genus Phoenix; species Phoenix dactylifera. The sequence continues at coordinate 6,540,854 of NC_143202.1, forward strand.
AGGAGGAAGGGAAGGTGATATGGGAGATGGGAGGATGCAGTGGCAAATCTCAACCAAAATGAGGAGAGAGGAAAGGCCTATGGTGGACCAAGGGAGGAAGAAGAGATTAAAAAGGATGATGAAGAGGAAAAGGCTTCACTTCAAAAGTAGTCAATTTCTCAGCAAAAGAAGTAGAGGTATAATGAGCTATCGACTATTGGAAATGACCAAATCCATTCCTAGCCATTTTACTTTAGAAGGTACTTGTCAATTTTCCACTTGGGAACAAAATAGCCACTCCCTAACAGTTTTATCTTATAGTTTATATCCTTAGCATTTTTTATATACCTCTCCCTTTATATTTTCCGTTCAACAATAGAAAAGAGGTTGTTGGTTCATCTCCTCTTTCTTTCTTCTTTAATCTAACACGCCTCTTCCCATTACTTTCCAATCCAACTTGTCATAATAGGAAAATAATTTTAGGTGTCCACGATAACATCAGAATAAACTCTCTTTTTTCTACAATGCAGATTCGTGATCCTTGTGTTCCCTTTCACCTATAATAGCTATCTAATGTCAATACAGTCATAAAGATTAACTAGCTCATTAATAAAGTTACCATACTACTCACACTCCTCCACTTGGAAGAGGTCATGGGTTAGAATCACAAGGAGTTGTTTCTACAGGTATTTGGAATAGGTAATTCTACCGAATGGATCTTCCCTTCGTCCCCCATCCACCCAACACACAAAAAAAAAAAAATAAAGAAAGAAAGAAAAAAAAACAGAAGGCAGAATACCTTAATACCCTACATGGATCCTTCCTCTACCCCATTTTGTACAACACAGGGGAGACCTTCATGACATGTAAAAGCAAAGAGGAAATAGGACATACCTCTGAACTTGCTTAAGATCACCATAATTAAGATGCTAATAGGCACTAGAAACTAGCAATTGATACAATACAATCTTCCTTCTAATTCATCCATTATTCAACAATCCCAATAAAAAAAATGACTTCCAGGACTAAACATCGCCTTTACCAAGCTTGGTGTACAAATTCTACATTTTTATTATAGTATAGTAGAAATCATTACACTCTCTAACTACAGCAGCAATGAAAATTGAAACTTTGCCAAGACATGATAATTACTCATCAAATAACATTTGCCTTCCTCCTACCTTGATAGCAATCTTTAATTTTTTTCTTTTTTAAGTTCCTCCCAAACTTATCTTTCCATATGTCATCAAGAATTACAAATAAATATTACAAATCATTTTTTAATGGAACCTAATTTTACTATTACAAAAAAAAAAAAATAACAACCAATTAAACTCAATAACTTTCATACCAATTGTATCCTGCATAAATGCAGCTTTCCAATGGAAATAGCTTTGACCTCCCAATCACTAACATATCAGTCTATATTAGGTTTGACATTTACCGCCCAGCATTTTTTTAAGCCAATACTTGTTATCTCTTTTCTAGCTGTCTAAGATCCAAACACCCTAGTCTTTCATCTGATCCCTTAATTTTGATTGACAAACAGTTTAAACATTTAAATCACCAAAAATTTACCTCTTTTGGGGGCTATATCTCAACTATGCAAGTTCCCCAATTTTTCATAGTTGCAAGATTTAGTTTGCCAATGTTTCATCAACATGTATAAAACAATTAAAAATGTCAAATACACCATCTTAGGTGATTATCTACAGTAGAACAGAAGGAAGTGTGATTCTTAATCCATGAAAACAAGCAATATCGATCCAGGTTATCATAGGATTCAAGTAGGACTATTTGGAGTATTTGGAGTAGTGAAGGCAAGTCCATTAAAATTACTTATTATTGCTAACTCAAGGATCATGTTAGAATCCTCTTAATGCATCAAAACCTTTCTACTTCGTCATACACTTAGCAATATTTACAAAGACACCCATTGCACATATGATGTAAGAGCTGATCTAAAATAATTATAAATTTTCTTAGCAAGTATAATAGATATGGCAAAACTCCAGACCAATAATCCCAAAACTGCTCGAAACATCTTTTAAAGACTCCAAATCCAATTCAATCCCCTTCAACCACTAGTTCAACAAGCAGTTTTCCTACTACAATATTCAGTCCTTTAGTGCTCTCATCCTCCTACTTACTTGAAATCAAAATTTAACTCTTTTACAGATATCTGCATAAAGTCAATTCTCAACTAATTTTAATAGGACAACCCCTAAAAGTGGCCATGTTTCCTTTCTTTAATATTTATTCTTGATATGCACATCTGAAGTTATCTTAAAACTGTTATATGAAATTAACAACAGTAAAATAACTCTGCTGCATTATTAGCTGCGTTTATGATTCTGTTCAATCATGTATTAGTCTTTCCTTAAAATCCATCTCAATTTCTTTGAAGAAGTATAAAATTATCGACTATGAACTCTTGATTCGGGTAATAATTCACCCATATGCACCATTTTCAAATATTGATGATACACTTCATAGAAATAAAAATGATTCTAGGAATAGTCTTTTTAAATGCAAACAAAGAGGAAAAAAACAACTAAAATAGGAGTTTGTTGAGTATCAAAAATAAAAACTCATTAAAAGGTAACATAGACACAGATTGCAGTTATACTTAGAAACCCTGGTTATATAAGTAGTTCATTAGGTCATCTCTTACCTCAAATGTACAGAACACACTAGAAGAAGGTAATGAAAATGAAATAAAATTGTATTATGTCATAACCTCAATGATCTGGACAATTCTATGGATCATCAACAGTCTGACATGACCCCTTGCTTAAAACAAGGGACGTGGAGTTATCCAAATTGTTCCATTAACATAGGTGTTAACTAAATACAAAAGCTATAACCAAATATTCACTTATTCAAAACCTCAAGTATACTGCCAGCACTTACAAAACTATTGTCTCCTATCAACTTAAAGGAAATGATTATATGAACAAAAAAACATAAAACAAAAATCCAGAAGTAAAAATTACTATCTTTCAATTCAGCCCCACAACATTAGTGCACTCTGTTTAATCTTTTGTAAAAATAAATGGGCCTCCAAGTTGTATCTTGTAGAGGATATTCGACCAAGGGATTGTCGCAAATATAAAGTAATCAGGTCGGCAAACAAACTGATCTGGACCAATCTGCAAGCAAAACCACAACCAGGGTGGTTCTTGTAGATAGAGCCACAAAAGGGAATCTCGAATCCAAGAGTCCGGGCATCATTTCTTCAAGAAATCTCAAAAATCCTTATGAAAACAGTTGGAAAACCAAGACCGCGCACCAAATTATACCAGTTATAAAGGGCAAAGAATGGCTTTTAAACATCGGAAAGCTTCGAGATAGTCGATGAAGATTGGTTGTGGAGATCCGATAAGCCAAGAATCTCTCACCTCCAGAAGTCTTCGACGGTTGCGAAGGTGTGGACGGGTCGGATGGAGCTGCCCCAGGCGGCCTGCTTGGATTTGGCAGAGGGGTTGTCGAACCAGAAGGTCCAGGAGTGCTCCAGGGGGTGGGGGCGGGCATCCCGGCAAGACACCGGCGGTTCCGCCGAGCCGTCCCTCGCGATCTCGCCCTCCTCCTGCTCTTCCGACAGCTCGCCTTCCCTTTCTCTCCCCTTCTCTTCCGAAGGCCTGGCAACTTTCGCTCCCTCCCCCGCCATCGTGCTCTCTTCCCCTCTAAACAGAGAGCCCACGGCACAGGCGAGCCCTTGCGACTGAAAATGTCGACAAAGTGCGAGTCGGCGGAATTGAGACAAGCGAGTCGGTGGATCCGATCGTACACGACCGGGTGTCAGTATAGGTCCGTAGGGTGCAAATGGGTCAGACCGGATCAACTTATGAGTGGCTCGATAGATATCCAATTTTTTGGGCTCCGATCCAATCTAATAAAAAATCAGACCAGATCAGCTCGGATTTGCTGCTACAATTTTGACCCGAAAGGTATCCGATTCGAATCATAATTCTTGTACCCAAGTAACCATCCATATATATATATATATATATATATATACAAATTTTAGGATGTCAGATTTGGATAGGTATTCACCAACTTTAGGAGTCATAAATATTTCCATATCCATTTTTGGATTGGATGTCAATGAGAATTCTATTTTGGTTCATATTCTATTTAGGAGTCACAAATATTTTGGATTTTATTTTTGTAATAATTTATATATTCATTTTGGATAATAATATACCTTGGAGCTGACTATAGTCAATCTAACAAATCGACCAATGAGAGCTCACCATATAGATGCAGGGTGACTACTCAAAGTTCGTCATGTGGCTAATCGAGAAGACGTGTGGAGAATCTTTAGCATTTCAAATTCTTCCCCCAACTAGCAGCGGCTCAGCTGTAATCGTGAATTGTTTCCAAATAAATGCGATCACAAGCAATCCGCATGGCCGAGAAGCGCGGGTGTGATTCACGGATGAGATATGCGGGCTGTTACCATAATAGCTAGTGCACATGCCCGAACTACTTGGTGATAGACTCCAACCCTCACCTATATATTATGTTTTCAGGGGCTCTCCTAGTAAGTTCCTTTTAGGCTCCCTTATACTGCTTCTCTACTGCTCTCAAGCCTCTCCTGTTTTTTGAGAGTGGTATCTGACTTAGGCATCGGAAGATGCCCCACTGGACATGCTCTGGTGGATGGACTTCCTTGTCCTTATTGTTTCAAGTTGGATCCAGCGTCAGAGCAATGGTCCGAGTGAAACCTCCCTCATCTAATGCCAACTTTAAGACCATGGCGTTAGAGTCATCGTCATCCAAGCACGACAGCCGCCGAACTATCACCATAGAGGTGTGTAGTGACCCCTAGTGACCTTCTCGATCTAAGCAACGAACGTGCCGAGCACTCCAATGACCCTGTAAGCTCGGTGCTTTAGTCAGGCTGATTCTCGATGGCAATAGAATGGCACTAGAGGAAGGTTCTTGATCCCATCTTTGGAGGTTCGACCAATTAGCAAGCAGCTTAGAGACATGAAATCAAGAAGAACACAGGTAGCACCTACAGCTGCCTAGTAGGATGCACTCCTAGAGTCTAATGGCTCTTTGCAAATCCCTCAAAGGGATCATCCTATCCGTAAGCCACAATAAGAGTTGTCGACCATCATTGAGCAATTATGTCTACTCATACAGCAAGTTCAGATATTGACCACAACAGTCCAGAACTTGGAGTAGATGTCTGCCAACCAACACCAGTAGCAAGACTAGTAGTAGCAGGATTCACAACAAACTTGCAACTACACAACTAGGACCCCGTGCCGAGTCACCGTACCCATCCTCCAAGCCATTGCTCTTGTCCATGGAGTATAAGGTGAGAGGGAAGGCATCGATCACTAAGTTTATAGTCTCATGAGGGATTGATGCTAGATCATGCTTCCCACCATTGATTGGAGAGGGTCTTCGGGAGGGAGGCCAACCTCGATCGCATGATTGAGAAGATGGATTGTCACCTCGAAGCTTTAAGGGTCCACAATTCCAAGCTTGGAAACTATGTCGACTTCACAATCGAGCCCTCATTCTCATTAAGGATCTTGGAGGAGCCTTTTCTGCCTCTAATGCAGGAGTATGAGCCCAAGCATGAGGAGTGCGTAGAGATTGAGTCCTCTCCTTGGTCATGCACCAAATTATATTAGGTCTAAGAGTTTCAGCACCAAAATACATTGGGTCCAAGAGTTCCAACACCGAATTACATTGGGTCTAACAGTTCCAGCGCCAAAACACATTAGGTCCAGAGTTCCAACACCAAAATACATTGGGTCCAAGGAGTTCAAACATCAATTACATAGTCCATATGACATGAAGAAGTCCTAATTTATTTAGAGTTTTTGTAATAGGTCCATATGTCGTATGAAAGAATCCTAGCTGATTTGGACTCTTAATCATGTGTCAATAAAAAAGTCCAAGTTGATTAGAAGTCTTGAATTATGGAGTTTGAGTCCATTTGTTGGGGCGTGTCAAGTTTTTTTTGAGTCCAAGTGTCCAACACCCAAGAGTCACATTAAGTCCTTTTGATTGGGCATATGGACTCAATTAGAGTTGTGTCCCAATGCCATGAAACCACATTGAGGAGTCCTTGATTGATTAGGAGTTATCTATTGGGTTCATGTGGCATTTGAAAAAGAGTCCTGGTTGATTTGGACTCCCTTTCATGCGCCATGAGGAGTCCTAGTTATTTGGGAGTCTTAGTTAGTTTGGTTGATTTCGTTAGTTGATTTCGTTAGTTGATTTCATCAGTTGATTTCGTCAGTTGATTTCATCAAATAATTGATTTGATTTTAAAAAGTTTATGTTCAGTTGGAGTTCTAAAATTCCGGTTATAAGAGTCCTTATTTTTCCAACCTCTTACTCTATATAAAGGAGAGGTTGAAGAATAAAATTCAGAGATAGATTGATTTAAGTTTAGAAAAAAAAATTGAGAATGATTCTCTTTTTTCTTGGAATGTGACACTCCATCATCTTTCCTTAGTGAGATGCTAAGCTTTGAAAGAAGTTGGTGAAGGTGAGACTCCTTCTTCTTTATGTCAACCCTTGAAGAGTTTAAGTGGAGGTGAGACTCTTCCACCCATCCTCTTTAGTTATCCTTTCCTTATCATGTCAACCTTTCATTCTCATGTTATCTTAATTGAGGGTCCTAGTAAGAGAAGGAGTCTTCCCTTTTTCCATGCCATCTTAGTATTTTCTCTTATGCCATATTGCTTTCTCATGCCAATCCTAAAGTCCTAATTCCATTAGGACTCCTAATCCCTAGCCAACCACAAGTCCTTCACGTCCTAACCCAATACCACAACGAGTCCAAACCCACTTCTTATTGCGTTTACAATCCATCAGCAATTTTTGCATATGGGTGAGTCAATTCACACCCAATTGAACCCAAGTGAACCCCAATTAGCCTTCATCCCATCATCTTCTTCCTCCATCCACAAAGGAATGGGTGATTTTCTTGCCTACTATGGATCCCACCCTAGCATACCCTAGCCGCAAAAAAGAGAGAGAGACAGAAAGAAAATCAACCACCATCACCCCCAAATTTCAGCAACCATCCCACCTTTGACTACGTCAATTGGTATCGGAGAGAATTTCCTGCTGATAATTATGAGTACAAGAAGCGGTCATCCCTACGACGCCCATCATCAACTTGGGTATTTTACCATCATGAGTACAAGAAGCAGCCGTCCCTACAATGCCAATGACATCAACTTGGGGTACTCTACGTTCATGAGTACGGAAAGCAACCGTCCCTACGATGATGATCGAGAAGAAGAAAAGATGTTGGCTAGAATCGTCAATCAACTTGTTGCTATAGCCCAAAAGATGGATGTTGTGGAGGCCCGACTACAATGTTGTCCTCAAGTTAGGTGAGGATCCCCAGAATGCAGCAACAAGGGCGTTCCTTTCTCTCGAGGTATTTTTTCTTTTATAAGATTTAAAATTTCTGCAAATAGGAGAAGCCAATCCGATTACAGCAAGTGCGGTGGATGAGGGCACTTTGCTGATGTTTGTCCCACGACGAGATCGCCACAACATCTAAAATTCTTCCTAAACCCACTAAGGTTGAAAAAGAAGAAAAAGGCAACGAAGAAGAAACCGACGCGGTGGAACTAGAAGGTTTAGAACTATCTATTTGCATGGTTTGCAGGATCCTTTCAGGATGCAAGCAAGGCGAGAAAGTTAGATATGAAATTTCAGAGGTAATCCCTTCTTCCCCACCATCGTCTTTTCCAAAATCTTCTTCCCCATTGCTGCCCCTTCGTTCTTCCGCTCCACCAAAAGTGGTCCATGTCTGTATCGGGCATAACAACAAGGCCATGAACCTCATCATTGATAATGGGAGTGAGATGAATATCGTCCCTACAAGTTGCTAAACAAGATGACGCTGAAATAGGAACCGACCACTTCAGATTGCTGAATTCAAGTCTGAAAATTCAGCAATCCAAAAGGGAGTTGACTATGAGGCGATTCGAGGAGATCAACCATGAAGATGAGGACATGTTCGCGTCAATTGCAAAGAAAGATAGTTTTGAAATTTTAGAAGTGTTGCCATCTGACTTGAGGAGGATAATCTATTTTTTTAGAGAAGCCGAGAGAAGCACAAGCAACGGCCAGTCGATCCACGCACGGTGCCACGCTTAGCACCCATGCGCAAGTCTGCAACCAAGCGCATGTTGGGATTTGTATCCTAAATGTCAATCGTCAGCATATTGATGATTGAATTTTATAAATGAATTGATAAATTAATAATGTGTTATTTGGCATTATTCATCATTTTATCTTCAAATGAACTCTTATATGATGAAGTTCTTAGGACTTATGTTATGATAAAGGAGGATTTATCTTTGAGTTCTTAAACTTGTTCGCGACCAAATGATATGTTGTTACTAGGACGACAGCATTATCGAGATTAGGTCGTTGTGTGATATATACGTTGGTTGTCCTCTTAACCAAGAAGTGTGGAGACACTGGTATGCCACACAGGTGAAGTGTAGGAGTATATTTCACTGAACGTGACCAATTCCGGAATGCTCTACTGTCGAGAGATGTTCCGAGTGGATATGGGTATAAGTTTGGCCCTCTAACCTGAGACCGTAACCTGTGACTAGCAAGCAACTCACTGTATAGTACATCCATTATTTGATAAACTTTAGATATCCCGTGACTCCTCAGTGGGATTATCCTGGCCAAGATTTTGCTAAATTAATCACAAGACATTATCTCCTGTTTTCAGGAGGGGTCAATTCTATCTTGACTCACAACTAAATACGCAAGTACTTGACTGCACCCAGTGACCTTCCGTCACTGAATTAGAAATTCAGGTAGTCCGGTACCAAAGTACAGTGAGTTGCTTGCTAGTCACAGGTTACGGTCTCAGGTTAGAGGGCCAAACTTATACCCATATCCACTCGGAACATCTCTCGACAGTAGAGCATTCCGGAATTGGTCACGTTCAGTGAAATATACTCCTACACTTCACCTGTGTGGCATACCAGTGTCTCCACACTTCTTGGTTAAGAGGACAACCAACGTATATATCACACAACGACCTAATCTCGATAATGCTGTCGTCCCCGGCAACGCCAAAAACTTGATGCAAAATTAAAATTGTTCTCCCAAGTGCAGGAGAATCGCACAAGTAGTAAAATCTCGGGAGTCCGAGGTCGAATCCTCAGGGAACGAAATTTATAGATTATTAGCGTAATTTTCAGATTAATTAATTAAATAAATTTGTGGATTAAAATGATGTTTTGATTTTCAGAAATTAAATGCAGAGAATAATAAACAAAATTCAATAAAATAAAGATGGTAGGGATCTGGGATCCCCCTTGATGATATTGCATCCAAGGAATAAACTCTATGGTTCTTGATTAAAGATTAAATGTAGGATAGATCTAATCATGGTATATGTTTCATGAACATATGAACTCAATTTTTAAGCATCCATCGTGCTTTCTACGTCTACGACGAATCAAATACTAAAGCAATCCATATATCAATAATCATAATCCATTAAAGATCTATCTATGAAATAACTACGCATGAATCAAGGACATATCAAGAAATATAAACCATTGAAAGCAAAAGTTTAGAGTTTACTTCAAAGAGCAATACATCAAAGGTTCCTCCATCTCCCTCCCTAAGAAATCAGCCACTCATTTCATGCATTAATCCCCCTTTCATTTTTTCCTCTTTCTTTTTTTTTTTCTTTTTTTTTCGGGAACAGGGGCTCCCCTGTTTCCCTAACAGGGGCTCCCCTGTTTCCCTCTCTTCTTTTCTCTAATGACAGGGGGAGCTCCTCTGTTTTTTTTTTGAAATGAAGGATGCCTTGTTTCACCGAATGAGGATAGAATAAAAATCGCCAACTTCCCAGCCGAGAGGGATATCAAGCTCGCCTTCGATCCACTCCTCGCACGCGATGGAGATCAACGGATGGATGCTAATCCGAAAGAAAAGGATGGATGCGGACGATGCCTCGCTGATGCTGAAATCACGGGATGCCGGGATCTTCGGACGCGGATGTGGTTGGATGTGGCTGTGGCGGATGGGTGCGAGGAGGATCGTTAGGAAGCACGGACGCTGGGAGAAGCTGGAATTTCGGTTGCTGTGAAGCTTGGGATGCGAACGGATGAACTCAGATGCAAAAGAAGCGGACGGAAGCTGGATCTTTGCTGGGATGAGGTGTGCGCTTGTGAGGAGGATGAATCGTGGACGGCTGGCTTGCAGACGCGGCAAAGATCCGATCGCGAACGGAAGGAGGTTTGGAGCTGGGATGCGTGGCTGAGATCACGGACGCGGGATGTCTGGGAGAGGCTGGATCGCGGTGGATTTTGCACGCGGACGGCCGGAAGGAGCGTGGACGCGGAAGACTGGGATGCACGCGTGGACTCGTGAGGATCTGGATGGCATGATGTGCTGGAGCTGGAACGCGTGGGAGGATGCTTCACGGGCAAACCGCTGAGAAGAGGTGGACGGCTGGTCTTAAGCATTGGAGCTGGGGCTCGTTGTGAACTGGGACGCATGGGAGATTCGCACGCGGAGAAGACGAACACGGTTCCTGGGGTCCCGAATTCGGAAGATGTGCGGATGGGCTGCACGCGGGCTGCTTCAAATGGATGCATGGGATGAGACGGGATCTGAGGAGGCTGGGACTCTTGGATGCTACGCACGGAACGACCGCAGGGCATTGGACGCGGGGATGCAGGAAGCTCGAAAACTGGCTGCAGAATTAGATTCGGACGCACTGGATGCGAACGTGGAAATGCTCGGGATGCATTGTGGATGGCTGAATCTGGGCTCTGTTCTGCAGTTAGGAAGATGCATTCTTTTAAGATGAATTTATATAAAATAATGATAAAAATTATAATAAGTGCTAAGGATAAAATATTTAATCATGCAAATGTTAACACCTATTATTTATCATTATTTTGCTAGCATTAGGCTAAGTTAATGGGTATTTAGATCGCACTTTTGTGCTCTCATCAGTTGTCCTCTTAACCAAGAAGTGTGGAGACACTGGTATGCCACACAGGTGAAGTGTAGGAGTATATTTCACTGAACGTGACCAATTCCGGAATGCTCTACTGTCGAGAGATGTTCCGAGTGGATATGGGTATAAGTTTGGCCCTCTAACCTGAGACCGTAACCTGTGACTAGCAAGCAACTCACTGTACTTTGGTACCGGACTACCTGAATTTCTAATTCAGTGACGGAAGGTCACTGGGTGCAGTCAAGTACTTGCGTATTTAGTTGTGAGTCAAGATAGAATTGACCCCTCCTGAAAACAGGAGATAATGTCTTGTGATTAATTTAGCAAAATCTTGGCCAGGATAATCCCACTGAGGAGTCACGGGATATCTAAAGTTTATCACATAATGGATGTACTAATTATAGGGTTGACAGTGAGCTCTAAGTCATCCTAGCATTAGGAATCAAAGGGATTGAATTATATAGTAACCATAGTCTAGGGTTCCAGAATATTTGCTTCGCATATATTTAGCCTATCCGGACGTCGGGTACCATTGCTAGATGGTCACATCGATTAGTGTAGGAAGTCGTTCCTATACTACCGGCTTAGGTTCGAACCTATGAGGTCACATGCATAGAAGAATCCTGATTGATCAAGAAGGCTGATGAATGATTAAGAATCATTCAGGGATAATTTGGTCAATTTGATTGGCAAATTATCTTATAAAATAATTAAAATAATTATTGGAGGATTAATTAGTAACTAGATCGCTAATGAACTCAATTGGATTGAGTAATTAGACTAAGGATGAGTCAAATTGAATTAGATTTAATTCTAGGCTCGATCAGGGTTTTTGACATGATTGGATTAGGTCAGAATCAAGAGGACTTAAGTTGACCAAATTAATTTAGATTAAATTTGTGCTTAATTAGGGATTGATCTAATTGGATTAGGTTCAATCCAAGGTAATTGGACCATCCTAGTTGTTAGGATTTAATTAAACTAAATAGGTTTGATCTGAAACCGTTCGGATCTCGAAGTCCACATATCACATATCCATGCATGGCGCCATAAATTGATTTTTAATATGATTAAAAATTAATTTAATTTATTTAATGGTGCCATGGGACACTTGGCAACATCACGAACCTCTTTCATCATCAGATTGGGTGACATGGAGAGATAAATTCATGAAAAGAATTGGATAAGATCAAATTCTCTCTCTTCATGGCATCATGACACATGTCAAGCTTATCACTTCTAATTAGTATTGAATTTCGAATTCAAACACCTTAAAATCACCACGTGAACCTCTAATCTGATTGTGGGCATGGAAATTTCGAAATAGAGTGAGGGAATGGGTGACATGATGAAGGTCTTGGATGTGATCAATCCTTTATCATGTGATGGCGCATGAAACAAGCCTTTGAATTTTGAATTCAAAACCCCACAAAATCCTCCCAAAATATTGGAAGGTTGGCGTGTAAAGAGGAGTGGAGTTAGAGTATAAGAGGGGGTTATCAGATGGTGGTCGAATTCAAGGAAAAAAAAAAGGAAAAAAAAGGGAGCCGAAGTGCATGAAAAGAAAATCTGCATACCTTCTTCTCTCTCGCCATTTGATCTTTTACTAAGACCTTCATGCCATTAGTGTTAGGGGTACCCGATAAGAGTCTTTAGATCAGATCTAAGTCCTCTTCAATCCCTCTAAACCTTTCCTTCATGTTCTTCCAAAAAGGCGGATCAAAAGTTGATAGCGTTGGAAAAATCAAATTTCAGCCTCAAGAAATTTTGCGCAAGCTAGCACTTCCGCAGGATTGGATCTCTCCAGGAACTTCGCGTGAATTTCTCGTAGAAGCCATTCGTGTGCGTGGCTGCAAAGTCGAGGATCAAATCCACAAGTTTCATCCATCATAAAAGGTATTAATCCTACATTAATCTTTATTTGGTGTCAGGGTCTAGGTCCGATTTTTTGAGGTTTTATTCTCCTTTGGGGCTCCTCACGGAGATATCTCCAGAATCCATTCGATGGATATTCGGATATTAATCGAAATAGAATATTTAACTTTCAGATCTGATAGTTAATGATGCATATGTTAGATGTATGCCCTAGAAGCCAATCTGACGGACACATTATTAATTCTGGAACATAAATTTGTACTTGATTTTATTATTATTGAATAATAAATGGGCATCTTTTCATTCATATTGTTTATATGTCTATGAATCGTCCAAGAAATTAATAAGATGATGATACATATTCTCAAGAGTTGAGAATTTGAGCCATGTATCATTGGTGATTAATTTCTAAATGCTCCTGATCAATGGATCATCACAAGGACGGTGATCGATCCGATCAGTGCACACATCGCTTTTCTTATGGATGGACGAGACTCGAGTTCACAGTGTGGGGACACTGAAGTGATAGTGCAGGTGCTTGTTAGAGAACAAGGGTACTGAGCATGACCAAAACAAGAAGTCACTTGGATGTCTATCCACTCGTCAGTGACTTGCTTGATGTTGCACTAGTGTGACTGGTCCTTTGACCTGCGGTGCTTCGGCTATTCACAGTGAGGTTATTGTAGTTTGACTGCACATATACATCGTCTCTAGTCATATGGGTCCTTGTTGTGTAGATTGGCTGCAGTAGGTTCATTGTAGGAGTAGGGTATGCACTTACATGGAATCTATCGATCTTGATAGATGAAGAGAGATCCTATGTGATTTATAAGACTGAGTTCTAAGACCTTGGCCAGGGCATAATATAAAGTGGAGAAAGAGTTTTTTACTATCGAACTCAAGTCGAATAAATCTAGACATATGACAGACGACGAGGTTAGACGAGTTATCCATGACCTCCGGTCTGTAGGGATCCACGATAGAAGGACTATATCATACGATAACTGCACCTAGAGGTTCATCATTCTATTCTGCTGGGTGGCCACTACATACTGCTAGGTGTTACTGGTGGATGGTGAGACTCACAGGGATCATCTTGATGGTCGATAATCCCTGGTGAGTTGAGTTGAAATTGTTTCAACCCATTGAAAGGAGTTTTCAATGATATTGTGATAGAGATCACAATATATCTCACTGCTAGTCAGAATAGAACCTATGGGGTCACACACATTAGAGGTATTGACCGATCCGATGGTTGAATGCGATTAGGAATCACAATTAATCAATTAGATTGATAAATGGATAACCCGCTAAGAGTTAGTGGTTAGAAGAAGTAATAATTGCAATCGGATTGCAATTTAATTCAATTAATTGGACTTGATCACGAGTCCTATTTGAAGTAGGATTCATGGAGTCCTAATTGGATTAGGATTTCAAATTAAATTAGAATCCTATTTGGAATAGGATTTCTAAAGTCCTAATTGTCTTAGAGCTGAAATTTGAATAAGTCCTGATTAGATTAGGATTTTCTTAAGTCCTAATTAATTTTAATTTTAATCTAATTAATTTCATGACTCCTAATTGGATTAGGATTGAAGAGTTCAATTGAGTCATGGTTTAATTAGATTCTAATTGGATTAGGATTTGGAGGAATTAAATTGGGTGCACTTAATCCTATTTTGAATAGGATTGGACCTAGAACTAGTCCTAACCCAATCCCCACTTAATTTGATTAAGTGGGGCTAACCAAATGGGAGAAGAGGGAGGGGCCTACACCCCTCCCTTGGCTGCATACGTGAGGGAAAAAGGAGGGGCGTAGCCCTTCCTCATTTGAATTGGAAATGGGATAAAGATGAGCTCCTAAAATTTAGGAGCTCATCTCTATCTAAACACCTTATAAGAAAGGGGCTTCAAGGGGCTGCGAAAATAAGATGAAAAATCACCTCCTTTCAGCCGTGAACACCTCTCTCCCATTCCTCCATTGATCAACAAGCAAACAAGGGAATAGGAAGCCTTCGCGTGGCCTTCTTCCTCCTCTTTTTGGTTCTAGCGCAAGGAAAAAGAAAAGGCTGCGAAGGGCCTTGTTTTCTTCTTCCTAGATCCCTCCTTCTTCTTCCTCCTCTCAAGCCAATCAAAGGTTGATTCAAAGGAGAGGACTTCAGCCATCAATAGCCTTCTCTGCAAGGGAGCTAGCACCTTGGGGAGATCCAAAGGCTTCGATCGACTCATTACTTCGTGTGGATACCTGTAGAGGCCGGACGCATGTGCGGCTTCCACTGAGCCTTGATCAAATACCACGTAAATCAGATTTACGAAGACCATCTACCCGCACAAGGTGAAGATCTGATATTCTTAATAAATTTAAAATGGTTTAAAATAATTTAATTCTAATCTATCTACAAACGAAAGGTTTTAAAACACGTTCATGCGATGAACGGATCCCGCATATATTTTTCCGCTGCAATCTGAAAATTATTTCGAAATTTTCATGGCATATGAGGGATGCTAACAGTGGTATCAGAGCCATGGTTATGTAGATTAAGATTAGAATTAAATTTTTCAAAGCATTTTAGATCTGAAATTTAAGGGATTATGCTTGCTGAAATTTATGTATGCAGAATTTTCAGCTTGCTGATTTTTCTACATACTAATTTTTAGATGCTTAGATTAATGATTCTAATACTTTGATAATGTGATTACAAATGTTTAGAGTCAAATCTAGCATGATCAGCAAGTCATAAGATGGAATAATCAATTAAATTATAGATCTGAAAATAATTTTTATGCATGTGATGCGTATGATGATGATCATGGATGGACCCTTTGATTGTGCTGAAATGTTCTGCGATGTTCTGTGATGCATGTAATTTTAATTTTTCAGATGCCTGCGTGCATCTTAAATTCATGTATTAGAGACCTACGTGTCTCATGAAAAAGGGTTGTAATTTTATTTTTATTTTTATTTAATTTTTAAAGCAATCTGGGATGTAATCTGTGATGTGTGTTGCACGTCGATGGTTGATCGATATGTACATCAACAAGCTCAACATGCGTGGATCGAGATCAAGGATTGATTGAAGATGGATCAAGGAGTTGATCACAATTGGACCTAAGAGATCAAGATCGAGTCATGAGTTGAAGACGATCAAACTAATTGACGTGTATGTGCTTGTAAAATGATCCCATCCTGGATCCATGATCATCACCATTTAATTTTATTTTTGATAAATGCCTGGATGTTTAATCTTATGTTTATGCAGGTAGATTTATATTTGCATGAGATGTGAATACGCGATCGAGTGAGACCTAAATCGAAACCTCCCTAATCAGTCGAGGGTGAACCAACATGAGTTAGTCATATTAGATTAATTGATCTAATTGGTGTCTAGGCAAGCCAAAAAGGTGGTTACTTAATTAGGACCTTACTCTCTGAGTAAGGAGAGTCTTCCACCTGCTTACCTGGCCAATTGTTCGATTACCTCTTATGAAGAACTCAAGTTGCAAACACTAAGACTTGATTTTACAATATTAAGTCCATAGGTCTTCCACCGTAGTAGAGCTGCTAAGGTCTTTTCGGTGTTGATTTGTCTCGGCTGGACACAGTGGACAAGTTGCATCGGAGGACTGGACCTCTCTATTAGATATGAGATGTTGTGGGGTAAAGGTGGGGTTGGGCACCAATAACTATTAGGTGAGGACCCAATGACGACTTTATTTCTGCGGTTATACGGTGGGTCTGACTTAACTAAGTAATGGGGCCAATAATTGTTAGGTGAGGTCTTCATCACTTAGAGACCAAGTACCACTGCAATTTGCTTGAGAAGCATTGTACAAGAGTTGTGCACTCATCCATTTATATGTCACCAATAACTGTTAGGTGAGGCGGCATGTAAATCGGTGAGACCGCAGTACCCACTAAAAATTCTAGTCGCGTAGGGTTTTCGTTTCTCCATCAGGGGAGTATGAGAAATTCGAGAAAATAGTGGGAGCGTATTGTTTTAAAAGACCCTAAAACAAATAGAGTTCAAGTACAAAGTCTAACTAGAATCTTTACTCTACAGATCACAATGTCAGCTTCAAACCCTTTGACCCGTATTCTTGAAACCAACCGACTGACCGGAACCAACTAGAAAGACTGGCTTAGAAACCTGAAAATTGTTCTGAGTTGTGAGAAATTAGGATATGTGCTCGAGAGTGACATCCCCCGGTTACCAGCACGTCCTACTGATGATCAGCGTGAGACGCATCAAAAGTGGACAGATGATGACATTAGGGTCAAGTGCTACATTATGGCATCCATGACTAATGAACTTCAATGCCAGCATGAGAATATGAAGACTGCTAGGAAAATACTGGCACACCTGCAAGAGTTATATGGTGAGCAGAGCCGCACTGCACGCTTTGAAGTGTCCAAGAAGCTCTTCAAGGAAAAGATGCGCGAGGGGCAGTCTGTCCACGAACACTGTTTGACTATGATCAACGACCTAGAGGAGCTTGAGAAGCTCGGTATGACCATGCATAAGGAACTACAGATAGATCTGATCCTGCAATCCCTTCCTGATTCATTTGGGCAGTTTATAGTAAACTACCATATGAATAAGATTGATTGCACTAAGACCAAATTGTTGAACATGTTGGTAACTGCTGAGGGAGCCTTGAAAGGTTCAAGGGGCTCTGTTCTAGCTGCTGAACTGACTTCTGATTCCAAGAGAAAGTCTACTTGGAAGAAAAAGAAGCCTGTAAAAAAGTAGAAGAAAGACAAGAAGCCTAAGAAGGAAGTTCACAAGAAAAAGGCTAATGACAAAGGAAAATGTTTTCACTGCAATGTCGATAGCCACTGGAAAAGGAACTGCCCTTCATACCTCGAGAGCCTAAAGAACAAAAAGGCAGACACACCTTCTGAAGGTATGTTAGACTTGCTCGTAATTGAAACTAACCTTACGGTTTCTTCTACTTCTAGTTGGATTTTGGATTCTGGTTCTAGTGCTCATTTGTGCACTACTATGCAGGGTCTAAAGGAAAGTAGGAGGCTGACGGAAGGTGCAGTAACCCTTCGGGTTGGCAACGGGGCAAGAGTTGCTGCTGTAGCTGTGGGCACCTATCCTCTGCGATTACCGTCTGGATTTAGTTTACTACTTAGAGACTGTTATTATATCCCTGCTGCTAGCAGAAATTGAATTTCTGTTTCTTGTTTAGCACAGGATGGTCATACTTTGACCTTTGACAAAGACTGCTGTTCTATTTATTTCAGAAATAAATTAGTTGCACGTGGTTTCATGATTGACAGTCTCTATCACTTACATGTCGATGTGTCTGTGAATGTATCTGAGCAAGAAGCGAGTGCCATAGGATCTAAAAGATCCAGAGATGAGATAAACCAGAAGTATTTGTGGCACCTCAGGCTTGGCCATATTGGAGAGGACAGAATGAACAAAATGGAGAAAGATGGGCTTCTCGGCCCATTGACTTCTGAGTCATATTCAGTTTATGAGTCCTGTCTTCAAGGAAAAATGGCTAGATTATCTTTTGTAGGATATGGAGAGAGGACCACTGAAATACTTACCCTGATACATACTGATGTGTGTGGCCCATTTGATGTGTCAGCTAGGGGTCGTTATTCGTACTTCATTACCTTTACCGATGACTATTCACGATATCAGTATGTGTATCTTATGAGATACAAATCTGAGTCTTTTGAAAAGTTCAAAGAGTTCAGAAATGAAGTAGAAAAACAGACCGGAAAAACCCTTAAGGTTCTTCGATCAGATCGAGGAGG
The DNA here is from genome assembly GCF_051530095.1 of Phoenix dactylifera. Classification (NCBI taxonomy): domain Eukaryota; kingdom Viridiplantae; phylum Streptophyta; class Magnoliopsida; order Arecales; family Arecaceae; genus Phoenix; species Phoenix dactylifera. The sequence continues at coordinate 6,559,483 of NC_143202.1, forward strand.
AGAATACCTTAGTGGAGAATTTCGGGACTATCTCAAGAAGAATGACATAGTCTCACAATGGACGCCTCCGGGTATGTCTCAACTCAACGGGGTGTTAGAAAGGAGGAATAGGACTCTATTGGATATGGTCCGATCCATGACGAGCTTCACAGATCTGCCTATGTTTCTTTGGGGAGATGCCTTATTATCCGCAATTTATTTATTGAATAGAGTTTCCTCTAAATCCGTTCCTACCACACCGTATGAGATATGGCATGGTAAGAAGCCGAGTCTTGGTCATCTCAAGATTTGGGGATGTCCTACCCACGTCAAGCGACAACAGGCGGACAAGTTAAAGCCTAGGACCATAAGTGCTTGTTTTATTGGATATCCTAAAGAGTCATTAGGATACAATTTTTACGTCTCAGAGGATCACAATGTGTTTGTGAGCCGATATGCCGTCTTTTTAGAAAAACAGTTCATCCTTGATAGAGGCAGTGGGAGGAAAATTGAGCTTGAAGAGAAAGTCTCTGAAAAGCAACGAGTAATAGATCCTATAGAACCTATTCACATAGAGTCAGTACACATAGTACCTCCTCCACCTCATAGATCTAGTAGGGTCTCCCATCCTCCCGATAGATACTTAGGTATACTAGTAGAGGACACCGAGGAAATGTTTCTCATGGGAGATAGAGAACATGTACAGGATCCCAATACCTACAACGAGGCGATATCTGATATCGATTCCGAGAAATGGCTGGAAGCCATGAAGTCAGAGATAGACTCCATGTATTCCAACCAAGTCTGGACCTTAGTAGATCCACCAGAAAGTATAGTACCTATTGGATGCAAATGGATCTACAAAAGGAAGATAGGTTCGGATGGAAAGGTAGAGACCTATAAGGCAAGGCCAGTGGCGAAAGGGTATAGTCAGCACGAAGGCATTGACTATCAGGAGACCTTTTCACCTATAGCCATGCTGAAATCCATCCGAACATTGCTTGCCATTGCAGCATTTCATGATTATGAAATATGACAGATGGATGTGAAAATTGCTTTCCTGAATGGATATCTTAATGAAGATATCTATATGGAGGAGCCTTTGGGTTTCACTTTCAGTGATTGAGATCACAAGGTCTGCAAGCTGCAAAGGTCCATCTATGGACTAAAGCAAGCATCTCGGAGTTGGAACACTCGTTTCAATGATGTGATCAAATCGTTTGATTTCATCAAGAACGAAGAGGAACCGTGTGTTTATAAAAAGGTTAGTGGGAGTTGTGTCGTGTTCCTCGTACTGTACGTGGATGACATCCTCTTGATAGGGAATGATATTTTCATGCTAACCTCGGTCAAGGTTTGGTTGTCAAAAGAGTTCTCCATGAAAGACCTTGGGGAAGCATCCTACATTTTGGGGATTAAGATCTATAGAGATAGATCTAAAAGGATGCTTGGCCTATCACAGAAGATGTACATAGAGGAGGTACTGAAGAGGTTCAGTATGGAAAACTCTAAGAGGGGTCTATTACTCCTAAAGCATGGGATTCATCTCTCCAAGAAGATGTGCCCCAACACATCTGAAGAGATACAACGCATGAGCAAGATCCCTTATGCTTCGGCAATAGGAAGCCTCATGTATGCCATGCTATGTACACGACCTGATATAGCCCTTGCTGTGAGTGTCACTAGCAGATATCAGTCGAATCTAGGTGAAGAGCACTGGACTGCTGTGAAGAACATTCTTAAGTACTTAAGAAGAACTAAAGATTTGTTCTTGGTTTTTGGAGGATCATCAGAGTTAAAGGTAGAAGGATACACAGATTCAGATTTTATGACTGATATTGATGATAGAAAGTCTACATCTGGATATATGTTCTTGTGCAATGGTGGTACGGTAAATTGGAAGAGTTCCAAACAACCGATCATTGCTGATTCTACCATGGAAGCTAAGTATATCGCCGCCTCTGAAGCTGCAAAGGAAGCCTTCTGGTTCAAGAAATTTATTGCAGAGTTAGATGTAATGCCATCAGATGCCATCACACTCTACTGTAATAATAATGGCGTCATAGCTCTTGTTAAGGAGCCAAGGTCTCATCAGAAGTCCAAGCATATAGAGCGGCGCTTTCACCTCATACGCGATTACCTCGAGAAGAAATATATCGAGGTGCAGAGAGTAGACTCTGCGGACAACGTGGCGGACTCGCTCACTAAGCAGTTAAATCAGCAGAAGACTGAAGCCCACCTTGAGAAGATGGGACTTAGATATATGACTGATTGGCTTTAGTGCAAGTGGGAGATTGTTAGATGTATGTCCGAGAAGCCAATCTGGCGGATACAATATTAATTCTGCGACATAAATTTGTACTTGACTTTATTATTATTGAATAATAAATGGGCATCTTTTCATTCATATTGTTTATGTGTCTATGAATCATCCAAGAAATTAATAAGATGATGATACATATTCTCAAGAGTTGAAAATTTGAGCCATGTATCATTAGTGATTAATTTCTAAATGCTTCTGATCAATGGATCATCACGAGAACAGTGATCGATCCGATCAGTGCACAGATCGCTTTTCTTATGGATGGACGAGACTCGAGTTCACAGTGTAGGGACACTGAAGTGATAGTGCAGGTGCTTGTTAGAGAACAAGGGTACTGAGCGTGACCAAGACAAGAAGTCACTTGGATGTCTATCCACTCATCAGTGACTTGCTTGATGTTGCAGTAGTGTGACTGGTCTTTTAACCTGCGGTGCTTCGGCTATTCACAGTGAGGTTATTGTAGTTTGATTGCACATATACATGGTCTCTAGTCATATGGGTCCTTATTGTGTAGATTGGCTGCAGTAGGTTCATTGTAGGAGTAGGGTATGCACTTACATGGAATCTATCGATCTTGATAGATGAGGAGAGATCCTATGTGATTTATAAGACTGAGTTCTAAGACCTTGGCCAGGACAGAATATAAAGTGGAGAAAGAGTTTTTTACTATCGAACTCAAGTTGAATAAATCTAGACATATGACAGACGACGAGGTTTGACGAATTATCCATGACCTCCGGTCTATAGCGATCCACGATAGAAGGACTGTATCATATGATAACTACACCTAAAGGTTCATCATTCTATTCTGCTGGGTGGCCACTACATACTGCTAGGTGTCACTGGTGGATGGTGAGACTCACAGGGATCATCTTGATGGTCGATAATCCCTGGTGAGTTGAGTTGAAATTGTTTCAACCCATTGAAAGGAGTTTTCAATGATATTGTGATAGAGATCGCAATATATCTCACTACTAGTGAGAATAGAACCTATGGGGTCACACACATTAGAGGTATTGACCGATCTGATGGTTGAATGTGATTAGGAATCACAATTAATCAATTAGATTGATAAATAGATAACCCGCTAAAAGTTAGTGGTTAGAAGAAGGAATAATTGCAATCGGATTGCAATTTAATTTAATTAATTGGATTTAATTAATTGGACTTGATCACGAGTCCTACTTGGAGTAGGATTCATGAAGTCCTAATTGGATTAGAATTTCAAATTAAATTAGAATCCTATTTGGAATAGGATTTCTAAAGTCCTAATTATCTTAGGGCTGAAATTTGAACAAGTCCTGATTAGATTAGGATTTTCTTAAGTCCTAATTAATTTTAATTTTAATCTAATTAATTTCATGACTCCTAATTGGATTAGGATTGAAGAGTTTAATTGAGTCATGGTTCAATTAAATTCTAATTAGATTAGGATTTGGAGGAATTAAATTAGGTGCACTTAATCCTATTTTGAATAGGATTGGACCTAGAACTAGTCCTAACCCAATCCCCACTTAATTTGATTAAGTGGGGCTAACCAAATGGGAGAAGAGGGAGGGGCCTACACCCCTCCCTTGGCTGCATACGTGAGGGAAAAAGGAGGGGCTACGCCCCTCCTCATTTGAATTGGAAATGGGATAAAGATGAGCTCCTAAAATTTAGGAGCTCATCTCTATCTAAACACCTTATAAGAAAGGGGCTTCAAGGGGTTGCGAAAATAAGATGAAAAATCACCTCCTTTCAGCCGTGAACACCTCTCTCCCATTCCTCCATTGATCAGCAAGCAAACAAGGGGAATAGGAAGCCTTCGCGTGGCCTTCTTTCTCCTCTTTTTGGTTCTAGCGCAAGGAAAAAGAAAAGGCTGCAAAGGGCCTTGTTTTCTTCTTCCTAGATCCCTCCTTCTTCTTCCTCCTCTCAAGCCAATCAAAGGTTGATTCAAAGAAGAGGACTTCAGCCATCAATAGCCTTTTCTGCAAGGGAGCTAGCACCCCGGGAAGATCCAAAGGCTTCGATCGCCTCATTACTTCGTGTGGATACCTGTAGAGGCCGGACGCGTATGCAGCTTCCACTGAGCCTTGTTCAAATACCACGTAAATCAGATTTGCGGAGACCATCTACCCGCACAAGGTGAAGATCTGATCTTCTTAATGATTTTAAAATGGTTTAAAATAATTTAATTGTAATCTATCTACAAATGAAAGGTTTTAAAACACGTTCATACGATGAACGGATCCCGCATATGTTTTTCCGCTGCAATCTGAAAATTATTTCAAAATTTTCATGGCATATGAGGGATGCTAACAGCATAAAGTTTTAGCATAATTGTTTAAACGATTCCGGCATAATCCTATGTGCTCTTACAGTACTGATTTCTAGATTTGATCTTGTAAGCATGCACGAATTAAATTATTTGATTCGATTTTTTTGCTACGTTTTTGAAACTTAAAAGAACTATGTGTTGCTTGATCCCCCTTGTGAAGGGGTGCGTAGGCAACCCGATCAGGTTCAGCCATGGTTTAAAAAAAAAAAAAATTCAGCATGCTTAACACCGAAGAACCTAGGATGCACTATCAGCGCAGCAGCTACTGCGATTGTGCGCAATGCAGCCTCCTGGCGTTCGCCTGGATTCGCTTTCTGTGTGCACCGAACCAACATCCCATGCGCACGAGACCTTCATCCACCAGGATTAGGACTTTTTCGGTACGCATCAGCCCACATCAGCGTGCCGCATCAACAGTGATTCGACCAGCACTTCATCAGCCTAGTCTATCTGAACCAAGACTCTCCCGGTGCGCACTAGCCCGCACCCGAGCGTGCACCAGACGGTGGATCCTAGCGCAACTATATGTTTGGCACAATGGTAGCAGCCCAAGTTCACCGAGCTAGGATTCATCAAATAAGCCCCAACTCGATGGAGTCGAGTTCTTCTCAGCGGGAAAGAATTGATGCAGGAGCATGAACCCGAGCATGAGGAGTGCATGGAGATTGAGTCCTCTTCTTGGTCATGCACTAAATTACATGGGGTCCAAGAGTTTCAGCACCAAAATATATTGGGTCGAAGAGTTCCAGCACCGAACTACATTTGGTCCAAGAGTACCAGCGCCAAAACACATTGGATCCAAGAGCTCCGGCACCAAAATACATTGGGTCCAAAGAGTTCCAACATCAATTACATTGGGTCCATGTGACGTTGAAGAAGTCCTAGTTTATTTGGAGTCTTTATAATAGATCTATGTGTCGTATGAAATAGTCTTAACTGATTTGGACTCTTAGTCATGTATCAATTAAAGAGTCCAAGTCGATTAAGAGTCTTGAATTATGGAGTTTGAGTTCATTTCTTGAGGCGTGTCAAATTCCTTTTGAGTCTAAGTGTCGGACGCCCAAGAGTCACATTGAGTCCTTTTGATTGGGCGTGTGGAGCCAATTAGAGTTGTGTCCCAATGCCATGAATCATATTGAGTCCATGGTGTTGAGGAGTCCTTGATTGATTAGGAGTTATCTATTTGGTCCATGTGGCATTTGGAGAAGTGTCCTAGTTGATTTGGACTCTCTTTCATACGCCATGAGGTGTCCTAGTTATTTGGAAGTCTTACTTGGTTTAGTTGATTTTGTCAATTGATTTCGTTAGTTAATTTCGTCAGTTAATTTTGTCAAATAATTGATTTGATTTAAAAATATTTATGTTTAATTGGAATCCTAAAATTTTGGTTGTAAGTGTCCTTATTTTTTCAACCTCTTACTCGATATAAAGACAAGGTTGAAGAATAAAATTCAGAGATAGATTGATTTGAGTTTAGAAAAATAAATTGAGGGTGATTTTCTTTTTTGTTGGAGTGCAATGCTCTATCCTCTTTCCTTGGTGAGACGCTAAGCTTTGGAAGAAGTTGGTGAAAGTGAGACTCCTCCTTCTTCATGCCAACCCTTGAAGAGTTTGAGTCGAGGTAAGACTCTTCCACCCATCCTCTTTACTTATCCTTTTCTTCTCACGCCAATCTTTCATTCTCACATTACCTGAATCAAGAGTTCTAGTAAGAGAAGGACTCCTCCCTTTTCCTACCGTATCTTAGTATTTTCGCTCACACCATATTGCTTTCTCACGCCAACCCTAGAGTCTTAATTCCATTAGGACTTCTAATCCCTAGCCAACCACAAGTCTTTCACATCCTAACCCAATCCCACAATGAGTCCAAGCCCACTTTCTATTGCGTCCACAATCCATCAGCAATTTTTGCACACAGTTGAGTCAATCTACACCCAATTGAACCCAAATGAATCCCAATTAGCCTCATCCCATCATCTTCTTCCTCCATCCACAAGGAAAACAATAACATACCTTAGCCGCCAAAAAGAGAGAGAGAGAGAGAGAAAGAAAATCTGCCGTCGTTATCTTCAAATTTCAGCAACCATCCCACCCCCGATTGTGTCAGCCTTGGTTCAAGATGCCTCAGCTGGAGACCTATGATGGAACTTGATGGGGAATTGATATAGTCGGAGAAGCATGATTGTCGATTCTTGGGATGATGGTGGCTGACCCGCTCTTTTTTTTTCTTTAATGGAGGCTAGGGTTCTTTGTAGATGGGATGAAGAGAAAGATGATAGGAGGTAGTTAATTGGATTCAATTGGGTATGGGTTGTCTCAACTATGCGTAGAAATTGCTGATGGATTGTGGATGCAATAGAAAGTGGGCTTGGATTCGTTGTGGGATTAGGTGAGGATGTGAAGGACTTGTGGGTGGCTAGGGATTAGAAGTCCTAATGGAAGTAGGACTTTAGGGTTGGTGTGAGAAACTAATATGGCGTGAGATAAGGATGGTTATTGGCGTGAGAGAGAAAGGAGAAGTTCTCTTACTAGGACTCTTAACTAAGGGGAGGATATGGCGTGAGGATTGGGAGGAGTCCTTCTTTTATAAGGACGTTCAAATAAGGATGGGCATTCTATGAGGAAAAAAAGGGATATTGCTGAAAATATGAGGGAAGGAAAGATAAATATGGATTTGGATGAGAGAGTCTCACCCTAAAAAAATCCAAAGGATGGCGTGAGGAAGGAGAAGGAGTCTCACCTTCACCAACTCCTACGAACGTTTGGCATCTCATGAAGAAAAATGAGAAGGGAAACGTCTCACTTCCTTCATGAGAAGACTCTCAAATTTTTTGCAAAAACTTTAATCTCTGAATTTTATTCTTCAACCTCTCCTTTATATAGAGTAAGAGGTTGGAAAAAGTAGAACTCTTACAATCTGAAATTTAGGACTCTAACTAAATATGGACTCTTTCAAATACTTGATTAATTCAACCATAATTTAAATAAGACTCCTACTTGAATTGGACTTTTCATGGTGCATAGACCAAGTGTCCAAATTAGCTAAGACTCCTAGCTTGCGCATGCCCTATGAAGGAGTCAACACATAAGAAGGAAAATGTGACTTTAAGAAGGCTTGCACACGGCCTTGGAAGGATCCTCACACATGCCTTGGAGGTTCACGTTCATCCTTAATTCCAATCCTAACTTCAGACTTTGAATGAGTCAACAAGCTAAGAAAACAATCTAGTCCTCTTTCTAACTTTACGCTAAAAATTCTGGACTCAATGTAACATTGGACATGGCTAATGTTGGACCCAAACTTCAAGACTCCTAATCAATTAGGACTCTTTAATTGGCACATGACTAAGAATCCAAATTAATTAGGACTCTTTCACATGACATATGGACCCATTACAATGTCTCCAAATAAATTAGAACTCTTCAACGCTACTAGGACTCAATGTAATTCGATGCTGAAACTCTTGGACCTAATTTTGCTTTGGTGCTGGAACTCTTGGAACCCAATGTGATTCGGAGCACACCCAAGGAGAGGACTCAATCTCCATGTACACCCCATACTTGGGCTCATGCTCCTGCATCAATTCTCCTCCACTAAGAAGAGCTTGACTCCGTCGAGTTGGGGCTAATTTGAAGAATCCTGGTTCGGATGAGATACGCCATCTGGTGTGCGCACGGGTGCGGGCTGGTGTGCACTAAGAGATTTCTGGTGAAACTGGTACTCAGGTCTGGTGTGCCGGCAGGCCGTCAGCAGGATGGATGTGCACGGCCACAAGTTTGGTGCGCACGGAATGCGGGTTCGATGCACATGAGATGCAGATCCAGGCAAATGCTGGGAGGCTACGTTGCGTGCAGCCATTGCGGCTGCTGCACTCACTTGCAAACTTATGCGCGGGCGCTGGGTGTGGCACCGCGCATGGATCGGCTAGTCGTTGCTTGTGCTCCTCATGACTTTGACTAACGATCAGTTTTTTTACCTCAAAATCACATGGGATTACTTCTGAAATTTTAGATCCAACTTTTTCGCCTTGCTTGCAACCCGAAAGGACCCTATGATCAACACAAACGGATAGATCTGAACATTCTGGTTCCACCGCAGGTGCTTCTTCCTCATTGCCTTTCTTCACTTCTTCGATCTCAGCGGTTTAGGAGGAACTTCAGATGTCTCCACGATCTCATCTTTTTCGCACACCAACACGAATTGTTGATCTTTGGTAGGGCAAACAACAGCAAAGTGTCCCTTGCTGCCACACTTGGAGCACACGGCTTGGCCTCCTCTTTGCGGCATAGGACCCTTGTCCTTCTTGCTAGACCTTACTACTCCACGCTCTAGATATAGACTCCTATTGGCAGAAGTTTCAGATCTCATTAAAGGAGAATTACCTCGAGGAAGAGAAATGCCCTTGTTGATGCATTCTGGAGATTTTGCCCAAGTTGATTGCTGGTAGGGCAACACTGTTGTAGTTGTACTGGGAAAAAATGTCCCCAAATGTCATCCATCTTTTGTGTTAGGGCAGCCATTTGATTGAGAGCTTCATCCATCATCTCATCTTCATCTCGTTGTCAATCGACATAGTAGGGATGGCCTCTTTTCGTACTCATAATGGTAGAGTACCCAAGTTGTTGATCGGGATGGTAGGGACAGCCGCTTCTCATACTCATGATAGTAAAGTACCAAGGTTGATGCAGATCGGTATGGTAGGGGATGGCCACTTCTCGTACTCATGATGGTAGAGTACTCAAGTTGCAGCAGAAAATTCACTTCAATACCACTTGACGCAGTTAGGGATGGGTGATTGCTGATTCTTGGGATGATGGCAGCTGATCCACTCTTCTTTTTTTTTCTTTAATGGCGGCTAGGGTTTTTTGCAGATGGGATGAAAAAGGGAGATAATAGTAGGCGACTAATTGGGTTCAATTGGGTGTGGGTTGACTCAACCATGTGCAGAAATTGCTGATAAATTATGGTCGCAATAGGAAGTGGGCTTGGACTCATTGTGGGGTTGGGTTAGGATGTGAAGGACCTGTGGGTGGCTAGAGATTAGGAATCCTAATGAAATTAGGACTCTAGGGGTGTGGAGTGATTGATTAAAACCCTATTTGATTTTGATGAGCTCAAAGCATTTGAGTATATTTCTTGTTTACTAATGAATTCAATTAAGTGTTTCAGTGAAAATCTTGTCTAAGTGTCTCAAGACTTGGTTCATAATTTTTGGATAAGTTAAGAAGTCAGCTTGAACCAAAGTCTGAGACTCGAGTCGACTCCAGAGTATCACGAGTCGACTCCAAGCGTATCAAGTTCACTGGCACGAGCTCGAGTCGACTCCGGATCAGTACGAGTCGACTCCGACTGAGAACAGACAGACGAACAGAAAGCTTCAACTCAGAACCTGTCAACGAGTCGACTCCCGAAGTGTGCGAGTCGACTCCGATGTTCACCGAGTCGACTCCAGGGTAGTAAGAGTCGACTCCAAGAGGAATACAAAGAAAAAGTCAGAGAGCAGTTTTCGGGTCTGAGATTCGAGTCGACTTCAGTGGAACGCGAGTCGACTCCGATGGTTGGCAGGTCGACTCCAAAGACAGCAAGAGTCGACTCTCAGCAGTACACAAAGAAAAAGTCAGAGGGCAGATTCTGGACTCTGAGATTCGAGTCGACTCCCGCATTACGCGAGTCGACTCCGAGACTCTGCGACCACAAAGAAGACAGAAGACCAAGTTACTGTCTCTGAGATTCGAGTCGACTCCCAGACAGCTAGAGTCGACTCCAAGGCAGCTTCACATCAAAAGGGCAGAAGACCAAGTTTCGGAAACTGAGAGCCGAGTCGACTCCGAGGAAGCTCGAGTCGACTCCAAGACTGGACGAGCCAAAAGACAGAAGATAGGGAGTTCGGGCTCTGAGCGGCGAGTCGACTCCCAGGACAGTCGAGTCGACTCGAGTGGACCAAATTCAAAAATACGTCCACGGACTTCATGGGATGAGCCGACTCCGAGAAAGCCAAGTCAGCTCCAGAAGTTGGCGAGTCGACTCTGGGTCAAGACGAGTCGACTCCCAGTCGCGAAGGCAACTTTAATTCAAATCTGGAACAGTTGCAGAGTCGACTCCGGAAAAGTATGAGTCGACTCCCGCTACAGACGAGTCGACTCCTGATCGCGCGAGTCGACTCCAACCCACCAACGGACACATTGTCAGACTGTACAGAGTGTGCAGAACGGGCAGAAAAAGCTCTCTAACGGCTAGTTTCCGTGGGGGTTGGTTTAAATAGCCACAGAGGACTGTAGCAAGGCAGAGAACAACCATTCCACTCCAAGTATTCAAGCATTCAACTCTGCAACTTGTCCTTCAACGAGAAAAAGGGAAGATCTGCATTTACTACATCCACCTACATCTTTCCAGCAATTAAAGAAGCTCCTCCTGCATTCAAGTCGACTACACATTCAAGAGGAGACCGAAGTTTAAGAAGCCATTCCTCTTCTCCAACTTAAAAGCGTTTGAGGGCTTCTAAACTCCTTTTAGATTATATTGTCTTTCATCTGCTTTTGAGAAGCTTGTTTTTCTGTTTGTCTATTTTATTTACAACTTGTATTTGCTTGATTCAATCGGAGGATTGAATCAAGGGTATAGAGGTTAGTTGGTGAGCCTAGTTATTAAAACCAACGTGTGTAAGGGTTTGATTGTGATCCCGGGAAAACAATCGGGGTGGTTCTAGTCGGTGAGCCTGGAAAAACCGACCGAGTTCGTTGTGAGCTCGTAAAACAACAAGTTTGGTTGTGAGCTTGGAAAACAACCGGCTGTAATCCAAGGGATTATAGTGAAATTCCCAAGTGAGACTTGGGGAGTGGACGTAGGAGCAAGGGTTAGCTCTGAACCACTATAAAACTTTGTGTTTGTGATTGATTGTCTCTCTTCTTCTTTCTCTCTTACCACTCACAGCACATAGCAGTTAATTAAACAACTTGCAATAGTTTTAATTAGTCATCCACAACGTTTTAAATATCTAAATTATTTTAAAACCCAATTCACCCCCCCCTCTTGGGTTGTCTATCTGGGCAACAAGTGGTATCAGAGCCTAAACTCTTCCACCCAAGAGTAAAAGATCGAAATGACAACCCCATTTGGATCTTCTCACATTGAGGGTCAGTCCACCCAAAGACCCCCATTCTTTAATGGATCCGACTACTCATATTGGAAGGCTAGGATGAGAATATTCATCCAAGCCCAAGACTATGAGATGTGGACCATTATAGTAAATGGCCCATACATCCCATCCATATATGTAGAAGGTGTCACGGTACCCAAACTAGAAAAGGATTGGGATGAACATGACATGAGAAAGGCACAACTAAATTCTAAAGCTATGAATGTGCTTTATTGTGCCTTAGATAGAAATGAATTTAATAGGGTCTCAACTTGCAATTCTACAAAAGAGATTTGGGACAGACTTGAAGTGACCCATGAGGGCACGAATCAAGTCAAAGAATCCAAAATAAATATTTTGGTTCATAAATATGAACTATTTAAAATGGATTCTAATGAAACAATCACATGCATGTTCACTAGGTTTACTGATATTGTCAATGGCCTAAAAAGCCTTGGCAAGAACTATACTAACAGTGAGCTTGTCAGGAAAATCCTTCGGTGTCTACCAAGGTCATGGAAAGCTAAAGTGACGGCAATCCAAGAAGCCAAGGACTTGAACAAGTTACCACTTGAGGAGCTTCTTGGATCCCTAATGACGCACGAGCTAACCATGAAACAACACAACGAGGAAGAGTCCTCCCATAAGAAAAAGGTAATAGCTCTAAAATCTACTTCATCTAACAAGGACTTATCTTGCAGTAGCAGCAGTGAAGAAGAAGAACATGAGGAAGATGATGGTGAGGCACTTCTTGTGCGCAAATTCAGAAAATTCATCAACCACAAGAAGTCCTATCATCAAAGGAGAGGCCCCTCAAATTCCTACCGCAAGGACAAAGGTAAGGAAAGGGAAAATGAGGGGATTGGGTGTTACGAGTGTAAGAAGCCGGGTCACATAAGAGCTGAGTGCCCTTTACTGAAAAAGGAGAGCAAGTACAAGAAGAAGAAGGCTCTTGTCACAACACTATCCGACTCCGACTCATCATCCTCTTCATCGGATGATGAACAAGAAGAAAAGGCCAATTTCTGCTTCATGGCCAATGAAAATGAGGTAACTTCCGAATCGCATCTTGATTTTTCTTTTGATGAACTTTATGATGCATTTAATGAATTAATGATAGAATATAAGGCCATAAATCTTAAGAATAAAGAACTAAAAACCGCTAATCAATCATACCTACATAAATACGATAAATTAGTTAAGGATAAGGATTTAATCACCAAAGAAAATATAGAACTTAAGACAAGCAACCAACTTTTAACTCAAAAGACTAATACCTTAACTAAAGATAATGAAAAACTAACTAAGGAATTTTCAGAACTTAAAAAAACATAAACAAATCTTAAATAAGAATCTCACAAAAGAACTTAATGATCTAAAAGCAGAAAATCAAACACTAACTAAAGAACTTAACAAATACAAACCCTTAGTTGAAAAATTTACATATAGCTCTGAAAAGTTAAATATGATACTCAATAGTCAACGAGCAGTATTTAATAAAGCGGGTTTAGGGTATAAACCAAGAAATAAACAAAAACTTCTTAGCAACTTCTTTGTTAAAGCTGGGGAAACTAAAACTAAGAAAATAACCTGCTTTTGTTGTGGGACTATAGGACATAAGGCAAATGTATGTGACTATAGGAAAAGTAAAACAAAAAGGAAAATTAAAAGGGTATGGGTTCCAAAAGGAACCAACTTGACTAACCATGAAGGATCCAAGAAAACTTGGGTACCTAAGATTATATGATCTACTTGTGTAGGAGTGTCTTGCAGCCAAGGTCAACAAAAACTGCTGGTACTTGGACAGTGGCTGCTCAAGACACATGACGGGTGACAAGGATCAATTTTTCACCCTTGAAGCTAAGAAGGGAGGTGCTGTGACTTTTGGAGACAACAACCAAGGTCACATCATTGGTATTGGTAAAGTTCAAATCACCCCTTCTACTTATATTGATAATGTTAGATATGTTGATGGTCTTAAGCATAACTTATTAAGCATTAGTCAATTATGTGATAAAGGGTATGATGTTATGTTTAAACCATCACTATGCATTATAACAAACCCTAATGATAATAGTTTAGTTTTTAAAGGAATTAGACGAGGAAATGTATATGTTGTAGACCTTGAAGATCTTGCAAAACATAACCAATGTCTAGTTGTTAATGAAACTAAGGATAATGATGCTAGTTGGTTGTGGCACCGTAAGTTAGGTCATGCAAGCATGGACACAATAACTAAACTAGTTAAAAGAGATTCCGTGATAGGTTTGCCAAAATTAAAATTTGAAAAGAACAAAATATGTGAAGCATGTCAATTTGGCAAACAATCTAGGAACTCATTTAAATCCATAAAATGTGTCTCTACCTCTAGGCCTCTAGAATTATTACACATGGACCTATTCGGACCAACTAGAACAACAAGTCTAGGTGGAAATAAATATGGTCTAGTTATTGTAGATGATTATTCTAGGTACACATGGGTCATGTTCCTAGCACATAAGGATCAAGCATTTTCTGTTTTTAAGAAATTCCATAAAGAAGTAACCAATACTAGAGATACCTCAGTAATAGCTATTAGAAGTGACCATGGTACCGAATTCGAAAATCAGTCATTTGAGGAATTTTGTAGTAAAAAGGGGATAACCTATAATTTTTCTGCACCTAGGACACCACAACAAAATGGAGTTGTGGAGAGGAAAAATAGAACTCTAGAGAAAATGGCTAGAACTATGTTATGTGAAAGTAACCTCCCTAAGTACTTTTGGGGAGAAGCCATTAATACTTCTTGTCATATATTAAATAGAGTTCTATTGAGACCCATCATAAAGAAAACACCTTATGAACTTTGGAAAAACAGAAAACCAAAAGTTAATTACTTTCATGTTTTTGGATGTAGGTGTTTTGTTCATAATAATGGGAAAGATAATCTAGGTAAATTTGACTCTAAATCTGATGAGGGAATTTTCTTAGGCTACTCTACAACTAGCAAAGCCTATAGAGTCTTTAACAAAAGAACCTTAGTTATAGAAGAATCTATACATGTTGTATTTGATGATTCTAGTGACATCTCCTCTAGTAAGAAAGATATTTTTGATGATGATGTTGAAATTCTTGAAGAAAAGATAGATGAGATGGCATTACAAGATGATAATCAAAAGTTGAGTGAAGGAGCATCATCAAGCCAAGAGGCTATTGTGGATCATGGGCTAACTAAAGCTTGGAGGTATGCTCACGGGCATCCTAAGGAACTAATTCTAGATGATCCATCTCAACCGGTTAGGACTAGAGCATCCCTTAGGAATTTGAATAACCATCTAGCTTTTGTCTCACACTTTGAGCCCAAACATATAGAAGAAGCCGAAAATGATGTAAATTGGATAAATGCAATGCAAGAAGAACTAAACCAATTTACTAGAAACAAAGTGTGGAATCTAGTTGAGAGACCTTTTGAATATTCAATTATAGGTACTAAATGGATTTATAAAAATAAATTTGATGAAAATGGAACTGTTATAAGGAATAAGGCTAGACTAGTAGCAAAGGGTTATAATCAAGAAGAAGGTATAGATTTTGATGAAACCTTTGCTGCAGTAGCTAGACTTGAGGCTATTAGACTATTATTAGCATATGCATGCTCTAAGGACTTCAAACTATTTCAAATGGATGTAAAAAGTGCATTTTTAAATGGGTATATTAATGAGGAGGTATATGTAGAACAACCTCCTGATTTTGAAAATCATCAATACCCTAATCATGTTTATAAATTGAACAAAGCACTTTATGGTTTGAAACAAGCACCTAGAGCATGGTATGAGAGACTTAGCAAATTTCTATTAGAACATGAGTTCTCTAGGGGTAATGTAGATACAACTCTATTTCTGAAAAAGAAAAACCAAGATATGCTGTTAGTACAGATTTATGTTGATGATATTATTTTCGGTGCTACTAACAATCATCTCTGCGAAGAATTTGCTAACTTGATGCAGAGTGAATTTGAGATGAGCATGATGGGAGAGCTGACTTACTTCCTTGGACTCCAAATCAAACAATCTGAAGGAGGCATCTTCATCAATCAAGCCAAATATATCAAGGAGATGCTCAAGAAGTTTGATATGGAGGGAAACAAATCAATCAGCACCCCCATGAGTTCATCATGCAAATTAGACCAAGATGAATCAGGTAAATCTGTAGATCAGAAACTGTATCGAGGTATGATAGGATCCTTATTGTATCTTACTGCAAGTAGACCTGATATTATGTTTAGTGTTTGCATGTGTGCTAGATATCAGGCTAATCCTAAAGAATCACATCTAGTTGCAGTTAAGAGAATTTTTAAATATTTAATAGGAACTAAGAATATAGGGCTATGGTACTCTAAAGAATCTAGCCTAAACTTAATAGGATACACAGATTCAGACTTCGCTGGATGTAAGCTTGATAGAAAAAGTATCAGCGGGTCGTGTCAATTTCTAGGAGAAAATCTTATCTCATGGTTTAGCAAGAAACAAAACTCGGTTGCATTATCTACTGCTGAAGCTGAATATGTTGCAGCCGGGAGTTGTTGTGCTCAAATCTTGTGGATTAAACAACAACTAGAAGATTATGGCATTAAACAAGATAAAATTTCCATTAATTGTGATAATACAAGTGCCATTAATCTAACTAAAAATCCAATTCAGCATTCAAGAACTAAACATATTGAGATACGACATCACTTCATAAGAGATCATGTATTGAATGGTGATGTGACACTCCAATTTGTTTGTACTGATGATCAATTAGCAGATATTTTTACAAAACCCCTAAGTGAAGAGAGGTTTAGTGTGCTTAGGAGGGGATTAGGAGTGATTGATCCATCCTAGTGGTAGTTTCCACTAGATTCATTGATTTTGATGATTAGTTTGTGGTTAAAATAGAGTTTCTCTTCAATGATCATCAAATCAGATCTTAATTTAGTGATTTTCCCTCGTTTGGCACAAACGAAGCATGATTTTTAGGTGCGTGCCAAAGTTAGAGACGACTCGAGTAAGTTTCAGAGTCGGCTCCTAAGGGGGAGTCGACTCGCGCATTTGCGGGAGTCGACTCGCATAGATGGCAGCAGAGGGGGAGTCGACTCACATATAGTCGGGAGTCGACTCGAGGTCTACAGGCGCATAAGGAGAGTCGACTCGCGCATATTCTGGAGTCGACTCGAGGTCGAGTCGACTCGCGACTCAGTGGAGTCGACTCGCAGTCGGGATCCGACTTTTTAACCCTAGATTTGTCGTTTCGAAAACACTTCTTTCTCAAGCCGCCACTGTTCACAAGCCCTAGAGCCGACTCCTAGGTCGTCCCCAATCCTTCCCAAGGCTTTTTCCAATCGATTCTTCACCGGTCTTTGGGTTTTCATCCCTTCCTAGGTCGTCCCCGGTCGGTCCCAAGCCTTCTCCATCGACCTTTCTCCGTCCTTTAGTTTTTTTTTATCCCGTCTAGGTCATTATGCCGCGTAAGACCGTAGTCCGAAAGAGGTCCCGACCCGAGGCCGGTCCCGAGCGGCGCTCCAAGGCGCGGCACGATCCCGCGAGGCCACCACCTCCGGCTCGTTCCCCACCTAGGGCGGTTCCCGTGAGGCCATTGGCCGGGAAGGCCGTCACCACCGGGAGATATGTCGACTTCGACTATCTCTCCCGAGAAGGGTTCACCATAGGTGATAGGCTTAGGGTCCAGGGCTTAGAGTTTTTCCTTACATTAGACATCCCCACTTACCCTGGCCTTGTTAGAGAGTTTTACGGTACCGTCCATCGGGGAGATGGGGGTATCGAGGGCACAGTAGCCGGTGTCCCTTTGTTCGTTACGGAGGATCTCATTGCCCACATCCTCCACCTTCCACAAGTAGGGGTGGCTCCCACACACCCTGAGGACAGGGTTGAGGCCCTTACGGCCGTTCTAGGGCATCCACCCCAGTCACCTCTAGACGAGGTATCCGCTAGCTCACTACCGATTGAGGTGCGGATCCTCTTGAGTATATTGTCTAGGTCCATCTTCCCTAAGACAGGGAGATTTGATTTTGTAAATGAGAGAGACCTAGCTCTGATGTTTTATATTCTTCAGGACACTCCAATCAACTTTCCCAAACTCATCTATAGGTATCTGTGTGAGCCCCTAGATAGACCTAGGCTCACCCTCCCATACGGCATGATATTCACTCTTCTGTTTAGGGAGTACGAGATTCCCATTCCTGAGGGGGAACCCTTTCGCGCATTGCGATGGACCGATCGCACGCGTGCAGGGACCCTACACAGGATGGGGTTTCAGAAGAGAGAGGGGATCTGGGTTAGGAAGTCTTCCCTCACCAGACAGACCACCAGACCTTCCCCCAGTCCTGAGCCAGACTCTGACTTTCCAGACTTACCAAATCTTCCATCCACTCTGAGGATGATAGTGTTATTTTGATGATTAACAAGCAATTATCTAGAGTATGCTATAAGTTAAATTGATACTTCATTTATAAGTTCATTACTCTCAGTATATTTGGTTAATTGAAAATAGATACATGACCTTGTTCATTTGAATGAATCTAACCTTGAGAATGCAGCAAAGTGTGGATTGAGTCGACCCAAAGGTTGATTGGGTCAACCCCGGCACATCAAGAAATCATTTGGCACACTCCTGCAAAAATGGCACAAATGAACAGTGAGTTGGGTCGACCCAAGGTAAGCATGAGTCGACCCAACCTTGAAGAACCTCAAAAACACAACTGAAGAATGCTCTCTGGATTTACTGAGAGGGTCGACCCAAACAGTGGTTGAGTCGACCCAAGCTTGAGTCGACCCAAACCCTGAGAGGGTCGACCCAAAGGCAAGACAGAAAGACAGACAGAAATTGGTTCTCTGGAATTACTGAGAGGGTCGACCCAAGAAGAAGTTGAGTCGACCCAAGTGGACTTTGAGTCGACCCAAAGAATGGTTGGGTCGACCCATGGGAAGGAAGGCTGAAATTGAAGTTTCTGTGGTTTCTGAGAGGGTCGACCCAAGGAATGTTTGAGTCGACCCAAGGCAAAGTTGGGTCGACCCAAGGACAGGTTGAGCCGACCCAAACACGGGCTGAACAGTAACGGCTAGTTCTGCAACTGTACTTTTTATCCTTTCCAAGGTGAGTAACGGCTAGTTTTTCAAATCTAACCATTGGGACTTGTCCTAAGAAGGTGGGAAGCTATTTAAAGGGGCACTATTCATCAGAGAGAACAACTTTTGAGTTGAATATCAAAGAGTACCCAAGAATACAAAAGTGCCCTAATCTTCTTCATCAAGAGCTTCATTCAAGAATCAAAGAAAGGAATTGAGCAGATTCAAAGAGGCATCAAGAGCTCCATCCCCTTTAAAGAGTGAAGCATCCTTGACAAAGAAGAGCAAAGCGACTTCAAAGCGATAAATACTTTCTAACTCTTCCTTGTAGCTTATATTGTTTCATATGCTCATTTAGGAGTTTGAATCTTTCCTTTTGTTAATTAAACACTTTGTAAAGGTTTGTTGGTGAGCCCGCAAAACCAACAAAGGTTTTTGGTGAACCCGGAAAACCAAAGTGTAAAGGTTAGTTGGTGAGCCCGCAAAACCAACAAAAGTTTTTGGTGAACCCGGAAAACCAAAGTGTATAGGTTCGTTGGTGAGCCCGTAAAACCAACAAAGGTTTTTGGATTGTGAGCCCGGAAAACAATCCAACTGTAATCCGCGAGATTATAGTGAATTCCCAAGGGGACGTTTGGGGAGTGGACGTAGGTGCTAAGGAGAGCACCGAACCACTATATATTGTTGTGTTTGTGTTGTGCTTGTGTTTTCATTTACTCTTGCATCATCTTCTACTCTTGCGTTAGTTTAACTCACTCAAATAGCTTAAGAAAGCATCCACCGCACTTAATTAAGAAAACGTTTAAAGCATCAAAATTTAGAAGAAACCAATTCACCCCCCCCTCTTGGCTTGTCACCTTGGGCAACAAGTGGTATCAGAGCGAGGTGCTCTAATAGTGCTCATTGATCTAACAATCAAGAGTTAAAGATCATGACAACCCAAGTGGGATGTGCAATGAGTGAGGGGCAATCCACAAATAGACCACCTCTATTTAATGGCACAAACTACACATATTGGAAAGCTAGAATGAGGATATTCATTCAAGCTTCGGACTATGAACTGTGGCAAATCATCACTAGAGGACCTTACATACCCACACTTAACATAGATGGCACTATCATACCCAAACTAGAAATGGATTGGAATGAAAGTGATAGAAGATTAGCACAGTTAAATGCAAAAGCTGTAAATACACTTTACTGCTCTTTAGATGTAAATGAATTTAATAGAATATCCACTTGCACCACCGCCAAAGAAATTTGGGATAGACTTGAGGTCACACATGAAGGGACCAATCAAGTTAAGGAGTCCAAGATAAACATATTAGTACACAAGTATGAACTGTTTAAAATGGAATCTACTGAGTCCATAACTGATATGTTTACTCGTTTTACTGATATTATAAATGGGCTTAAAAGTTTAGGAAAGTCTTATTCTAACTCTGATTTGGTGCGTAAAATTCTCAGGTCTCTACCAAGGAATTGGGAGGCCAAGGTAACCGCTATTCAAGAGGCAAAGGACCTCAACACACTGCAGTTAGAGGAGCTCCTAGGATCTCTCATGACCCATGAGTTGACAATGAGGCAAAATTCAGAAGATGAGGTCAAGAGAAGAAAACCCATTGCCCTAAAGACTACCACCCCTAGACAACAAACTGAATCGGAAGATTCAGATGATGATGAAGATATTGATGAAGAAGGGATGGCAGTGCTTGGGAGAAAATTCAGAAGATTCATGAGAGGTAAGAATAAGTTCCATAAAAAGAAACCCTTTCTTAAAGGTAACTCAAGCAAAGAAAAGGTTAAGGATAAGGAAAAAGAAAAGGAGACTCCCATTTGCTATGAGTGTAACAAACCCGGGCATTATAAGATAGATTGCCCAGATTTGAAGAGGATAGCAAGAAAGTTGAAAAAGAAGAATTTTATGGCCGATTGGAGTAAAAGTGAGGAATCAAGTTCGGAGGACGAAGATCATCAAGACACGGCCCAAATATGTCATATGGCCAATGACGATGAGGTAGATTCTGAACTTGACTGTGATTTTACTGTTGATGAATTGCATGATGCATTCTTAGAACTCATGGAAGAACATAAGAAAGTAATTAATAAAAATAAAGCTCTAAAAGAAGAAAATCAATCTCTCATTAAAGATAAGATAAAACTGTCTCATAACTATGAAACATTAAGTAGGAAACTTGAAAATGAAACCAAAAATCTAATTGCTGAAAATGTCAAGCTAAAAGAAGATGCTGAAAAATATAAGTCTTTGGTAGATAGATTTACTCTTAGTTCTACCAAATTAAACTTGATTCTTGATAGCCAAAAAGCTGTATATGATAAGGCCGGTTTAGGGTATAGAACAAATAGGAAACAAAAACTCTTAAAGAATATTTTTGTAAAAGCTAAAAGGGAAATTATTACTTGTTATTGTTGTAATAAGATAGGACATAGAGCATATGAATGTAATTTTAGAAAGTCTAGTCAAAACAGATCAAGTAATAATCAAAAGATAAAATTCAAGAAAGTTTGGGTTCCAAAAGGAACATGGAGTACTAACCCTAAAGGACCCAACTTAGCTTGGGTACCTAAAGGTTCTTCTTGATCTTGATTGCAGGTGTGTCTTGCAGCTGATAAAATGGAAAAACGATGGTATCTAGATAGTGGCTGTTCAAGACACATGACCGGTGACGAAGATCAATTTGTCACCTTGGAACCAAAGAAAGGTGGAGTAGTGACCTATGGAGACAATGGTAAAGGGTATATCATTGGAAAGGGTAAAATTTTCATTGCTCCATCTATTTTTATAGAAAATGTTTTATTAGTTAAGGATTTGAAACATAACCTTCTTAGCATAAGTCAATTTTGTGATAAAGGATTTAAAGTTACATTTGAAGCATCTGTATGCATAATCACAAATCCTAAAGATAATAGCATTGTACTTGTAGGACAAAGGCAAAGAAATATTTACTTAGTAGATCTTCATGAGTTAGGCAAGAAAAATGGTTTATGCTTAATTACTAATGAAGAAAAGAAAATTGAAACTAGTTGGCTTTGGCATCGAAGATTAGGACATGCTAGTATGGAATTAATATCAAAACTAGTTAAGAAGGAATTAATAAAGGATGTGCCAAAATTGATTTTTGAAAAGGACAAAATATGTGGACCATGTTCATTGGGAAAACAAACTAAGTCATCTTTCAAATCGAAAAACGTAGTATCAACAACTAGACCATTTGAACTCATACACATGGATTTATTTGGACCTACTAGAACTACAAGTCTAGGAGGAAAGAAATATGGACTAGTTATTGTTGATGATTTTTCAAGGTATACATGGATTTCATTTTTGGCACATAAGAATGAAGCATTTTCAGAATTTTTGAAACTATATAATAAAATCATAAATGAAAAGAAACTCACCTTAGTAGCCATTCGAAGTGATCATGGTACTGAATTTGAAAATCAACACTTCGAGGAATTTTGCACTAAAAATGGAATATCACATCAATTTTCAGCACCTAGAACGCCTCAACAAAATGGGGTTGTTGAAAGGAAAAATAGGACATTGGCAGAAATGGCACGCACAATGTTGTGCGAGTCAAATCTTCCAAAGTACTTTTGGGCTGAAGCTATAAACACCTCTTGCCATATTCTAAATCGAGTTTTAATACGACCTATAACTAAGAAAACTCCTTATGAACTTTGGAAGAATAAGAAACCAACTGCAAAATATTTTAAAGTGTTTGGATGTAGATGTTTTATCTTAAATAATGGCAAGGAGGACTTAAGTAAATTTGATGCCAAGTCAGATGAAGGTATCTTCTTAGGATACTCCACATCTAGCAAGGCATACAGAGTATTCAACAAAAGAACCTTAGTAGTAGAAGAGTCAGTCAATATTATATTTGATGAGTCTGATAGTGAGTCTGCTAGGAAAGAAAATACTATTGATGATGATACAGGAATTATCGACTTTGAAAAGTTGAAAATTGATGACGTGCCAAATCAAGATAAGGGAGATGATTGCGTGCCACCACAACCCCAAGACGTGCCAAAAGAATGGAGGTATGCACATGGACATCCTAAAGATTTAATCATTGGTGATCCATCTCAAGGGGTAAGAACTCGATCATCTCTTAGAAATTTAAATGATTATCTTGCTTTTGTTTCACAATTAGAACCTAAAACTTATGAAGAGGCTGAAAAAGATACTAACTGGATAAATGCCATGCAAGAGGAATTAAATCAATTTAAAAGAAGTAATGTATGGACATTAACTGAAAGACCAAAGCATAATTCAGTAATTGGAACAAAATGGGTATTTAGAAATAAATTAGATGAAAATGGATTAGTTATAAGGAATAAGGCTAGACTTGTAGCTAAGGGATACAATCAAGAAGAAGGAATAGATTTTGATGAGACATTTGCTCCTGTAGCTAGATTAGAGGCTATTAGATTGCTTCTGGCATTTGCATGTTTCATGAATTTTAAATTATATCAAATGGATGTGAAGAGTGCATTCTTAAATGGTATTATTGAGGAGGAAGTATATGTAGAACAACCTCCAGGATTTGAAAATCATGAATTGCCAAATCATGTGTTTAAACTACATAAGGCATTATATGGATTAAAGCAAGCACCTAGGGCTTGGTATGATCGACTAAGTAAATTTCTGCTTGAAAATGATTTTTGTAGAGGAAATGTAGATAAAACCTTATTCATCAAAAGAAAGGACAAAAATCTATTAGTGGTGCAAATATATGTAGATGACATAATCTTTGGTGCCACTAATGATACTCTATGCAAAGAATTCGCTGATTTAATGCATGGAGAATTTGAGATGAGTTTGATGGGAGAACTAAGCTTCTTTCTAGGATTACAAATCAAACAAACCAAAGAAGGCATTTTCATTCATCAAACTAAGTATACAAAGGAAATACTGAAGAAGTTTGGGAATGAAAATCATAAGGGAATTGGCACTCCAATGAATCCTACTAGTAAGCTAGACAAAGATGAAAAAGAGAAAAGTGTTGATATTAAGCTCTATAGAGGACTAATTGGATCCTTGCTCTATCTTACTGCTAGTAGACCCGACATTGTATTTAGTGTAGGGATATGTGCTAGATACCAATCGGATCCTAAGGAGTCACATTTAAGTGCTGTTAAGAGAATCCTTAGATACTTAAGAGGAACTACCACCATTGGATTATGGTACTCGAGAGACTCCTGTCTAGATTTGCTTGCATATTCAGATGCTGACTTTGCTGGATGCAAGTTAGATAGGAAGAGCACAAGTGGCACATGTCAATTCTTAGGAAATAACTTAGTATCATGGTTTAGTAAGAAGCAGAACTCAGTGGCACTGTCCACAGCTGAAGCTGAATACATAGCTGCTGGTAGTTGTTGTGCTCAAGTATTATGGCTCAAGCAACAACTAGAGGACTATGGAGTCAAACTAGATAATATTCCTATTAAGTGTGATAATACTAGTGCTATCAATCTCACTAAAAATCCAGTTCAGCACTCTAAAGCCAAACACATAGAAATAAGGTACCATTTTATTAGGGATCATGTGCAAAATGGAAATGTATGTATTGAGCATATATGCACGGAAAAACAATTGGCCGACATATTTACCAAACCATTGAGTGAAGATAGATTCTGTATGCTCAGGAGGGAATTAGGCATATGTGATCCTTTTTATTAAAGAAATATAAAAGGGAGATAGTAGTCTCATGATACATTCCTCTAATTTCAAAAATCCCATGAAACATGAGTCAAATTTGTTATCTATAGATTTCTTACTCATGTATCATTGTTCCATAAAGAGTTTATAAGGATTGGAAGCAAGGAAAACTTTTTAGAAGTAAAAAGGAAGATAAAAGAAAATTTCTGCACTTGGGTCGACCCAACCCAGAACATGGGTCGACCCAACGTTGAGTCGACCCAAGAAAAATCTTGAGTCGACCCAACGTCGGGACCCCACTGTTAAAAGGGGGCCCGAGAGCACATCTAGGGCACTGTTTGCCCTTTGTCTTCTTCCGAAAAGACTAGCCCCCACTCTCCAATCTCCACTAAACTCCTCCAAACAGTAGATTTCCTAAGGATCTTGGAGAAATGGGACCCAAACGAGCCGTAGCCAAGAGATCCGGAAGAGTGACCCGGGTCCAACAAGAGGAAAGGCACCCTACCGAGCCTTCTCCCGTGTCTCCAAGACGTGAGGCACGTGCGGAGGTCCCTCCTCCTCCTTCCCCCTCAGTGATCCTTGCAAGATTTGCGGGGAGGCCGGTTACTACCGGGAGAAGGATCCATTCGGAGTTTTTCAATCAAGAAGGGTTTCGGATTTGGGAATGGATCCAAAGACAAGGTTGGGAGTATCTTTGCTCCCTAGATGTGGTCATCTACCCCGGGTTGGTACAAGAGTTCTATGCCTTCCTCAAGACTGGTATGGGAGGGCTTGTGTCGGAAGTTCGAGGGGTTCGGATCCGTGTATCCGAGGAGAGCTTGAGTGAGTTACTACACCTACCCTGCATAGGAGCCACTCCGGAGAGGCCAGAAGACAAAATGAGAGCTCTGCAATTGATCATGGAAAACGAGAACTTCGATTTTTCTCAGAAGGTAATAGCTAGTTCTCTTTCCGCTGAGATGAGGTTATTGCTCAATATGATAAATAGGATTTTATTTCCGAAGACCGGGAGATTTGATCTCATCTCAGAGCGAGATCTAGCAGTTATGGAGTGCATGATTCGGGGGACTCCTCTAAATCTTCCGGCTATGATATTAAGGCAGATGAGGAAGGTGATGTGCAGCAACAGGGTATCACTACCTTATGGTATGATACTTACATTGATCTTCCGTCAGCATGGTTTACCTCTTGAGGAGGAGGCATCCAAGAGTCTGCATCACACGGACACGTACACTGCACGGACACTCATACGCATGGGATATGCGAAAGTGAACGGGCAGTGGATTCACACCGGTGCAGGCATTCAGGGTGAGGCACCAGAGGGAGAGGCACCAGAGGATGAGGATGAGGAGCCTATGGATCATCCTACTGTACCCTCAGAGGCTGGACCATCGTCATCCGCTCCTCCGACAGATACGGATGACTTCTGGAGCAGGATGACAGAGCTCATGACAGCTCAGGCGAGGACTATTACTGACGGGCTCACGAGCCGATTGGACGCCCGGTTGGATGTCATGTCTGCTGAGATCAGTGATCTGAGGCAGCAGATAGGAGCACTCCGGAGAGAGAGAGACACACATGGACCGTCTGTGCCACAGGCTGCTGAGTCAGAAATATCGGCACAGAGTCATCCCGCTCGTCGTGCTCCACGCCAGACACAGTCTCACCAGGCTCGACCTCCCCTCGCCACGTATGCTAGGAGGATGAGGACTAGATCCCAGCCATTAGATTCCCCCTAGGCTGATCTTAGCGTCTATGTTTAGAGCCTAGGCTAGATATCTAGTTCTCACATGTATCTTGCTTTTCTCCTATGTATCTTGTTTTTATCTTATGTATCTTTAAATCTTGATTAAGGAACATTGTATCTGTCTTTGTTTTTGACATGAATGTATGAAAATGTTCCTATTTTGATCAATGAAGTTTGAAGTTTATTATTTATTGCATCTTTTCCCATATATATATTTTTGATGATAACAAAAAGGGGGAGAAGAAAAGAAAGAGTATTTAAGAAAAGAAAGAGTATTAAGAAAAGAAAGAGTATTCAATTTAAGTAAAGAAAGAGTATTTTATTTAAGAAGTAAAGAAAGAGTATTAATTTTGGGAGAAGTAAAGAAATATAACAAAAAGGGGAGAAATAAAGATAAAAGTTATGTAAAGAAAAGAGAAATAAATGGGCAAACAAATTGAAAATCATATAAGAAAGCTTATACATCTAAGGGGGAGCAATTTGTAACAATGAAATTGACTAAATCAAAAATTTCCATCAAAGTTCAGAATTTGGCACATATAAATTCAGAATTTGGCACGCACCTCTCGCACCCCGATACATAACCTGAAACTCAGAGTTTATCTCCAATTTTTGAAGTTTCATTGCTAATGAATTATAAATGAAAGGGGGAGCAATTCAAAAAGTCAAATTGGCAACATTTGAATGATATAGGGGGAGATTTCACAAGTATATATGAAAAGCTGAAATTCAGCAATTTAATCCCTTTTATAAACTGATTTTAAAGACAAGTATCAATAGACTTATACTCTTTATTTTGTAATCATCAAAAAGGGGGAGATTGAGGATGATAGTGTTATTTTGATGATTAACAAGCAATTATCTAGAGTATGCTATAAGTTAAATTGATACTTCATTTATAAGTTCATTACTCTCAGTATATTTGGTTAATTGAAAATAGATACATGACCTTGTTCATTTGAATGAATCTAACCTTGAGAATGCAGCAAAGTGTGGATTGAGTCGACCCAAAGGTTGATTGGGTCAACCCCGGCACATCAAGAAATCATTTGGCACACTCCTGCAAAAATGGCACAAATGAACAGTGAGTGGGTCGACCCAAGGTAAGCATGAGTCGACCCAACCTTGAAGAACCTCAAAAATACAACTGAAGAATGCTCTCTGGATTTACTGAGAGGGTCGACCCAAACAGTGGTTGAGTCGACCCAAGCTTGAGTCGACCCAAACCCTGAGAGGGTCGACCCAAAGGCAAGACAGAAAGACAGACAGAAATTGGTTCTCTGGAATTACTGAGAGGGTCGACCCAAGAAGAAGTTGAGTCGACCCAAGTGGACTTTGAGTCGACCCAAAGAATGGTTGGGTCGACCCATGGGAAGGAAGGCTGAAATTGAAGTTTCTGTGGTTTCTGAGAGGGTCGACCCAAGGAATGTTTGAGTCGACCCAAGGCAAAGTTGGGTCGACCCAAGGACAGGTTGAGCCGACCCAAACACGGGCTGAACAGTAACGGCTAGTTCTGCAACTGTACTTTTTGTCCTTTCCAAGGTGAGTAACGGCTAGTTTTTCAAATCTAACCATTGGGACTTGTCCTAAGAAAGTGGGAAGCTATTTAAAGGGGCACTATTCATCAGAGAGAACAACTTTTGAGTTGAATATCAAAGAGTACCCAAGAATACAAAAGTGCCCTAATCTTCTTCATCAAGAGCTTCATTCAAGAATCAAAGAAAGGGATTGAGCAGATTCAAAGAGGCATCAAGAGCTCCATCCCCTTTAAAGAGTGAAGCATCCTTGACAAAGAAGAGCAAAGCGACTTCAAAGCGATAAATACTTTCTAACTCTTCCTTGTAGCTTATATTGTTTCATATGCTTATTTAGGAGTTTGAATCTTTCCTTTTGTTAATTAAACATTTTGTAAAGGTTCGTTGGTGAGCCCGCAAAACCAACAAAGGTTTTTGGTGAACCCGGAAAACCAAAGTGTAAAGGTTAGTTGGTGAGCCCGCAAAACCAATAAAGGTTTTTGGTGAACCCGGAAAACCAAAGTGTATAGGTTCGTTGGTGAGCCCGTAAAACCAACAAAGGTTTTTGGATTGTGAGCCCGGAAAACAATCCAACTGTAATCCGCGAGATTATAGTGAATTCCCAAGGGGACGCTTGGGGAGTGGACGTAGGTGCTAAGGAGAGCACCGAACCACTATATATTGTTGTGTTTGTGTTGTGCTTGTGTTTTCATTTACTCTTGCATCATCTTCTACTCTTGCGTTAGTTTAACTCACTCAAATAGCTTAAGAAAGCATCCACCGCACTTAATTAAGAAAACGTTTAAAGCATCAAAATTTAGAAGAAACCAATTCACCCCCCCCTCTTGGCTTGTCACCTTGGGCAACACACTCCTGCTCCTACCACCTCCGCCGGACCCTCCTCCTCGGCTCCACCATCCATGGAGGTCCGCATTGATTCTGAGCAACTCCGGGAGCTGCGGCAGGAGATAGTCCGAGATCTGAGGGATGAGTTGCTTCGGGAGCTCCGAGGTTCGGTGCCTACTCCCTCTCCTGCGCCCACATCTTCCGCATTGGTCCCTTCCCTGACAGCCGTGACAGACATGACGGCTGAGGTGCGGCAAGAGATATACAACATGAGGACCTTGATACAGGCCCAGTTCCACAGCATGAGTGAGGTCACGAGCACCACTCGACGGATGCGGGATGACATCGGCCGTGACATGTCCACCACCACCGCAGGGGCCGAGCGCTTGTCGAATGTGCTCATCGACAAGCTGGACGGACTGCAGAAGTCAGTACTTGAGCTGGATACGACACAGAGCAGGGCCATCCAGGCCATCATTCGCCAGCTAGAGAACGTGACCAATGCGGTCCAATCACTCGTGGAGCGCATGCCTCGAGGAGATACATCCTCGAGAGGAGGAGCCACATCCTCGAGAGGAGGAGTCACATCCTCGAGAGGAGGACCTACATCCTCGAGAAGACCGTAGCTACTTTTTGTATTTTGCTTTGACATGTATTGCTTTACGTTACTTATTGTATTCTGAAATGTACTTACATGCAAATTAATACAATGAGTAGCCGCATTTTTCTTCAATAATGTGCCTTTTGATCTATGTTTGATTGTTTGTTCTGTTTACCTCCTTTTTGATATGATGACAAAAAGGGAGAGAAATATGTATAAAATATGTAAAAGGGGGAAAAATATGTATAAAATATGTAAAAAGAATCAATGGAAATCAATAAAAAGATAAACTCTTAAAACACACAAATTTGTTCTAAGTGGATTCGGTACCTCGAGGCTCATTATCTCTCTTTTGGGGCTCCTAATGGAGTAATCTCCAGAATCTATTCAAGGGATATTCGGAGATTAGCTGAATCCTACTCAAGAACAAATTGACAGATTTTTCCTCTAAAAACCAAAATTTCAGTTCAAAAACTTCAAAGCATTAAAAGGAAATTCAAAGAATCAAAACAAAGTAGAATGCATATGTTGAGGGGGAGAATCTGAAATTTTAAGAAAGCTAAATCATTAATTATATATAAGCCAAACAATTGAATGCATGATATGAAGGCTTATATAATTCCAAATGAAAGGGGGAGCTTTAACTCCGAAATTTATTGTTTCACTCCTTTCAAGCTTGGATAAATTGAATTACCAGACATTTGAATTCATTTATGGATTTTATTTGATTGTTTATTGTGCAATTCACTTTACATATACTCAATGTTTTGTCATCATTAAAAAGGGGGAGATTGTGGAGTGATTGATTAAAACCCTATTTGATTTTGATGAGCTCAAAGCATTTGAGTATATTTCTTGTTTACTAATGAATTCAATTAAGTGTTTCAGTGAAAATCTTGTCTAAGTGTCTCAAGACTTGGTTCATAATTTTTGGATAAGTTAAGAAGTCAGCTTGAACCAAAGTCTGAGACTCGAGTCGACTCCAGAGTATCACGAGTCGACTCCAAGCGTATCAAGTTCACTGGCACGAGCTCGAGTCGACTCCGGATCAGTACGAGTCGACTCCGACTGAGAACAGACAGACGAACAGAAAGCTTCAACTCAGAACCTGTCAACGAGTCGACTCCCGAAGTGTGCGAGTCGACTCCAGGGTAGTAAGAGTCGACTCCAAGAGGAATACAAAGAAAAAGTCAGAGAGCAGTTTTCGGGTCTGAGATTCGAGTCGACTCCAGTGGAACGCGAGTCGACTCCGATGGTTGGCAGGTCGACTCCAAAGACAGCAAGAGTCGACTCTCAGCAGTACACAAAGAAAAAGTCAGAGGACAGATTCTGGACTCTGAGATTCGAGTCGACTCCCGCATTACGCGAGTCGACTCCGAGACTCCGCGACCACAAAGAAGACAGAAGACCAAGTTACTGCCTCTGAGATTCGAGTCGACTCCCAGACAGCTAGAGTCGACTCCAAGGCAGCTTCACATCAAAAGGGCAGAAGACCAAGTTTCGGAAACTGAGAGCCGAGTCGACTCCGAGGAAGCTCGAGTCGACTCCAAGACTGGACGAGCCAAAAGACAGAAGATAGGGAGTTCGGGCTCTGAGCGGCGAGTCGACTCCCAGGACAGTCGAGTCGACTCGAGTGGACCAAATTCAAAAATACGTCCACGGACTTCATGGGATGAGCCGACTCCGAGAAAGCCAAGTCAGCTCCAGAAGTTGGCGAGTCGACTCTGGGTCAAGACGAGTCGACTTCCAGTCGCGAAGGCAACTTTAATTCAAATCTGGAACAGTTGCAGAGTCGACTCCGGAAAAGTATGAGTCGACTCCCGCTACAGACGAGTCGACTCCTGATCGCGCGAGTCGACTCCAACCCACCAACGGACATATTGTCAGACTGTACAGAGTGTGCAGAACGGGCAGAAAAAGCTCTCTAACGGCTAGTTTCCGTGGGGGTTGGTTTAAATAGCCACAGAGGACTGTAGCAAGGCAGAGAACAACCATTCCACTCCAAGTATTCAAGCATTCAACTCTGCAACTTGTCCTTCAACGAGAAAAAGGGAAGATCTGCATTTACTGCATCCACCTACATCTTCCCAGCAATTAAAGAAGCTCCTCCTGCATTCAAGTCGACTACACATTCAAGAGGAGACCGAAGTTTAAGAAGCCATTCCTCTTCTCCAACTTAAAAGCGTTTGAGGGCTTCTAAACTCCTTTTAGATTATATTGTCTTTCATCTGCTTTTGAGAAGCTTGTTTTTCTGTTTGTCTATTTTATTTACAACTTGTATTTGCTTGATTCAATCGGGGGATTGAATCAAGGGTATAGAGGTTAGTTGGTGAGCCTAGTTATTAAAACCAACGTGTGTAAGGGTTTGATTGTGATCCCGGGAAAACAATCGGGGTGGTTCTAGTCGGTGAGCCTGGGAAAACCGACCGAGTTCGTTGTGAGCTCGTAAAACAACAAGTTTGGTTGTGAGCTTGGAAAACAACCGGCTGTAATCCAAGGGATTATAGTGAAATTCCCAAGTGAGACTTGGGGAGTGGACGTAGGAGCAAGGGTTAGCTCCGAACCACTATAAAACTTTGTGTTTGTGATTGATTGTCTCTCTTCTTCTTTCTCTCTTACCACTCACAGCACATAGCAGTTAATTAAACAACTTGCAATAGTTTTAATTAGTCATCCACAACGTTTTAAATATCTAAATTATTTTAAAACCCAATTCACCCCCCCCCCCCCCCCCCCTCTTGGGTTGTCTATCTGGGCAACAAGGGGTGACGTGAGAAAACAATATGGCATGAGATAAGAATGATTGTTGGCGTGAGAGAGAAGGAAGGAGTCCTTCTCTTACTAGGACTCCTAATTAAGAGGAGGATATGGCGTGAAGAATGGGTTGTGGCATGAGGATTGGGAGGAGTTCTTCCATAAGGATGCTTAAATAAGGATGAGTATTGCATGAGGAAAAAAATAAATATTGCTAGAAATGTGAGGGAAGGGAAGATAAATATGGATTTGGATGAGAGAGTCTCACCCTCACACAAATTCAAAGGATGGCGTGAAGAAGGAGTCTCACCTTCACCAACTCCTACCAATGCTGGGCATCTCACCAAAAAAAATGAGAAGGAAAGCGTCTCACTTTCTTCACAAGATGGCTCTCAAATTTTCTGCAAAAACTCTAATCTCTGAATTTTATTTTTCAACTTCTCCTTTATATAGAGTAAGAGGTTGGAAAAAGTAGTACTCTTACAATCTGAAATTTAGGACTCCAACTAAATATGGACTCTTTCAAACACTTGACTAATTCAACCACAATTTAAATAAAAGCCCTACTCGAATTGCACTCTTTATGGTGCATGGACCAAGAGTCCAAATCAGCTAGGACTCCTAGCTTGCACACGCCCAATGAAGGAGTCAACACACAAGAAGGAAAATGTGACTTTAAGAAGGCTTGTGCATGCCCCTAGAAGGATCCTCACACACGCCTTGGAAGAGTTCACGTTCATCCTTAATTCCAATTCGAACTTCAGACTTTGAATGGGTCAACAAGCTAAGCAAACAATCTAGTTCTCTTTCTAACTTTAGGCTGAAAATTCTGGACTCAATATAATATTGGACATGCCCAATGTTGGACCCAAACTCATAAACTCAAGACTACTAATCAATTAGGACTTTTTAATTGACATATGTCTAAGAGTCCAAATTAGCTTGGACTCTTTTACATGACACATAGACCCATTACAAAGTCTCCAAATAAATTAGGACTCTTCAACACTAGGACTCAATGTAATTCGGTGCTGAAACTCTTGAATCCAATTATGCTTTGGTGTTGGAACTCTTGAAACCCAATGCTTTATCAGAACTTTAAAGAAAAAGTAAGTAACCTAACACTTCATAGTATTTTTTCTTCAAAATTTGTTAGCAGAAACGATCTTGGAAAATTACAATTAGTTTTTTAAATTTGTTTATTATCTCAATTTTTAGCTTGATAAAATGGTTCAAGCATGTATTATTTTGTTATTGAAGTAAGAATATAATATGTATGAGGCAGAGATAGTTTTGTTATCTAGACTTCTAGCTTAGTTTAGTTTCACTTACTAATTTAATTTGGATATTTTATTGAGTTTGAATGAATATAATCAGTTGGAACTTCATAACTCTTGTTACTTTAAGATATTTGTTTATGAAAAAGATTTAATTAGACTTTTATTAAATTATTTTTGAGGATTGAAGAAATTTTCTTATTATCCTGAAATTATTATGATTTAATTAGCAGCCCTACATGCCTTTATGGTTTGCCTTGCAGGCATGCGGCCTCATGCTCTTGGCATATTGACTAAGCAATTTTTTTTGACTATTTCCTTCACAAAATATGAGGATATGGCATGGTTTACAATTGGCCAAATTCCAGAAATGACTCTTTGGCTTCCTCGTGCTACTTAGGAAATGACTCCATGCATTTATTATCTTTATTGTGACTCTTAGAATACTCCTACTATAGTAAATTCAAAATTTACCCTCACAAAATATTACCCTAAATGTTTCAAAATAATTAAGTTTAACCATTCAAGAAGAATTGGGTCTCTATTTTATTGTCCTTCATTTCTTTAATGAATTCAGGGTGGCTTGTATCTCTTTCCTTTCTTTCCCGCTTTCAAAAGTCAAAAGCAATAAGTCCCCATTTTCTTTGATCTCCCTGTACTTTTTGTCTATTCCATGAAGAATTTTGATGTACGCCTCTTGATCTTTTATAGATCTAGGAGTTTTTCATATATAACTTAGTTAGATCACATTATTTATTTGGCATAACTACTACATCTCTTCAATTTTACTTATTCTTTTAGGTCCCACGTTGTCCTTTCTAATTTTGCTAAAATACACTACAGTAAAATTAGAAAAGGCCGACCCTTTTTTGCCGACGCTAGGAAAAAGCGTCGGCAAAATTTTCTGCCGTGCCAACTTTTGCCGACGCTTTTTAAGAGCGTCGGCATTTTGAAGAATAAACGACGCTTAAAAGCGTCTAGCGAAAGCGTTGCTGCGAAGCGTGGGAACTGGACCTAGGACGACGCTTTTAAG
The DNA here is from genome assembly GCF_051530095.1 of Phoenix dactylifera. NCBI lineage: Eukaryota > Viridiplantae > Streptophyta > Magnoliopsida > Arecales > Arecaceae > Phoenix > Phoenix dactylifera. Next base: position 6,593,802 of record NC_143202.1, read on the forward strand.
CGTCATTATTGTCCCCGGCCTAAGACGACGCTAATAAGCGTCGAGTAAACACGACGCGTGTAAGCGTCGATCAAAGACGACGCTTCTAAGCGTCGTCTAAGGCTAGAAACCCTTAAAACCCAGTGCCCGACCCCGATCGATCCCTCCCTCATTCTGCCCTATTTCTCCTCTTCGGCTTCCGTCTTCCTCCTCTCCGGCACTGCCCTAGCTTCCATCTTCCTCGTCTATGGCGCTGCCTTTGCCACCCGTCTTCCTCCTCTCCGGTGCCGAGCGTTCGACTCCAACCTCCTCTCCTCCTTCCTCCTCTCCGGCGCCGACCGACCAACCCCGACCTCCACCTGAGGTATTTTTCTCCTCCTCCCTTTTCTCCCTCCTTCTCGTCTCGCTTGTTCTCCTCCTTCTCCGCCTCTTCTTGTTCGTGTGTTCGTGGGTGTTTTTTTCTTTTTTTACTGATCTCCTCCTCCTCCCTTCTCTCCAGCGCCGTCCGAGCAGACCTCAAACCTCGATCGAGCGGCAACCCTGATAAGTATGATCGTTGATGCACATTGAACAATTATTATTTTTTATTATTTTGTTGCTATTTGGCTAAGTTAAAAAATTAAGTATCAAATCAGTTCTCCTAAGAGCCTGTTTAGATAATCTATCAAGATTTGGACTGAATTTTCTACTGGATTTATAGGCTTGTAAGCCCATTTGAGTACCGTTTTTATCAACCCAACACTCTCCGGCCTGAATCATGTGGGACTTTTTTCCTCCTTGGAGATTATATGAAAGCAACAGTTCTTGCCAAGCAGCAGGCTATAGTCAAATATTAATGCACAATATTAGGGGTTTAAACTTGAAAGCATTCAATTAGGTGGAAATCATGTTTCCCACAAAATACTCGATGAAGAAGCAACCGCAAAGCTTGAAATTGTGAAGCACGAATAGTATAGATGCTATGAACTTTAAGGCCTGTTGACAACATTCAACTTAGTGGAAAGGTCTTCTCGGGCCATCAGAAACATGGGAAGGAAAACCACCAAGTTCCAATAATCTAAGTTTTGACTTCTTATAATGCTGAAGAGCTTTGTGTTTTGTAACATCAAACCATCAATTGCATGCTTGCTGATTTGGGGCATGGACTAGATATTCTTGCCTTCCATTCATTATTGTTAAAAAGAAAAACTGCATGTTACTTTATATGATGCTTATTCTGTTACTCAAGTGTCATTCAATATTTAATTTCCTTTATGCTTAAGCATGGACCATTAAAAGATATATGACTTAATACACTCTGATTTTCAGAATGTGAATGTGAATGTCAATTGCAACTAGTGGTGTTTGGACCTAAACAGGAGAAGATGAAAACTTGTGTTAGGAACCTAGGGTACGGCCGTCACTTGCATTCTGCTGTTGTTGGCTGATATAATCACCATTTGATGTAAGATGCTTTCTGTAAAATCAAGTTTTGAAAGGGTATTCTCCCTCAAGTTGCTTCAAGGTCTTGGTCTCTATTTTAACTCAATCACAAAAGTTTCTGAACCATGGGCCATCTATGAATAGTTTAGCATTGTGCCACCATTATCAATGCTAGTGTAGTTGCTGCAATCTGATGCTATTCTTGCCTATGTCAGAGCTGCAGTTCTTCATAATGCTACTCTGACCCAGTAATAGCTGCTGCTTTAAGTTTCACTATACAGGTGGTCAGAGATGACTAAGCCGCTTTAGATTTTACTATTATGATGGTCAAAGATGACTAAAAATACAACCTTGTCACAGTCAGAGATGTGTTAGTCAAAGCACAAGGTACAGATACTATGGAGAAAAATATCCATTCTTTGAGATGTTAAAGCCTAGAAAAGCAGACATAATATACTCTCTTATAGGTCACTAGTGCAAAGAATAGCCAATTTGCTGTGAGTTGCATGAATGTACAGATGAAAAAGAACAGAAGTTACATGAATTAAAATAAGGCCCCGAACTCTGTTTAAGGACTGCTCCCAGATGTAGAATATGATCGATCACAGCAATTAGGTGCATCAGGCAAGATGAAGTTCCCATTGTCTATAAGATAAATTATTCTTAACCACCTAATTGATACTCCAAATTTGCGTATAACCCCTACAACCTAAGCACTCTGATTCCTGACTCATTTAAAAACAGAAGTACAGCAAATCCCCCTCCCCCAATGTCTTCATGTTCCTGTACTGGTTCCCTCCTCCTGTAGGCTTCAAAGTCCATCCTTCAGCACTCCAGCATTTTTCACATCACTACCCTCTCCCAAATCCCAAAAGCAGTAACTCAAATTTGAGTAATCATCAACTGTCCTCTGCAATTCTTATTTCTAATTCTAATCTAGTTTCATCAATTAACATTGTATTATATGCTAATAACATACATCATGGCATTTCTTAAAGGTATTAAATCAGCTCATCTACAAAAATTAGGACCATATACGGGCTTTTGCCTTAATCAGCTCATCTCCGGCCTGAATCATGTGGGACTTTTTTCCTCCTTTGACTATAGCCTGCTGCTTGGCAAGAACTGTTGTCATCTGGTCTTGTGATAGTGGATCATGGAGCATCAACTGTTCCAGCTGCATCCAACAAGAAACTGTAAGTGCAGAACCAAATGCCTCAAGATGTGAAGCTTGTGCCATATCCATTCTCCATGCTCCCACATGCTACTCTTTGATATCTTTTCATTAATATAATTCTAAGTGCTTTTGGAGGAGAAAGGTTTGTAGCTCTAGATGTGACATTCGGTTGATTATAAACTTGCTGCACTTTAAAAAAGGTGGGCTTGTCTGCTTTTTACCTAAATCTCATTAGGAGAATCCAAAGTAATACCTTCTCCTTGATTCCTGTACTCCCCAGTTTTTGGTAACATTGATTCCTTGGTTAATTTGGTAACATTCATTTTTTGCAACTTCAGACCAAGCAATGAAGCACAATCCAATGCTTGTAAATTGGTTATGAAACTTTGCTTTTGCAAGTGAGATACATAATTATCGATTGCATTGCAGCATGCAGTATGGTGGGGAACTCACTAAACTAAAATAAGAGCAAAAGATGGTGGGGAACTCACTAAACTAAAATAAGAGCAAAAGATGGTGGGGAACTCACTAAACTAAAATAAGAGCAAAAGATGGTGGGGAACTTTATTTAGTATAAATTTATTGTTTAACCAAATATTGATTCTTTTTTATGCATACCAGGTAACAATATGCCCCGGGGGAGACGATTTAGAGATGTGGAGTTCTAGCATTCTCAGGTGGGATCTACTTCTGATCAGTCCCTACAGTCCCAGCAGCCATGTGAGCACCAGCAGCACGAGTCAGGATCTCAGCACGAGCCTCCTGCTGATTGCCCGGAGGATGAGCTCCGGATCCAGGGTAATTCGATTTAAAGTTCATATTTTATGTTCATATTTGTCTTCAACTTGTTAAGACATATTTTATTTAATTTTAATAGATGGACAAGGGACGGTGAGGACGAGACGGGGACCCACTCAAGCAAAGGATGTGTGGAAGCTTCCTCCGGGTGAGAAGATCATCATCCGATGCAACGAATTGGGGCAGCCCATCAATAGAGCTGGAAGTCTTCTATCAAGCTTTTTAGGATCGGTTGCACGCAAGGGTCAGCTGTGTCCGCTCAACTATACGAAGTGGAATGACATGCTTCCTTCGTATAAGGTTGAGCTTCTTAAACTTATAGAGGTAATGAATTGAATTTATTCTTTTTAATTCGACACCTTCTGTATGTTAATTTGCTTTGTACCATAATTTTATTTTAGAGGTTTAATATTATTATAACATTCTGTACCTTGTTGTAGGGTAAGTTTGTACTCCCTCCAGAGAGCCATGATTGGGTGCTAAAGTCCCTCAACCGCAAATGGAAAGAATATAAAGCAAAATTGAAGACGGACTTCAAGCGCGAGGGTATGACAGAGGAGGAGGTTGCTCGTGTGACTCCTCCTGATGTATACCCTCAGCAGTGGAGGGAGCTTGTTCACTACTGGTTTTCTGAAAGAGGACAGGTCATGTATATTGTTTCAATATCTTCTATTATCTTTATTACTAATATAGATTGCAAATATATACATTGAATCATATTATACTGTGTGCTTTTATTTTGGCAGACATATTCTAATATTGGTAGAGCTGCACGAGCATCTCAAGCAGTTCCTCATACTTCAGGCTCGAAGAGTTATGCGAGACGTAGAAATGAATTCGTAAGTTCTTTTGAAACTATTTGAAACTCTACTAACATATAGCACGTATCATGATATATAGTTTACCAATATACTTTCCGTATGTGTAGATAGTAGAGCATGGAAGAGAGCCTGGTGAGGTAGAGTTTTATAAGATGACCCACACTCACCGAGATGGCAGCTTTGTCCGGGACGAGTCGAGAGATATAGTTGTATGTATTCATTTTTTATTTGATCATAATTTTTTTATTAATTTTACTTCTTTTAAATTATTAATGTGACTGTTTATTTTTTTGAGAGAGATATAGGAAAGAGCTACAAATCTTATTTTAGAGTGCGTCGGGGAGTCATCATCATCCGACGCGGCCAGTCGCGTCGAGGCTCAGGTCTATGCAGAATTGATGGGCCCAGAACGTTATGGACGCGTGAGGGGTTACGGTATCGGAGTTACCCCCACTCAGCTGTCTGCAGTGAGCCGATATACCCAAGATGCCAGACAAGGTACTAGCACTGCAGAGGTTTGTAGTTTGAAGACAGAGATGGCACAGATAAAGCAGTCATATGAGACAAGGATAGAGGAGATGAGGCAGAGTCATATGACTGATATGGCGGAGTTGAAGCAGAGCCAAGAGTTGAAGATACAATCTTTGCAGGATCAGCTTGACCATATTTCATCTTTTTTGCAGAGATTTGCTCCTCCGGTACATAACTAAATATATTTGAATATTTTATATAATTATAATGTATTCTTGTATGAGCGTGATGACTTTCGTATTTTTAGTTTCTAAAGTATTTTTTTTTCTTGTAGGTTGATGATACTTCATCTACTCGTAGAGATGATGATGCCGTCGATCCTTGATACATATCGTAGATTGTGTACTTAGGAATTTGAGATGTATATATTTATAATGTTTTTGAAGTACAATGTAATCAAATATTATAATATGAATGTAATCAAAGTTCTTGTTTGTGACGTGTATTTTGTTATATATGTGATTTAGTGTATTTGTTTTGTTAGAATTTAATGTGTACAGGGTATTAAAAATTACTTTTATAAAATTTTTTTAAAAAAAAAATTCATTTGCCGACGCTTTTAAGCGTCGGCAAAAGCGACCGGCACAACACTGGCAAAAAATGGCACGCCTTTAACGACGCTTTAAAGCGTCTGTGTAGTCCAACAGTGCCGAGGTTGGTCTAAGTTTGCCGACGCTTAAAAGCGTCGGCTAAGTGCATAGTTAACGACGCTTAAAAACGTCGGCATAGGCCACCTTCGCCGACGCTTTAAAGCGTCTGTGTAGTCCAACAGTGCCGAGGTTGGTCGAAGTTTGCCGACGCTTAAAAGCGTCGGCTAACGGCATAGTTAACGACGCTTAAAAACGTTGGCATAGGCCACCTTCGCCGACGCTTTAAAGCGTCGGCATAGACCGCCGACGCTTTCTTCACGCGTCGGCCTAAACCGGCCCCACGCCCACCTGCCCGACGTCGGAGCCACGCTTTGGGGAGCGTGGGTGAGAAATTCGCCGACGCTTAAAAGCGTCGGTATAGACGAAATATAGCGCCGGGAGATATCAATTATTTTGTAGTGATAGCATTCCTTCTTTCTTTACTTTTTTCAAATTCAAGTTACTCCCATGGAATCTCTTTATTGCGCAACAATTTTGTCCATGCAGGATTGCATGTCTTATTTTTATTTCATAAATATTTTTATTAAGTCATGAAATAATTTGTTCTTAGTATGTAAAAACTACAAGCACTTGTCCATTTCATTCAACTAGCTAGTTCTAATTTTATCACATGTCCCTCTATTTCTTCACTTTTTTGTATGATATCCTTATAAAATAAAGTTAATCACTCTACAGTATCTCTCGTCCATCGATTTTGACTTGGAGCTTATGTTAAAAAAAATCACAACAAGAATGTTATATAATTAAAGTAAATAAGTGATGATAAGATAAACAAGAGGAAAAATTAGATCACTAGCACAAGAGACTAAAGGCTGCAGTCATTGAGAGCTTTCAGATGAAAGTTGGGGGGCGTGGGTGGAGGGGGGTTGAGGCGGCGGGGTCGCTTGAGAATCAGCGAATCAGTGCCAGAAAGCCTATATTTTGATTTTTGATTGGAATGTCATATTTAAATAAATCAAAGATACAATGTAAGTAAAACATACACCAAAATAAATCACTCATATACATAATTAATGCATTCTTAGCACCCAGCAGCTACAGTCCCCACCGAAGCTCTCACTTGAGAATCAGCGAAATCAGTGCCAGAAAACCTATATTTTGATTTTTGATTGGAATGTCATATTCAAATAAATCAAAGATGCAATGTAAGAAAACATACACCAAAATAAATCACTCATTTACATCATTAATGCATTCTTAGCACACGGCAGCTAAAGTCTGCACTGAAGCTCTCCCAGATTAGCCAAATTTTGCCACCCCATAGTTGGGAAGGAGCAAAGATCCTAGAGCACAATTTTCTACTTCATGCAGTCCAATCTCTGCTGAACTTAAATTAACTCTGATTGTCAATATATTTTAAAGACTGTAAACGGTACAGTTCTTTCTTGCATAAACAAAATGACCATAAACGACTAATGCAAAGAAACAGCATAATTCTGGAATGAATGGAAACAAACCCACTGAAAATATGACATCTACCACGCTCCAGGAACTAGTTTGCCTTCCAATCTATTGCTGGGCATCGTTTGACCTATCACCTTAACCTCCTTATTTGACATCAAATTCTTTATGTCTAAGAAGGCAAACTCTTCAAAAACGTCCAGGGAGCTAAATGATGCAAGTCATGGAAAGTGGTAGAAGTGCAGATCATTTGCAAATCACTTAACATGAATCAAAGAAGAAAAACTACTACAGAAAAGCAAGAAAGGAAAGAGGAGAAATAATCAGGAGTCTGATGCAGAAGTGGGGAGAGAATCCCAAATCATATCCATGTCCAGAGAGGGCATACTGCTGAGCAAAACTCCATCTGCATCCCCTCCCAATTTTTTGTCTTCCAAATCTGATGGCAGCTCCTTCCTGCTCCGAGTACTTGCAATGGATGTTGAGGCAGCTTCTTCATCAGTCCCAGTTTTCTTCTGTTTCTTAACTTGTGGCATGCGTTCTCCAACGCCCATGCGCAAGAAGTCCTTTTCTGGATGTCGTTTTGGTTGATTAGAAGTGGATGAGGCAGAGAATTTGCGGGAGGCCTTGAGCTTTGCTTCCAGGAGGGAAGCTGTGGCGGCATGATGTGGGTGACTGGATCCACTGACGGCGTCGCGGAGCTCGTGCTTGAGGTGGGGGAAGTTGAGGTGGGCGAGGTCTCCCCTCAGTTTGTAGGCGGCCATGTCATAGGCCATGGCGGCCTCTTCAGCCGTGTTGAAGGTCCCCAGCCAGACCCTCGTCCGGTTCCTTGGCAGCCTTATCTCCGCCACCCATTTCCCCCAGTGTCGCTGTCTCACCCCCCGGAACAGCTTTGCCTGCTGCTGCTGCTGCTGCTGCCTACCTTTTGTTGATGTTTCCAGCCCACTGTAAGAGAGTGAACTGATGGATCCCAAGTGGTGAAGTTGTAGCCCTTCAGCCATACCGGGCTCCTGAAGTTTTTGATACATTTGGAGGTTTATATTGGGGTCTGCTGAGGAAAGAGGGATATTTCTAGAGGTGAGGAGGGCGGATGGCTGAACCATGGGTTCTTTCTGCAGGAAGAAGGTGAACGACCTTGGAGGCTTTGAAGCCATGGTTGGAGAAGATGAAGAGGAATTCCCCGATGACGAGGAGGAGCAAGAGGGTGGTCGAACAACTTGTGAGATAGCGGGCATGCCATTTAGTTCCATGGGGGACTCCATCAGGTGCTCGGATTTTGGGTGAAGGAAGTTAAGAATTGGTGTACTGGTAGTGCTCGGGAGGAATTGGTTGTGGTGGTGGTGGTGAGAAGCTAGCGCCATTACCATCATTGCATTGCTTTCTGAGTAGTCTACTTCAGGATATTGATCTTCCATGCGCTTTTCTGATACAATATGCACTAGAACTCCACCTCCGAAGCCTTTCTTAAACGCACTAGTAGTATCTTCAGAGTAAAAGCAGTGGGAAGCACATCTACATGCCTTCTGGGAGGCACTTTGCATGCTTTCAAGTCCCCCAATCCCATGTCTAACAATTTATATACAAAGCTGGTCTTCGCAGCTGATGGGTTGTTGCACTTAAGGACCCCGCATACTTTTATCGTATGTTAGAATTAAAGAGTTTGTCAACGGTTTGAAAAGAAGCAGGCCCCCAACACTTTTATTTTCTGCTCCCAAACTCGCATCAGCATTCGCTAGCTCTCTCTCTGAGAAGAGAACCAAACCAAAGAAGAGATGGTCATTAGCTGGTTGAATGGATCCTCAGTCCCTGCAGTGACACTACTAGAACCTAAGACCCACACGACATCGCCCTTCTATAGGATTCTTGTTCTCCATCATGAGGGCTAATAATTTTGAACTCAAACCTCATCTCTTTTTCATCTTACATTTCACTTTTCCTATTTGTAGGTGAACTTCTTTAAGCTCTAGCTTGGGTTAAGGGCCTGGAATAAAGAATACTTTGTTTGCATCAGATAGCTACTCTGGTTGAGGATTCTTTTAAAGTGAAAAGGTTAGCCACTTTCTCTAACCAGAAAGGCTATAGGCTGTTTCAGGTAGAGGAGTGTGCTGAACGGAAGCCTCACTGGTGATTGTACTCATAAGTACAAGTTGGCGAGAAATATTATGGACGATGCTAGTATTTGAATATAAAAAATGGTTCACAGATGCATTTCATTCAAGATAAGTACAGCTGCAGTTCAGCTCCTAATGATGCTGCACCCTGCGAGTCTTCTACTTTGGAAAACCCAAATAATGACTGGGTAAAATTAACTAGTTGAGAACAACGTGTTCGAAAATTGCAGCATAAACGCTGCATTCAATATAGTCCTTTTCCATAGTATACAGTAAATTATAATATACCTTCAAATAAAAAAAAATATTAACCTCAGATTGCAAATAAATTGATCCCAATTGTTCAATTATTTGATAACCAGAGTCACTTCTTGATAAATGATATTTTTCGACTCTAAATAATGGAATATAGGCTTGATCATTAGAGGCACTGCCTCTTGAAGGATGCGGCGTGACATCGTAGATCTTGAAAGGTTATCTTTTTTTTTTTTAAAAAAAAAGATAATCTCAATCGAACATTGTATGACTAAGTCATAGTCTCTAAAAGTTTAGCTTGTGACTCGGCTTTCCGATGGGAGGATCTCGCTCCTGTTCCCATGCAGTCCTATCAGTAGTGGCTAAATTAGCATACATTAAGTCTAAGGGTCCTCCTAGGTCAAAAGATTACATTAAATATCTAATTATTAGCATGATAATGACAAATTAACTGCTACTTCTTTATGTTTACTAACATCTCTCATCAGAATTACACATTATACTAATATAGGAAATTTCTGATGCTGAAGTTACCATTGACTGCAGTGCTTGACAATGTGGCTTGTTACTTAATTTTTGAACAGGGAATAACTATGACCTGTTTATGTACTTCTCGAGCATTTCCAAATCTCCCTCTCTTTCTGCTTTCTACAGTCTGAAATTAAAAACATACATCTGATTAGGGACAGTCTCCCTTTGCATGCAGATTGAGATCAGCAAACCATTGCTCTCATTTTAGTCAGAACAAAAATTAAAACACAAAGGAATTGTTTAACTTAAGGTGATTAAGAACCCAATTCCAGTGAAATTGCACCTGCCATGACATGGAGATCCACTCATAGATGCAGAAGGGCATGGTAAACCTTTGACATGGAGATCCACTCATAGATGCAGAGGGCATGGTAACTTATGGAAAGATTCCCTGCCCTCTTTTTTCTCAATTAATAATAGGACTAGCTCCGTAGTGCTCTGGTTCCATCCCACTAGTTTGTTCCTTGGGATCACATAGTGCATTGTAACCTCGTCCATGAAGCAGATGATTAGTATATATGGGACCACGTTTCCTGTCACCTTCGTCTTTTCCTCAGACATCTCACTCCAACATTAACATTAATTAATACATCTCAAGGCTGTAAACCAATAAATATAGGCTCCAAAGTCTTTCCATCAAATCATTGTGGGAATGAAGAGACAGTATTAGTCTACTAAGGCACCTTCTCCGAAATGCTGCGTTGAGTTAGCGGTTTAGTAGTAGATGGTAATGCCAGCTTTGGAGGGCAAATAAGGCCAGCCACAGTGGCCAGCTATAAGATGACAAATCACATACCCCTCCTTTACAGGTTCATAGAAGACTATACGTTGGTAGCCACAAAGCCTTGATGTTGAAGCTTCTTACTTTGTATATAAACTACGAGGACTTTTGGAGGTAAGAAAGCAAACCAAGTTCATGTGAGAAGCAAAGTGGAATCTTTTACAACTTAATAATTCTTACTTTAGTTCCACACTTCCTGTTCTAACGGAATCCATGTGCTAGCCCCTAGGGAGGGGATAGAATCCATCTAAGCCGAAAACTTTTGAATGCATCTATAAACCTCCCAAGTTATTGTTTATATAATCACCATCACCATATTACACAATGATCACTGACTTTGATAATCGCCATCTATAAATCTACATCAAAAAGAGAAAATTCGATAATCCCCACGAGCTATATGCATCAATCATGATATGTAAATGAGTCCATAATCTGACTTGACTTTCGGTTCTCAGGTCATGAGATCATAGTTCCATCTGTCTGTTAGATGTTTCGTTAATCAAGGACTGTAGTATACAGTGGTCTTGATGATTCACCTGGATCAGACTAATGGTCCTCAAGTCACAATTAATGCCTTCCTTTATAAGATGTAGCAATCGTTTGATTGCTAATACTAATTATTTCAACTTTAACATCAGTCATCATTTTTTGTAACTAATCGGCATGTTACAACTAGCAAAATTAACCTTTGTTTGTACTCCTGAAGCCATTGTCTGGACTGTCAAAGAGTGGTTTGTCTAGCAGTGCTCCCAGTGGAATTCAAATGCTGAACCACTAGCCAATAATCTCATTGATTAAGCATTATACTGTTTTAACCCAACACAATATTAAACCACAATCCATGAAGATTTAGTCAGGGGACAACAAAGGGAGACATCATTACAGATAGTAAGAATTCCGTCTTCAAAATTAAACACGATAGAATTACACATAATAAGCTCACGAGTTTTTTTTTTATTATTATTGTTCTTAGAAAACCTAAGACCCATTTGGCATTGACAAATTAATGAACTAAATTGAACATCATGTATGATACAATCCTCATGTTTCTTGAAATTTTTAGAGATCTCTAGAGCTTTTGGTAGTAGAAGTTTATTATTCTAAAAACTTAGTGAAATATAAAATTAAAGAATAATAGAAATTTTATGCAAAGGCTATTATCTTCAACTTCAACCTCTATTTGGTATTTCACTAAATTATGAAGAAACAAAAACAAAAAGTAGCAATGATGTGAAACAAACCCTAAAACTATTAGGTTTGTGCACAACCAGATCCAAACACAATGCAATAATTATCATGGTCAAGGATTAGCATTCTCAAGGAATAGAAACTTAAACCAGACTATTGTTAGATAACCTCATAAGATGTCCAATTATTGGCTACAGTTTCAATTTTCAAGTTCTAGTAACCTGCCCCATGACATATGTATGCTTTACATATATATACTAATCAACCATATGTTTGCAACTAATATAATGTTAATTGTCTATCTAAATAAGACAGAAGAAGAAGTTAAGATGCATATGTAGGCTATAACTCCTTCCTCAAAGGTTAAGCATAATGAATGGGCTACTCTGGTCCTTCTACAATAGAAAATTGGAAGAGTGGCATCATGAGCTCCACCTTCACTAAACTATATTATCTGTAAGATTAACAAACCAAATATGAGCTTATCAAGTCTCTAACCCTTAGCTTAAGCATATGACAGGAGGCCAAACCTATGTACCTGGGTGGTCCAGACAGCCTAAGGTAGCCTAACCAAAATATATAGGCCACAAAAGATAAGAAAGAGTTAGAGGGATGCAAAGATTAATTAGAGGCAAAACAGAAGAACATCTATAGAAATGGTCAAAACAGCAGAATAATCATGTCGCATGCGAGGACTTAACAAATAGCTGCCTCCATGCGTTTCGTTGGATTTCGTGGCAGTTGCGTCCTGGTGACCTGATTTTATTATTATGGAGTATTATCTTAAGGTTCCATTCGTTTCCATTTCCATGGGGTAGATGCCCTTGAAAGGGATAACTTTGTTTAATGGAAGGATGCATTTCCACCAATAAAACAAATGGTTAACATTGTGTCTGCGATGTATATGGAGCTTGAAGCAAACGACATGATGGTTTCACCTGCCATAACAACTCCATCATACTTACATATGTATTATTTTGGCATTTTGCATACAAATAAATTTATTTTATTATTGAATTTGCAGGGAAAGGTTGCATTTTTCTTATTTTTAGGATTAGGCTAATTTCTAGTCTCTGAAACAATATTTTTCCTAGGTTATCGGGTATATTCCAGTGGTCAAGTAATTCAGGCAAGGAGTACAATATATGCAAAATTGTAGGCCATACCAATAGAATCTTGTTTACTTTTTCCCCTTGGAGATTAGTTAATGTAATGGACTCTCTCTCTCTCCATCACTATTGATATAGGAGCAAGAGCCCGAATCATCCTACATGTGCGTCGTATTTGGATCGTCGCTTGGATGTGCCCGAATTACAGTAAGTCCAAAATTTTCAGTACCTAGTTACCTTCAGCCCTCATCCACAAAATCCAGCAACATCCATCTCCGACTGCATCATCTATCTTTCCCTCCACCCTATCTCTCCACACATGCAAACGTGCATGCATCTGTGTGGTGCAGGTAAGGGTAGTATCTGGCTGATTCCAGTTGGGCCTGTTGGGTTTTGAATCTAAACTTGTTTTGCATATCCTACTCATTGAAGGATCATATCAAGTCTGAGTCTAGGAAATTAAATATCTTAAAATCCATTGAGTCCTTGATCAGGTTTGGCTTTGCTAAGATACATATTATGGATGGCCTTCGGGCTGGGGTCTACCGTGGTGGATTAGATATGGAGTCCCCATTAATTTTGATATTTGTAAGAGGGGGAAAATTGAAAAAGATCCTTAAAATTCTAAGAGAAGAGAAAAAAAAATTTAAACCAGAGTGAAGTAAGCACCAAGTGAACAATGAAAGCATCAGGCATCACTTAGGCAATGTTACTGGTCGAGACTAGTAAATACCAGTTCAGGTGATGCTCACTAGAGATGGTTCAACAAACAAACACTATATCATTTAAACTGCAATGACCACCTCTCATTATTTCTATTATTGTACAATTGGTACAAGTTCATTATATATTACTGGCACTTTTAATAAATGCTTTCAAAAATTTACTTAACATACACTAGTGATAACTTTGATAGCCAATAAAATGCTATACTAAAATGAAGAAAGTATAAAGTAAATTTTTTGTATTAGTAACTGAAATCCTGTAGCATTCAACATTCAATAGATGCATTCAACATTTTGTAAAGCATATATTTAGTAAAATATAAGGTAAAATTATGGTGAAGTATATATTTTTACTACATTTGATCATGTGCTATAATAATAGATACATTCAAAATTTTGTAATATTCAGAACATCATTTCACAATCAAATTGATTAACTAAAATAAATATTTTTTGCTCAATTTCATTTGTGTAAAGTAATGCATTCAAGATTTTATTATAATAAAACAACCGAAACATTCCAAAACAAATTGATGAAATGATAGAATGCAAGTCGAACAATAATGTTTTATGTCATCTAAAACTCAAATTTTAAGTTTTTCTTTGTATGTTCATTATTCAAAAATTTCAGTTACAAGTGCAAACGTATTTTGGCCAAAAAAGGGGTTTCAACATCGTTTCCTATTGTCAGTCCCATATCTATCTCTATTTCCAAACAACTTGCAAAATATAAGATGAAACAATTATAGGTTTAGTTACGGTTTATATTGATTATTATGAAAGATTCAAAATGCAAAAATGGTAAATAAATAAATTAAAGGGAGTTTCCAGCCAAAAAAAAATTTTGAAGGGAGTTGTTTCATTTCGCTCATTGAGTAGACTTTTCTCTACTTCTTCGAGTGTCCATGCAATTTCTTAAATATTAGAATTTGAAATTTTAATAAAATATAGAATCAAAATCTGGATCAGATATTTGGATTGTGGTCTTTAGAAACTTCTTTAAAAACAGATCCTAGTATGCAAAAATTGATAATTTATTCAACATGCTAAACCTAACATGATTTTTGAAAAATTAGTTTCTTGATTAAGAGGAGGCATGTGGCTTCATGATGAGGACTATGTCGCAACTATTCAGGAGGGATAGAAGCATTGCAAACCTAACATGAACCAGGAAATTTAATCAACAAGTGAGCTTTAAGAAATATTAAGAGGAAAATAGAGAACAAAGGAAGCACTTGCTCGTGTTACATTAACTGGTTCACATACTATTATTCCATCAAGAGTTCGCTCGTCATGGTTCCTCCTCTCCATAGTTTCTATTATCCTACATTTGTTAAAATAATCTACATGATTTTAAGGTGAATGATGTTTCAAATCATGACTCAACACTAGATTACCACATCACTTGCTAATCATTCCATTCAAGGATAATTAACAAGCCATGCTGTGTTGTACTAATTGATAATAGGACTAAAATTTCTGAAGGATAGTCATTCTAGTGTTTACCACTTTTAAAACCTTATTCCATCCAATGTCTTATGCTCCAATATATGAAGATGCACAATTACATGAAACTAGAATATGATTAAGAAGTTCACCAATTGTTGGATGGCTTAAGATCAAAGATTGTGTACATGATCGTTGGGGAAGCATGAGACGATTGAACTTAAGTAGAATTTTACCTTCCCCTGTGGTTTCCCTTATTAGATGCAAAGCATGATCAAACTATGGTTCCATGGTTCCATACCAAAGTATTCAAAACACAGCCATGTTGAGCTATAACAAAGGACAAGGAAACACCAAGAACTTCAGGACCTGAAATTTGGATAGCATGCCATCAATTATAATGAGCATATTGATATTTAGAAACATGCAAAAGCCAGAAATAGACGCCAAGTATGTTTCTCTTGTATACTGACCAATTACTAAATGAGTATAAAAGAGGGTAAGAAACATGCATGCTACCACACACAATATTGAGCCAGCTTCCATATTATCCAAGATTTGATTTTATAGATTCCTATATCATAGCTAATTATTAAACTATAGAAACCAAGAAAAATAGTTCTAGATAATATCCCAAATTTGGTGGTACAGAAACTTTTATATCCCAAATTTTTATATCCGGTTACAAGGAAATTACAGTTTATGCCTATCCCATAATAGACTAAAATTTGCAACATGGCAAGAGATTAGAATAGCACTTGATGGAAAATTATATAAAATGTTTGCAAAATACCATTTCTAATCCTAAATCAGTAAGGTGTATACATGGCAAAAAATGTGAGCAATTGAAGAACGGTGCATCCGTTGATCATCGACACCAATAGATGATGAAGTTGCCCATCCTTTAGTTTTCAGAAAATAAATCAAGCTTCCTCGACAATCTGAAAATTTATATTTTGTTTGATCAATTTGTATACAGGGACAATGTGGTCATTTGGAAAGGTTATATAACTGCGCCTCTGTATGGCACTGTACAAGGAGGGGTCTCATACTGTTACTTCAGTCATTGATGTGTATTTTGGAAAATTTGGAAGGCAAATAACATTGGTACAATGCCCCAATCTAATGAAGGGTGGAAGCAAGACTCTTAGGGTTATCTTGAACTTTTATGAAAAATAAAGGTAAAATATGTGAAGATAATTAATCAAAATTTTATATGAAAGAGCCAAGCCCATCCCACTGGTACAAGCAGGCATGTGAGCCTTACACCTACAAGGTGCAACTCTTAGGACATGCAAGGCCTAAAAAAAAGTTATGCAAAGTCCCATAGTAGGTAAACTTAGATATTATGCATTTTAAGAATGACAAATATTCATAAATCAAGGTCCAACCTTATGTTCAAATACGTTCTATATTGATTACATAGATATTTTATTAAAAAGAAAAGAGATTGCTTCACCCTAGTCCTCTCACTCATGGCCTAGGATCCACACTTCATATGCAAAAAAAGGCAAAAGAAACAAAGGCAAGCTAAAAAAGGCCCAGTAAGTCATCTCTATCTCAGATCAATGCATGGGTATACCAAAGAAAAGAGCCAAGCTCAAGCACCACAAATAAAAATCCTATTAGCGAAAAAAGAGAGCTTCAAAGAAGATATTATTTAAGAGCTTTTATTGTGAGCTAAAAAATCACATCCTAAACTTTAGAGAGTTGTGAAGCACCTTCAAGAGTATTCAAGTCAACTAACAGTCTTGCTCCACTTATTGTTTTATATACTTATTTCAGAGCAATACTTATTGTGCTTTAATTCTATTTATTCTTTATTGTAACAAATTTCAAGTTTGAAATATGGTGTAAAGGTCCATCCAAACCTGTAATTGGATTGTGTTGAGCCTAGAATTTGCTCGGGGTAGTTTTTGGTTGATTGGCCTAGAAAATCAAGTTGGTTGATAATGAACCCGGAAAACAATTGTTAAACATTTTGGTTGATTGACTTAGAACAATCAACTAGGTTTGGTTGTGATCCCAAAAAACAACTAGGTTGTAACCTGGAATATAGATTATAGTGAAATTCCAAAGAGGTCTTGAAAAGTGGAAGTAGGTGCAGGATTGACATGAAATTGCTATAAACTTTGTGTTCTTGCCTTGCTTTTTTTTTGCTTTAGTTTTTTGCATACTTACTTATTATTTACTTGCTAAAATCATCATTCATCTGCAAAGTATTCAATTTCACTACATTATTTAAAGCTTTCTAAGAAACCCAATTCACCCCCCTCTTAGGTATAATTGGGCAACAAGTGGTATCAGAGCCTGGTACTCAAGCCACTCATTGACCTAACTATCAAGAGTTAGAGATCTATGGTAGCTCATGTTGGTACCTCTCTCCTCGATTGTCAATCCACGAATAAACCTCCTCTATTTAATGACACCAACTATACTTATTGGAAAGCATGCATTCACATTTTTATTCAGGCATTTGACTATGATATGTGGAATCTCGTAATAAATTGTTCTCACACACCCACAAAGATTATTGATGGTGTTTCTCTTTCCAACCCGAAAGAGGAATGAGATAAATTAGATAAGAAGATGGCTTAACTGAATTCTAATACCATTTTTATATTGCTCCTTAGATGTTAATAAATTTAATCACATTTCTACCTGCTTATTTTCTAATGAAATCTAGGATAGACTTGAAACAACTCATGAAGGCACTAATCAGGTTAAAGAGTCCAAAATTAATATACTTGTTCATAATTATGAACTATTTGAAATGGAGTCTAGTAAATCAATATCTGATATGTTTACTCAATTTATAAATATTATAAATGGTCTAAAAAGTCTAAATAAATTTTATACTAACAGTGATTTAGTGAGAAAGATTCTCAGGTCTCTATTAAGAATGTGGGAGGCAAAAGTCACAGCTATCTAAGAAGCAAAGGGCCTCAATATCCTTTCTCTAGAAGAACTACTGGGATCACTAATAACTCATGAACTATCCATAAAGCAAAACCAAGAAGAGGATGAATCAAAGAAAAGAAGGACCATCGCTCTCAAATCAACTATTCAACAAAAAAAAGAGAGATAAGAATCTAATGACACTGAGGGTGATTAAGAAATGGCCCTTATTGCAAGAAGATTTAGAATATTCATGAGAAGAAGGCAAGGATTGAGAAGAAGATTCTTGGCAAAGGAGGAACAAGGAAAGGAAAAAGAAAAAGAATAGCTGCTAAGATGCTTTGAATGTAAGAAATCTAGTTACTTCAGAGCTGACTGCTCACTGCTAAACAAATCTCTGAAGATGACAAGAAAGAAGGCAATGGTCGCTACATGAAGCAATAGCGACGAATCCAATTCAGAGGAACAAAATCAGGAAATAACCAATCTATGCCTCATGATTCATAAGGATGAGGTAAATTCTAAGCCTTTGAATGATTTTAAATTTGATGAATTTCAGGATACTTTTTGTGATTTATTAGATGAACTTAAAAAGCTTAGTCAAAAGAATAAAGAGCTAAAACTGAAAAATCAAACCTTGGTAAACGAAAATAAAGAATGCAAAACAAACATTACTGCGAGAAAATTAGAACTTAAATAAAGAGGTAAACAAGTTAAAACTTTTGGTTGATAAATTTACCATGAGCTCTGAAAAATTAAACATGATCTTGGATAGCCAACAAGCTGTATCTGATAAAGCAGGACTTGGCTACAACCCCTTGCTAAAGCAAAAATCTTTAAAGAAAATATTTATCAAATCGTCAAATAATCAATCAAGAAAAACAACTTGCTATAAATGTAGTAAAACTAGCTACAAATTCTTTACCTGCGATTACAAAGAAAATATTAAACTATGATTTGATTATCCAGCTGGTGATGATAGCTTGGAAAAACTATAATATGGTGTGCTGCATCTTGAAATCCTCTTGAAGCTTGAAGGGAGCAACTTAATGTCTTCATAATTGTTAAGAGTCATCTGTTGAGAACATAATTTTTCTACATGTCAACATTTAAATCAAGTTATAGCTTTAGGTAAGTTGACCCCTGGTTTCCTTCAACATTAAAATCATTTAGAAAGGTTTCAAATGTAACGATGCGTTCACATGCCTAGGCTTGCCTAAAAGGATTTTCTTCTTCAAAGTCCATAATTCTTCACCTTGGAGCAAGAAACACATTTTATAGGATCCTCTGCAAGCTTGATCATATTTTGGATAATCTCGAGTGGATGCAGCGATTTTCTGATGCATCAGTCAAATTCCTTCCCATGTGCCTTTCAAACCACTCTTCGGCCATTCTCTCCATGCAATCTGCCAATATTCTGCTGGAAGTACTCCCTATTACAACCTCATTACGAGAACTTAGTTTGAAGACTTTCATGTTTGCTGTCTACTTTCTCACAGCGCAAAATTCAAATCTGTGTCATGTTTCCAATGATATGATTTAAACGTTTAGTGTGAAATAAGAATGCATCATCACTAAAATTTCTTGTTTTGTGGTCAAACTTGCCTAGTTCGCTTCTAGGGGCCAAGAGTACTTGTAACTCCATGAAATTTCAGGTTACCTATAGTTTCCTCTGTTTCTTGCTGATTCTTTAATGCACAGTTTGGATGTTTAGCATGGCCTGACATATAAAGGAATGCAACTCAAATAAGCATCTCAAATTGTAGTGGGATTCATGGACATGAAATCCTGAGGGATGGGCAGTGAAAATTCCAGAGTTGTTTATGAAAATTAAGTGCAAGAGTCCCAAAAAATTGCAAAGAAGAAGATGGCCTTTTTGAACTCCTGAAGGCGTTTGATTGGGCTTTTCCAAAGTGCTGAAGTTTGAAGAGGATTATACAATCTGTACAAACAAAGTGTTCCTCGTCCAGCTCAACATGGAACCTCAGGGGCCTAAAAATGAAATAATGGCAAAATCTGGAACAAGCACAGGTAGCAGCTGAGTAGGAAGATAAGGGAGCAGCACCCTTGTAATGACTCGAGTAGATTTTAAGCCCATTAAATACTTTTAAGTTTGCGGTCTTGTTCTCGTATTGTCTTTCACAAGAGACTGCCATCTCAACCAGTTGGCACCCTCAGTTTATGCTTTTATTGTGTCCAAGCACAGACTAACCAGCTTCACTTTTAGCTAATGAGCGAAAGCACTGCAAGTCCTCCTAAGTAAATTGTTTGTGTTTACAGCATACCAATAATAAAGAAAAGAGCTATATGTAATGCAAAGGTATCCTATCTTTTCAATTTGTGACAAGGTAAAATGAAGATACACAGAGAAATCATAGTCGCATCACTAAAAAATGGTGCAAATCTCATCTTTTATTCTTTATATGAAATTTTTCTGTAAGTTCTGATTGCATGATGATATTTGCTAATATGATACTGATTATTTCTTCAATGTTATGCAGGCTGATGAGAGAGCCGTTCTGAAGCATTTTAACTGGCCTGAAAGGAAAGCTGATGCATTGAGAGAAGCTGCTTGCGAGTACCGTGATCTCAAACAGGTAGAAGCCGAAGCTTCTTTGTCAAGGATGACACATCGATGCCATGTCTTCCAGAGTGTTCGCATTGCTTATCAGGTGCACCATTGAAGTATATCACATCACCACCACATGAAGGCTGAAGTCCAATATGAAAGTACTTGTGGATATCAGTTGCAAAATTCTTCAACAGGGGACCATTTCAGAAAGTAATCTCTGTTATAAAGGTTAACACACATTTATCATTTATTTACACATAGACTTGAGACATCAGTATGTCTATCTAGCTGAACCAGAGACCTTGCCAAATATATGCATTATGTTACATCCATGCATCCACTGAAAGGCCATTGCCAGTCAGGGAATCCGGGATCCTGAGGGCAGGGGACAACCTAATATTTGGCATTTTGTGTTCTTTTGTGTAAAGTGACTGTTTCAAGAATTTCTTTGCGCTAGTCAGCTCTAGCCTTTTACCATTGCACTAAGCGATAGCCCCTACATCCATGCATCCACACATATAAGCATTTTGAAGACTTTTATTTTTTCCTTGTTTGCTTGGCAGTTTGCCGGAGGTCAGACGATGTGTGCTTTTGGGGAGCTTAGAGAGCGGATTCAATCAAAAGGAAGAGGATCAAAGGATCTGCTTCCTATTACCACAATGTCTTGGCATAGCATCATAGGTTCCCAGAAATAATTTAAGGTGGAAGGCAAGCTAGGGGTGACATCGAAAGTGTTAGCTTGAAATGTTGTAAGATGATAATACGCGCATGATAGTTGGCCAAGTAACTGGTTTTTCTAAGAGTTTGGATTCGGTTGTCAGAACTGGGAGCATTATCTGTAGTTCATTGTGTGTTGGCTCATGTGAGACCCAATTAGACAATTATGTGGTAGGGGCTTGGAGCTTTGTTAGAGGAGTACAATAAATTGCAGCATTGGACCTCCAAATAAGTTGAATGTTATGAGCCTTATAGCATCTATTTCGACAAAACTACCATGCTAGCTTTTCCATTCTTGTGAAAGTTTTTCCTTGGACTTGTTTCTAAGTATGTGGCACAAGGGTAGCAACCCTTTAATGAGGCTCTCATGGGTTTTTTTTTTTATTGAAAGATCTACATCTCTCGTATCCAAGATTGGATAAAGATTTAAATATAATGGCAGAAATCAGAATGCTAGAAATTGGCAAATTGTAGGAACATAGTTAAAAAAATTTTTTGACGCAAACAGGAATGGGAGGTTGCTGAAACTTGGATGATGGCGGCTGATTTCTCTTCTTTTTTTTTTCTTTTTTTTTGCCAATGGCGGCTAGGGTTTCTTGTGGATGGAGAAAGGATGAAGATGATGAATGGCTAGTGGGTTCAATGGGGTTCAATGGATGGTGGCCGAAATTGGGGATTGTGTTTGATTGGACTAAGGGCGGATGGAGTTTGGTTGGGACCCAAATCCGATTGGGTCTGGGCGTGAGGTTTGGAGGCATGAAAGGGGTTTTGGAGTTCTAATGGGAGTAGGATTCTAGATGGCATGAGCAAAGGATGGCGTGGAATAGGAGAGGATAAGTATGGAGTCGAATGAGAGAGTCTCACCCTCGCTTAATCCAATAGTTGGCGTGAAGAGAAGGCGTCTCACCTATTCCCTTCAACCCCTCTTGGCGTCGCACCAAGGAAGAGAAGAATCCCTCTTCTCACATAAAAGGCTCTCAAGGCTTTCAAAAAACTTAATTAATCAATCTTTCTTCTCTAAATTTTATTCTTCAACCTCTCCTTTATATAGAGTAAGAGGATGAAAAATGCAGGACTCTTACAATCTGAAATTTAAGACTCCTTCTAAACATTGACTCCTCCTAAACATGAACTCCTTCTAAATATAGACTCTTTTAATTGACTAAGTCAACTAATTAGCTAGGACTCCCACTTGACTTTAGCTAAGAGTACAAGACAACTAGGATTCTTCCCACACGCTACAAAAACAAAATGAATAGACTCAAAACTCATAAGGACTCTTCAACACCTTGGACCCAATGTGGTTTAGGTATCGGACACTAACTCAAGAGGACTTGACATGACCCAAATCAAAGGACTCAATCCATACACACGCCCAAGATGATTTGGGCTCAATGCTCCTACATCAGTTCCCTCCTACTGCGAAAGAACTCGGCTCCGTCGAGTTACGCGACTGATAGAGCTCATACAGGTCTGGGTTTAGGTGTTGGACCTCTTTCGTCTTCAGTCACGAACAATCTGAAAGAGGTCGGTTCTTTGGATTGGGTTGGTTTAGTAAGGTCATATTGGGTAGTACTATATTAATCAGGTTAGATTAAGGTTGCAAATGGGTCGGGTCGACTCGAGTCCCAACTCGGCCCGATCCACGTAGACCCGACCTAATCCGAATTTTAGGACCCGCAGGTCCAGGTCGAGTTCTAAAATTGGACCCGAATCATTTTCTGGGTCGGATCTGGGTTTACCGAACGGACCGACCCGACCCGAATGGATCCGAAGAGAGAGAGAGAGAGAGAGAGAGAGAGAGAGAGAGGGAGAAAAGCAAAACAGAGTTTTTTTTTGGGGGGGGGTTGTGGCACTATTGGTCCGTCAGGATTCTCTCTCGATCTATTACACTGTTGATACCTCTGGTGTCTCGGTAGCTGGCTTTTTTTTTCCTTCTGTTTTTTGGTTTTTGTTTTTTTTAACTTTTGCAGGGAGGAAGTGAGGGAACACTGAACTGAACATGAGTCATGTGCCAGTTTTCTACAATGGAATTGGATTTTGGAAGAAGGTCTGGGATTTTTTTTGGTCCTCGTAAGAGGGGAGCTGGGAGACAAAAAATAGTGTGATATGAAATTTGGCTTGTAGACCGACATACTTAGTAAGTCATGGGTCATTACTGGAGGTCAATTGCAAGTCTTTCAAGCCATGGGTCACCCAGCACCTCATAATTATGATATGACCAAATTAGATTTGCCCAAATTCTTTTCCAAAACACAAAAAAAAATTGGATCCGATTCGGACCCGAACCCGATTCGGACCCAACCCGACCCGACCCATGTGCACCCCTAGTTTAAATTGGGTCTAAATTGTATGAAATAGAAAAATATTCGGAAGGTTTTTGTTGGACTAGTATTTGTTACATTAATACTTGGGTCAAGATAGCTTAGTCTAGATTGGATTGGGTCATAAATATAAATATAAAGTTTATATAATCAAAAATGTATAAGTAATCCATATGAAATAAAAATATAATTATTTATCATCCAGATATTTAGTTGAGCCCACTTGGGAAAGGTTAGGGTTTAGTCTGGTTGGAGTTTAAGTTGGTTGAAGTACAATCCTAACCAAAATCCTACTTGAGATACACTTGTAATTTTTAAATCCTAACCTAGTCCAAATTTATAAAACCTCATATCAACCTTAGGCAATCAATGGGATGGGTGGGTGGATCCAGGTTAAGCCCAACCCAACCAACAACCAATGAAACCTCCAGCCTATCCACCCTCACCTCCATCTGCCAACGGCCCCATTACACTTATTCTCCTCTCTCTCTCTCTCTCTCTCTCTCTCTCTCTCTCTCTCTCTCTCTCTCTCTCTCTTTGTGTGTGTACGTAGATCTGACCACGGTTCGGTTCTAACCGAAGAACCGGACCGAAACCGAACCGGAAAGAATCGGACCGGAATCGGAACCGTGTCTCACGGTTCTTAACCGAACCGGAACCTTGAGGAATACGGTTCGGTTAAGGTTCCAGGTTTGATGGAACCGGAACCGAACCGGAATCGGAACCAGAACCGGCGGTTCGGTTCCGGTTCGAACCGAAAAATGACTATTTTACCCCTCCTAACAACTAAAAAATGGCTAGTTTGAGGGGCATTTTGGGAAACGACTATTTTACCCCTCCTAACAACTAAAAAACGGCTAGTTTGAGGGGCATTTTGAGAAACGAAAATTATCCCCAACACTATATATACCTTTCCAAATCAATTTTTTCACCACACCACTCAATCTTCCAATCTCTCTCTCTCAATTTTTCACTCTCTCAATTATTCAATCTATTCCAATTCTCTACACATTCCATAACCTTCCCATATTTTCATTTTTCCTAATCCAATTATCAAAAATGTCTTCCTCCCGCTTAAATAAAGGTAAGAAAATATATGTTGCAAACCCAAATTCTTGGGATCCAAATTACCGACCCCCCTCTATTGATGAGTAAATAATAAAATGAGATACAAATTATCATTTTGTATTAATTATACAATCTATTTGTATTTAAATTTTTTTTCCAAGTTAATTACGCAATCTATTTTTTTTCAAAATTTTATAATCGGACCAGAACCGTCTAGAACCGGAATCGTCTAGAACCGGAACCAGAACTGTCTAGAACCGGAAGCGGAACCGTTTAGAACCGGAACCGGAACCGGCGGTTCTAGAACCGGAACCGAACCGACTATTTTCGGTTCCGGTTAAGGTTCTAGATTTTTGTGGAACCGGAACCGGCGGTTCCATAATCGGAACCGGCGGTTCCATAATCGGAACCGGCGGTTCCATAATCGGAACCGGCGGTTTCGGAACCGGAGTCAGGTCTATGTGTACGTGTGTGTTCTATATATTGGATTTCTCTAACCAAACCCAATCTAATCTCTTAAACCTAACTTGGATTGGGTTGGATTAGTTAGGTCATATTGGGTTGTACTTTATTTCTCAAGTTAGATTGGGTTTAAGTAGTTTAATATAGGGAAATATTTGGAATGTTTTTGATGACCTAGTATTTTTTACATTAAGACTTGGGTCAGGTTGGCTTCATCTAGGTTGGGTTGGGTCATGAATAAATATACAATTTATATAATCATATATTTATAAGTAATCCACAAGAAATATAAATATAAATTATTTATTATCCATATACATAGTTTAGTACGCTTGAATAAGGTCAGGTTCAGTCAGGTTTAAGCTAGCTTAAGTTGGTTGAAGTTCAATCCTAACCAAAATCCTACTTGAGATCCAGTTATAATTTTTAAACCCTAACCTAGTCCAAATTTATAAAACCCTAGGTCAACCTTGTCCAATCAATGGGCTGGGTGGGTGGATCCAGGTTAAAGCCCAACCCAACCAGCAACAAATAAATCCTCCAGTCTGTCCACCTTATTCTTCCCATCCCCCTCAATATGCTAATGGCCCCATTACCCATATTCTCCTCCTCTCTCTCTCTCTCTCTCTCTCTCTCTCTCTCTCTCTCTCTCTCTCTCTCTCTCTCTCTCTCTCCCCATGTGTGTGTGTGTTTGCGTTTTAGGTTTCTCTAACCAAACCCAATCTAATATCTTAACTCAAACATGGATTGGGATGGACTAGTTACATCATATTGGGTTGTTCTGTATTTATTAGTCTAGATTGGATTTATGTAGTTTAAAATAAAAAAATATCTTGAAGGTTTTTGTTGAACTAGTATTTGCTACATTAAAACTTGGGTCAGGTTGGCTTTGTGTGGGTTGGATTGGGTCATAAATATAAATATAAAATTTATATAATCATAAATCCATAAGTAAGACATATGAAATATAAATATAAATTATTTATTATCTATATATTTAGTTGAGTCCGATAGGCAAGGTCAGGGTTCTGTCAAGTCCGAGCTTAAGTTGATTAAAAGTCCATCCTAACCAATATCCTACTTGAGATCTAGTTGTAATTTTTAAACCCAACCTAGTCCAAATTTATAAAACCTTAGGTCGACCTTATCCAACCCAATCAACTACTAATAAATCTTTCAGTCTCTCCACCTTCCTCTTCTTGTCCACCTTCACTTGCTAACAACCCCATTATATTTCTCTCTCTATCTATGTGTGCATGTTTGTTTTTCGGATTTCTCTAACCAAACCCAATACTTGGATTGGGTTGGTTTAGTTAGGTCATACTGGATTGAACTGCATGTATTTATCAGATTAGATTGGGTTTAAGTAGTTTAAAATAGGAAAATATTTTGAACGTTTTTGTTGGACTTGTATTTGTTAAGTTAAGACTTGGGTCAGGTTGGCTTGGTCAGATTTGGATTGGATCATAAATATAAATATAAAATTTATATAATCATAAATTTATAAGTAATCCACATGAAATAGAAATATAAATTATTTATTTTCGATATATTTAGTTATGTTAGTTTGGGTAAAGTCGGGGTTCAGTTTGATTCGAGTTTAATTTGGTTGAACTTCAATCCTAACAAAATCCTACTTGAAATACAGTTTTAATTTTTAAATTTCAGCTAGTCTTTATAAAACCTCATGTCAACCTTATCCAATGAGTGGATTAGGCAGGTAGATCCAATGTTAAGCCCAACCAAACAAACAACCAATAAATCCTCCGGTCTCTCCACCTTCCTATTCCCTTCCAACTCCATTTTCTAACAACCACATTATCCATATTCTCCTCTCTCTCTCTCTCTCTCTCTCTCTCTCTCTCTCTCTCTCTCTCTATGCGCGGGCGCGCATTTCGGATTTTTCTAACCAAACCCTATCTAATCTCTAACCTTAAACTTGGATTGGGTTGGTTTAGTGATGTCATATTGGGTTGTACTGTAATTATCAGGTTAGATTGTTACTAAGTAGTTTAAAATAAAAAGATATTTGAAACGTTTTTGTTGCACTAGTATTTGTTATATTAAGACTTGGGTCAGTTTTGCTTGGTTTGGGTTGCATTGGGTAATAAATATAAATATAAAATATATAATCATAAATAAATAAGTAATCCATATGAAATATAAATAAATTTTTTTATTTTCCATATATATAGTTGAGTCAGATTGGGTAAGGTCAGGTTTAGTTCAGTTCGAGTTTAATTTGGTTGTACTTCAATCCTAACAAAATCTTGCTTGTGATCCAATTGTAATTTCTAAACCCTAGCTAGTCCACATTTATAAAACATCAGGTCAACCTTACCTAATGAGTGGGTTGGGTAGATGGATCCAATGTTAAGCCCAACCAAACCAACAATCAATAATTCCTCTTCCCTTCCACCTCCATTAGCCAACAGCCACATTACCCATATTCTTTTCTCTTTCTCCCTCTCTCTATATGTGCGTGCACATTTCAGATTTCTCTAACCAAACCGAATCCAATCTTTTAACTTAAACTTGGATTGGGTTGAATTAGTTAGGTCATATTGGGTTGTACTGTATTTATCAGGTTAGATTGGTTTTAAGTAGTTGAAAATAGGAAAAAAATTGGAAGGTTTTTGTTGGACTAGTATTTGTTACATGAAGAGTTGGATCAGGTTGGCTTTGTTTGAGTTTGTTTGGGCCATAAATATCAATATAAAATTTATTTAATCATAAATTTATAAGTAATTCACATGAAATATAAATATAAATTATTTATTATCCATATATTTAATAGAGTCAGCTTTGGTAAGGTCAAGATTCGGTCAGGTTGGAGCTTAAGTTGATTGAAGGTCAATCCTAACCAAAATCCTACTTGAGAGCCAAATGTAACTTTTTAAGCCCAACCCAGTCCAAATTGATAAAACCTCATGTCAACCTTATCCAATGAGTGGGTTGGGCGGGTGGATCCAAATGAGGCTCAGCCCAACAAAGAACCAATAAATCCTCCATTCTCTCCACCTTCCTCTTCCTATCCACCTCCATTTGCCAACAGCCGCATTACCCATATTCTCTCTCTCTCTCTCTCTCTCTCTCTCTCTCTCTCTCTCTCTCTCTCTAAGTGTGTGTATGCATTTTGGATTTTCCTAACCAAACCGAATCTAATATCTTAACTTAAACTTGGATTGGGTTGAATTAGTTAGGTCATATTGGGTTGTACTGTATTAGGTCAAATTGGGGTTTTAAGTAGTCTAAAATAGAGAAATAATTGGAAGGTTTTTGTTGGAATAGTATTTGTTGCTTTAAGACTTGGGTCAGGTTGGCTTTGTCTGGTTTGGTTTGTGTCATAAATATGAATATAAAATTTATATAAGCATAAATTTAAGTAATCCATATGAAATATATATATATATATATATATATATATATTATTTATTATACATTTAACTATTTGTATCACCTTTGGTAACAGGGTTTAGTAAAGTTCAAGCTTAAGTTGGTTGAAGGTCAATCCTGACCAAAATCCTACTTGAGATCTAGTTGTAAATTTTAATTCCCATCCTAGTCCAAATTTATAAAACCTCACGTCAACACAATTAAATCAGTGGGTTGGGCAAGTGGATCTAGGGCAAGGCCAACCCAACAAATAGCCAATAAATCCTCTGGTCTCTCTCTCTCTCTCTCTCAATGTGTGTATCTGTGCTCTCTTTCCTAGAGTTGGAAACTAATCAACCTGTCTTTGGCCTTCAAATCCAATTCCGTCCTTTTTGTAATATTGGGATGAGATGAGGACTGAGAAGGCTAAGGAATCAAGAATTTTATCCTAAATGTGATATGTAACGTATAAAATATAATATACAAAAATGGAAACCATTCTTATTTTCCCAATCCCCCAAGAATGAAATCGCTATGTTGTGCCATGATAGTCACATCTAACAATTGAAATTCACATTTGTTAACACCTAATTGATGCCACGTAGGTCACGCCCAACGATCGAGATTTATCAACCTCGCTATTGGTTTTTTTGTTAGTTGTAAAGTCTACTTTTCACACCGTATAATATAACTATAGGGTCCAAGTTGAATCTTTTACACGAACGAAACAACCATGGGATCACCCCTCCTCCACAGATCTCAAAGCACTCCAAAATCCATCATTCATCTATTGGTGCAGATCTCAAAGCAAGCAGCTGATGATCCAACGTTGATTTTGCATGAATGTGAATCCTTCTTTTGCATGAAAGACATAACCCTGTCCCAACACCTTTACCGGGCCGACTCAAATCCCATCAAATTTCTTTTGTTGGATTCTACTCTCCTATTGCCATCCACTTGGATATGACTGGCTACTCTTTCCTTCCCCTCCAATCAACTCTGGTCCTCACATTTCTTTATACCTACAACCCTCCTACGACAACTAATCTTTCACATACTTGTAGTCTAATATATACTTATAGACAAGAAAATGAGTAACGGACATCATACCTTGAGAAGAATCAGATAAATGGACATTGCTATATCACAGATCTCTGGTACGATTTGTCCTCGCTAGCCAGGTGAAGTTCCTGTCAAATTCCAGACAAAACAGGCTGCCCCATGCATTAACAAGCATAAGGATTCTCAGGGCCTCTAGCATGAAAGGAGATAAACATTTTCATTCTCTGTCTACAGGTTTTCCTGTGTAGTGACTCAGGCAAGTGCTGTTCAAAAGAAAATTGGATATTTGACTGCTTCAAAATAGGTATGGTTCCGCCACCTTTTCCAAAGCACCTTCAAGAGTTTACCATCCCTAAGTTGCCAAAAGAGATTAACAAAGAGAGGAATAATTTTGAACCTACAAGTTCTACTACATGTATGAGGGAAAAGAAAAAGTTTCGACATGCCAATTAGAAAATCAGACTTTGGAAGTTCAGTGTCACCTATGATCACTGCTTATCAGTTGATGACTCCTTAAACTTTTTAGACTTTGCATCCTTGATGGAACTTGGAAGGTCATGCTTATTCTCCAATTTTACATCACCCCTCGTCCGTAACTTGAATCCATCGCCCTCATTTGAAGGATCTGCCAAACTAGTAGATTCGATGGTGACTCCACCTACTTCAGGTGATGTCTCCATTTCTGAATCCTCATCTGAATTTTTCTCCTCAGAATCACTACCCTTGGTACTGTTATCATTTTGATTAGCTAGAGTTAAAGCACCTTCATCTGTCTCCATTTTCAAATGTACATCTTCAGCTGCCACCTCTGGCTCAGCAGGACGCTGTTGGATAGGCACTGCATTACTAATAATTTGGCCTGTTTGCAATCTTTCCTTGTATACTGCCATTTCACTTCTATATCTCTCCTTATCCTTCAGACCTCTCTCCTGATATACCTGAAATTCAAATTTATGAGGGCAAATGAGTGCTTGGTTACGTGGATCAGTTTAGAATGTGCAGTTTTCAGCATTACAAGAACAATCAGTCATTGTTTTCATTTTTCTTACAGCTTTTTCAGACTCAGTTAAATTATTCCATAGATCTCCAATCATTTTACTGATTTCTCTGTCCTTCTGTGGATGAAGTGGCTTAAGCCTCGCATGCTGCTCTGCGAAAAAGAAATTATATCCACTCCTATTTGGCTTTGGATGTGCGGGGTCTCTCTTACTCAGTTTCTTCCTACGTTGGCGACAGCGAGTGCCCCTCACATTGCTGTTGTAAGAAACCCCAGAATATTGCGGTACTTGGGCAATGATCTGTTCAGGAGTGTGATAGAGCACACCTTTTAGCTTTGCTAAGCCAACAGTAACAGTGACAAAATAGCCACCCTCAAATTTGCCATCAATTACTCCAACCACTTGAGTATTTGTAGGTGAGGATAGACCTAAGACAGTCAGGGGAGCAAGTGATGAGTAATTATAGCACATGCCCACATACCTATCAGATATAGAAGAATAATAAAAGAATTAATAAAGTTAAAATATTAACTAAGCTCATCGATATATTGTTGGAAAAGAAATCCAGGAAACACAATGGAATGCTAGTTGTGTCCCATCCAATCCCCATGAGGAATAATCATCAGTTGGATGCTTCCGGTCTCAAGCTCATCGAACTCACTAGTTGGTTAACTGTCATGTTTCTCTCTGTTTAGAATTGGATGATACAGAACATATTTTACTTTATTACAGCAGGCAGCAACAGAGGATTCCTCATGGAACAAAGGAAATTGATTATTGTTAAACATTTGGCTTCTGATATACATTAATTAATTGATCAGAAACAAACTCACCATTTCTTCTCCTACGCTTCTGAGCAACTGCCTGAGTTTCAGGATACGGCATCATGGGTTCCATTGACCTTGCAGATGTACCTGATGTTACAGGTGTGTGTGAAGGAGCTGCAAAAGAAAAATATGACAGATGAGAAAGCACAGAAGATAAAAGAAAAGGAGAAGAAACAATTGATGTGTGTCATGAACAGACCAGTTGGAGGACAACTACATCCCTGTGATCCGAAGAAATAAATCTGCTCATAGTGATGCAATAAAGACATGTAATATTTGCGCAATACAAAAGATGCATTAGTGGCTGTAGAGGGGAAACTAAAAGCAGCAGTTACTTCTTTCCATCTCCTATCTGCAATCACCTGCAATTAAGCAGAGAATGAGCACTGTCTGAAATGTAACATAAGCCATGACATTGTTGCAAATCTTTGTACCTTACCAAATAAGGATTTGCGGAAGGATTTGGGGACAGGTTTTCAATTTATTTTTGAGATTTGAAAGGATGAGGCATTATGTCATACATATTACATACATACACACATACATCAACCGTGATGGCATTTTAGGGAAAGAAGATGTTATGCATTTGAACCATCTTCAACATTAGAAGATGATGCAAAATGGGCCAATTAGTAATACCTACATCCACAGCAAAATGAAGTAGCTGTTCGATACATATAGTTAGTTTGTTATTCCTACTCGCTGACAGATCCAAGTCCCATGTGACAGCATATATGCATGAACCAGTTCTCATAGCGAAGTGCAGATAACTTACCAGAATAGATCTCCATAGCAGTAAATGGCTTAAGCGCACAAGATATGGCAATATGAAAGACTGCAATGGAAAATTCTCTATGCCTTCTGATAGGAATGTTCTCTATTCTTAAAGGTAGCCACTAATGCTACAATAAGTGATATTGGTAAACATCTAACCCTTTTCAGTACCTTCCGCCATTCTCTGATCTCATATTTCCAAGGATGGTACGATATGGAGTAGGTATTTTCTTCAACTGCCATGCCTTGAGCATCAACTTGTATATTAAGAAATGAAAGACAAATATTTTTTCCTTGATGTGACAGCCTAAAAAGGTGGAAATAACAGTCTAGTTTGGCAAGAATCCTCAAAATTTTTGACCCTTCTTATTGCCGTTTACCTCAGAAAAATCTAGGATATTTGATTTTCTTCCCTTACACATCCTTGGTTTTGTGCAGTCTTTACATAATGTTTCCCAAATGCATTAAGATATTTGTTTATATAGATACGGTTTAATTGTCTACGTAAATTGAGTAAATCAAGTTGCAAATTATAAAATTACTGATAAAATTAGATCATTTGGTTGCAGGAAAGCTTATAAATCAAAAGATAAAATTCAAACAGGAAGAAGTTTTAGAAGAACCAGACATTCTTGAGCCAAACTAGAGATGATAATGATGATGATGATGTGTGTGTGAGAGAGAGAGAGAGTTTAGAAGCAAAAACATTTTAAGGTTATCCTTTCATCAGAACACAAAATGCCAGGTATCAGATGAAACAATCTAGCATCAGAAACACCTTTCACCCACAAGCAAAACTGAAATTAAAAATTGGAGGAGCCTCGATATTAGAAATTAAAGTCATAACCTAGTTATCATGCAAGAAAGGAATAGGACAATAAAAGGCACATGAACATGCACATTCACATGTGCTGGAATCCATCAACACCCACAAATACAAAGGTAACATAACGACCAAATCAGACTAACATCAACTATGTCATCCAAGATATTTGCTTCGCATTATTTCTGCTTTCATTCATTTGGAAATGAGTATTTTACACTCGTCTGCTTTGAGTTTTTTTGCCTTGAGAATCCAGAATTTCTTTTTATTTCTTTTTGAGGAAACAATAGCATACCATTGACTGCAATTGTTAATATTGAATTCTGTTTCGCTAATGCAACCACTTGAAAGAACAGATCAAGGTCCGCCGTACCAGTACCGGTCGGCGTACCGGTGGCGGTCCAGAGCGGTACGTACCGGTCTTGTACGGTCTCGTACCCATCCCGTACCGGTCTCAGTTGAATGGCTGAGTTTTGGATTCCGGCGGGTTTTCTTTCTTGAAGTTTTGTCTCTGTTGGATCTTATTGTGTGAAATTAAGCGAAGTTTGATATTTTTTTATTGTATTTTTTATGGAAAACCACATAGCGCCGCGTTGTGGTTTAAAAAAATTTGAAAAACTGACGTAATGGTGCGAACCGGCCGGTTCGCACCGGTACATGACCAGTAGCCGGTTCACACCGGTACATGGCCGG
Organism: Phoenix dactylifera; assembly: GCF_051530095.1. Classification (NCBI taxonomy): domain Eukaryota; kingdom Viridiplantae; phylum Streptophyta; class Magnoliopsida; order Arecales; family Arecaceae; genus Phoenix; species Phoenix dactylifera. Next base: position 6,627,323 of record NC_143202.1, read on the forward strand.
TACCGACCGGTACAAAAGATGTATTGGTCGGTTCTCCAAAAAAAAATGCTGATCCGGTACCGATACGTATGGGCCGGTATAGCAGACCTTGGAACAGATAGTAGAAATTGATCATTTTTCAGACAAGAAAATACAAAATCTATTTCATAAGGTGAAAAACATAATATGAATTGATAATTCTTTTACACGGATGAAACCCCGAAAAAAGTTCTTGTTGAAATTGTTTAGTTTTCTAAGACTCATACTTCCTCCCACACATCTCTCCTTAGAATGTACCACTAAATTATGTGATTCTCCCTCTTTGAGTCATACTCCCATTTGCTTTCCCACTTTGAACTAAAAGAAGATTGTCATTCCCACCAACAAAACTCTTTCCAGCTCCCTCTCCCTTCCCGCTCATGACGTTCAAAAATTGTCTTTGCCTATCCTCGCATATATAAGCAATTAAGCTTGAGTGTTCTGGATACTAAGATTTTTACTGGGTTTAGGCTTAAAGTTAAGCACCGGCACATCGATTTCTCAATCCAAAATGGATTTCCCCCACCTTTCCTTCCATTAAGGCCGACCACTACATAGGAGCGATAGCGAAGCCAAGCCGTATAAAGGCGAGCATCCTTTTTTGTTTTTTTCTTTTGGCTAATAAGCCCTTAAACCTCTGCGATGATGCTCTTGCAAACCTTCCTATGACTGAACGAGAGCCTTTTTCAACTTTCCCACTAACAGAGAATGAAGGGAGGCAAATCAGGAAGGCGTGGCATGCTTCATCTACACTCATCTTCTTTTGACATTAAATTGCAGTTATAATTATTATATATTAAAAGACCTGAATTTGAATAAAATGCAATATGTAAATAGCAATAACTAAAATGTGATAAAGGACAGATGTATTAAAAAATGCATTGGATGGCTATTAGCGTCCAACATGCCAAAAGATTCTTCTGACTGAATTTTAAAATGTATAGAAAAAATGATGGAGTTCAACCAGGGAAAAAGATTCTGAGATGTGTATTGCAATGAAGGAAGAAAGCATAAAATTATAAATACATCATTTTTAACAGGGAGTAACCTTGTACATGTATTAGGATTCTGAGATGTGTACTGCAACAAAGGAAGAATGCATAAAAATTATAAGTACATCATTTTTAACAGGGAGTAACCTTGTACATGTATTATTTTAACATTGATTATATGTTGTTATCTTGTATTCTATGGCCATATAATACGGATTGTTTAGGAAAGGCCAAAGCCAACTCTATGTCTCTAAGCATCTATGGATGATTCAATTATTTTTGAGATAACTGCAATATTGTAATGCATCATTCCAACATCTCCTCCATGACACAGCATTAAAGAGAGGGATTGTCCTCATCACCTAGATGACCCACATTGTGTATTATCTAACCACACGAAGATATAGAGGTTATTCACACTTGGAAATAAGGTTTAAACATTGTGGTAAAAGAAAAGTTATTCTATGTTGTGCTTATTGTCTAATCCAACTGCAGAAGAACAAAAAAAGAACCTCAAATAATCTTAGGGTCTATACTGCAACCATGTTGATACTTTAAAATCACATGGTATCTATAATAAAGAAGAATATACATAATAAAAGAGGATGAAAAATATGAATGTGATATAATGACAACTTGGTGCATCATAGTGAGATTTTTGGATCTAAAATGGTACACCATCTAGTTTTTGTCTCTTGATCAAGATGGACAACAGACATAGTAGTTTCAATGTCTCTTGATAAAATGGGCATAGAAGTAGCAGACACTATTTTTACACTTAGACTACTTTCTACAGCCACAATACTGTAAGGATTAGGGTCTTTTATGCCAAAAACTATGAAGCACTCAAAGCATTTGTAAACCCCCTGAACCATGTTTACATATAATAATAATACCCATAAGAATACAAAACATAGATCACTCCATCAAAACATTAAGTAAACCCCCATCTAATGATCCTATCAATGCAATTCATTCTCTTCCCTAAAAATCTAAGAGTGATAAAATTCACTTTCCTAGTTCACTTTAGGCTCCAATATGATGCATCTTTCTGAGATTTAGTAGATAAAGATGAAAAATTGTTTAGAGGGAAGGACAAGTGTGCGCTTAGGAGTGGAGTCTATATTAAACTAATTGTTTTAGAGAAAGGTGGGCCATTAGAGCTGGAAATTTAAAAACTTCAGGGAGACGGGCAGGCAGTTATGACAAATTCTCTCCAATTTTAAAGAGGCCATGGCCCTGCAGCCTTCACTTGTCTTTACCACTATGCAAAAAGAGGATTCTATGGTTGGAGTACCAATATCTAACCATTATGGTGAAGCCACTAGGATATTATACTATACCAATTCATGGAAAGCCTTTTGGTGGTGACTCAGAATTAGTGATGTGATATACCATTAGAGTTGGGAATTTAAAAACTTCAGGGAGAGGGGCAGGCAGTTATGACAAATTCTCTCCAATTTTAAAGAGGCCATGGCCCTGCAGCCTTCACTTGTCTTTACCACTATGCAAAAAGAGGATTCTATGGTTGGAGTACCAATATCTAACCATTATGGTGAAGCCACTAAGATATTATACCATACCAATTCATGGTATGCATTTTGGTGGTGACTCAGAACTAGTGATGTGATATACCAGGTGTCTTTACAGACCAGCACTGAGGGGTAAACTGGTGTCATTACAAACCAATACCGAGGGGTGAGGGGTAACCTGGCATTGGTAACCTGCCAGTGCAATATAGTACAAATCAGTATGCACCAGTACTTAAATCTTTTATCCATATAGTAGTCTTTGATTGCTCGTTCATTTCCCGAAGAAGGAGCTGCACTAGCAAATCCTCAAATAATGGATGACTCCTATGAAGAGAATTTCCTGCAAATCCTCATCAATGAATCTGCAAAATAGGATATGGACAATAGAATAATTTAAAGAGGGCCATGTGAGCCTTGCAATTGATCCTTCACACTCCTCGAGTATGCCATCATTCAAGATATATTTAGACGCATTATTACCTATCAAATCAATATAATAAGGTCTAGGGTCGATTATTAACTATCCATTTGCTCACAAGAGTCATACCTCTTTAAGTCACCAGTGGCAACTCCAAATCTTTTTTTGAACCCATATGGAAGCCTGCCATTTTGTATTGTTTGGCAATTCATAAACTTGTTGGGTGAGAAGTGGTGCTTTTTGTTATTTTCTAGCTCCTTGACATGAAACTACTCCTCAAAACGTATTTTCTCTTAGTTTTTTGAGCTTGTATGTATGGTAGTTAACCTTTAAATATCCTTGTGGTGCACCTTGTTATATTGTCATATATTGTCCTTTATCTCTTATTTGAACAATTTGATGAGAGCTTTGACACTTACAATGTAATACCCAAATATATTAGTGCCCATTATATCATCATTTGAATATGTAAGCTAAAAGTATCATATTAAGTACTGAAATGAGTGAATGGGATCATCATGAAAATGAATCCTTTGTATGGGAATTTTAGCAAGGCCCAAATCTAATGACCAACTCCTGCTTAATGACACTGTATGCTTATGACTACCTCATGCTTTCTTTAGTGAGCTGCCACCTCATGTTTTCCATTAGACTATCACCTTCTACTTGTACCATCTGATGCTTGAACTGCCATATGAACCAAGGTCTGCCGAACTGGCCCGTACCGGCCAGTTCGAGCCATATCGGACTGGTCCGGCCTGTAACCGGTACGGCGGAGCCGTGAAAACCGGTACAGGGCCGAACCCAGCCAGAGCTGGGGAAGAAGAAGAGGAGAGAGAGAGCGGGGAAGAGAGGGAGGGAGGAGAGGCCTCCGCCGCCCTCCCGCGGCCCTCCACGGGCGGCCTCTCCTCTCCTTCCTCCCTCATCCACCGCTCTCTTCTTCTCTTCTTCCCCGGCTCCAGCGGAAAAGAGCTGGTCGGTTCGGTACCAGTTTAAACCGGTCCAAACCGGAACTGTACCGGTCCAGTAGGCAACCGGTACGCCTACCGGTGCCGGTAGGCGAACCTTGATCTGAACTTTCATAGGAATAGTCAGCCCATGCTAGTTCCCTTTATGCTGCCATCTCATGCCTATTACATCTCAAGGTCAAGCAGCCACCTCATGCTACAAATTGAGCCACCTAGCTAATGTGATCTTGACACCTAGCTACTAATTTGATTAACTAGACACCTCAATATTAGACACCATCTATAAATAAGAGGATGCTACCCCCTTTCTATCATCTTGCAAAGAAGTCCAAGCCACCTATAGGAAGCAGCTAGTGAAAAGAAAAATACAATAAAGAATAGCAGCAAGCTAGAGCAAAAAAGAAAAGCCATAGTATGGAACTCTAAAACTTCCAAGTGTAAGTGTCTTTAGATAGTAGATTTTTCTACCTCAGGTGAGATTTGCTAATGTCCATTGATTCAGAATTTTTGCTGCTTCAAATTTTTGTTCAACATTCGTTTTATATCCTTGAAATTATGGATAATTGAATCATCTTAAAGACATAACTTCAGCAATTGTTTTATTGTAGAAAAAACTCAAAAATCTGAATTTTATTATAAATGACCATAACCTGTATGATTTTCTGACAATGCTTCTAAGCTTCTTAGTATCATGAATTCTAAAAACTTCATCTTGAGTTTGAATGACATGTAACATTTTTATTAGCTATATGCCAACTATATTGCTTTCACTAGACCATACGAGGGCATTTGGTATGGGGTGATCATCTCAAGATTAAAGATGATGTAGGTGGAGGTGATAAGATCATTGTCCTATAGTGATCTTGGATATCCAACCCAATGATGGAAAACCCATCCTTAAGGTTGGGTATCCAGGATTATCCTAGGGCAGTGATCTTGGATTGAAATTTGGAGACAAAAATGCCCCTCAATCTAAATTTTTTTTTTGATATATCAATAAGCCTAAAATATTATATCAATATTATATATTATACTATATTGATATATATTTTTATATTTATGATATTTAATATATTATAATATATTACAAGTCATATTATTATTCAATTATAATTTTAAATTATAATAGAAATATGATTGTATTTTATATTTATATTATGAAATTATTTAATATATTAATTCTAGTTGCCTTATTTTTCTAATCAAAATAAATATTAATATTAAAAATAATATAATATAAGTATAAATGAAACTATTAATCTATAATAACAATTAATATAGTTTTATGGATTAATAATTTTTATGATTAATAAATATATTTTTATGAAATATATTAGTAATCAATACATTAATAAATATATTATAATTTATTATAGTATATTTTATATGACCAATAAATAAATTTTATGGAATATATTAAGCGTAGTTTTTGTATTATATGATCAATGATCTTGGATTTCTATGGAATACCAAATAGATTACTTATGAAACCCGAGGATCTTTAATCATCAAAATATTGCATACCAAACATGATGATCTTAGATCACCAGGGATCAAATTACTGTAGGATAAGGATCGCTAGTGATATAAAATCACATTGATGATCTCATTGAGGTCACCAAACGCACTTACATGGTATCGGTAAAGCATGTTATAGAATTATATATTATTAACATAAGTGCTTTTAACAATGATGTTTCTTATTCTATGAATTGAAATAAACTTCTAAGTCAGTCAGTGAATCCCCAGCCATCAAGTATTATAGTGGGTCACCAATGAACCCTAGCTAGCGAGCATCATAGTTGGCGTCGGCAAACCCTTTGCCAATGGTTACTATAGTTGGTCTTAAACAACCCTTAGCTAATGGGTCTATTGAATAGTGAATCCACGACCAATGGGTATAATTAATTGATTATTGACTGGTTCGTATCGACATAATTGTAATAAGTGTTTTAAGATTTTTAGTACATTCAAATGTGCTTAAGTGTCTTAGTCAATAAAATGGTTCCAAGTGTATCGTGGTGCTCCCCAAATGACTGTTTTCAATAATTCATTCCATAAAAGCATGTTCTTTAATGATAAGGATTGTTCAAAAGTATTCAAGTGTATCAAACAAACCTACATTAATAAATCTAGTTATTTGATACCTCCTATAAGCTAGGGGTTTTGACTAATTGAGTTTTCATAGGTATGGATCCTTAATGCTTCTATTTTCTATTTTTCTAATATATATTGTTAACTACATTTGCACACCTACTAAGCTGTCTAGCTCACCAACCTATCTATCATATTTTAAAGGACTTGGTTTAGCTTACTAGAAATTGGAAGTACATTGGATGTGCATATCAAAGCATGCTTCAAAAACAGACTTCATGTCATATTGGGTTGTCTTACAAGGTAATGTGTGTTATATATTACTGTTGTATTAGGAGTAAAGACAGAGTATTGCAATATACCTACAGTAAAGGATGTAAAAGTGTGTATAATGAACTAGTTGTGTATTACAAGATGACAAGGTGAGGTGTTGTATAAAACGAATGGATGAGATTTAGCTTTGCTCTGTTTGAACAAATGGCCATTTACTGTATAATTACTTTCCTCGAGGTTTCAACTGATAAGGTCCTACTCCTACAGCAATAAATTGAGAATTCAGGCAATTGATTCATCAAAATTGTTGTTAGAATCGGGATTTGAAAGATTCGGGTTTTGAGTCGTGATATATAGTTTGTTGTCCGTAAATCTTTAATTTGGCATGATGCAGAAAAGGATTCAAGTCCCAACAGAATATCCCGCAGGACACTGGGATGGGGTACCATCTATGTGATGGGATAGGACCGTCCCACCATCGTCCCAGCATTCCGATCGGCACTTCTTAGGACATCCCCTTTCCAAAGTATCAGGAAGGGATAGGATGGTGGCACATCCCATTCCATGGAAAAACTGGGATAGCCCCAACCCACAAGATTTAAAACCTTGAATGAAGACACCATGCTACAAAGCATACATACAACCAACATACAGTAATATAATCTAAATAATAGGCAATGGAAAAAAACTCCGACTACAAAGAATTTGCTTGAGTTATGACTTTATCATTCTCTAATTCTAGATCCACTTAAAATATATTGGCTAACAATGCCTTGTGATAAGAAAGAATCAACTGTTGGTCTATATTTTCAAAACCAGATAAAGTTGAGCAAATCACAAAGATTTACCAACACTAGATAGCAGTATGTTAGCTCAAAATCATGAAAGGAGTTTACCATGTGGATACTTTTACCACCAATAGAAATGAAACAAAGAGAAAAAAATGTTCAATAGGTGCCAACAAAGAATCTTTCTTCGGTCCTTAATTTCCAAGCCAAATGGACATAAAGACATGCAAACTCTAAAGAATAACCATTCAACAATGACAAGTACTGATTCTTATGCAAAAAATCCTAAATTGCTAGCCACAGAGTATCACATTAATCAAAAACCACTAGCATCAAAATGCAAAAGTAAATCAAGGCTATGAGATACTATAATTAGTAGAAAGCAACTTTAATGACCCCTATCGATGAGGATTTACGAGGGCATATTTCCTTGCAAAAGGATTTTGTGAGGGTAAAGAACCCATACCAAAGCCCTAGCAACACCTCACGATAAACTTTCACAAGGCAAATTTTCTCGCAAAAGACTCCTGTAAGGGTAGAGCGCGTCGGCATTTGCCCAGGACCCTTCCATCACAAAGACCACTTGCAAGGGCTTGAGGTCCTCACAAATGTTTCCTCTTCATCGTCAAGTGAGGGTATTTGTGATGAACTCTATTATTTTTGCAAGGGCAAAGAGCTATTGCAAACATATATTTTGCAAGGGTCCCTTGCTGATTATCTTTTCATGAGAAAGGTAGCTGCAACAGATTGGGACAGTGCTATGCCGTTGCAAATACTTATTTGTGAGGGCCATCATGTTTTTGCCAGGTCTTTTGCCGTTGTAAAAAGTCCTTGTAGTGATATAAGAAAAATATTTAGCAAACAAGTAATCAACAGTGGTGTGATATCTCCAATTCATTATTGAAATTATGTCATGTACCATAGAGTTACTTATAAGCTTCAAAACTAATTGCATCATTTAACACATATTAAACCATGCCACTTTAATACAAACTAAGTAATAAATCAGAAGGAACATAAAAGTTTGGCTGTTTCTATTTATTTCTTACCTTTTCGATACCTCCTCGTGATGTAACCTCAATAAAAAGTTGATGAAGATCGAGTTCCCTTGCTCCTATGGTTGGCACCCTAGAAAACAAATATCAAAAAAACCAATTTTAAGGTCAGACATGACATATGAATCACAATGGCAAGTAAAAAACCTTATCAATCAAATAAGCAAGATTCTTTTAGTTATCCACCTTATTGCCATGCAAGATCAATTGAAAAAACAATATAGCCGCCAAGATCTGAGTAGTATGGTACACATGTTAATCATGTAAAAGAGGACTATCAGAGTATAGGTCCCTTAATCTATGCAAGCAAAGTGCGTAAAGATGGTATTGCATTAATTCCTAGTGCTTTATAAGATAAAATATCATGAATATTTAGGGTATGATTTCAGCCGCCTAAAATGATGGGGAAAAAGAATTTATTCCCATGTTTTTGTAGACTAGGAGATTTCCTTGCTTATAAAACAAGATAGTTGTCCTTCTTTATAACAACTTATATGAAGTTATCTTTAAAAATATATAAATGAAATGATGATGATATTCCTAGAATATAAAAGTTTCATCACAGTCCTACCCCAACTTCTCTACATCCCTTGCAACTCTATTAACCATTATCCTTGTGTTTTTCTCTATTAGCATCTGTATCAACCATCTATAGAACTTTGCTCTTTTAACATAGAAAGCAACAGCATCAACAAAATTATGAACAATAACATGAAGAAAATGGGAAATCACAAACATATTCAATATATATGCGCGCGCGCGCGCACACATATTTCATTAATATGTGACGTTGCAGCACTGGTAGTTTATCATCAACTACGCAAACAAGCACTCCTCTATAATCACCCTACAGAACTTTTTTCCTTAAATTTGAGTGTTGCTACAAGATATTAGAAGAATGATGAGTATGGTTATTATTCTAAATTAGTCTTGGGAAGGGCCTTACTTTAATTTAGCATTATTAGAGAATGGATTAGTTCCTAGTTTGGCTTTTCCTTTTTCTTTTTATTTTTCGTTTTTTGTGAGGGGAGGGTGCGGGATGGGCGCAGATATAATTCGGTCCTCATAAGAGCTGACTAGTCAACTAGTAGATAAAACAAAAAGTAGCATGTGGCTTTTTTCATTATTTCTAGGACCACCTTTCTGGGAACTAGAAACGAAGACATTTTCTAGGGAAGGCAAATTAGGAAATCGAGGTGGTTAAAGTGATGGGAAGATGCAAGACCGCCTAGGGTTGGCTTGCAATGCACAACAAGACCCTTGGAATAGGGTAGTTTAGGATAAGCAATTCAATTGCTTGTTGTCCAAGTCCTGAGAACAAAACAAAAGATAAAAAACCAAATTTATTGATAAATGATTTATTAAAAAGATGAATTACTAAAAAGATGAATCACATTATGAATCTTTTCGCAAAGTGTTGAAGTTGCAAGATCTATCATGGTGATTTCTTTCTCCTGTAACATCCAAAGATGAATACTTAGTCAAAAAGTTCAATGTGCACTATCTATGCTCCCAGCAGCAATTAATTATCAAGCATTTGCAAGTTTCAAGACTAGACACCTCCACCTGGAGTGACAGAAAGCGGCTTTGCCGCTCGACGATCCACCTCCGCCTTTTTTTTGAAAACTCTCTCCTTCACTGCTTGAAAATCAGTGAAGTACTTCATCAACTGCCAAACCTCTTGTAGGCATTTCCGGCACAGATACGTCGAGATAACCACTAGCTAAGTGCTATTTCAACCTGGTTACCCTTCCTCCCTTGCACCCTGTGTTGCACTAGTTGGACTTCCAATGGTGCTGATCCAAAAGTATTTGCCCATGACCCCAACTAATGTCATACTCTGGCATTTTCTTTTTTCTTAATGGTTCCATTCCTGCAGATTTAAGTACGTCAATTTATCAATTATTTAAAAATAGCAAAATTTTGTTATGATAAAAATATTTTTTACCTCAAAAATACATCTAATTTATCTAATAAATAATATAAATATTTTATTTTTATTTATATGTTTTTAATAATTTTTAAATTTAAAAATATATTTAAATATCATAAATTCAAAAAAATATGCTTTCTACTTCAGAAATTACTTCTAAATTATGTAATATGTATTACTAATATTTCATAATTTTTGATATTAATTATATATTTTTAATTACTTTTAAAATTTAAAAATAATTTTTAAATATAAATATTTTAAAAAATTAATTTCAGGTCAGATCTATTTAGAACCCAACAATAGATGTTACATATATTTTTCTAAGCTCGTAGGCATGCATCAAAGCTACTTATTTTTTTAATTTTTTTTCAAATTTAAGCCTAGGCTACTTGTGCGTGATTGCATCAAAATTTGAATAAATGAACACCAATTTTGCTACATAGTAGCTTGCATGCCCCTAAATACACTTCTAATTTTATAAATTTTATAAATTATATTTTTTTATTTTTTTAATCCAAAATTATATTTTTAATTTTTAAGAAATATATATAATTCAAAAATTTAAAATTCTTATCTCATCGTATAGATCATCCATAAATCTACAATATATAATAAAATCAAGTCCAAATCGAATATTTTTGCATGATCTCTTCTTATTTTGCAAATTTCAAGCTATTTTTTCAAATCAAAAAAAATTTGAGGGAATGAGATAGAAAAGAGAAAGTACACCTTATTTAGGCTTGGATCTTTCTTCAATCGCACTAAATTGGTGTTATTTCATAAATTAGGAAAAAGAGGGAGTCATTTAGCCGTCTTAACAAATTTCATAACAAACCATTGGAAAGGCCTTGGGCCTTTCCAACACTTCTTTTTAATCAAAGATGGAGAGGGGGAGGACACTCGATTCCGAACCGGGCCGACACGGTGCAAACCATCTGATTCGCACCGAGTTTGAACGGAATCGGCTGGTTCCGAACGGTTCTGGCCGGTTCCGAATGGTTTCGGCTGGTTCCGAACGGTTTCGGCCGGTTCCGAATGGTTCTAGCCCGTTCGATCTAGTTCGAACTTTTTTCGGCTGGTTCAGAATCCGTTCCAGTCGATTCCAGGCTGGAACCAATTTCAATAAGCGAGCCGACCCGATTTTTCATGGGATCGGCTTGGTACGGGCCGAACCAGGCAGTTTGATCTGGTTCATCCTATCTTACTCCTACCAATATTGAACTTAAGCACCACCTTATAAAGTAATTGTATGCCATACCGGTCAATCCTAGTGCATGCCGACCGTATTGTTTCGGTATCGAAGCAATACATGATATAGGGGCATACCAAGTGTCAGTATGCTAAATCGACGTCCATACCGAGTGTAACAATATTGTACGAGGAAGGTACTGGTACAGGGTCCAGTATTGAGACAATGAACCTTGTAAAGCATTGTTACTTAGTGTAGACACATTTAACGAATATTGATATACCTAGTATATGGTCTAGTATTATATCAAATACCTCATAAATATATTTTTATTTCTTTCTAAAAATAAGTTGTCTTCCATTATGACAAGGATACATTTAAATAAATCCTAGGAAAATCCTTAATACTTGTAGGGGCTATCGGATTATGTGTCAAGTCAAGTTGCACATGATGTTTAAGGTAAATAAAACCCTCTTCGGCCTTCATCATCTAGTGTGTGCTAATGAAACTATTCAAAAAAAGAGGAGAGATCTGAACATATGCAATTTTCAAAATATTCAAGCTTCAAAATTTACAAAATGGATTCAATTTGATTTCCTCGAACCAAAATGGATTCAATTTGATTTCCATGAACTAGGAACATGAGCATGAAACAAGAATAGCAACCATAGGGAATTGAAGGTAAGTTCACCAATTATTTAATAGAATATAAGGAAACCCTAGCCAACCTTAAATCTAGAACAAAGATACCTTCACCTAACCTTTTTATTTACCTAAATCATAACTTCTTTCCTTAATCTGGCAATGCAATTATCCGAGGCAGTGACCACCAAACCTATATAAATCAATTCCCTAGAATTCCTATTGCTTCTACTCATGTCAAGATGACATCTGATATAGAGGATAAAAAGGCAAGAGAATAGCTGTGATTGCCATGCCTCCACACAAAGTCCTCAATCTAAGAGCAAGATGAAGAATTGGGGATAATTGCAGGACTATAGATGGATCAGACGTCTTGAAAACAACCCTACTTGACAATGCATCTAGCTGCAGATTCAGCAACAATGGTCATCTAGACGAGCAGATGCAACTGCAATTGATGAAACAGGGTGTCCAGCCACAAAGATTTGATACCCACAAGGAAAGAAGCATGTAGATGAAAAAAGGAAGATTCAAGTCCATGTTCTGTAATGTTTTGATGTCACAGTCAAACTTTCATTGTCATAATTAGCCATAGTTATTAATATCTCAAAGCAAGATGAATGTCTAAATCTTAATCAAAACCTAATCAAGTAGAATATATCCTTATGCCATCATGATTAAACCATTCTCAACAATATTAACAAAAGATAGCCAAACCGATATCCAGACCCATACTGGTTGGCTACTGGTTTGGTATGGGGTCAACTGGGCAGTTCATCCTAGTTCGGCAGACCCTAAATTCAAACCTTTTAGAAAGAGGGGAGAGCGGGCGGGGGGGCAAACTAGTTCAAACCGGTGCGAACCGCTAGGTTGGCACCAATTCCGCTCCAAACCGCCCGGTTCCACTTCGGACCATCCAATTCAGAGCGGTTCACGGCATCTTCTAAAAGTATTGGCCGAACCATGCCGGCTCAATTTGGTATGGGATCAACCAGGTGGTTCGGCCCAGTTTAGCAAAATGATATTAACTGTCTTTTTTTATAGAAAAAGACTGGCAGCACAATGATGTGCATTGATAAAGTATCAATGAACAAGGTCATATACTTCCATATGTCAACCAACCTTCCATGGGACAATGCCATCTCAAGCAAACAGTTGAGAGCAAAATCAGTAGCTATAACAGTTGATAGTAATATAAGTAATTTGTAGACTTTTTTTTGTAAGAACCGTATTATCACATCAGAATAGATACACCTTTTAGTTGCAAATTTCTTATTCGGATGTTAAGAATCCAAGTGGGAAACTACTTTCACACTAGAGTGCCTACTTTTCGAAGACACGTACTACATGGTACTCCCTTCATCCATGTCGTACACACAAATGCAAGCAAAATTTTCATGTATCAAACTGAGAATCATGAAACAGTAATTAACAAGAGGATCTGAAGGATCCAGACTCCATATCCATAATCCAATCTTCTTTATTCAATTTCTAATTGGCCTTTGGATACAAATCACTATCAATTCAAAGACCTAATTGTTTTTGAATGCAGCTTTCACACTTTAGACCTCCAAACTTCCACTTAAGTTGAGTTGCATGACATAATTCCATGGATCTTAATTTCATTGAATTAACAGTTCCTTAAGCTCAGTTATGTCGGTTGGTTTTATTACAATGCACCGATTGATGAGAAAGATGCAAGATTCTAAAAAAGTTTTTGCAATTCCTCCTTTGAGACGATTAAAAGGGCTCTTTAAAAAATCACCTTCTAGAACGTCATTTCAAGCTCACACATGTCATCCAAAATAAAAAACTTTACAACTCAACCGTAGGTATTAACTGTGCTAACGGTAACTGGTAGAAGTAAATGAAGAAAGAGAACGGTAAGCAGAACAAGAGATAAAGAGCAAAATCTAAATGCAGCAAATTTATGCTGATATTCAGTTGTGGCAACAGTACTACTCATATGATTAATAAAAACCAGGATGGATGATTTTTTGAATATGGTTCCCACATGGATGTCACACCCTCAAAATTGATGTTGCTTGCTGGTGCATGCAATGTCCAACGTCCATATGAACTCGGTAAAAGAGCTGCAAAGAAAAACTTAAAAATCATGGCAGAGACCTCGGGCTCCAGCTTTGGACAGTCAGTCAATTGGATAATTTGTGTCTCGGTTGGTATGCTGGCATAGAGTGCCCAGCACTCTTTCCAACATAAGTATTTGCCATCATATGTGGCCGCTTTTTGAAAATTGATGGCCAACTCCAGACCTTCTCAAGCACTTTCTAACTCAGATTAATGGACAGAATGTTTATGAAACTAAAAATATGATGCCAATAAAAGCAAGCCTCATGATTTCAGTATCAAGAATCACACTCCAACCTTCTTATTCAGCCCTTGAAAGGCCAAGCTCCAATATTCTTGAATAGGCTCTACTAACCATAAGAGATGTACCATATGCAAATTGTACATCGACATGATGGTATACTCCAAAAATATAAAATCTGAGCAAGCAATTCCTAATATTTTTACTGATGGATTACACCTTTCCTGATTGGACTAGATTTCCAGCATGACTTTGTTAAATAAAGAATAATGTAATGAGCAATGATAGCATGAGCAGTTCAACACCACCTCATGAAGCATGGATGCTTTTTGCACTCTACAACCACCTTCAACATCCAAAACAGTCCACATTTCATTAATTTGGTGAAGATTGTTATATCATTAACCTAATATGTCCCACAATTAAACAACAGAAATATCTAAGACTTGTTATTTGTGGCACTAGCTAGCTGTTCAACTGCACAGAACCCATAAGCAGTAGGAGATAGATAGACCAATCAAAGAGGAACTGATCAGAATTAATAAGATACACATAACAAACCACCAATATTTTTAAGAAATACCGACTACCAGCTCTAGACTATATTTCTAGAAAAGCCTTAGCTTTAACATTTATGTCTTCCATTCCACGAAACTCAAGGTTCTTCTGCAATGAGTTCTTTCTTACAAATATATTCTGATAACTGCAATTGAACTTCGAATTCCTAAATTTAGATTAACATTGCAAGGTAATGTTAACTATAGAATAACCAGAAGATTTGAACTGTAGTTGTAGATAAACCAATCAGAATTTCTTAAGTAAAACCAACAGCAATAGAACACCAATAATGTGGCGTTTGGTATGGGGTGATGACCCTAAGATCAATAGAGATGTGGGTGGATGTCACGAGATCACCACATTTGGCTACACCCCGGTGATTTTACATGGTAGTGTTCCCAAATCACCCCACTCCTAAAATCACCACCCAACCTAGCGATGTTATACCAGTCGTTGAGGACAGATTTCCAAGATCACTCTAGGGCAGTGATGTTGGGCTGAATTTAGGGACAAAAGTGCCCCTCAACCCAGCAGGAAAAATTGTTTCTAAAAATGCCAATCTCTGGAGAGAGTTCTAGCTAGGAAAGGTTTGATAATTCCATAAAAAAATTTCTTCTAGTTGGGAAGGTTTGATAATCCTCTGGAGTTACTTTGATAGATTTTGATTAATTTTTGGTCTTATTGAATTGGTCTGGAATGACATGTTCTGATAATTTTATTTATTTAATGTGTGATTTTATATGATTTATTTGAGAATTCTGTTTCCATGGCATGCCAAAACAAGAAGGAGAGGAAGAGGGCAAAGGAGAGAGAGGAAGAGAGAGAGAGGGAAGGAGAGGGGGAAGGGGGAAGGAAGAAGGAGAGGGGGAGAGAGAAAGGGATCGAACATGTGAGAGAGAGGGAGTGAGATTTTATGAACCTCACCTTCCTAGCCTCCAATGTTACAACCTGCTACCTCAAATACCCTAAATAGGGGTGGCCTTGCCCTAGATAGGCGCGATGCCAGCTCTGTGATGGTGGCAAGGGCCAGATCAGCCCTGTTTGATGATAAATAAGTGACCTAGAGTAGATCCAGAGAATATGGGTGATAAGAAGGCCAATGCTAGCACCATGCAATTCTCGTGCGTCCCTAGTATCATCACCCTCGGAAGATGCTTGACAACCAAGATCGTGACCTGGGGAGCACGGCTCTAGTGGTAGAGGAGGCCTTGAATGATAGAGAACATTCCGAAGGAGGAGGGTGCGAAGTGATGCTCACCTTCATCATGTCTCTTTCTCTCCTCTACTTTCTTCCTTCTTCATAGGGTAGAGTCGTCGTCATAGAAGGCAGCAATGAGAGAGAGAGAGATCACAAGAGAGAGAGAGAGAGAGATGAGAAAAGATTGGAACCGCAAGAGGGAGGGGAGGGGGCTTGGGGGTTTAAAAAGGGTTGAACCGTCTTAGCCGCCCGAATTGTCCTGATTCTTAAACCATCGGGGATCAGATTATCTTAAGATGAGGATCACTAATGATCTAAGATCACTGTAGTGATCCCATTTGGGTCACCAAATGCCACCTAAGGAGTACGGACAAGAACACATGTTAGCTTTCAATGCATGGATGTCCGTATTTATCCAAGTGAAAAACAATTAACATCTTTAGTCTGGTTAGCTTTATTAAGAATTTAATATAATGTTCAGAATGAATTATCTTATCATCTAATCAATAGTTTTCTAACAATATTAAGATCTAAGTAACAATTTTATGGTATTTGAGCATGTAAAACCACATTAGTTTTTAAATTTACAATTAGGCATTTAAGCATCCTATCTTTCATATCCAGTTTCATGTTGATGGAGCTATGGTCCAAAGAAATCCCCTATGCACAATAATCAACCCCTTCATTAGTTATGAGTACCTAAAAATATGGATGACTTGAAAAACAAGCCAAAGTTCAGCAAAATTCCTTCCTCATATAGTAGTTCAAGTTGATATATCCCCTAGGCAGTGATCTACAAATTTGTAATATCAATTTTCAGCTTATAACTGGAAAATAAAAATTAAGAAACCAAGTTGTTGAATAATGACTAAGTTTTACCAACCAAAACAGGCAGTAGAGTATTTTCACTTTTTTATTGTGTGCATATTATTATTCAAATATTCTCTTCTATTGATAGTGTTTATAATGTAGCAAGAGATCCTGCCCATGAAAGAACTAATCCCTGCCTATAAATGTTGAAATATTCTTCCTGGCAACAGTTATCCATGAAGATGAATGATGTTTCAATGCTGTGATCGGAACAATGAATTATTTTAATACTAATTTACTTATAGTATCTTGCACATTGCTCCACATATGATATAAAATTTATTCTTCAAGTCTCAACCTTCTTTGTGGACTTCCCCAATCTTCATTAATGCATTTAAAATAATCATTTGAACCATTTTGTAGGTTAAAAATATGTTAAGACTTAAGACAGAGATCTTTGCTGGTATCAAGATGATCGCTCATTCGATTTCATTCTTTAACTACCATTTAAGAACAAATTGAATTATTTCATATCAAAATTATCTCCAAGAATGCCATTTTAAGATGGAAGTTTTTCAGAGAAATGACTTTGTTAAATCCGCCTCTATATTGACTTGTTCAAGTCATTCCCCTGCGACAGTACAAATTCCACCATTGCACGTGTGTGCGCATATAAACTTGCTTGAGAGACAAGCAAATGTACAACAACAAACAATTATAGTTGAAGTCAATATGGAGCTATACTATGAAGTTATGGGTGATGGTGATCAAATAAGTAATAAGAGCAATGTAAACAACTCCAGCATCCATGTGGTTTACCAAAAAAAGTCTTGGCCAAGGAATTTGTACCCACTAGCCAGCAGGAGGTCATGATAGTGAATCCCACAGGTCTAGATTTTTCAACTTGTACTTCCTAATAGCTGGTGCAGCATTATTTTATCCTTGTGTCTAGATTTTAATTTCTTCTTGTCATGATATACGTTACACAGACGCTTGTGGCTATGACACATGGATCCATGAAGGCCAGCACTTAGCAGGTAACTCAAGTTTAAGGATGTTTGTGTCCAATACTTGATGAGGCAGTGGGCGTAGTACATAAAATAGCAAAGAATGATTCTAAAAGGCAATTCATGAATGAGAGAAAGTTTGCCAGTTGCATATTGGACTATCAGGGCACTTACACTCTTAAAGCAACATGCAAATTTCAAAATGATAAAGCAACATTATTCCATCTTCCCTCAATTAGCATCTCAAAAGAGTTTTGTCTTTATATCATCAACCATTATCAAATAGATATACGTTTGACCTTTCCTTGAGATTGTGAAAAGCAGAAGTTATCCTCCTGAAGGATGGTTCCGTGCAGACTCAACCAACTAGGGAAATTTATGAAAGAATTTTTAATGTAATGTGGAGATTTAACTTCTTGCTCAGGGCATATGCCTGTCTACATGTGGAAAAGACAGGAGTAAATGCATAAAGAATTTCGGGTAGATTAGAAAGATGACAAAATAGAGGCATGCAGGTAAGGAAGATCTTTCTTACATGAATTTAGTTCCTAATGTAGCATGCAGCTTCTCAAGAGTTTCCCGGAACAACTTTGGATTGGCAATGACCTCTTCATACTTCGCCAGAGGCTTAGGATAGGGTTTATAATTTGCAGGAGCTATTCCTTCCATCACCTGGTCTGATACAGATTTTGACACCAACTGCTTTTTCTTGTTAGGAACCACCACATCTTTTCCCTCCTCAGAATCTAACTTTTCTGCAGCCCCAACCTCCTCTTTCATCTCCTTCGCACTTCGATATCTACACATAGGTAATAAAATTAAACAAGAAAATTGACACAGCACAACATGGCAAGCATGTCTCCCTATGGTGATGGGAGGGCCTACCCAAGCACGAAATACAGAACTAAGTAAAATCTGATGTGCAGGGCCTGTCACGATGACTTCCGAGTTCTAGATGCAAAAGCTGCGGGAGGTCGACCTGGAAAAAGAAGCACCGAAACAAATCAGAACACCATTGCAGCAATACGCTGATACGTAGAAGAATTCTTAAATCCCCTTTCAAGCCCTTTGACGATCCCTAAAAGGCGTCCTGCTTTGGGCGGGACATATTCAAATTCTTGAACCCCATCAGAAAGAATCTAATCCCAAACTAGATCGATCAAAACAAAAATAAAACCAGAAATAGTTTGTTCGCTGCCAAAAAGGATCGTAAGAATAAAATATCATTATTATTATTATTATATAGCAGTCAAACTCCAAATCATTTTTTGTTTATTATTACTAAGATTAAAGAAAGAAACAGATCAAGGAAAACCAGCGGCTTTGTTAATGGTGGAACAAAGAGAGAAGTGCAGCACTGACATTATAAAATATATATAACCATAAGCACATGCTTATCTTCCCCAACAGTAGGAGTCAAAACAAAACAAAGGGGGAATATTATACCCCGAAATGGAAGAGGATAAATAGAAAGAATAAAATAAGGTTTGAGGAAATACCCCACCATTAACAAAAGATACGAAGCATTTCTACTATGTGAGCCTAACCTAAGATGTTGCGAAATGAGGTAGGGTGGGAATACATGAATGATTATTTAAGGAAGGAGAGGAGGAGGATGCTACCGTATATTATGCCTCCTCTTTTGGGGTATAGATTTATTACGGGATCGAGGGATCTTAGATATTTTGAGGCTGCCAGGGATTAGAGGCAACGTGTCGCATAAGTGGGATAACCAAGGCCGACGGCCAACCCCTGATCACAAGAATAAGTGGGATAACCGAGGCTGTCATTTTCCAGTCGTCTGCATAAATTTTTCTAAGCTGGCGCATGGTTATTCTCGGAGCTGAGTACCGGGATTGCTAACAGGGGAAGCCCGTTTGGAGATTGCTAATCCCCACAGGTACATTTTCGCCTGCGTTTGGTTGGGATTGGTAGACCTTGGAAAAATTTTGCTCATTGAAAAAATTTTATTTTACTGAAGTATTTTTTTCTACAACATATAATAATTAAAAAAATATTTTTTGCATATTTGATTAAAATATTCGTTTAGAAATTTTGTATAAAAAATACGTGTTATATTTTTAATAGCTATTTTTATTTTTTTAAAAATCTAAAAATATTTAAAAATATTTTGAGATATTTAAAAAACTATTAAAAATATTTTTAGGTTGGGTTTTTATAGTTCCAATAAATTTTAATAGTCAGACAACTTTGTATTATGCTAATTTTGGTATATTGACATGAAAATGTATTAATAACTATTAAAAATCACCGCAACTTCTTTATATTGTGGTAATTTTTAATAGTATATTTTTAATTATTTCGGATTAATTATTAAAATAGCTATTAACAATATCATGAAATGTAAGTTAAGGGCATTTTTGAAAAAATAAAAATTACTATAATTCTCACGTAAGCACCTTAATCTTCTTCTCCTTTGTTTCCTCATTCATCAACCTCATCGTTGGTCGAGCATTCGTCCGAAAAATCTGTAAAAGAAGGGGCTCTATTTATCCCCTATTATCCAATCCAAAAGTCTCTTGATTGTGTCCTTTTTTCGACCTCATCCGCTGCTAGCACTTGTCGCTGAAGATGGGAACTTGTCCTCTTTGACTCTTTAGGCGGTCACCAAAGCCCCATCGCTGGGGTTCATGAAGGATGAGAGGGAAGGGTTGAAACCCTTATTTTTGGCATTTGCTTCCCTTCTTTTCGTCGCTGGCCACCCTACAGCCACTACCAGCCACCTCTTGGCCACCACAGCCACCCTTTCCCTCTCTTTTCTTCATCCTTGGCTGGAGTCTCTCTTCCTCTCTCCTTTCTCTCTTTTCCATCATTTCTTTTTCTTATCTTTCTACTTAGATTGTCTCTCTCTAAAATTCTTGGACCTCGTATGGACGTCTCTCAGTGACCTTTGGTTGGCTCTAAGGCTGCAAATGGGTCAGGTCGACCCGTGACCCGACCCGAATTTTAGGACCCGCGGATCCGGGTCGGGTCTAAAAATTGGACCCGAATCATTTTCTGGGTCGGGTCTGGATTTACCGAATGGACCCGACCCAACCCGAATGGACCCGAAGAGAGAGAGAAAGAGAGAGGGAGAGAGAAAAAAAAGGAAGAGCTCGGATTCTCTCTCGATCTATTACACTGTTGAAACCTCTGGTGTCTCGGTAGCTGGGTTTTTTTTTCCTTTTGTTTTTTGGTTTTTGTTTCGTTTAAATTTTGAAGGGAGAAAGTGAGGGAATGCTGAACTGAATATGGGTCATGTGCGAGTTTCTGCAATGGAATTGGATTTTGGAAGAAGGTCTGGGATTTTCTTTGCTCTCCTGAGAGGGGAGCTAGGTGACACCAAGTTCCGTCCAATCAGTCATATAGATAAAAAATAGTGTGATATGAAATTTGGCTTGTAGATGGACTTACTTAGTTCGTCACGGGTTATCTGTTCTGACTGAAAGTCAATTTCAAGTCTTTCAAGTCATGGGTCACCCAGCACCTCATAGTTATGATATGGCCAAATTAGATTTGCCCAAAATTCTTTCCCAAAAGCACAAAAAATGGACCCGAACCCGACTCGGACCCAACCCGAACCCGACTCGGACCCAACCCGATCTTCAACCGGGTCGGGTCTGGGTCCAAAATTAGGACCCGAACAAAAAACGGATCGAGTCGGGGTCACTCAGGACCCGATCCGACCCATTTGCACCCCTAGTTGGCTCTTATGAAAGGCCTACATCTATAATTGTCAGGCGACGTGCGAGCCCCACACCTTGGCCCTTCTCGGACACTATTAGAATTAGTTATCCTTGATCTCTCTTGAACCACCTATATCCTAATCTGAGCATGATCAGATGAATTTTGCTTTGATCGGATTGACCAGAGTGCTAGGCACTTCCATTAGTCAGTCCCATGAGGATATCGAGACTTAGAATTTTTATTCTAAAATTAATCATGATTAAATTTAATAAAATGATAATATAATTTTGGATATTAGGTTTTGAAGAAGAATTTTGGGATTAGTTAGATTGTTTGCTCGTTGTTCGTGAAAGGTAAGTAATGGATAGACCGGATGAAAGACAATGAGCAAAAGCTTCCGGCTCTTTGGTTGGGCCGTTCTTTCTGAACTAACTGCCCGCGACTTGAAATACATTTCTTTGAAGATACTCACATAGCATAGGCATTTCGCCTTCGCTTGCTCATTTGTACTTAAGAACTCAGAAAGTGGCATGTTTGCTTCAGAAAGAGTGATTTTACAATGTTCGTTCAGGGGGTGCAACTAACCCAGTAGTTTACTGCCTCCTCCTTCTCTTAGTGCTTATATCCCCGGCTTCAAGCTCCTCTGGCTTGCCGGCTAAGATTGACGGATAGATAATCAGGGCATCGCAAAAGGAAGATGGACAACTCGACACTTCAAGCATATTCAGACAATCACGATCCTAAGTTTCTTATAAAGAAGTCATGTTGCCAGGTTTCGGTGTTTTAAGACAACTAGCTAGCTAAGTAGTGAACTCCCTCTTCCTGAAGCAGAGAGACAACTAGGTTTGAAGCTAGTCAGATCTGAAAAACCTATCCTTCATCGCATCAATCAAACAAAATCGATAAAGACAGAACTTACTATAATAATGCTAAAGAAAGAATGGAGTGTCAGCTGCATCTTGGTTTCTTGACCTTGAATTCACACAAACCCCATCTTCACTTCTAGAAGTGTTTGACGCAAACAATGAGGCAATTAACAAGCATTAAGGTAAAGCGAGTGGAACAAGCATGCGTGGTACAACATAGTCATAGAGGTCGTGCCCCCTCCATGGGTAGAAATTCAATGAGGAAAAGAAAGCAAGGTGAAGGGTTGTTTTGTCGACCAGAACCAGCTTTTCTAGAAGCTGCAAATGTGCTCTTCTTGAATTAGGTCAAGCTTTCCCACCTAAAGACCATCATCTGTAGGGTTGATAAAAACAAGATTTAGCAGACTACTGTTCTCGGCTTAGGTAGAATCTTGACTAAGTCTAATGAATATGAATGGCATAACTAGCGAAGAAAAGCAGAATATTGGCTCATCGGGAGAAGATGGCATTCCCACTTCCTTTTTGAAAGCTAGGATTCTTATTTGTGTTTGCTTGACTTCCTCAGATGCAACAAGGGAGAAAGATAATTTAGGGAGGCTGGAATCATCCTTTTAAAGGCATCTTCTCGCTGGGTGGACATCTGTTCATCGGTGGGGAGGAGCCCTTTTCCTAATCTATGATGGAAGGAAGTAGGGCTCTAAAACCAATGAATTGTTTGGCTAAAACCACTGTTACAGGCTAACTTCTCCTTCTGATCATGAGAAGCTAGATCTCGATTTACCACTTTTTGACTCGTATATGAATGCAAGGAATATTTTGCCTTGGAGACATCATCTTGTGGACATCATCTTGGGGAGTGGGTCTTCAAACGATAGGATTCTAATTGTTGGGCAGGAAAAACATCGCACCAATTGGCTCGCTCAACCCAGACTAAACCACTGGGCTGCCTTTTCTAGATATTTAATTTATATAATTTTATTTTTACATCAAAAAAAATTGTTAATCGATTAATATGTGAATTATGAATTTATCAGATGGTGTTTCAAATTAAAAATAAATATGAGCAATATTTTTTAGACTATTGTTATATTGATTGGATTATGATGTATGTGCTATTTTATAATAAATTTTTTTGATATATATCATATTTGAACTCTCTGCCTGATTATATTCTAGACTCTACCAATTGGAGATTATGCATTGACACTTCAATTATTATTGAGCCCATTGATTCTGTTTCTAGTCCTACCATAGGATATAGTATCATATTCTAACCCACTCCATAGGATATAAGTACAGTATTCTTGCCCACTCCGTAGGGTATAAGTGCACTATTCTGTCCTACTCTGTAGGGTATAAGTACAGTTCTATTTTTGGCCTAGCTACAAGGTATAAGTGTGGCTATAGGTTAAGGTTGGCGAGTTGAGTGTGGTTTGTTTTAAATCGAATTTATGATTACGTATACAAATATTTGAAAGATATGAATTTAAATGGATTTGTGTTTTGAAACTCTTCTATTGAAAGAAATATAGGTATTGAGTTGAATGACCATATTCTTGGGCATGTTCTTCATATGCCCAACCAAGGTGCTATAGTGGACAAAGTGGAAGATCGGGTAACCACCCTATAGTGCAT
The DNA here is from genome assembly GCF_051530095.1 of Phoenix dactylifera. NCBI lineage: Eukaryota > Viridiplantae > Streptophyta > Magnoliopsida > Arecales > Arecaceae > Phoenix > Phoenix dactylifera. The sequence goes on from NC_143202.1 coordinate 6,651,318, forward strand.
TATGGGAAAAGAAGATATAGATAACAATGTCAGAATTGAAGGAAGCCTACTTGATGTGGAAATGAGATTGTTGTATCTCATGATCAACGTGTTCTTTTATCCAAAGTTTAGGAGATTTGAGATTGTGTTAGAGCGGGAGTTGTGCATCATGTTTCACATTATCAAGAAAATCCCCATGAATCTTCCAGCTCAGATAATCCAAAGGATGCATGAAGCAGTTTCAAGAACTAAGGCCCCTCTACCTTATGGTTAATGCTCACTAAAATCTTCAATAATTTCAATGTAAACTTAAATGGTGAAACAATTAGTGAGCTCACCTTTTTTGATACCTACAACGATCATTCTCTACATCGCATGGGATATAACAAAAAAAATGGTCATTGGGTAAAAACCAAAGGAGGAGCTAGACTTGAGGAAGAAGAAGAAAATAGAAAAGAAGCCACAATTGAACCCTCCTTGGTTAGAGAAGAAGCTCAAAACCAGCCTACTACTGAAGAACAAAACTTTGATACTTCATCAGCTAGCAGATTTGAAAATGTTTATATTCGACTGCATGAATATTAGCTTAAGATCATTTTTGAACAAGTAGTTGCAATCCTTCTGGCAGTCAGGACTCCTGAATTGGAAAATGACTCAAGGGATCCTCAAGCTACAGCTATATCTGACTTGATTCACCTGATGATAGAGGAGAGTGCAAAATTATCTTTGATTCAGAACTCTGTCACTAATCTGAATGAATCAGTGGCTTCCTTGGAAGAAAAGATTGAACATGGTAGCATGGGTCAGGCTTCAAATGAAGACAATGTGTAGATTTTAGAACTTGTAGTAGAAGTTGAAAAACTCAGAAGAAGAATTGAGTCTGGCATCCAGCAATTGGAGAAGAGATTCAGGGCACCTCAATTGTTGTTTTTTCTGAGGTGATGTCTCTTCGTCAGGCCATAGGAAGATTGATTGGGCAACTTGAAAACACCTCCTCTATCCCTAGAACCTCCATCTTTGCCAGACCACCTACTCAACCCAGTCAACCTTCCTCTTTATCTAGACCTTTTCAATTTTTCACTAGCACAGGACCTTCTAGTAGAACATGGAATCGCCAAGCTGGTGGATCTTCTAGCATGCCAACTAGTCTGGATGTCTCTTCTTCTTTTGACGAAGACTAGACATTATAGTTATCTTTAAATCTATGTTTGAACCTTCTTGTCATGTACCTTCTCGTTATGCTTGTCCCTATGTATTTAAATTCAGCTGCTCAATGGAATTTTCAATTTAAGTTCAAGTGACTTGTGTTTAATGAATATCTATAGTTTAAGTTGAAATGACACGTATTCATCTATTTTTGTGGTGTGTTTTATATGCTTTAATATTGCAATTCTATCTAGTGAATGAATATTTCAATTTGATGTTTAAGTATTTATCTTCAAATGTTCATCTCTTAAGTTCCCTGCTTATTGATAAAGACAAAAAAGGGGAGAAATGCCAAAAGATAAGAAAAGGAACAACAAAAGAAAAGTAAAAGGAGGAAGAAAACCTTAAGCAAGCAAGTTAATCTCTAAAATTTGAAATCCTCCTTTAAATAGTCCTATTAGTACATCAAAAAGGGGCAGAATTACTTATAAACCTTGTGATAAAAGTTAGATGAATCAACCATGCATAGAGAGTGAATGGTATTAAGCAAATATAAACTCAATCTAAAAGGATATTATCACTTTTTAAATTTTTGCAAATATAAACTCAGATGCTATTCTTGTTTAATTTTACTATCTGAATTTTGCAAATTTATACTCAGTTCTTAAAGATGTTATCACTGTTTACATTATTTTCTTATGGAACTCAAGGGTTTTGCCATCATCAAAAAGAAAAAGATTATTGACCCTAAAAGGTAGATTTTGATGATACAAAACAATTGAGTAAAAAGATAAATAATCTGTTGTCTTGAGTTTAATTGATTGATTTCAGAAAACAAAGAAGAAAATCTTTAGTCACTCTCAATGAAGATCATATATATGAAGCTCCATTTCAAGAAGCATAACTTTAAAAAGGTTATGAACACAATCCTTGGAAGCTCACATGCAAATACAGAAAATTTTATTTTGAGCTACCTCAAGAGTTAACCCCAAGGTTGCAACGAGTTGACCTTAGCACACTATCACTGACTGATATGACTTCACGAGCAGACTCTAGCCAATCACGAGTCAACCCCACAATAGTATTAAAACATAGACAGAAAGCCATCGAATTCAACATAGTGGTAAGTCAACCAATGAAGTGCACAAGTCGACTCTAATATAACAAGAGTTTGACCCTAGAGACAAGCGAGTCGATCCCTGAATGGCCACATAGAAAAAATAAGGAGCTAAAAATTTTATCGCATTGGCAAGTCGATCCATCGAAATCACAAGTCGACTCTAGTCAAATAAGAGTCGAGCCCAAAAAATAATGAGTTGATCCTGAACGACCATAGTGAAATGATATAAAGCGGTAAAATTTAGTCCGTTAAAGAGTTGACCCCTGAAAACAATGAGCTGACTCCTATCACCAGACGAGCCGACCCTTGAATCGAGAGAGCTGAATCCATAGTGTACATGGTAGAAAAATAGTGCACAGCAAAAGTAGAAGCAAGCTTGAGTGAATCCCTGAAGATTACGAGTCAACTCTTGAAGATTATGAGTCGACTCCTAAAGATGTTGAGTTGACCCTTGAAGATGTCGAGTCGACTCTTTTCTGACTGACAACAATAATGGCCAGTTTTTCTGTGAGTCAAAACGACTGTTTTTCATCTCATAATAGCTCTTTACCTGTCTAATAGTTAGGAGTATGTTCCAACCTCTTTCAAATGATATAAATGTATGGGAAGACCAAAGAAAGAAGAAAGTTTAAGTAGTATAAATATAAATCCATCAGAGCAAGAAAGAGAAAGAAAAAGAAAAAGAGCTTCAAAGAGAAAATCAATCAAGATCATTCATGGTGAGATAAACGATCACATCCTCTATTGCTAAGAGTTGGTGAAGCGCATTCAAGATCAATCAAAGCCGACCAACAAAGTCAAGCTCCATTTATTTCTTTTTATTTATTGTTTAGGAGGTGTACTTTATTATGCATGCACTTACTTCTTTCTATACTTTGATGTAATAGGTTTCAGGGATTAAAACATGGGGAATGGTCCATCCAGACTTTGAATTCAATTGTATTAAGCCTTAGATAGGGTCGAAGAAGGTTTTGGTTGATTGCCTAGAAAAATTAACTAGTTGATTGTGAGCCTGAGTAAAACAAACGGTGTAGGTTTTGTTTGATTGTCTAAAAATATCAACTGGATTGATTGTAAGCCTGTGTAAAACAATCAAACTATAATTTCGAGAAGATTGTAGTAATTTTTTTTAAAAAAAAGTCTTGGAGAATAGACATAGGTGCAGGGTTAGCACCAAACCACTATAAATCTTGCATGTTTGTGTTGTTTGCATTTTGTTCTTGCATATCTATTTATTACTCTTTTGCTGAAATTCATATTCATCTGTTAAGCTTTCAATTCTGTTGCATTACGCAAGTATTGAAAGGATCTAGGTGCCTTGACCTTTAAGTACTTTTGCCACTGTCACACCACTATCCGAATGAGATGGATAAGGTGTGTAGCGCTGGGCTATGGTAGAGGACTATAGTACTAGACCATGGTTGGGGGTGTAGCGTTGGACTACAGTAATAAAAGCTAAATTTCTCCTACTCTTAGAGTGAAAACTATGGTAGACTAAAATAAGATAAAATACATTTTATTGATTATCGAAGGTTCCTTATATAGACTACATATCTAATATTTATACTAAAACATACTAACTACCCTAAAATATGATAACTACCCACTCTAACGGTTGTTCCTATGTTTGGCCTCCACTCCTAGCAGTTTGGATAACTAACTTTGCTTACCCTCTGCTATATGCATTTGTGAGTATGGTTGCTTTGCAACTGTCGAAGCAATAATTATATCTTTGATGCAGAAGCTGGAGCCCAAGTCATCATGGACGTTCGTGGATTTGGATCCTTGCTTGAGTGTGCCCAAAAATACATTAAGTCCAAGAGTTCTAGCACCAGAATACATTGGGTCCAAGATTTTCAGCACCTAGTCACATTGGGTTCTATTGTTCCAACGCCCAATTCAATTGAGTCCTAGTAGTTTTGGAGAGTCCTAATTGAATAGAAGTCTTGAGTTTAGGAGTTTGGGTCCAACATTGGACGTGTCCAATGTTACATTGAGTTCAGAATTTCAGTCTAAAGTTAGAAAGAGTCATTGATTGTTATGCTTAGTGGTTTGATTGTTGACTTGTTCCAAAAGGGTCTGAATTTAGGATAGAATTAAGGGTGTACATAAAGTCTTATTTGTGGCATGCGTGAAGCCCCTTATAGGCATACACAACTAAGAAGTTGATGCAGGAGCATGAGCCCAAGCCGGAGGCATGCATGATGGTTGAGTCCCTTCTTTGGGTGAGTACCAAATCACATTGGGTCCACAAAGTTTAAGCAACAAATTACAGTGGGTCCAAAATTTTCAGCATCAAGTCACATTGGGATTAGTTATCCCAACGCCTGATTTAATTGAGTCCAAGGCATTGAAGGGTGTTGCCCAAGGAGACAACCCAAGAGGGGGGGGGGGGGGGGGTGAATTGGGTTTTAATTAAATATTGATAAATCAAAAATAAGGTGAGTGATTAACTAAATCTATCGTAAGTGAATTAGTTAGATCACTAGATGTAATGAGTGAAGAGAGAGAAAGAGACAACAACCAATATAAATACAGAAAGGTTTATAGTGGCTCGGAGCCAACTCTTGCTCCTACGTTCACTCCCCAACCCGTACTTGGAATTCACTATAATCTCTAGGATTACAGCCGGTTGTTTTATAAGCTCACAACTAACTTGTTGTTTTCATGAGGTTACAACGAACTCAGTCGGTTTTGACAGGCTCACCGACTAGAACCACTTGATTGTTTTTTCGGATTTACAATCAAACTCAGTTGGTTTTTTTCGGTTCACCAACCACAACCTTACACCGTTGGTTTTATCTTTGGCTCACCAACAAACCTTACAACCCTTGATTCAATCTCCTGATTGAATCAAGTGTACAAAATAAGAGTTTAAAGTTCACAAGAAGAAGCTTCTAAAAAAGAAAATATGAAACAATATAAGCAAGGTTGAGTTAGAAGCCCTCAAATAGATTTGAGATGAGAAAGTGGGGCTTCTCGATTTCTGAGTCTCCTCTTGAATGAGCCAAAGGATGGAGAACAGTAGGTAGAGCCTTGAATGCGAAGGAAGCCTGTTGGGTTTGAGTTGAATGCACTTCTTCCTTCTTTTGCTTAGATTCACTCTTCGGAAGCTCTTGGTGGTTGAAAACCTTTAATACTCAAATGGAATAACTCTCTTCTTATCTACTACTGTTCACTCTAGCTATTTAAGTGACTTCCTTCGAAAAATAGCCGTTAGAGAGTGATTTGGAGTCGTTCTGACCCGTCTACATAATCTGACAATGTATCCGTTGGGATCAGAGTCGACTCACGCGATCTGAAGTCGACTCACCTGTTATTGAAGTCGACTCGCGCTTTACTGAAGACGACTCCCCCACTATTCCAGATTTGAATTAAAGTGCATGCCTTGTCCTGGGGTCGACTCGGACCAAACTGTAGTCGACTCGCCAACAGTTGGAGACGACTCGGCACTTAGTGGTCGGCTTGTTCTCAGGGTTTCAAAAATCCAACTTCATGTTTTTCTTCCTCGAGTCGACTCGGATTTACTTGGAGTCGACTCGGCTGACTTGAGAGGTGACTTGAGATCTTCGGAAGACGTCTCATTCTCAGAGACTGAAAAATTGATTCTCTGTCTTTTGAACTGATCTGCCTCGAAGTCGACTCGGGCCTTGTTGGAATCGACTTGGCTAACTTGGGGGTCGACTCTGAAACACTTGGAGTCGACTCGTTCACAGGATCTCCGAAACTGAGTCTCTGCCTTTCAGACTGCTTTCCTCTAGGAGTCGACTCGGATAAACTGGGAGTCGACTCGGCTGATGTGGGAGACAACTCGAAGTCTTCACGAGTCGGCTCGCTGACAGAGTCTCAAAAACTAACATTCTGTCTTTTTGTCAGCTTTGCCATGGAGTCAACTCGGGACCATCTGGAGTCGACTTGCCAAGCATCGGAGTCGACTCGCAACCTTTTGGAGTCGACTTGTTAACAAGGTCCAAAATTCATCGTTCTGTCTTTCTGTCTATTCTCAGTCGGAGTCGACTCGAAGAGTTCCGGAGTTGACTCGAGCTTGTGCCAGAAACTCCAAGTGTGCAGGAGTCGACTCGCAAGGTTCAGGAGTCGACTCGTGATGCAGACCTTGGTTCAAATAGAGTTCAATACTTAACCAAAAAACTCTGAACCAAAGCTCAAGGTACTCAGACAGAATTTAATAAAGATTTCTCTGAAATATAAGACATACTCAAATGCTTTGAGCTCGTCAAAATTAATTAGGAATTTACTTAATCACTCCACAATCTTTCCTTTTTGATGATGACAAAACATTGAGTATTTGTAAAGTGAATTACTCATTCAAAAAATGATTCACGGTAAAGTTTTAAAATGAATTCAAATGTCTAGTTATTTAATGTATCCAAAATTGAAGGATATGAGCCAGTAAGTTCTGAAAATTAAAGCTCTCCCTTTCATTTGGAATTATATAAGCTTTCAAATCATACAATCAATTGTTTGGCTTATATTCTTTAATGAATTTGCTTTCTTAGAATTTTATATTCTCACCCTCAACATGTGCATTCAATTTTGTTTGAATTTTGTTCAAGTTTTCTGAATTTTCTCTTAATGTTGTAAACTTGAACTTAAGTTCTTAATTATAGAAGGAAAAATCTGACGATTTGTTCTTGAATATGATTCAACTAATCTCCGAATATTTCTTGAATAGATTCTGGAGATTACTTCTTGAGGAGCCCCAATGGAGGAATAATGAACCTCGAGGTATCGAATCCACTAAGAACAAAACACATTTTGCTTAAAAGTTTTCTTATTTAGTGATTCCCTTTATTTACAATATATCATATGTTCTTCCCCTTTTTGTCATCGTAGCAAAAAGGTGAAGTATCAAAGAGTCAAAACATACAAGATGAGACAAAAAGATATGCTTTTCATTCACTATAAGCTTGAATACATAAAAAATATTCAGAAAGTACATAGTACTCAAAACACAAAAAGCATACAAAACACATCAAATACACAAATTCTTAGATAAAGATAAGATTTTTCAATTCATTGTAAGTATTACAAAATTGAGTACAATGATTGAAAGTCCAAAAGGACTTCATATGATTTTCAAGAAAATACAAGTCTAGGGAGATGGACGTCTAGAAGAAGATGAAGCTCCCAAATTTCTTTGCTGACACTCCAGAAGCAAACGAACTCCGTCAGAGATATTCCCCAGTTGTTGAATAATTTCTGAAGTAGCCCTATTGTGAGTTTGGGTCAGCTAGTTTATGCTGTCAATGTTCGCATCAAGCTTATTGATAACAGCGTTTGCTACTCTTTCAGCTCCTTCATTCAGCCTTAGTAGCTCTGATCTTATGGAATCTTACATCTGCTTCGTGTTTTCCTTAATTTCTGAGTCTCATGTATTGACCCTGAATAAGACTTCTCAGACTAGATAACTCCTCCTTGATTTCAGCAACCATCACTGAAACTGCTACAGTGGAGGGGGTTAGATCAGTGGAGGGTGTACTTGTCGTACCCCTTAGCTCTCTCAAAATATCATCCCCCAGAGCTCTAAGCTGCTCACTACTAAGCCTAACCTCAAGGGGCTGCTGAGATGGTGGTATAGTGGATGAAGGATCAGCAGTAGATGAAGGTCCAGCAGTGGATGGAAAGGTGGAGGGATCTATCGAGGTATCCGGTTCATGTTCAGAAGTGGAAGAGTGAGGAGCAGTGGGGTCAGATGGTATGGTAGAAGAAGTTTTCCTAACCCAGGTACCCTCCACCTTATGGAATCCAATTCGGTGGAGAGTCCCCTCGCCCATATGGTCAGTATAGCGGAGTGAACGAGAGGGTTCCCCCTCAGGAATAGGAACCTCTAATTTCCTAAAGATCAGGGTGAAGAGCATACCATAATCTTGATTTTTCTAGGGGATCACAGATATGACTGTAAATGAGTCTAGGGAAGTTGAGAGGGACGTCATGTAGGATGTGGAATATGATAGCTAGATCTTTCTCAGAAATAAAGTTAAACCTACCCGTTTTAGTGAGGAGGGTGCGAGAAATAATACTCAGTAGGAGGCGCATTTCAGCAGAGAGCTGATTTGCGAAGACCTCCTCAATGGGGGACTAGGGTACTATCCCTAGAATGGCCGTAAGGGCCTCGGATCTATCAGAGGGGTGAGTGGGAGCTATACCCTCACGAGAGAGGTGGAGGACTTGTGCAATGAGGTCCCCCGAGATGGAGATTGGGACATTGGCTACCCTCCCTTGAATACCGCCGCCACCCCGTGTGACGGTGCCATAGAATTTTCGGACTAACCTTGGGTACGTGGGAAGATCAAGGGAACAAAAGAAGTCTAGACCTTGAGCTCTAAGATGATGCCCTAAGGTAAACCCTTCTCGGGAGAGGAAGTCAAAATCGACTTTCCTCCTGGTAGAGATAACTCTTCCGGCGCACGAACGCGAGGGAACCAACCGAGGCGGGGAGGGAACCGAAGGTGGTGATCTCACGGGTTCATTCCTCGCATTGGATCGTCTCTCGGCGCCGCTCGCAACAAGAGGCCTCTTTTGGCAAGATACAGTGGCTTTCTTAGGCATCCGGACCTACTAAAGGAAGGAGAGACGTGAAATAGGAGGAAAATCGGAGGAAAAATGAAGGAAGGAGGCGGAGACGATCGTGGGAGACGACTCGAGGGTTTTAGAACAGTGACGGCCGAAAAGAAAGATTTGGAAAAAGTCATTTCGTTTATGGTTAAAAGACGGATTTCCGACCTCAAGTCGACTCCTGAAAATTTGCGAGTCAACTCGCGCACGAGTCGACTCTCAGAATCATCCGAGTCGACTCGAACTCTGGCCCATAACCAAAATCTCAGTTAGTACCGTATCAAAAGAGAGAGATATGGTAATCTTTAGAGCTTAAGGAATGATTTAATGATTATAGACGTGGAATACTATATCAAACGTAAATTAATGATCAAAATCAATGAATGAGAGAAAAGAATCAAAGAAATGGATCAATCACTCCTAACCCTCTTCTAAGAGTACAAAATCGATCTTCATTCAAGGATTTTGTGAAGATATCAGCAAGTTGATCATCAGTACAAACAAATTCAAGCATCACATCACCATTTAACACATGATCTCTTATGAAGTGATGTCTTATCTCAATGTGTTTAGTTCTTGAGTGCTGAATTGGATTTTTAGTTAGATTTATGGCATTTGTATTATCACAGTTTATGGAAATCTTATCTTGCTTAATGCCATAATCTTCAAGTTGTTGCTTGATCCACAAGATTTGAGCACAACAACTCCCGGCTGCAACATATTCGGCCTCCGCCGTAGATAGTGCAACCGAGTTTTGTTTCTTGCTAAACCATGAGATTAAGTTTTCTCCTAAGAATTGACATGATCCGCTGGTGCTTTTTCTATCAAGTTTACAACCAGCAAAGTCAGAATCAGTATACCCTATTAAGTCTATACTTGATTCTTTAGAGTACCATAACCCTATATCTTTTGTTCCTATTAGATACTTAAAAAATTTTTTAACTGCAATTAGGTGTGATATCTTAGGATTATATTGATATCTAGCACACATGCATACACTAAACATGATATCAGGTTTACTTGCTGTAAGATATAATAATGATCCGATCATACCTCTATACAGCTTTTGATCTACTGACTTACCTGATTCATCTTTGTCTAGTTTGCATGATGAGCTCATAGGAGTGCCAATTGACTTGTTTCCATCCATATCAAATTTTGTCAGCATTTCCTTGATGTACTTAGCTTGATTGATGAAAATTCCTTCCTTAGATTGTTTGATTTGAAGTCCGAGAAAGTAGTTCAACTCTTCCATCATGCTCATCTCAAATTCACTCTGTATTAATTCAGCAAACTCTTCGCAAAGACGATTGTTAGTAGCACCGAAAATAATATCATCTATATAAATATGCACTATTAACATATCTTTGTTTTTCTTTTTCAAAAACAAGGTTGTATCAACATTCCCTCTAGAAAATTCATGATCTAATAGAAATTTGCTAAGTCTTTCATACCATACTCTAGGGGCTTGTTTTAGACCATAAAGTGCTTTATTTAATTTGTAAACATGGTTAGGGTATTGATGATTTTTAAAACTAGGAGGTTGTTCTACATAAACCTCCTCATTAATATACCCATTTAAGAAAGCACTCTTTACATCTATTTGAAATAATTTGAAATCTTTAAAACATGCAAATGCTAGTAACAGTCTAATTGCTTCGAGTCTAGCCACAGGAGCAAAGGTCTCATCAAAATCTATACCTTCTTCTTGATTATAGCCCTTTGCTACTAGTCTAGCCTTGTTCCTAACCACAACTCCATTTTCATCAAGCTTATTTTTGTACACCCATTTAGTTTCAATTATTGAGTGTTCAGAGGGTCTTTCAACTAAGTTCCATACATTGTTTCTTGTAAATTAGTTAAGTTCCTCTTGCATAGCGTTTATCCAATTTACATCATTTTCAACTTTTTTAATATTTTTAGGTTCTAAATGTGATACAAATGCAAGATGATTATTTAAGTTCCTAAGAGAGACTCTAGTTCTAACAGGTTGAGATGGATCATATAAGATTAACTCTTTAGGGTAACCATAAGCATACCTCCAAGCCTTTGTAAGCCCATGATCAGCAATTACCTCTTGGCTTGTTGAAGTTTCTTCAATTTGCTTCGGTTCATCCTCTTGTAAGGTCATGTCATCAATCTTTTCTTCAAGTATCCCTGCATCATCATCAAAAGCTACTTTTTTGCTAGAGAAAGCATCATTAGTCTCATCAAAAATAACATGAATAGATTCTTCAACAACAAGAGTTCTTTTGTTGAAGACTCTATATGCCCTACTTGATGTAGAGTATCCCAAAAAGATATCTTCATCTTTTTGGAATCAAATTTGCCTAAATTATCTTTACCATTATTATGAATGAAACACCTACAACCAAAAATATGAAAGTAGTTTACTTTGGATTTTTTATCTTTCCAAAGTTCATAAGGTGTTTTCTTTATAATTGGTCTCAACAAAACTGTATTTAGAATATAACATGATGTGTTAATAGCTTCAGCCCAAAAGTACTTTGGGGGATCATTTTCACACAACATGGTCCTAGCCATCTCTTCTATGGTTTTATTCTTTCTTTCTACCACTTCATTTTGTTATGGAGTCCTAGGTGCAGAAAAATTGTGAGTTATGCCCTTTTTACTACAAAATTTTTCAAAGAGATGATTGTCAAATTCTGTTCCATGATCACTCCTAATAGCTATAACTGAAGTATCTTTTACATTAGTTACTTCTTAATGAAATTTCTTAAATACTGAAAATGCTTCATCTTTATGAGCCAAAAACATGACCCATGTGTATCTAGAAAAATCATTTATTATCATAAGACCATACTTCTTTCCACAAAAGCTTGTGGTCTTAGTTGGTGCAAAGAGGTCTATGTGAAGTAGCTCAAGGGGTCTAGTAGTAGAAACACAGTTTATAGACTTAAAGGAGCTTCTAGATTGTTTGCCAAATTGACATGCTCTACAAATTTTATTTTTCTCAAATTTCAGCTTTGGCAAACCAATCACAGAATCTCTTTTAATTAATTTAGATAGTGTATGCATGCTTGCATGACCTAATTTACGATGCCATAACCAACTTTCCTCATTTAGCTTAGTATCACCAGCTACTAAGCAGCAGCTATTTTTAGCAAGATCATCAAGATCTACTACATATACATTGCCACGTCTTAGTCCTTTGAAAACTAGGCTATTGCCAATTGAATTGGTTATGATGCATGAAGATGATTTAAACAAAACATCAAAACCTCTATCACATAATTGACTAACACTAAGTAAATTATGCTTGAGACCATCTACAAACCGAACATTATCAACAAGGGTTGAAGGTGTGATTTGTATTTTACCGATACCAATGATGTGACCTTGGTTATTGTCTCCAAAAGTCACTACACCTCCTTTCTTAGATTTTAGGGTGAAGAATTGCTATTTGTCACCCGTCATGTATCTTAAGCAGCCACTATCCAAGTACCAATATTGTTTATTGAGCTTGGCCGCAAGACACTCCTATACACAAAGAAATCAAGCAGTCTTAGGTACCCAAGTTTTCTTGGGTCCTTCTAGGTTAGCTATGTTAGTTCCTCTTGGAATCCAAACCTTTTTAATTTTTCTTTTAGCTTCTGTTTTTCTATAGTTGCATACATTAGCTTTATGTCTTATTCTATTACAACAAAAATAGATTACATCTTTAGCTTTACTTTCACCGGCTTTTACAAAGAAGTTTTTAAGAAATTTCTGTTTGTTCTTGGGCTTATACCCTAACCTGGCTCTATTAAACACAGCTCTTTGACTATTAAGTATCATTTCTAGTTTTTCAGAGCTATAGGTAAACTTCTCAACAATAGGTTTATATTTTTCAAGTTCTTTAGTTAATTTCAAGTTTTCTTCATTCAATGATTTAACATTATTAATTGAATTATCTTTTAAAGTATGATTACTGTTATTAAGTTCAAAATTTTTTTTAGTTAGTCTTTCTTTATCTTTAATTAGGATATCAGTTTTTTGAGGTAGCAATTGGTTGCTTGTTTTAAGTTCTAAATTTTCTTTGACAATAGAGTCCTTATCCTTAATCAGTTTTTCAGTTTTATGACTGTAAGATTGATTAGTTAGCTTCAATTCTTTACTTTTAAAGATTATTGTCCTATATTCATCCATTAGTTCATTAAAAGCATCATACAATTCTTCAAAGGTAAAATCTAAATGATTTTCAATCCTTACCTCATCCTCGTTGGCCATAAGACATATGTTAGCCTTCTCTTTTTGTTCTTCTTCTGATGATGAGTTGTTGGATTCTGTCCAAGTAGTGAAGATGGCTTTCTTCTTCTTGAATCTGCCCTCCTTTTTCAAAGTGGGGCAGTCGGCTCTGAAATGACCCAGCTTCTTGCACTCATAGCACCTGATTCCCTCACTTTTCTTTTTCTTACCCTTGTCCTTGTGGAAGGAGCTTGAAGGGAACCTTTTCTTATGGAAGGTTTTCTTTCTATTGATAAACTTTCTAAATTTCCTCACAAGAAGTGCCTCTTCTTCATCTTCCTCATTGTCCTCTTCTTCACTACTACTACTACAAGAAGGATCTTTGATAGAAGAAGTAGATTTGAGGACAATTACCTTTTTCTTATAGGAGGATTCTTCTTCACTGTGTTGTTTCATCGTGAGCTCATGTGCCATTACAGATCCAAGAAGCTCCTCAAGTGGCAGCATGTTCAAGTCTTTAGCTTTTTGGATTGTCGTGACCTTGGCTTCCCATAACCTTGGTAGACAACGAAGAATCTTTCTGACAAGATCACTGTTAGTATAACTTTTGCCAAGGCTTTTTAGGCCGTTGACAATATCAGTAAATCTGGTAAACATGCAAGTAATAGTTTTATTAGATTTCATTTTAAATAGCTCATATTTATGAACTAGAATGTTGATTTTGGATTCTTTGACCTGATTTGTGCCCTCGTGGGTCACTTCAAGTCTATCCCATGTTTTTTTATAGAAATACAAGTAGAGATTCTATTGAATTCATTTGGGTCTAAGGCACAATATAGTACATTCATTGCCTTAGCATTAAGTTGTACTTTTCTTCTATCAAATTCATCCCAATCTTTTTCAAGCTTGGGAATGGACACATTATCTATCGTGTGTGTTGGAATGTGTGGTCCATTTACTATGATTGCTCCATACATCATAGTCTTGGGCTTGGATGAAGATTCTCATCCTAGCCTTCCAATAGGTATAATTTGTACCATTGAAAAATGGTGGCCTATTGGTGGATTGCTCTTCACTAAGGGACGATCCAAATGGGGTTGTCATCTTAATCTTTTACTCTTTTTAAAGATTGGAACACCAATCGATATGAGAACACCTGCTCTGATACCACTTGTTGCCCAAGGAGACAACCCAAGAGGAAGGGGTGAATTGGGTTTTAATTAAATATTGACCAATTAAAAATAAGGTGAGTGATTAACTAAATCTATTGCAAGTGAATTAGTTATATCACTAGATGCAATGAGTGAAGAGAAAGAAAGAGACAACGATCAATACAAACACAGAAAGGTTTATAGTGGTTCGGAGCCAACTCTTGCTCCTACGTCCACTCCCCAAGCCATACTTGAGAGTTCACTATAATCTCTAGGATTACAGCCGGTTGTTTTGCAAACTCACAACCTAACTTGTTGTTTTCACGAGGTTACAACGAACTCGATCGGTTTTGACAGGCTCACCGACTAGAACCACTCGATTGTTTTTCTGGATTTACAATCAAACCTAGTTGGTTTTTTCCGGTTCACCAACCACAACCTTACACTATTGATTTTATCTTTGGCTCACAAACAAACCTTACAACCCTTGATTCAATCAGGAGTGTACAAAATAAGAGTTTAAAGTTCACAAGAAGAAGCTTCTAAAAAAGCAAATATGAAACAATATAAGCAAGGTTGAGTTAGAAGCCCTCAAACAGATATGAGATGAGAAAGTGGGGCTTCTCGATTTCTGAGTCTCCTCTTGAATGAGCCAAAGGATGGGGAACAGTAGGTAGAGCCTTGAATGCGAAGGAAGCCTGTTGGGTTTGAGTTGAATGCACTTCTTCCTTCTTTTGCTTGGATTCACTCCCTTCAAAAAATAGCCGTTAGAGAGTAATTTGGAGCTGTTCTGACCCGTCTGCACAATCTAACAATGTATCCGTTGGGATCGGAGTCAACTCATGCGATCTGGAGTCGACTCGCGCTTTACTGGAGACGACTCCTCCACTATTTCAGATTTGAATTAAAGTGCATGCCTCGTCCTGGGGTCGATTCGGACCAAACTGGAGTCGACTCGCCAACAGCTGGAGACGACTCGAGCACTTAGGGATCAGCTCGTTCTCAGGATTCCAGAAACCCAACTTTCTATTTTTCTTCCTCGAGTAGACTCAGGTTTACTTGGAGTCAACTCGGCTGACTTGAGAGACGATTCGAGATCTTCGGGAGACGTCTCATTCTCAGAGACCGAAAAATTGATTCTCTGTCTTTTGAACTGATTTGCCTCGAAGTCGACTCGGGCCTTGTTGGAGTCGACTTGGCTAACTTGGGGGTCGACTCTGAAATACTTGGAGTCGACTTGTTCACAGGATCTCCAAAACTGAGTCTCTGCCTTTCAGACTGCTTTTCTCTGGGAGTCGACTCGGACAAACTGGGAGTCGACTCGGCTGATGTGGAACACGACTCGAAGTTTTTGCGAGTCGGTTCGCTAATAGGGTCTCAAAAACTAACGTTCTATCTTTTTGTCAGCTTTGCCATGGAATCGACTCGGGACCATCTGGAGTCGACTCGCCAAGCATCGGAGTCGACTCGCAACCTTTTGGAGTCGACTCGTTAACAGGGTCCAAAATTCATCATTTTGTCTTTCTGTCTGTTCTCAGTCGGAGTCGACTCGAAGAGTTCCGGAATCGACTCGAGCTTGTGCCAGAAACTCCAAGTGTGCGGGAGTCGACTCGCAAGGTTCAGGAGTCGACTCGTGATGCAGACTTTGGTTCAAATAGAGTTCAATACTTAACCAAAAAACTCTGAACCAAAGCTCAAGGTACTTAGATAGATTTTAATAAAGATTTTTCTGAAATACTAGATTGAATTCATTAGGACAACATAAGACATACTCAAATGCTTTGAGCTCATCAAAATCAATTAGGGATTTACTCAATTACTCCACAAAGGGTCTTGATTTAATTTAGAAGTTGTGTGATTGAGTCCATGTGTGAGAGGATTGAGTCCTTGTACAAGAGGATTGAGTCCATATGTGAGAGGATTGAGTCTATGTGTGTGAGATTGAGTTCATGTAATGAGTGATTTAATCCACATTGGGTTCCAGATTGAGACCTAAATTGGTTCATGATTTATTGAATTGAGTCCTTAAATTGAGTCCATGTAATTGAATGCCAAGTGGCATCAAAATAGTCCATGTTATGAGGGGAATTGACCTAGTTAAGAAAGGAATTAATTCCTTCATGTGTGAGAGGATGAGAGACTTGAGTTGGTCAAAGATCTCATCCACAAGAAGGATCATGTGTGCGGCTAAAACTTTTCTTCCTAGCTTCCATCCGCATGCCCAAGAAGAGGTTCCACGTGGGTCTAGGCTTAGGTGGCAAGGTGTTTAGGTAGTTAGTTAGGAGATTGAATTTTAAAAGAGTCCTTATATGGTTAGGAGTCTAGATAAATTTGGGATTGTAACTCCTATCTTTTGCCAACCTCTCTCCATATATAAGAGGAGGTTTGATGAATAAAATCAGATCAAAAAAATTTATAAAAATTGCCTAAGCCTCTTGAGAGACCTCATGTGAAGGAGAGAGTTCTTCAGCTTGGTAAGATGCCATGTTGGCAAGAAAAGAAGGCGAGATGCCTTCTTTTTTTGCCTAGGTTTGGGTTCTTGAGGGGGTGAGACTCTTTCTCAATTTTCATAATTATCCCACCCAATTACCACCACATTGATCAATTCCATAGAGTCCTAACCCAATTGGTACTCATCCTAATCAGCCACATCCTCATTCAATTTTGATCAAGAACCAAATTAAATCTAAAGGCCAAACTCAATTTCAGCCGCCGCCCTCTAATTGGCACCAATTTCTTTAACCGGGTCTAAACCAATTGAGCCCAAATCAAGATTATCTTCAATCCACCTATCTTCTCCCTTCCATCCACGTGAAGCCCTTGCCTCCATTGCCACTACCAGAGGAAAAGAAAAAAAAAAAGGCAAAAAAAGGGAGAAAAGATTCAGCCACCATCATCAGAAAAAAAATACAGCAACCCACCCCGACTGCGTCCGAAGTCCTAGTTATTTTGGAGTATTAGTTGATTTGAGAGTCTTAGTTATTTTGGAGTCTTAGTTGTTTACTTGGTGACTTGTTCCAAATTCTGAATTTAGGAGTGATGGAACTAGGGGCGTATGTGAAGCTCTCCATGGGCTTGTGCAAGCCTACTCAAAAGTCACATTTTCCTTCTTTTATTTGTTTGTTGAGTCCTTCCAAGATTAGTGTCATTTAAGAATCCTAGTTGATTGGGAGTCTTAGGTAACTTATTAGTTGATTGAGTCAAATGATTGATTTGTTCTAAAAGAGTCCATGTTAAGAAGAAGTCCTTGTTAAAGGAGTCCTCAAATATTTAGTTGTAAGTTGCTTAATTTTTCAAACCTCTTACTCTATATAAAGAAAGGATTGAAGAATAAAATTTAGGATATGATTAATTTGAGTTTACAAGAATTGAGAGTGATTCTCTTTCTTCTTAGAGTGCGATGCTCCATCTCCTTTTCTTGGTGAGATGCCAAGCACTTGGTAGAAGTTGGTGATGGTGGGACTCCTTCTTCTTCTTCACGCCAATCTTTGAAGAGTTTGAGTGGAGGTGAAACTCTTCCACCCATCCTCTTTAGTTATCCTTTTTCATTTCCATGCCAATTCCTTCCTTATATTTCAGTATTCCTATCCCATTCCTTATATCACAATCTATTTCTTACATCATATCCTCTCCTTAATTAAGAGTTCTGGAAAGAGAAGGACTCCTCCCTTTTTCTCACGCCATCCTAGCAATATTCCTTCTTTTCCTCATGCCATACCCTTCCTTATTTGAGAGTCCTAGTAACAGAAGGACTCCTTCCTATCTCACGCCAACTACCAAATCCTTATCTCACGCCATCAATCCAATTCCTTTCCTCACGCCCAAACTAAGTAGTGGAGTGCCATGAGAACTCTTCCAATTAGCCACTAGTTAGTCAAGCCATATCAAGCCTAATTGAAATCCAAACCAATTAAGCCCAAACCCAATCAAACTTTAGGTCCCAACCAAGTTGCATCCGCCCACAATCTTTTAAGTACAATCCCCAATTCGGCCACACATCTATTGAACCCAATTGAACCCATTAGTCTTCTTCATCATCTCCTTCTTCCTTCCTTCCATCTACAAGAAACCCTAGCCGCCATTGAAAAGAAAAAAAAAGAGAAGGATCAGCCATCATCATCCCCTAGTTCCCTCCTTCCCATCCTCCGTTTGCGTCAAGTGATATCAGAGCAAATTTTCTGCATCACCATGAGTATCCGAAGCAGTCATCCCTCCAACATCTATCGACAACGAGATGAGATAGAGATGATGGTTGAAGTTCTCCATCAAATGGTTGTCTTGAATCAAAAGATGGATGCTTTTTGTGTGGAGGCACAACGATGATAGCGACGCCCTGCCTGTACTCAAGTTAGGCGAGGATCTCCAGAATGAAGCAATAAAGGCATTCCTTTTCCTCGAGGTAATTTTTTTTTTACGGGATCTGAAACTTTTGCAAATAGGAGTCCATATTTGGAGCATGGAGCAGCAAGGTTCCGCGAGAAGGACAAGAGTCCTATGCCACAAAGAGGAGGCCATGCTGTGTGCTCCGAGTGTGGCGGCAAGGGACATCTTGCTGTTGTTTGCCCTACCAAAGACCAGTGATTTGCATTGGTGTGAGAAGAAGATGAGATCACAGAGACATTTGAAGTTCCTCCTAAATCCACTGAGATCGAAGAAGAGGAGAGAGTCAACGAGGAAGAAGCCGACGCAGTGGAACCAGAATGTTCAGATCTACCCATTTGTGTTGATCGCAGGGTCCTTTCGGGTTGCAAGCAAGGTGAGGATGTTAGATCTAAAATTTTAGAGGGAATTCCATCTGATTTTTCAAGTCTATTTTGGAGGACTTTTTTGATATAACACCTAAAGAGAAACTTTCACCGATGTGTGACATTCAGCATGCAATAGATCTCATCCCAAGATCTAGTCTACCCAACCTCCTAGTTATCCCTTCTTTCCGACCATCGTCTTCCCCAAGACCTTTCCTATCGCTGCCCCTTCCTTCATTCGTGCCACCAAAAGTGATTTTAGATCTCGTTCGCTGCATCAAAGTGCTTTCGGAGTCTGCTTGCGCCCCCAAAATTGGTATTAGCCATGAAGTTGGGGACATATTTGCATTGATTGCCAAGAATGATGGTTCTAAAAATTCAGAAGCGATGCCATCTAATTTCGAGGTAGAAAATTTGATCATTAGTCAAAGACATGAGGAGCACAAGTAGCGACTAGCCGGCCTACACACGGTGCCACATCCAGCGCCCACGCGCAAGGCCGCAACCAAGCGCAGCAGCCATGGTAGTTGCATGCAGCACTATCTCCCGACGTTCGCCTGGACTTGCTTCTCATGAGTGCCAAACCAACGTCCCTTGTGCACCAGACCCACATTTGTGCATGCCCACCCAGTTGGCGGCCCGCCATCACACCAGCCTATAGTCCCAGTTTCACCAGGACTCTCCTAGCATGCATCAGCCTGCACCAGATGGTGAATCCCATCCGAACCAAAATTCTTCAAATCAGCCCCAACTTGACAGAGTCGAGTTCTTCTTAGCAAGAAGAATTGATGCAGGAGCTGAAGCCCAAGTCATCATGGACGTGAGTAGATTTGGGTTATTGCTTGAGTGTGCCTAAAAATACATTGGATCCAAGAGTTCCAGCATCAGAATATATTGGATCCAAGATTTTCAGTACCTAGTTACATTGGGTTCTAGTATTCCAACGCCTAATTCAATTGAGTCCTTATGGCGTTGGAGAGTCCTAATTGATTAGGAGTCTTAAGTTTATGAGTTTGTCCATCATTGGGCTTGTCCAATGTTAAATTAAGTTCAGAATTTTTAGTCTAAAGTTAGAAAGAGTCCTTGATTGTTTGGCTTATTCGTTTGATTGTTGACTTGTTTCAAAAGGGTCTGAATTTAGGATGGAATTAAGGGTGTACATGAAGTCTTATTTGTGGCATGTGTGAAGCCCCTTATGGGCGTATGCAACTATGAAGTCTTAGTTATTTTGGAGTCATAGTTGATTTGAGAGTCCTAGTTATTTTGGAGTCTTAGTTGTTTACTTGTTGAATTGTTCCAAATTTTGAATTTAGGAGTGATGGAATTAGGGGCATACGTGAAGCTCTCCATAGGCATGCGCAAGCCTACTCAAAAGTCATGTTTTCCTTCTTTTATTTGTTTGTTGACTCCTTCAAAGATTAGTGTCATTTAAGAGTCCTAGTTGATTGGGAGTCTTAGGTAATTTGTTAGTTGATTGAGTCAAATAATTGATTTGATTTAAAAGAGTCCATGTTAAGAAGAAGTCCTTGTTAAAGAAGGAGTCCTCAAATTTTTGGTTGTAAGTTGCTTACTTTTTCCAGCTTCTTACTCTATATAAAGGAGAGGTTAAAGAATAAAATTTAGGATACAATTGATTTGAGTTTAGAAGAGTTGAGAGTAATTCTCTTTCTCCTTGGAGTGCAATGCTCCATCCCCTTTTCTTGGTGAGACTCCAAGTTCTTGGTAGAAGTTGGTGAAGGTGAGACTCCTTCTTCACACCAACCCTTAAAAAGTTTAAGTGGAGATGAGACTCTTGCACCCTTCCTCTTTAGTTATCCTTTTCATTCCCATGCCAATCCTTCCCTCGTATTTCAGCATTCCCATCCCATTCCTCATGTCACAATCTATTTCTCACGCCATATCCTCTTCTTAATTAAGAGTTCTAGTAAGAGGACTCCTCCCTTTTTCTAATGCCATCCAAGCAATATCTCTCCTTTTTCTCATGCCATACCCTTTCTTATTTGAGAGTTCTAGTGAAAGAAGGACTCCTTCCTATCTCACGCCAACTACCAAATTCTTATCTCACGCCATCAATCTAATTCCTTTCCTCATGCCCAAACTAAGTAGTTGAGTGCCATTAGAACTCTTCTAATTAGCCATGTCATCTAGTTAGTCAAGCCATATCAAGCCTAATTGCAACCCAAACCAATTAAGTCCAAACCCAATCAAACTTTAGGTCCCAACCAAGTTCCATCTGCCCACAATCATTCACGATTCAATCACCTCGGCCTACTCCTGCCAATCATTCTCCTTGTATTGTGATAGATCATGGCAACCTGAGCTTTTGGCCTACTTATCAACACGATGACCGAACCCTTTTCCTTCGATATATGCCTTCTCACTAGGTAAAATTTATCATAACTGCTCTATTTAGTTCAACAAGGGTCATGCGACCCTCATTCGTTTTGACTCCATGAAACTTCAAACATCTATCTGCTCTTGGCCACCACTTGGATTACTAAGATGGGGTGTCAACAATGCTCCCACTTCTCATTGGTTGATGATCAAGAGACTAATGGGATGTTTGTCATCATTCATCAGTACTTGTAGAGTCATAATTTCAATTTGTTAACTAATTATTGTTGCCTTTTTACAGAAGTATCACTTTGATAACCAGTTTATACCTTTTTTGTTTCCCTTATGCCTCATGCTTCTGCCACATCTTCCCTTATCCATGTGCTGAAACATCCTGTACATCACTCAAAAGATCTTCCATATTTATATAGATCTGGCTATATTTTTTGCACTAGTGGAAATTTTGATTTATCTTCTGGTAAAGCATGCTTCTACTCTATAAATAGGACAAACATTCTTCTCTTTTGATGATCACATTTCATTTATTATGGTGGGAGTAGTATTGGCCAGGATAATATATTTGTTTTGATCAACTGACTCTAATTGGTTTGCTGAATTAGAATACTAATACAAGTCTAGTCATCATCACAAACAATTTTTCTTTTCGAATTAGAACCATTATGACCAGCTTACTCTTTGGTTGAGGACTTCCAAATCAGTAAGTTGATATTTTCCCAACCGAGCTTTGGTTATTTTTGAGCTCTTATCAACCATGTTCATACCAAAGCCCTAAGCCAGCTGCACTCATTTTACCTTCACTGCTATCAATAATGAAATGTGATAGGAAGAATATTAGATTATCTTGAAACTCCAGTAGGTAACGATGGTGAAGGACCTACTAGGCATAGTCAGGAGCTAAGTGTACACATGAAGAGTATCAATCCAATCGGTACTCATACTTATGTAATTATATTAGCTAATAATAATAAAATAGCATGACCTTCTAACTTTATATTTTCTGGCATGCCTCTTTCAATATAAGCTTCCAATTATTAGTTTCAAGCATTAGCATTATTTGAGACTCTACCTGTCCCTTGACAAATCAGGATGATGATCTACAATTTTGGTCTGAAAAACCAAATCGAGTCCTTCAAAATAGAGTTGATTAATGTCCGTAAGTATGATTCTTGGAGAAGCCTACGAAATAGCATTCAAAGTTCTCCAAGAAGAGTGGAAGAAACTAAATGGTTATGAAAGGCTTGTAGAATAGAATCCATCATAGTGAAGTATATTATCTATTTTAGCCAATTGGCTGAAACATTTGTACAACTTGTAACTAGATAATGTATAATACTATTATTTATTCCGCTCTTAGACTGATTTCACCACTTCTTCGATCTTCCAGTGGCTTTTGTAGTATCGAGATCCATTCTATCCATAAACCTCGGGAGGGTCTTTAACTATATGTAATACCAGGTACCAAGCCAAATCGATCCTTGCACTATCATGTTGCCCCTTGGCATACGGAATACACATTATATAGAAAAATTCTAGAAGCATCCTTCAAGAAGGTTGCCCCCCCAGCTCTTATGATGTTTGTTCAGCTACTAAAATTTTGCCCTTCACTCTTGGGCAAGTGATCAAAAACTAATGTTATCAATGATTTGCCGACTACATTAGTAACCCTCTATAACTCGCTATGACTGACAATCTCAAATATCAGCTAGCTAATAATCAATATATTCTTCAATAGTTTGGTCAATTGCAACCTCACTAGTGTACCTTTTGTGATGTCTCAGTCAATGGAATTTGAGGGCTCTATTGAATTGTCTTTGGCAATTATCTCTTGATGTACTGAAGCCTCTAGCTTGGGTTCTTCATAGACCCTAGTACTTTCATATGCTGGCAGCTAAGCTAATTTGTCTATCATAAGGATGGGTTCGACCATCTTCACCATAAAATAATCTAGAACATACTGTGCCTTTGCATATAATCTTTCAACCATAGAAACAAGTAGTTCAACCCATCCAGTAGAGAAGCCTAAGATGCTGCATACCACTCTAGAAGTGGTCTTAGAGCTTGTTTGGGGGAGCTTTTGGAGGGCCAAAAAGTACTTTCTGGCCCTACAAAAGTATTTTTAGATAAAAAATGATGTTTGGTAAAATTTTCGGAAAGCTGTTTCAGCTTTTGCGAAAAGCTAAAAATAGCTTTTGGGGAGAAGCTTCAATTTGGAGCTTTCCAAAAATGCTGTTTTCAGCTTTGTCGGAAAGCTATTTTTTGGACCAAAATACCTCCATTTAAATCACACTTTTTTTCCAAAACTCTCATCCCGCCTCTTCCTCTCTCACCTATCCTCTTCCTCTCCCTCTTCCTCTCTATCTTCTTCTTCCTCTCAATGCCGCCGCCTCTGTTCCTTCTTCCTCTTCTTTTTTTTCTTTTTTTTTTTTGTTTTGGGAGCTCGTGGCTGCCCACGGTGGCAGCCACCATGCCGGCCACCACCCATGGCCAGCGACCCCTCTATATTTTAATAAAATAAAAAAATAAATAAATAAATAAAAAATAATGAGTAAGTGGCAAATAATCTGATCTAAATAAATAAATGAATAAATAAATAAAAATATTAATAATTATTTAACCAATTTTATCACCTAGCTAGAAAATTTGTTAGAGAGATAAATGGTCATTAGAAGGATGAAAAATTAATTTACACTAATAATTATAATATTTTATATATTTATTATTGTATTATACTATAAATATAATATTATATTACATTATATCATAATACATTGATATGTTATGTTAAATAATTTAATATTATATTAAATTATTATTCTATAATACATAATGTTATAGTACTATATTATAATAATATTATATTATATTACATTAATATTATACTATATCATATATTTATGTATTAATACATATTATATTTTATTATGCTCTGTTATATAATACTGGTAATATCCTTTATGGTTATTTTGTCATACAAAAGTAATTTCTCAATTTATTTTCCAAACACATGTTAAAGTGTCACAGCACTTTAGAAATGTAGTTACCAAACAGCAAATATCTTTTTATAAACGCTCTGCTTCAGATAGCTCTACTTCCAACAGCTCTATTTCTAAAAGCTCTACTACTAACAGCTCCTCCAAACAGAACCTTAGTATAGTGGTCACTTCCTTTGTAACTCCTTTCTTGACTTCCTTCTACAATGGCATGATGGCAATTATGTAGTTGTTCCATTGGAACCAGTGTGACGATGATTACATAGTATCTTACAAGAGCTGATATGATGATGACTATGCAGTGTTTCACTAGAATCTATGTTCTGATGACTATGCAATATCTCATTAGGCATGCCAAAAAGCTTGTTGGTGCTCTTTCCATCCTATCTAGACTTATTATGAGTCTCGTTGGTGGAGCCTTGCTCAGGTGCGACAGAGAAGAGTGACAAGAAGCCAAGTGGATGTGCTGGGCATGCCACCATCATCAGATCAGTCAAAAGTGATTGAAGGAAAGATAGAGAGCAGCATG
Source organism: Phoenix dactylifera (assembly GCF_051530095.1). NCBI lineage: Eukaryota > Viridiplantae > Streptophyta > Magnoliopsida > Arecales > Arecaceae > Phoenix > Phoenix dactylifera. Next base: position 6,676,097 of record NC_143202.1, read on the forward strand.
TATCAAAGTGCCTTGACCTTCAAGGAGTTTTACCACCATCACACCAACATTCGAAGGAGATTGATAACAGGTGTAGTGTTGGGCTATGATAGTAAAAGTTAAGTTACTCCTACTCGTAGGATAGAAACTATGATACACTAAGATAAGATAAAATGCTTTGAATTGATCATCAAAAGTTCCTTATACAAAGAACAAAATAAAATATTTATACTAAAATATAATAACTACCTTAAAATGTGATAGCTGCGCACTATGACGATTGTCCCCATGTCTAGCCTCCACTCTTGGTGGTATTAGTAACTGACTCTAGTTGTCCTCCACTATGCACGTTTATGAGCATAATTATTCTACAACCGTCAGATCAATAATCATATCCTTTTAACCTTGGCTTATTTAAACATCTTACATTGGTCACCTTTCTTCACTCCATCCTATGATATGGTCTTCTCCCTGTTGTGAATGTCATGGAGACCGATTCAATCACCCCGGTATACACCTACCAGCTATTTGCCTTGTATTGTGATTGATCATGATAGCTAGGCCCTAAGCTTTTAGCCTGCTTAACAACATCATGGCTGAACCCTTTTCCTTCAGTCTATGCCTTGTCATTTAGTGAAATTTATTGCTATCGAACTCTATACAGTTCAGTAAGGGTCATGCAACTCTCATTTGTTCTAACTCCATCAAACCTTATCCATGTGGTGTCTACCCTTAGCTACTGCCTAAATTGCTAAGATGGGGGTGCAAATAGAATCTAAACCACAAGAGGATGTTATTCCATGGATTGGATATGGGCTCAGCTAATCCCAACTGAGGAATCTAGGCTTCAGGGCCGAGATAGCCTAGTGGACTAGAGCTAGTCTACTAGCTAAAAACTTCTAATCCAAGTTGAGCCTGTGAACTCTATCTAGATAGTCTAACTTGGGTAATTGAGGTTCATCGATATTATTGGGAAGTGGACTTCCTACCAAGCCTAATGATATAGCATCATTTCTCTTTCATGGCGACGTCTTAGTAGCTAACCTTCTTTGCCCATTAGGCATGCCATAAAAGGACTTAGTGTTTGTTGTTTTCCCTCTACCATGATAGAATGGGGAAAGGAAAATGAGTTCATGGCTAGGTTGAGTGATTGCATTGGCATGCTACTGATGTCTGAACCAGAAAGAGGTATGAGTGATAATAGGTCCTACCCCCTTAAGCTTTAAAGTTTTTCACCACTAAGACACCACTACCTTCTCAAAGAAGGGGTAGCTGGGGCTATAAAACTATGCTACAATAAGTGTTTCACTAGTTAAGGGCGTTTTCCTAGAGTTTTATATTAATATTTATACTATCCATTTTAATGATCAACTAGTTGCTTACTTCTCTCGCTGTCACTTATCTCTAACTGATCTCCACCTTCCTCTAGTGATTTTAGCGATCAATTCTAATAATTTTTTGCTCTCTACATTTCAATAACCATCCATGTTCCATGCCATATCATGATTCCTTTGCCAGCCGATGGTTTGATCTCCATAGGCTGCTAGACACAATCGACCTCAAGCTTGATACTTAGCATTCCAGATAAGTCCTCTTTGCTCGGTATATATCCCAAGTACTCAGCCTGCACCTTTGGTATTTTGACCTGCACCTTTGATGTTCTAGACTGCACCCCTAAAGTATTAGTCTATTTGTCTCATATTTGGCTAAAGGTTGGCATCCTTCTAGTAGTACTTGACTTGCTAGTAGTGTATTTTGGCTTGCTAAGCGAGTACAACTTAGCTTATTGACTAAGTACAACTTGGTCTACCAGCTGAGTATGGCTTCAACCTACTGGACGAGTACTTCAACCTACCGATTGATTCTCTATCTAAATCTTGTTACTTGATCGAAGGTTGATATTTTTCCAAAACCTCTTATTGTCGGGTATAAGATTTTTCTTTAAAGGCCTACTACTACATAGTCTCTATTGAATGACCTTTTATGAATTGTTGTTGATCAATCTGTGAATCTTAGTCACTGGTTTGGATATGATGTAAATGGTAGCTTTTAGGTGTGATGCCTATCGTCACTCATAGCTATGAACACATTTTGTTTACCTAGGTGTATCCAATCCTCTTTATAAAAAGCAACTAACCATGTGAATAAACCCACTGGAGTACTTGTGGACTCTTTTCAGCTCTATAGTTGATGTATGACACATATGCTATACTATTTGTGTGATCATGCAAATGGATTCAAGGGCATAGTGAATATAATTTTTGTCTCCTATAGTTGTCTACACTTTTACTATATTCATATTCATACCTAAAAGGTTGCTTTGATATACATGCAAGGGATCCCCCTTGTATGCATGCATGAATTATATCGTGGCCAATAGAACATTGCTTTGATATACATGCAAGGGATCTTCCTTGTATGCATGTTTGAATGATACTATGTCCAACAAAACATTTTTTCCCCTTTTTCAATAGAATATATCCGTTTCGATCCTTGTAACCAGCTACTCCAATCAATATATTGTTTCTATCTAAAATAAGGTGCAATTTAAATGACCAAGAGTAAATATAGAAAAAATATATATCATAATCTTTTTGACTGCTAATCTTTTGCTGACTACTAGAGCTAAATAACGTGTCACTTCCAAATGAAAATAGAATTGAACAATAATTGTCAAGGAATCTATATATAAATCTATAAATCCTTTCCTTTTTCTTTTTGGTGGATTACATCCTTTCCTTTAATTCTCATATTCCTGCTCCATATATAACATAGAATCTAAATCCATATCCACAGAGAAAAGAGCAAGAAATGTGGAAATGGCCTTCAAAGCTAAGCCACATGCCTTTTCCAAAGGAAAATAAAATTGCATAATATTCTTCAATGAATCTCTTAATCCAATAAATCATGTCCTTTAATGCTCACATCCCCACTCTTTATATGCCTGTAGCGTGAATCCCAATCCACAAAGAAAGAGAGCAAGAAGAGTGGAGATGAGTTCATCCTTGCACTCCATTCTTGTTTCGTGGCTCTTTTCATCAATTTTATTGGTCACAACTTCTGCCACTAGAAAAGTTCTCCCTATTCCAGGTATCTACTTGCTTTGCTATTTATTTGTTATATGTCTTTAGAACATTGATTTGGAAAACTTGATGGTAATCAAATCATCAACAATTTCTAAATTATGTATTTTGATGATTCAACATATGTTATGGACTAGAATATTGCTTGTATGCCTATCTACTATCCTCAAAAAAAAATAGCACGGAGAATGAGAAGCATTAAGCATACATTTTTATTTATCAAGTTGTTATATATTTAGCGAAATGCTAAATTTCTTTTTCTTATTTGATGGGTTATTATATTATGGAATAGGAGAAGTTGCATTTCAAGAAGCTAATGTTGACTATGATAACCCACATCCAAGCCCAGAGCATGACCCTTATGCCCCTCCATCCTCTAATAATAAGATGGTAGGGAGAGCAAAGCTAGACGAGATTTTATATTAGGGTTTTTTTGCATATATACTCTCCTAAATATATAAAATTTTATGAATACCCTCGCAAATATGCTATTTGGACGTATAGCTTTATAAAATATTTGTTTTTCATATATACTCTTCTTTATCTTTCCTTTTTGCTTATGCACTCATACCATCTAACACCATTAAGAAATGCATAGTTTAAAATTAAAATAACTAAAATACCCTTAATGAATAGATATGCAAAAAGAAAAAATTATAAGAATATACATTCAAATAGCAACTTTACAAGAATATTCATACATTTTTGCATATTTAAAAGGGTGTACACTTAAAAAATCTATTAAAAATGATCAAAACTTGATCGAGACTTGGAAAACCTTTTATGATTCTATTAAATTGATAAATTAAAAAAATGGCTAAGTCATATTGTTAATGTTTCTTTATTCAAGATCTCAACTCGGTCAAGTAGGAATATTAGTTGACCATTTTGGTAATGCCATTTTTTTATTTAATTTCGATGTAATTATCATTACTGAATCTATGAATCATTATTTTAAGATGATTAAGGTATATTGAATTTTAAATTCAATATACTTTAATCTTTTACAAATATTGAATAATATATAAATGTCATAGAGTCAAGAATGATAGTTACATCAAAATCAAATGAAAGAATAGCATTACTAAAATGGTCATCCACTATTCCAACTTGATCGAGTTAAGATCTTAAACAAAGAATAATTAGCAATATAACTTGGTCATTTTCTTCCTTTGACTTGTCAATTCAATAAAATCATTAAATACTTGCTAAGTCTCAATCGAGTTCGATCATTTTAACTGAATTTTTAGAGCATACCCTCCTATATATATGAATCTACATGAACCCCCTTGTCAAGTTTATGTGCATGTATGCCCTTATAATTTTTCTTTTTGCACTCTACTTTCAAGGGTATTTCTTTTACTTATTTTAAAGCACTAATTTCTTAATGGCATTAGATATTATGGGTACATATACAAAAAAGAAAGAAAAAGAAAGGTATATATGGAAGACAAGTATTTAATGAGGGTATAGATGTAAATAATAACTTTGTGAGAGTATTCATATATTTTTGTATATTTAGGAGGGTATACACTCAAAAAACCCTTTGTATTATAATGTATTATAATGTTTCAACATATGTTGTGGACAAGAACGTCACTTGTATGCCTACCAACTAACCGCAAGAACAATAATAGGGAGAATGAGAAGAATTAAGCATATGCTTTTTCTAATCAAGTGGCATCATATTTAGCGAATGCTGAGTTTTTCTCTTTTCTTTAATGGGTTATAATGGAACAGTTGTTGAAGGAGCTAATGTTGACTATGCTAACCCACATCCACACCCAGGGCATGACCCTTATGACCCTCCCCACTCTAATAGTAAGATGGTAGGGAGGGCAAAGCCTGGTGAGATTTTGTATTATAATGTATTGTAATACTTCAACATATGTTGTGGACCAGAATATTGCTTGTATGCCTACCTACTAACCTTACAAGCAATAACCGATAGAATGAGAAGCACTGAGCACATATTTTTGTTAATCAAGTAGTTTTATATTAAGCAAAATGCTAAATTTCTCTTCTTATTTGATGGGTTATAATGGTAGAAGTTGCAGTTGAAGAAGCTAATATTGACTATGCTCACCAACATCCACGTCCGAAGCATGACCCTTATGACCGTCCACCCTCTAATAATAAGATGGTAGGGAGGGCAAAGCCAAGTGAGATTCTATATTATAACATATTATAATGTTTTAACATATATTGTGGACTAGATTGCTTGTATGCCTACCAACTAACCTTAGGAAAAATGGCAGGGAGAATGAGAAGCATTGAGCATATGTTTTTGTTAATCAAGAGGTTTCATATTTAAAGATATGTTAAATTTCTGTCTCTTATTTGAATGGCATATAATGGAATAGGAGAAGCTGCAGTTGAAGATGCCAATGTTGATTATGATTACCCAAAGCCAAACCCGGGACATGACCCTTATAACCCTCCGCCCTCCAATAATAAGATGGTAGGGGCAAAGCTAGGTGAGATTTTCTATTGTTTTGTATTATAATGTTTCAACATTTGTTGTAGACCATAATATTGCTTGTATGCCTACCTACTATCCTCAAGAACAATAGTAGGGAGAATGAGAAGCATTAAGCATATATTTTTATTTATCAAGTGGTTCCATATTTAGCGAAATGCTAAATTTCTCTTTCTTATTTGATGGGTTATATTGGAACAGGAGAAGTTGCATTTCAAGAAGCTAAAGTTGACTATGCTAGCCCACATCCAAGCCTGGAGCATGATCCTTGTGACCCTCCATCCTCTAATAATAAGATGGTAGGAAGGACAAAGCCAGAGAAACCGTAAGAGTTATCGATCTGGAAGACACCAGAGCCATGGCCCTGTTAATCTTAATCTATGATTGTTGATATCACATTATTAAGAATAAAATCATCACCATTCTATTATTGCTTTTATGAATTTATTTAGAAAATGAAATGTTCTTCCAATTATATTCTAATAAAAACCAAATTTATATATCTCTTCATAATAGGAAAGCATGAGGTGGGCTTTATGATACCAGTTCCTATAGGTGAAGTCGTGTGCCTCTTAAAATTACCTTCCAAGAAAGAGAAGGAAAAGAAGGATAATATAACCCCCTCCCCTAGGGCTAACCAAATTGCATGCACATATCCTTTAGAAGAAAGGAGAAAATATCATATCATTCCAAACGTTGTGGTTCATTTGGAAATTTAATTACCTTTTTCATAAAAGTCACATCCATTCACATGTTCTTGTGCATCATTCATATTGGCTCTAGTTTTAAAGCTATGGTTATCCCATACTAGTAAGCCCCATAAAATTATTACATATTTTATAAAAGTTATTATATTCCAAAGCTTCTTAAACTATAACTATTTGAGATTAAAATAATGATATTTACATGAAGTTTTTTCACATTTGGACTTTTTAGTTCAGAGTTACAAGAATGATACCCACGCAATGCAAGGAGAGTCAATCCAACATCTCATTATAAATTATAAATAGAAATATTTAAAAAATAGTAATGAAATTGATTCCAAGATGTCATTAATAAAATTATTAGTACGTCTCATTTCCTTACTTCTTCGTCATTATGAATTCATTCACTTCAATGGCTGGTCGTGATAATCTTCCCCTTTGTTCATAAATGGAAAGTGTTCAATTGGAACATAAAAACATGACTGAATTGTTGGGAAAGATAAATTACTTAACAAAATAATTAAATATTTATAGTAGGATAAATAAATGTTTCCTTACGTCGAGATATCAAATCCTTTGATCGTGATGACTCCAACTGGAATGTAAAATACTAGAAGAACATTGCCCGGATATGCAATCCAAGAGGGGAAGGAGGGGTGAATTGGGTTCTTTTAAAATTCTCAAACAATATGCGTAGAGGAAAGAAGAATATGTTGTGTTTAAGTGAAGTGCAGAAGATTATAACCACAAATATGCTAAAGCAAGATTGAAATTAATAGATATGTGAGATAATAGTAACAAGAAGATAAATAAATATGAGAGCAAGCGTACACACAGTAAATATTGAGATTGTATAGAGATTCGGAGCCAAACTCAACTCCTACATCCTCAAAGAAACTCTCTTGAGAATTCTAATCTACTAATGGTATCTAATGATTACAATGTCCACTAGTTTCCCACCGAGCTACAATAACCCAAGCTTGTATAACAACTCATTTCAAGGCATAGTCATGCCTTCCCCCAAGTTTCTATACGATACTTGAAACTTGTCACAAAAACAAACAATTTAGAAAGAAAAAGAGTTATAACAAGAATGCTTCCTATTCAAAGCAAGATGTACACTTGTCAACTCAATCTGAATGTGGAGGAAAGTAAGAAATATGCTAGTGAAGGTCGTTCCCATTCGAAATCATAATTGAATGCTTAAGGAAGGATCTATTCTCTTGTAATGGATGCCCCTTAGTGATATGCACCAAAAGAACTAATTCTGATTTAATTCTAGAAGATTTTATATCAAGTAGAGAGTTTGTAGAGGTTTTCTTGACTGTCGGAGAGCTCTAGTGGATCATTAATGGTCTTTTAATGTGTTCTTCATGCACTGAAATTCTAACTGTTATTGGTATAGTCTGTTTGATGCAATGGAGTCGATTTTTGGTTTCCTAGAGTCAACTCTTAGACATCCAGAGTTGACTCCTTCTTGATTGGAGTCAGCTCTTGAAGTGTCATAGAAACTGGATCTTCTATTTTCACCCTATGGTAGTTTTGGGATCATCTCTTGATCATCTAAGTCAATTCCTTCCGGACAGAAGTTGGCTTCTAAATTGCTACAGAAATTTAGTCTTTTGTTTCCACTCTGTCATAGTTTTGGGGTCGACTCCTTTGAGTCTAGGGACAACTTTTGATTATGTGCTAGTCGACTCCTATGTAGCGGAGTTGGCTTCTGGGATGCTAGGGTCGGCTTCTCTAGGCCTAGGGTCGACTCTTGACTGCCCTACTCAAATATTCTATAATAATCAAAATCAATCCTTTAGGTAAATAAAGAAATAGAGGTGAGTATTTTTTTTTCTTTTTGGTCTCCCACTCGCTTCAGTCGCTGCAACACCAACTGCACATCAAATATAGGAAGAAAGAGAGAGGCATGCTAGCTTTCTAAAATAACTCTAAATGGCTTCCTAAAGTTTTTTGTTTTGAATTTTTTCCTCTATTGTGTTGAGAAAAATTTTCCTGAAAGAATAATTTTTGTAATTGACATTAACACGACTTCCTAAAAAGCTTAACAGCTTTTTTAAATAACCCTAAATTTATTTTTTAAAACAATTAAGAAGAATCCCTCTCCAATTTGAAATTTATTTCGAATTTTCATCCTTTGTGTGCATGGAGAGAAATATTTCTAAAAGAAAAATTTTTGAAATTAAATTTAATATAGCTTCCTAAAATATTTTTTTTTCATTCTCATTTTTCTCATTTGTGTGTATGGAAAGAAATATTCTTGAAAGGAAAATTTTTGAAATTAACTTTAACATGGCTTGCTAAAATATTTTTTTCTATGCAAGGTGATTTCTAAAATACCTAGATATATATGACTTCTTAAAATATTTTTTTCCATGCATGGTGATTTCTAATATATTTAATATATTTGGATAACATTAACATATCTAGATAACTTTTGTTTTTTTTTTTAATTCTTCTAGCATATTTAGATATTCATCAATACATGAATTCTTAAAATAGTTTTTCTATGCATGGTGATTTCTTGCATATTTAGATATATTTAACATATTTAGATAACCTTAACATATCTAGAAAACTTTTATTTCTTTTAAAAAAATTGTGGATATTTTAGATGATTTTTATATGATTTTTCTCTATTCTTATGAATTTTGGAGAGGGCTAAGTTTTGCTCTTCCTTTTCATTTAGTAGGTATAGAGACAACAATGATGCCTTCATGATGCAAAGAGGAAATAATTCTATGTTTTTGGTTCCAACATCGCTTTATAAATTATAAGTAAAATTTATTTAATAGCTAATCACCATTTTGGTTCCAACATCTCATTAATAAAAATATCAACATTTATAGAAAAGATAAATTGTTTGACAGAACAACTAATATTTAAAGTATAGGATAAATAAATATTTTCTTATGTCGAGATATCTGATCCGTCGATTGTCGTGACATCAACTAGCATGTCTAATGTAGGAAGAAATAGAGGTGAGGAAGTTTTTAGCCTCCCACTCACTTCAATCATAGCGACACCGATTGACATGTCAAATAGAGGAAGAAATAGAAGCCACTCCATAAATGGTTTTCCAAAATAACTCTAAACAACTTCTAAAAATACTTTTTCAAATTTTTCCCTCTGCATGGAGGGAATTGAAATTTTTCTGAAAGGAAAATTTTGCAACTTAACTTTAACACAACTTCCTAAAATAATTAACAACTTTCTAAAATAACTCTAAATTAGATTTTTTTTTTGCTTTGTGGATGTGGATTTTAAATGGCCAATAATTTTTATCCAAAAGTTATTCAGATGTAAATGATAATATTCCTAAAAGGGAATTTTCTCAATTAATTTTAATATGGAATCCAAAAATAATTAATCGATTTCTAAAAGTTCTATAAATTTGATTTTTTGAAAATAATTAAAAAGAGTGCCACTCAAATTAAAATTTTATTTCATAATCTTTTGCTCTACTTCCATGGAGGAAAATATTCCTAAATGGAAAATTTTCAAAATTAACTTTAACATTTCTTCCTAAAATATTTTTCATGCTCAATTTTTTTTCCTTTGCATGCATAGAGGAAATATTCCTGAAAAGAAAGTTTTTAATATTAAATTTAACATGGCTTCTTCAAATATTTCTTCTTATACTTGGTGATTTTTAATATATTTAGATATACATAGCTTTCTAAAGTATTTTTTTCAATTGGTGGCAATTTTTAGCATATTTAGATATGTTTAACACAATTAGATAACTTCAACATATCCAGAAAACTTTTATTTTTTAAAAAACCTTGATAGATATTACAAATGATTTTTTATCATTTCTTCTGAATTTTTTGAATTTTGGAAAGCAAGACTAATTTGTTTTACTAATAAGTACAGAGAAGCGTTGTCACGGAGTGAAACTCTCATGAGATTCTCAACTCTCATGAGATTTAGATAATTAGTCTCTAAACCAATTACTATTGAACTCTCATGAGACTCCATGTCCTTCTCCAACTATGGCAAACGTCGCCGATTATTAAACCCCACACCAGCCGTGTGAGACACCACACCCAAGCCCTCTCTTCTCTCTTCTTCTTCTTCTTCTTCTTCTTCTTCTTCTTCTTCACACCATTCATCATGCCTATTATTGCGCTCACCATCACCGCAACCAATTCTCACAGAAGATGAGGCACAAAGCACCCCATCCTCTCTATTTTTCTCTTCTCTCTCTATTTTTTCCACCGTTCATCATGTCTATTATTGCCCTTACCATCACCGCAGCCAATTCTAACAGAAGATGAGGTATAAAGCACCCCATCCTCTCTATTTTCTTTCCTGACTTTCCCCTTCTAAATTGAGTCGTCACCAGTTGGATTTTGTTGAGGAATCACCAGAATTTTAAACAGAAGTCCTTTCCCATGTTCTGCTACTACTACTATTTTCACCATATTTTGAGCCGAATTTTTGTTGAAGTTCAATCGATCTTCTCCATCCATCTTTCCTTGATGGATTGAGGTGAGTGTCAAAGCCCTAGTAACCGGTGAACGAGATACAAATCCATTCAATATGGTCTTGCTATGTTCTTCTCCCTATTTTCTATTGTTTTCTAGCCTCTCATTGGCCATTCACCGTCGCACGTGGCTTTTGTAGCTATTCTGATGCAAACGGGGATGGGTAGGAGGTGGAACTAGGGGATGATGGCGGCTGATTCTTCTTCTCTCTTTTTTTTTTTTATCTATGGCGGCTAGAATTTTCCTTGCAGCTGGGAGGAAGAAGATGATGTGATGGCTAATTGGGATTCAATTGGCTAAATTGAGCGGTGGCCAAATGGGGATTGGACTTGATTCATGCGTGAGAGGGTTAGGACAAGAAGGAATTGGGTTGGACTCAAAGTAGGATTAGGCTAGGACGTGAGGGTTTGTTGGCATGAATAGGGATTAAGAATCTGAATGGGATTAGGACTCTAGATTAGTCGGCGATAGAAGGGAGAGGAATACTATGGATTTGGGTGATCTCACTCAAATCCAAGGGTTGGCATGAAGGGGGTGAAAGAGTCTCACCTTCATGTCACTTCTACCAAAACTTAGCATCGCACCAAGGGAGAGGCGTCTCACTTCAAACTCAATTCAATCTAAACTCTGAATTTTATTCTACAACCTCCCCATTATATAGAGTAGGAGGTTGAAAAAATAAAAACTCTTACAATTAGAATTTTGAGGACTCATTCTTTAACAAGGACTCTTATTTAACATGGACTCTTTTAAAATAAATCAATCACTTGACTAATTCAACCACAATTTAAATAAGACTCCAACTCGAATTGGATTCTTCATGGCGCATGGATTAAGAGTCCAAATCAGCTAGGACTCTTCCCAAACGACACATGGAACAAATAATAAGACTTCAAATAAATTAGGACTCTTGGCTTGTGCATGCCATGAAGAAGCTTTCACGCATGTCTTAAAAGAGTCTTCACGCACACCCTTAATTCTAATCCTAAATTCAGGCTTTGGAATGAGTCAACAAGTAAACAACTAATTAAGGACTCTTTCTAACTTTAGACTAAAATTTCTAGACTTAGTGTAACATTGGACACGCCCAATGTTGGACCCAAACTTCTTAACTCAAGACTCCTAATCAACTAGAACTTCTCCAATGTCATACGGACTTAATGTAATTGATGTTGGAACTTCTTGTACCCAATGTATTTTGGCATTAGAACTCTTGAACTCAATGTAATTTAGAGCACACCCAAGGAGAGGACTCGATCTCCATGCACGACCCATGCTTGGGCTTATGCTCCTGCATCAATTCTTTTCTGCTGAGAAAAACTTGACTCCGTCGAGTTGGAGCTGATTTAAAGATTCCTAGTCCAAGTGAACTTCGGCGGCTGCCACTGGGTTGGACATGTGGTTGCGCTAGGACCCGCCATGTGGTGCGCTTACAGGCGTGGGTTGGTGCACGTCGGGAGAGTCTTAGGTTGGATGGACTCCGCCGATGGAGTGTTGGCCAATGCCAGTAAGGCATGCTGATGTGGGTTGATGCATGCCAAAAAAGTCCTAATCCAGGTGGACACGGGTCTGGTCCGCACGAGATACAGTCCTGGTGTGCACGGGACGCGAGAAGGGCGAATGCTTGGAGACTATGCTGCGCGTGGCTGCTAAGCTCGGTTGCGGACTTGCGCACGGGTGCTAGGCATGGCACCACGCGCAGGCTGGCTGGTTGCTGCTTGTGCTCCTTAGGACTTTAACTAACGATTAGATTATCTACCTTGAAATCAGATGGCATCTCCTTTGAATTTTTAGAACCGACATCCTTGGCAACCGATGCAAACATGGCCCCATCTTCATGGCTGATCTCCTCGAATCGCCTCAAAGATAACAACCTTTGGATTACTAGATTTTTGTGCTTGAAATCAGCAATTCGTAGTGGTTAGTTTGGCTTGGGATGAGGCTCCAGTTTTAGCTTCATCTTATTCAGCAACTTGCAGGAGACGATGTTCATCCCACTCTCGTTGTCGATGATGAGGTTTATTGCTTTATTTTTGTGCTCGACACGGGTGTGGAAGATGTTGGTGCGCAACCAATCCTCTTCCAAGTCCTCACCATGCTTGTGATCTAAAAGGATCCTGCGAACAACAGAAACAGATAGATCGGATCCTTCGAGTTCTATTGCGGGGGCTTCCTCCTTGTTGCCTTCCTTCTCTTCTTCGAGCTCAGCGGCTTTAGGAGGAACTTCAGATGTCTCTACGATCTCATTTTATTTGCAAACCAGTGCAAATCGCTGGTCTTTGGTGGGGCAAACAATAGCAAAATGCCCTCTGCTGCTGCACTTGTAGCAATCGTTTTGGCTTCTTCTTTGCGGCATAGGACCCATTTCTTTCTTGCTGGTCCTCGCTACTCTTCATTCTAGATACAGACTCCTATATGCAGAAATTTCAGGCCTTATGAAAGAGAGAATACCTCGAGGGAAAGAAACGCCATTGTTGCTGCATTTTGGAGAGCGTCGCCCAACTTGTAGATTGACAAAGCGAAGTTTTTGTTTGTCCCTTTACAGGAAAAAGTTAATTGGCAATTTTATCCAACATCTCTTCTTCTTCTCGATCGTCATTGTAGGAACGGCCGCTTCTCATACTCATAATGGTAGAGTACCCAAGTTGATGTTGATCGGCATTGTAGGGATGGCCGCTTCTCGTACACATTATGGTAGAGCACCCAAGTTGATGATCGACATTATAGGAACAGCCGCTTCTCGTACTTATGATGACAGAGTACCTAAGTTGATCTGAACCTTAAGCAATCTGATCAGCCTTCTCTTGATCAAACCGCCTCCAAATCAATCTGAGATCTCCCCAACAACAACGATTCTCGAATCAGCAATTTTGCGACTACGGTCGTCACCCAAAGGATGAACCGACCCAACCAATCTTCAGCGATTGCACCAATTGAATCTCCTTCAACACCAAATCTCCTCCACAACAAGTTATAGAGTTGCACAAATTTTAACATGCAACAGATCCAGATATTCAAACACTAATCAAGCACCCAACTGAATCTGAAACTTGTCGCAGAAATTATAAAACTTCCTCAGATCTAAGATATGGGTTGTAGAAATTGGAGAACACCCATTGATTTAGATTTTATATGTTGTAGAAACTTTAACCCCCTCAAATCAGGATATTTGTGTTACTGAAATTTTAGCCCCCCTACAATCCAATCACTATGTATTGTAAAAGATTTTAAACAGCACTAGATCCAAATTGTGTGCATTGTAGAAATTTTGAACAGCCTCAGATCCAATCAATATGCACAATAAATCAAAGCCCTAGACTCAATCAATCGGATTTGAAATTTTTTTTGGAGATAGAACGTTACCCTTGGGATAGAAGCTCTGATTGATTTACGATCTTTGTTTTGGGATAGAAGCTTTGATTGATGGAAGATCTTCGCTCTGATAGAGGCAAGAATTTCGCTCTGATACCAATTGACATAGTCGGAGATGGATAGGAGGTGGAACTAGGAGATGATGGCGGCTGATTCTTCTTCTCTTTTTTTTTCATCTATGGCGGCTAGGGTTTTCCTTCGCTTTGTGTTCAATTTAGCAAAACCTTGGCCAGGGTAATCCTTGTGATGAGTCACAGAATTTCTAAAGTTGATCACATAGTGGATGTACTGATTAGAGAGTTGACAGAACTCTGAGGTCATCCTAGCATTAGGAGTCAAAGGGATGAATTATATAGTAACCATAGTTCAGAATATTTGCTTCGCATATATTCGACCTATCCGGACGTCGAGTACCATTGCTAGATGGTCACATCGATTAGTGCAAGAAGTCATTCCTGTACTACCGGCTTAGGTTCAAAACTATGAGGTCATACGCATAGAAGTTTCCTAATTGATCAAGATGGCTGATGGATGATTGAGAATCATTCATAGATAATTTGATCAATTCGATTGGCAAATTATCCTATAAAATAATTAAAGTAATTATTAGAGGATTAATTAGTATTTAGATTACTAATAAACTCAATTTGATTGAGTAAACGGACTAAGGGTGAGCCAAATTGAATTGGATTCAATTTTGGATTTAATTAGGATTTGACCTAAGTGGATTAGTAGCACAGGGGTCGACTCGAAGTAAAGAGGGGTCGACTCGAGATCGACTAGGGTCGACTCAAGCTTGGCTAGGGTCGACTCTCTCAGAGACTTTAGAGAACGACTTCTTCCGTTTTCCCAAGTGGGGTCGACTCGAGTTTTCTTGGTGTCGACTCGAGCTCTGAAGGGGTCGACTCGCTGGGTGTATCAGGGGAAGGAGCTCTCTGTCGTCTCAGCCGGTGTTGACCTGTGAAGCTCTGGGGTCGACTTGGGTGGACTTTGGAGCCAACTCAAAGGGGGAGGAGTCGACTTGAGGCGACGTGGAGTCAACTCGAGATCGGAAAGATCGATTCTTTTTGAAAATCCTGGAACTCGCGGACGGGTTAAACTTGAGGAATTCGATACGAACATGGATTTTCAATAAAAAGTGATGGAATTTGGATCATGGGAGATGTGGGAGAATGGCTAGATGATTATCAATGGAATTTTGAATTAAAATTGAATGGAAAAATCAGCACCATCCATTTCGATCTTATCTCACTCGCATGAACCATTTATTGTTTGAATTTTGAATTCAAACAAGATAGGATCTATCTTGTTACATCCAACCCATTAATGCGCCAACAAGATTCCAGATTTCTATTTAAATTTCGAATTCAAATGATCATATGGCATGCCATTAAAAGGATGATCTCCTTGTGTTGCCAACACAATGAAATTCAGCCCTGTCCATCTTGCCATTTCATCCTCCTCTAAGTCCATCTCACCATAGCTGATAGGGGTCCCTGATAAGAGCCTTTAGATCAGATCCAAGTCTTCTTCAATCCCTACTAACCATTCCTCCAAGTTCTTCCAAGAAGACGAATCAAAAGTTGATAGCGCTGGGAAGATCAAAATTCAGCAAATGAAGATTCTCCGCAAGCTAACACTTCCGCGGGATTGGATCACTCTAGGAGCTTCGCGTGAATTACTCGTAGAGGCCGGATGAGTGTGTAGCTACAAAGCTCGAGCATCAGATCCATTACTTTCAGATTTTATAAGGGTATGAATCTAGATCCAAAGATATTTCTTATAGGTTCCAATCCCTAAGGGTTAAACCTCTTTTGGGGCTCATCACAGAGTAATCTTTAGAGCCTATTTGATGGGCATTCAAAGATTAGTTGGGTGTTAGATTAATTGAGTTTAGAACTTAATTAATAATCTCATTCCAGAAATAAAATTAATCGTGCAATGATTTTAGCATAATCGTTTAAACGATCCCGGCATATTAATAATTAATACTTGTAGTGGTACATTGAAATTTGATTTCTTATGCATGCTAGAATTAAAATGTTTAATTCGATTATTCCGCTGCAAATTTTAAAATTAAAAGAACTACGTATGGCTTGATCCCCTTTATGAAGGGGTACGTAGGCAACCCGAACAAGTACAGCCATTGATTTTGAAAAAGTTTTAAATTTCAGCATGCTATCACTACTAGCATCCTAGGATGGCTTTTAGTGGTATCAGAGCTAGGTTCTTTGTTTAATCTTTTATGTTTTAATCATTGCAATTAAATCTGGAATCATGAACATGTTTCGATTAGATCTAAAGTATTTTTATGATTGATTTAATTGCTGATTATGCATGATTAACTAGATCTGAAATTTGAATGCATGTGATGCAATGTTTATGTTAACATATGTAACATGAATAAATCTGAAATCATAAAATTGTTTAGATTAGATCTAAATAAAATATATGATTCATTTAATCACTGATTTTAAAAGAATTATTAGATCTGAAAATAAATGCAAAAGTTGTATGATGTTTGAATTAATTCATGAAAGTTTATATATATGATGTATGAACATAAATCATAATGATTTAAACATGAAATAAAAGATGAATTACACATGATTAATTATCAAACTCAGATCTGAAAAATGTTTTAAGAATTAAAAGTTTATAATTAAGGTGTAATTAAAAGGATTATGCAACGATCTAAATTTTCATAAGCTTACACTTAATTAAAAATTAAGTGATATGAAAATCTAGATCTAGAATTGTAACTCAATTAAATGACAATTGCATAAGCTTTTGAGGGTTTGGGTTAGCTTGAATCAAGTTCTTAAGATTGGGTTAGACCTAAGGTTAGAATCATTCATGGACTAATAGAATTAATTGATCAAATCTAATTAAGTAGTAACTAGATTAGGTCAAGAAAATTCTAGTTCAATTTACAATAGTTGTAGATTGATCAAGTCCATGTCTTTGATTAGACCAAGATGGAACTTAATTGAGGCTCAAAGGTTGAGCCCGAGTCATTTGAGTAATCAAATCGAAATTGATTAACCAGTCAGTGTCTAAGATAAGTTTGGCAGACTTGACCGGTGGTTTTTAATTGGGAGCTACTCACACTGATTCGTCTTTATCGAGTTAATGGCATATCCCTTCCACCGATCTCACTTACCTGGCTGACATGGTCAATCATATTTTGATTGGATCACTTAATAATTCGAGTTGACCCATGCCTTTAAGAAATATCAGTATGACTGATTTAGGTGCCTCCTTAACCGGATTAAATCTTATTCTTATTAATCTGACTTGATGAAGTCAGTGGAAGGATCTAGATTAACCGGTTCTTCTCATCTATTCTCAATTAAATCAAATCCTCTAAAATTATTAGGTTCTTAAAATGAAATAGTTATGAAGATAACTAGGTCATAGCCTCCCATTAAGTTGGGTGATAATGGGTCCAGTGGCTCGATAATCATTAGAGGCACCACACGCATGGTGATTATTTGACCATTAGAATTGTCATTCAATATATGATGAGTCGAGTGTACCTTCAATAGGTGATCAGGTGGGCTGAGCCACACTCAAATTTGATCATCTATTAGTAGATTACACGGGCCCATATGCGATGTATTGGGTTCTAGTGCTCACTAAAGAGTTAAGTGTAATTCTTTGAATTTGAGGTAGAGGCTACAAATTTGTATAAAATAGTAGGAGAACTTTTAGACTAGAGTCCAAGTCTTTAGAATTTTGTCAATTCATATACTCATAGCTGATTTTCTTTTTATGCAGAAATGGCCACTAGTTTGTCACTTCGTTCATTGTTGGATAATGACAAGTTGACTGGACCCAATTTTAACAACTGGTTTAGAAAACTTAAGATTGTGCTAGAGCATGAACGGATTTTTTATATGATAATGGATCCAGCACCTGAGCAGTCCGCTGCTAATGCACGAGGTACAGTCAGAGATACTTATAAGAAGTAGCTTAGTGACCGTATCACTGTCCGCTGCATTATACTTGCTGCAATGAACGACAAGTTCAGTCGTAGGTTTAAAAATGCACAACCTGAAGAGATCGTTCAAGTGTTGGATGAATCTTTTGGCACTCCCGACGACGTTGAAAGGCACAAGACTAGTTGTGCTATTTTCAGCGCACAGATGAAGGATGGGGCATCGATGACCGATCATGTATTGTACATGATTGAATTGATCGAGCACCTCAGCACTCTCGATTTTCTCCTTCATGATCAATTGGGGAAAAATGCTATACTGAACTCTCTTTCTGGTTCGTATCGCCCATTTCTCACCAACTTTCGTATGACGAAACCAGTAGTAAATTATCACCAATTGTTGGGTTTACTACAAACTTTTGAGAAGGATCACCAACTCCTAAAAGGGTCGGTGAATTTAGTGGAAGGTTCATCCAGGGGTCATCGTCCCTTTAAGAAAGGGAAGAAGAAAAATAAAACTCCAAAGAAAAAAGGTGCATCGTGCTGAGTGTTGTCAAATTTCTGTTTACTTAAAAATATGCTAAACAGATCGTTGTTAGAATCGATAGACAAAGTTTAAATTAATTTTACACTTACCTGTTCTACTCAAAGAATAGTGGTTGTAAGAGGTCGATCCACAGGGAGGCGGTCGGAGTTGCACAAAAATTTAAACATTCACTCGGATTCAAAATCGATTTTTGAATAATAAAAGAAAAAACATTACATCGGGGATGTTGAATATTTTCTAATTGAAAATAAATAAAGGAAAGAAAGAAAACTTTGCAATTGAAATTGGATGCAGAGTAGGGGTCAATTTCTAAAGACAGATTATGAATTAAAATCACCAGTCGAATAGCAAAGATTAATTTCAGAGCTATTTTAAAAACTAAGAATTTTAGAATAAATTGCAGAGATTAAACTAAACCTAGAGCACGGATTGCATAAAAGAAAATTAATATATTGTATAATAAGCAAACATTAAAAAGATTGCATAAAAAAAAGAAAAATTAAACTAAACCTATAACAATGATTGCATGAAAAAGAAATGATAGATTTTATAAAAATTCGATTACAAATAACAATGGAGATTAGAGGCCTAATACTCCTTCTCTTTTGCAAATAAAATAAAGAAAAAGAAAGAAAAACAAATCACTTTTCTTCTCCCTCTCTCTCCCACGGTGGAACTTCAACATAGAATATATATATTTTTTTTCTTCTTTCCAAGAACAGAGCAATGCTCTGTTTCTTCTTCTCTCCCCACTGAACCGAGCTCCCTCTCTCCCCTGTTCTTTGGCTCAACACCCAGTCGAGAGCTCCCTTCTTCCTCTCATTCTCCCCTTCTTATAGATCGCCAGAGCATGGAGAGGAGGAGAAACAGGCGCGGGATCTCGGGAGGTGGATCCGGAATGAAGAGTGCTACAGGATCGATGCGAGGAAGTAGAGGGCGGACGGGCTCTTGGGCTGCTGGGAGGAGTCGATCACGGCCACGATTGGAGGCTGGGATCAAGGAAGAGCTAGGATGCTGCTTGGATCACGGTTGGAGTCACAGTTGGGCTGAGGGCTGGAATGGAGCTACAGGTTGAAGAAGCTGCTGGGAGGAAACGATCATGCTTGCAGTCGCGGATGAGGCGTTGGGAGATCGCTGAGTCATTGCGGCTTGCTGATTTGGGAAGGAGCTGGGACACGGAAGAATGGCTCTCTTCTTTGGTCCACGGATGGATGCGGGATCCGTGATGAACGCATACGGGCGGAAGAAATGGATCACAGGCTGGAGTGAAAAGATGGACGGCTGTGATGGTAGACATCATGCGGCTTGATAGGGAGCGTTGGGAACATTGATCACGGAAGAGGGCGCGGGAGCTGATATGGGCTACTTGCACAAATAAAACATTAATTAGTTAATTTTATTATTAATAATTAGCTAAAATACTAATTAAGATGGTATGACGATTGCACTTTTGTGCTCTCATCATACCCCCCAACTAGCTTATTGCTAGTCTCTAGCAATTTAGTGTGAAAATGATAAAATGAGAGTGCAAAAGTGTTGTTTATTATATGTATATAAATATACATGAACTAAGATAAATACTCACTTTCGTAGATCATTACGATTGCACTTAGCACGTGCAACAAGCCTTTAAACCCCTAGGTTACCCTAGTGGACGAGTGTTGTCTCGTGAGGGTTTGCAGTGAAGTTACCCACAAACTTCATGAGTCAGGGATTTCCAATTTTTAACTTGAAATTTGAACAAGTATTACTGTATGAAACTAGGATTGCAAGAACAATAGAGACTTGTTGCTATCATGTTTAAGTAGACTCTAACTCAAGTTTCATTACACCCCATCTATCTGCTAATAAGTCAAGAATGTAGTGAGGTGCAAGATAGTATTATATAAATGAGTGGCTTTCACTTGCTTCCAACATGATCACTCCAATTTTCAAGACTTTCTAGAGTTAAATGGTAATGAACACCCCAGATTTATTTATTTATTTATTTATTTATTTAGTTTAATTTTTTTTAGACTGAATGCTAAGAAGAATGACTTGTGAAATATCTAGCCTTATTAAGCTTTCTAGCTAACCCATGTAGCGAGTGTTAGGCCAATGACTCTCGATCCAGATGGCTTAGGGCACTAGGTGTAAATGTTAGATGTATGCCTTAGAAGCCAATCTGGCTGACACATTATTAATTCTAGGGACATAATTTTGTACTTGACTATTTATTATTGAATAAATAAAAGGCATCTTTTCATTCATATTATTTATGTGTCTATGAATCATCCAAGAAATTAATAAGATGATGATGCATATTCTCAAGAGTTGAGAATTTGAGCCATGCATCATTGGTAATTAATTTCTAAATGCTCCTGATCAATGGATCATCACGAGGACGGTGATCGATCCGATCAGTGCACAGATCACTTTCCTTCTGGATGGACGAGACTTGAGTCCACAGTGTAGGGACACTGAAGTGATAGTGCAGGTGCTTGTTAGAGAACAAGGGTACTGAGCGTGACCAAGACAAGAAGTCACTTGGATGTCTATCCACTCGTCAGTGACTTGCTTGATGTTGCAGTAGTGTGACTGGTCCTTTGACCTGCGGTGCTTCGGCTACTCACAGTGAGGTTATTGTAGTTTGACTGCACACATACATGGTCTCTAGCCATATGGGTCCATGCAGTGTAGATTGGCTGCAGTAAGTTCACTGTAGGAGTAGGGTATGCACCTATAAGGAATCTATCAACCTTGATAGAAGAGGAGTGATCCTATGTGATTTGTTAGACTGAGTTCTAAGACCTTGGCCAGGGCAGTAATATAAAGTGGAAAAAGAGTTTTCCACTATCGAACTCAAGTCAAATAAATCTTGACATATGACAGACGATGGGGCTTGACGAGTTGTCCATGACCTCCGTCCTGTAGGGATCCACGATAGTAGGACTGTATCACACGTTAACTGCACCTAGAGTTTCATCTTTCTATTCTACTGGGTAGCCACTACATGCTGCTAGGTGTCACTGGTGGATGGTGGGACTCATAGGGATTATCTTGATGATCGATAAACCCTAATGAGTTGAGTTGGAATCGTTCCAACCCATTGAAAGGAGTTTTCAATGATATTGTGATAGAGATCATAATATATCTCACTACCAGTCAGAGTAGAACCTATGGGGTCACACACACTAGAAGTATTGACCGATCCGATGGTTGAATAATGATTATGAATCACGAGTAATCAATTTGATTGATATTCGGTTGAAGAAGGAACAAAGGGAATTAATTAATTGGACTTAAATACAAATCCTACTTCGGGTAGGATTCCTAGAGTCCTAAATGGATTAGGACTGGGAATCCTAGTTGGAGTAGGACTGGGATTCCTACTTGGAATAGGATTCCTGCAATCCTAATGAGATTAGGAGTTTTGAATCAAAATTGGATTCCTACTTGGAGTAGGACTCCTAGAGTCCTAATCGGATTAGGACTTCGGATTCAAATAGAGTCCTAATTGGATTAGGACTAAAATTAAATATGTCCTAATTTGGATTAGGGTTTTTTAAGTCACAATTAATTATTAATCTAATGAATCAATAAGACTCCTAATTGGATTAGGATTGAAAAGTTCGATTGAGTCAAAATTGATTTAAGTTCTAATTGGATTAGGACTTACCTAGATTGGATCCTAATTGGTTCACCCTTGGGCTAAGCCTAATTGGATTAGGGCTTGACCACATTAGGGCATTTCAAACCCTACTTAATGTGGATTGGGGTTTACCATGAGGAGGGGAATATGCCCCTCCCTTTTCCATGTGGAGAAGGGAGAAGAGAAAGGTAATTACTCTAGGGCTCCTAGATTGTAGGAGCCCTAGATGGCTATAAAAGGGGCAAAGGGGGCCGGCGCCCTAAAAAAGTGAAACTCCTCTCCTTGCTGCCGTACACCCTCTCCCCTCTCCTTGGTTCAGCCGCCATCAGCAAAGGGAAAAAGAAGAGGAGGCGTCTCCCTCCTCTTGGTCTTCTTCCTTGGCTCCAACGCAGGGAGAAAAAGAAAGGCTGCAAGGGGCTTCGTTCTTCTTCCTCTTCTTCATCCTTCTTCTTCCTCCTCTCAAGCACAATCAAGGGTTGATTGAAAGAGAGGAAATCAGCCATCAAAAGAAGTCTTTGGAAGGGAGCTAGCACCCCGGGAAGACAAGAGAGCTTTCATCGGATCACTGCTTCGTGTGGATACCCGTAGAGGCCGGACACTTGAACGGCTTCAAGCGAACCTTCATCCTAGACCACGAACTTCAGTTTGCGGTGATCATCTACCCGCACAAGGTGAAGATCTGATCTTCTAAATGCATTTAAAAGTTTTAATTCTTATCTAACTACGAACGGTTCATGAAACAACGTTCATGCGATGAACGTCGATCCCGCTTATGCCGATTCCGCTGCCATCTGAATTTTTTTGAAATATCAGCGGCATGGGCGGGTTTCCAACAGTGGTATCAGAGCCTAGGCTTCGTAGATTAAGGTAAGAATTAAATATCTAAAGGCTTATTAGATCTGAAAATTGAATGATCATGCATGCTGCAAAATTCTGCATGCAGATTTTTCAGGGGTGCTGATTTTTGCATGCTGATTTTTATGTGATAAAAAGATGATTCTAATTACATTGTTAATGGGATTACAAAGTTTAGAATCATGATTAGCATGATCAGCGACCTATGTCATGATATAATCAGTTAGTTTTCAGATCTGAAAATTATAATTGTTGCATACGGTGATGATCATAGGATTCAAATCCTTTTGGTATCAAATGTAATAAATGACCTGCGATGTGATCTGTGATGTCATGTAATTTTTCAGATGCTTGCATGCATCTTATTTGATGTTTTGAGAGGCCTGCGTGCCTCCTAAAAGGAGATGTAATTTATTTTTATTTTTATTTTACATCTGGTTGTATTTCTGTGATGTGATGTACGTCAACGATCAAGTCGAAGACGATGCATGAGATGAACAGGGGTCTAAGCGGTTGATAGCGATTGGATCAAGAGTTGGTCAAGGATCGAATCAAGGAGGCTTGGAACCAATTCAAGAGTTGAAGACCACTTGATCGATTGATGTGCATGTGCTTGTAATACGACCTAATTAGAATCCATGATCATCACCTATTTAAAGTTTAACTTTATTTGATGCTGCGATTATAACTGCCTGTGATGTACCGTTTGCATATGATGTGAATGCGAGTCGGGTAGATAGGTTTACATGTGATGTAGCAAACCCAATTGAGACCTAAATCAAAACCTTCTCAATCAAGTCGAGAGTGAACCGACATAAGCAAGTCATATTAGATTAATTGATCTAATTGGTGTTTAGGAAAGCATGAAAGGTGGTTACTTAATTAGGACCTTACTCTCTGAGTAAGGGGAGCCTCCCACCTGCTTACCTGGCCAATTGTTCGATTACCTCTTATGAAGGGCTCAAGTTGCAAACACTAAGACCTGATTAACCAATATTAAGTCAATAGGTCTTCCACTGTAGTAGAGCTGCTAAGGCCTTTCTGATGTTGATTTGTCTCGGCTGGACACAGTGGTCAAGTTGCATCGGGGGGCTGGACCTCTCTATAGACATGAGATGTTGTAGGGTAAAGGTGGGGTTGGGCACCAATAACTGTTAGGTGAGGACCCAATGACGACTTTATTCCTACGGTTATACGGTGGGTCTGACTTAACTAAGAAATGGGACCAATAACTGTTAGGTGAGGTTTTCATGGCTTAGAGACCAAGTTGCACTGCAACATGCTTGAGAAGCATTGTACAAGAGTTGTACATTCATCAATCTATGTGTCACCAATAACTGTTAGGTGAGGTGGCATGTAAATTGGTGGGACCGCAGTACCTACTAGAAACCCTAGTCGTGTGGGATTTTCGTTTCCCTACCAGGGGAGTGTGAGGGATTCGAGAAAATAGTGGGAATTACATTTGTTCTAAAAAGACCTTAGAACAGATTAGGATCAAGTACAAAAGTCTAACTAGAATCTTTACTCTCTGCAGATACAATGTCAGCTTCAAACCCTTTGACCCGTATTCTTGAGACCAACCGACTGACCGAAACCAATTACAAAGACTGGCTTAGAAATCTCAAAATTATTTTAGACTGTGAGAAAATAGGCTACATACTCGATTCAGATATCCCCACACTACCAACACGTCCTACTGATGCTCAGCGTGAGATGCATAAAAAGTGGTTGGATGATGACATTAGAGTAAAATGCTATATGATGGCATCCATGTCTAATGAACTCCAATGCCAGCATGAAAATATGAAGACTGCTAGGGACATACTGGCACACCTGCAAGAGTTGTATGGTGAGCAGAGTCGCACAGCTCGTTTTGAAGTGTCCAAGAGGCTCTTCAAGACAAAGATGCGCGAAGGGCAGTCTGTCCATAATCATGGTCTGACTATGATCAAAGACCTAGAGGAGCTTGAGAAGCTCGAAATGAACATGCACAAGGAATTGCAAGTGGATTTGATCCTACAGTCACTTCCTGATTCATTTGGTCAGTTTATAGTAAACTACCACATGAATAAGATTGAATGCACTAAGACTGAACTCATAAACATGTTGGTAACTGCTGAGGGAGCCTTGAAAGGTTCAAGGGGCAATGTCCTTGCTGCTGAGTTGACTTCTGGTTCCAAGAGAAAGTCTACTTGGAAGAAAAAGAAGCCTGCTAAGAAGCAGAAGAAAGACAAGAAGCCAAAGAAGGAAGTTCAAAAGAAAAAGGCTAACGACAAAGGAAAATGTTTCCACTGCAATGTCGAAGGCCACTGGAAGAGAAACTGTCCTCATACCTCGAGAGCCTGAAGAACAAGAAAGGTGACACACCTTCAGAAGGTATAGACTTGCTCATAATTGAAACTAATCTAACGGTTTCTTCTACTTCTAGTTGGGTTATAGATTCTGGTTCTAGTGCTCATTTGTGCACTACCATGCAGGGTCTAAAGGAAAGTAGAAGGCTGGCGGAAGGTGCGGTAACCCTTCGGGTTGGCAACGGGGCAAAAGTTGCTGCTGTGGCTGTGGGCACCTACCATCTGCGACTACCGTCTGGATTTAGTTTATTACTTAGAGACTGCTATTATGTACCTGCTGCTAGCAGAAATTTGATTTCTGTTTCATGTCTAGCACAGAAAGGTCATGTTTTTACATTTGACAAAGACTGCTGTTCTATTTATTTGAGAAATAAAATAGTCGCACGTGGTTTCATGATCGACAGTCTCTATCATTTACATATGGATGTATCTGTAAATGTTACCGAGCAAGAAGTGAGTGCCAAAGGACCCAAAAGATCCAGAGATGAGATAAACCAAAGATATTTGTGGCACCTCAGACTTGGCCATATTGGAGAAGACAGAATGAACAAAATGGATAAAGATGGGCTTTTAGGCTCATTGACTTCCGAGTCATATCCAGTTTGCGAGTCCTGTCTTCAAGGAAAAATGGCTAGACTGCCCTTTGTAGAACATGGGGAGAGGACCACTGAAATACTTACCCTAGTACATACAGATGTATGTGGCCCATTCGATGTGCTAGCCAGGGGACGTTATTCTTATTCATTACCTTTACCGATGATTATTCACGGTATGGGTATGTGTATCTTATGAGACACAAGTCTGAATCTTTTGAAAAGTTCAAAGAGTTCAAGAATGAAGTAGAAAAACAAATTGGAAAACCTCTTAAGGCTCTTCGATCAGATCGAGGAGGAGAATACCTTAGTGGAGAATTCCGGGACTATCTCAAGGAAAACGGCATAGTCTCACAATGGACACCTCCGAGTACACCTCAACTCAACGGGGTGTCAGAGAGGAGGAATCGGACCCTATTGGATATGGTCAGGTCCATGATGAGCTTCACTGATTTACCTATGTTCCTTTGGGGAGATGCCTTACTCACAGCGATTTATTTATTGAATAGAGTTCCCTCTAAATCCGTTCCTACCACACCGTATGAGATATGGCATGGTAAGAAACCAAGTCTTGGTCATCTCAAGATTTGGGGATGTCCGGCCCACGTCAAGCGACTACAGGCGGACAAGTTAGAGGCTAGGACCATAAGTACTTGTTTTATAGGATATCCTAAAGAGTCATTAGGATACAATTTTTACGTCTCAGAGGATCACAATGTGTTTGTGAGCTGTCATGCCATCTTCTTGGAAAATCAATTTATCCTTGATAGAGGCAGTGGGAGGAAAATTGAGCTTGAAGAGAAAGTCTCTGAAAAGCAACGAGTCATGGATCCTATCGAACCCATTCATACAGAGCCAGTACACGATGTCCCTCGACCACCTCGTAGATCTAGTAGGGTCTCCCATCCTCCCGATAGATACTTAGGTATACTAGAAGAGGATACCGAGGAAATGTTCCTAGTGGGAGATAGGGATCATACACAAGATCCCAAAACCTACGATGAGGCGATATCTGATATCGATTCCGAGAAATGGCTGGAAGCCATGAAGTCAGAGTTAGACTCCATGCATTCCAACCAAGTCTGGACCTTAGTAGATCCACCAGAAGGTATTGTACCTATTGGATGTAAATGGATCTACAAAAGGAAAATAGGTTCGGATGGAAAGGTAGAGACCTTTAAGGCAAGGCTGGTGGCGAAAGGGTATAGTCAACGCGAAGGCATTGACTATCAGGAGACCTTTTCACCTGTAGCCATGCTGAAATCCATCCAAACACTGCTTGCCATTGCAGCATTTCATGATTATGAAATCTGGCAGATGGATGTGAAAACTGCTTTCCTGAATGGATATCTTAATGAAGACATCTATATGGAACAGCCTTTGGGTTTCACTTCCAGTGATGGAGATCACAAGGTCTGCAAGCTGCAAAGGTCCATCTATGGACTAAAGCAAGCATCTCGGAGTTGGAACACTCGTTTCGATGACGCAATCAAAATGTTTGATTTCATCAAAAACGAAGAGGAACCGTGTGTTTACAAAAAGGTTAGTGGGAGTGCTGTCGTTTTTCTCGTACTGTACGTAGATGACATTCTCTTGATTGGGAATGATATTCCCATGCTAACCTCGGTCAAGGTCTGGTTGTCAAAAGAATTCTCCATGAAAGACCTTGGGGAAGCATCCTATATTTTGGGAATAAAGGTCTATAGAGATAGATCTAAAAGGATGCTTGGCCTTTCACAGAAAATGTACATAGAGGAGGTGCTGAAGAGGTTCAGCATGGAAAACTCCAAGAGGGGTCTCTTACCCCTTAGGCATGGAATTCATCTCTCCAAGAAGATGTGCCCCAACACATCTGAAGAGATTCAACGCATGAGCAAGATTCCCTATGCATCGGCAATAGGAAGCCTCATGTATGCCATGCTGTGTACACGACCTGATATAGCTCTTGCTGTGAGTGTCACAAGCAGATATCAGTCGAATCCAGGTGAAGAACACTGGACAGCTGTGAAGAATATTTTTAAGTACTTGAGAAGAACTAAAGATTTATTCTTGGTTTTTGGAGGATCATCAGAGTTAAAGGTAGAAGGGTACACAGATTCAGACTTCATGACTGATGTCGATGACAGGAAGTCAACATCTGGATATGTGTTCTTGTGCAATGGTGGTACGGTAAATTGGAAGAGTTCTAAACAACCGATCATTGCTGATTCTACTATGGAAGCTGAATACATCGCCGCCTCTGAAGCTGCTAAGGAAGGCTTCTGGTTCAAAAAATTCATTGCAGAGTTGGACGTGATGACATCAGATGCCATAACACTCTACTGCGATAATAATGGCGCCATAGCCCTTGCTAAGGAGCCATGGTCTCATCAGAAGTCCAAGCACATAGAGCGGCGCTTCCATTTCATACGCGACTATGTTGAGAAGAAATATGTAGAGGTGCAGAGAGTAGACTCCGCGGATAACGTGGCAGACCCGTTCACTAAGCAGCTAAGTCAGCAAAAGACTGAAGCCCACCTTGAGAAGATGGGGCTTATGACTGATTGGCTTTAGTGCAAGTGGGAGATTGTTAGATGTATGCCCTAGAAGCCAATCTGGCTGACACATTATTAATTCTAGGGACATAATTTTGTACTTGACTATTTATTATTGAATAAATAAAAGGCATCTTTTCATTCATATTATTTATGTGTCTATGAATCGTCCAAGAAATTAATAAGATGATGATGCATATTCTCAAGAGTTGAGAATTTGAGCCATGCATCATTGGTAATTAATTTCTAAATGCTCCTGATCAATGGATCATCACGAGGACGGTGATCGATCCGATCAGTGCACAGATCACTTTCCTTCTGGATGGACGAGACTTGAGTCCACAGTGTAGGGACACTGAAGTGATAGTGCAGGTGCTTGTTAGAGAACAAGGGTACTGAGCGTGACCAAGACAAGAAGTCACTTGGATGTCTATCCACTCGTCAGTGACTTGCTTGATGTTGCAGTAGTGTGACTGGTCCTTTGACCTGCGGTGCTTCGGCTACTCACAGTGAGGTTATTGTAGTTTGACTGCACACATACATGGTCTCTAGCCATATGGGTCCATGCAGTGTAGATTGGCTGCAGTAAGTTCACTGTAGGAGTAGGGTATGCACCTATAAGGAATCTATCGACCTTGATAGAAGAGGAGTGATCCTATGTGATTTGTTAGACTGAGTTCTAAGACCTTGGCTAGGGCAGTAATATAAAGTGGAAAAAGAGTTTTCCACTATCGAACTCAAGTCAAATAAATCTTGACATATGACAGACGATGGGGTTTGACGAGTTGTCCGTGACCTCCGTCCTGTAGGGATCCACGATAGTAGGACTGTATCACACGTTAACTGCACCTAGAGGTTCATCTTTCTATTCTACTGGGTAGCCACTACATGCTGCTAGGTGTCACTGGTGGATGGTGGGACTCATAGGGATTATCTTGATGATCGATAAACCCTAATGAGTTGAGTTGGAATCGTTCCAACCCATTGAAAGGAGTTTTCAATGATATTGTGATAGAGATCATAATATATCTCACTACCAGTCAGAGTAGAACCTATGGGGTCACACACACTAGAAGTATTGACCGATCCGATGGTTGAATAATGATTATGAATCACGAGTAATCAATTCGATTGATATTCGGTTGAAGAAGGAACAAAGGGAATTAATTAATTGGACTTAAATACAAATCCTACTTCGGGTAGGATTCCTAGAGTCCTAATTGGATTAGGACTGGGAATCCTAGTTGGAGTAGGACTGGGATTCCTACTTGGAATAGGATTCCTGCAATCCTAATGAGATTAGGAGTTTTGAATCAAAATTGGATTCCTACTTGGAGTAGGACTCCTAGAGTCCTAATCGGATTAGGACTTCGGATTCAAATAGAGTCCTAATTGGATTAGGACTAAAATTAAATATGTCCTAATTTGGATTAGGGTTTTTTAAGTCACAATTAATTATTAATCTAATGAATCAATAAGACTCCTAATTGGATTAGGATTGAAAAGTTCGATTGAGTCAAAATTGATTTAAGTTCTAATTGGATTAGGACTTACCTAGATTGGATCCTAATTGGTTCACCCTTGGGCTAAGCCTAATTGGATTAGGGCTTGACCACATTAGGGCATTTCAAACCCTACTTAATGTGGATTGGGGTTTACCATGAGGAGGGGAATATGCCCCTCCCTTTTCCATGTGGAGAAGGGAGAAGAGAAAGGTAATTACTCTAGGGCTCCTAGATTGTAGGAGCCCTAGATGGCTATAAAAGGGGCAAAGGGGGCCGGCGCCCTAAAAAAGTGAAACTCCTCTCCTTGCTGCCGTACACCCTCTCCCCTCTCCTTGGTTCAGCCGCCATCAGCAAAGGGAAAAAGAAGAGGAGGCGTCTCCCTCCTCTTGGTCTTCTTCCTTGGCTCCAACGCAAGGGAGAAAAAGAAAGGCTGCAAGGGGCTTCGTTCTTCTTCCTCCTCTCAAGCACAATCAAGGGTTGATTGAAAGAGAGGAAATCAGCCATCAAAAGAAGTCTTTGCAAGGGAGCTAGCACCCCGGGAAGACAAGAGAGCTTTGATCGGATCACTGCTTCGTGTGGATACCAGTAGAGGCCGGGCACTTGAACGGCTTCAAGCGAACCTTCATCCTAGACCACGAACTTCAGTTTGCGGTGATCATCTACCCGCACAAGGTGAAGATCTGATCTTCTAAATGCATTTAAAAGTTTTAATTCTTATCTAACTACGAACGGTTCATGAAACAACGTTCATGCGATGAACGTCGATCCCGCTTATGCCGATTCCGCTGCCATCTGAATTTTTTTGAAATATCAGCGGCATGGGCGGGTTCCCAACAGTAAAGACACCCTAATAGTCTTAATAACTCAAGTTAACTAGGCTCCAAGGCCGAATTAGTCATTCAGAGTTTAATTTCAATCATCCTCACCTTTTTACGCGAACACTCGCTGCTTGCCAAGCAAGAGGCCCGGTTACTCAGTGGGAAGACTTAAAATGAACTCGTTTTTTTTTATTTTTATTTTTTTATATAGGGTGTTCATCACACATATAACTTTAAATTATCCAGAAGATTAAAAGTATTCATATTAGTTATAAGTTTACATACCCCACTATTCATGTGCTTACGTGTAGGTGCTAAATCATCTTCTATCATGTTAGCAGGAGACAGGTAGGACGAAAACTCAAGCTAGAACTGCTATTATATTTCTTAACTCAAAGCTATTGTCAAAGCAATTCCTAGTTTGTACAGCCAAAAAGATTAGAATTTGAGTTAAAAATTTGAAATCATTTTTTTTGAATAAAAAAATCAAAAATATTCTCACCTCCATACCTAAATCTAACATTATCCTCAATGTTAAAGAAAATTTAAAGCAGTAATAAGACAGAGGAGAAGTTACCTGATATGGGTAGGTAAAGTGACAATTGGGGCAAAACCTCCTAAACCTGCATGTTAGTAATTTATTGAAATTATTATTATTATTATTATTATTATTTTAATAATATTTACATGTTGGGTTGCCTCCCAAGAGCGCTAAGTTTTATGTCTTCAGCCAGACAAAATGTAGATTCATTTTTTTCAACCATTATCTAAGAATGATTTTGGAAGAGTCCGAGGAAGAACAGTCGGCTGATGACGATCTATGCTAATGAGGGGAACAGAATTAGAGAGCGCATGCTCGACCCCTTCATCGGAATGGGCAAGGTATGCTCCGAAAGGATCCTTACTATAAGTTTGAAAGAAAGTCTCCTAAACCAAACTTTCAATCATGTCAACTTCATTGATTTCTTCATCGTCTGGTGGTTGTTTACTTATGTTAAAGACGTTAAGCTCGACTTTCATGTTGCCAAAAGATAACTTCAGCATGCCATTTCGATAATTTATCACAGCATTTGCTATGGCTAAGAAAGGTCTACCTAAAATTATAGGTGTGTGATTGTCTGGATGTATTACAGGTTCTGTTGCCCAAAAAGACAACCCAAGAGGGGGGGGGGGGGGTGAATTGGGTTTTAAATAATAATTGCAAATTAGAAACTTAATGAGTAACTAATTAAACTTTATTGCAAGTGGATTAATTAGTTTACTATATGCAGTGGATGAGGGAAATGGAAGAGACAATAAAACAATCACAAACATAAGAGATTTTATAGTGGTTCGGAGCTAACCCTTGCTCCTACGTCCACTCCCCAAGCTTCACTTGGGAGTTCACTCTAATCCCTCGAATTACAGCCGGTTGTTTTACAAGCTCACAACCCAACTTGTTGTTTTACGAGATCACAACGAACTCGGTCGGTTTTCACAGGCTCACCGACTAGAACCACCCGATTGTTTTTCCGGGATCACAATCGAACCCTTACACCGTTGGTTTTAACCTCGGCTCACCAACAAACCTCTACAACCTTGATTCAAACCCCTGATTGAATCAACTAACAAGAAGACAGTTTGTAAAGAGTACAGAAAAAGCTTCTTAACAAGCAAATATGAATAATATAAATAATGTAGAGTTAGAAGCCCTCAAACAGATTTAGGAAGAGGAAGAAGGGGCTTCTCGAACTCTGAGTCTCCTCTTGAATGCACTGATGATCTGATGTCAGAGGAGAGCCTTGAATGCGAGGAAGACGTTTGGAGAATAGACTTCAATGCACTTCTTCCTTCTTTCTCTTGTATTAACTCTTGAGAGGCTTTGGTAGGTGAAAATCCCTTTTGCTTTGAATGGAGTCTCTCTTTCTTACTCTATTACTGTTCCCTCTGGCTATTTAAGCAATCTCCAGCAAAAACTAGCCGTTAGACACACTTTTAGAGCCGTTCTGCAAAATCTGCAACTCCTGACAAAGTGTCCGTTGGGATCGGAGTCGACTCGCTCGATCTGGAGTGGACTCGGCCGTTGCTGGAGTCGACTCATGCTTTACTGGAGACGACTCGCCCACTGTTCAAAATTTGAAATAAAGTGCCGTCCCGTTCTGGAGTCGACTCGGCTAAACCTGGAGTCGACTCGCCAATGTCCGGAGATGACTCTCCCTTCTGGAGACGACTCGTTCTTCAGGAATCCAAAGATCTTTCTTTCGGGTTTACTTCCTCGAGTCGACTCGGATTCTCTTGGAGTCGACTCGGCTCTCAGAGCCAGAAAAACTGGTCTTCTGTCTTTGGAGTTGAACTGCCTCGGAGTCGACTCGCACTTTGCTGGAGTCGACTCGGCTCTCAGACACCGAAGTTGGCTCTCTGACTTTTAGGCTTGCATTCCTCTGAGAGTCGACTCTTGCTTCTTTAGGAGTCGACTCGTCAGCCGTCGGAGTCGACTCGAGTTCTTCTGGAGTCAACTCGGTTCTCAGAGTCCAAAACAACTTCTCTGTCTTTCTGTCTGTTACCCCTTGGAGTCGACTCGGAACTATCGGAGGTCGACTCGGAACTATCGGGGGTCGACTCGGCAAGCATCGGAGTCGACTCGAATTCTTCAGGAGTCGACTCGGTGACAGGGTCTGAGATTCATCTTTCTGTCATGCTGTCTGTTCTCAGTAGGAGTCGACTCGTAATGTGCCGGAGTCGACTCGAGTCTGTGCCAGAGCGTCTGAAACACTTGGAGTCGACTCGAAATCTTCCGGAGTCGACTCGCGTTCCAGACTTTGGTTCAAACTGAGTTCCATACTTAGCCAAAATGTATTGAACCAAGGCTAGAGACAATTAAACATAAATTCACAAATATTTGGCTAAAACACTAGATTGAATTCATTAGTATAACGTAAGATATACTCAAATACTTTGAGCTCATCAAAATCAAAAAGGGTTATAATCAATCACTCCACAATCTCCCCCTTTTTGATGATGACAAAACATTGAGTATTTGTAAAGTGAATTGCTCAACCAAAAAGGAGATTTATAATAAAGTTTTGAAATGAATTCAAGTGTCTAGTCATTTAATTTATCCAAAATTGAAAGGTGTGAAACAGTAAATCCTGAAGTTAAAGCTTCCCCTTTCATTTGGAATTATGTAAGCCTTTATGTTATGCAATCAATTGTTTTGCTTATATGTGTTTAATGAATTTACTTTCTTAAAATTTCAGATTCTCCCCCTCAACATATGCAATTAATTTTGTTTAGATTCTCTGAATTTTCTTTTAATGTCTTGAAGCTTTTAAGCTTAACTTTTTGTTTTAGAGGGAAAATCTGACAATTTGTTCTTGAGTATGATTCAACTAATCTTCGAATATCCCTTGAATAGATTCTGGAGATTACTCTTTTAGGAGCCTGATGAGAGCACAAAAGTGCGACCTACATGTTACTAAAATTAGTGTTATTGTTAACCGATAATAATAAATTTACTAGATTAATATTATATTTGGATTTAACATAGATTAGTATAAATTATAGATAAAATGCACATTGAGTACAAATTTGACTTCAAATCGTTTCGAGTCGGGTTCGGGTCCGAATCGGATCCATTTCTTTTGAGCCTATATTTTTAATTTGTGTTAGTGATTCTGTTTTGAGCATCATGTTGTTCTTATTTTAAGTTTAATTAAAGAGCAATGTGTTGTTTTTAGTCTGAATTTTAATTGAGAGCAATATTTTAAGTTTTAAATTTAGAGAATTTTATTTTTATGGAGAGTTTTACTTTTGAGATTTTATTTATGCTGAAATTTTAATTTCTTTTATGCAATACATTAAATCTTCTTTTATGAAATCTATGTTTGCTTCAATCCTCTTAGTTTTATCCATTTTAATTTATGCCAAAACTCTTCTTTGATTAATTAAATGCTTTTTGAATTTAAATACCTGTCTTTTAGTTAATTTCAATAAAAAAAACATTCTCCGGTAGACTAGAGAATCCATCAATATCCTTAAAATAATGTTTTTTCTTCCATCATTCAAAAGTCGATTTTGAATCCGAGTGAACGTTCTAATTTTTATGCAACTCCAATCGCCTCCCTGTGGATCGACCTCTTACAACCGCTATTCTTCGAGTAGGAAAGGTAAGAGTAGAATTTAAATTCAACTTTTGTTCGTCGGTTCTAACAACGATCTGTCTAGCATATTTTTAGGTAGACAGAAAAGGACGAACAGAATTTTGGCGCCGTTGCCGGAGAGGCAAATCGAGAAGCAAGAACGATCACGAAGATCAAATTGGATTTTGGATGCCCGGAGTGAACGCACTCCGGTAGTAAGTTTTTTATTTTTATTAATTTTTCTTATTTTGATTATTTTAGTTAGTAATTTCATAGTTATTAAATTCTGAAATTTGAAATTCGTAATTAAAGTTTTCTAAAAAAAGAAAGTAAAAAAAAATTAAATTTTTTTTTTAAAAAAAATTCAAGAATTCAAAAATTTAAATTCAAAATTCGAATTCTGTGATTCGAAATTTGAAATTTAAATTTCAAAAAAAAAGTAAAAAAAAAATTAATTAAATTCAAAAAATATTATTTTTGCTAGTAATTGATAGGGTGCAATCCCCCGAGGTGATCATACCTCTATTGGGACTCCTCACGGAGTAATCTCCAGAGCTTATTCAACGGGCATTCGGAGATTGACTGACGCATAAGGATTAGTTTTAGTTCACATTCAAGTTATTCCTATATTAAAAATTAAAAAAAACAACATAAAATTAAAATTAAAAATTAAAAAAAAAATAAAAAAAAATTGCTTGCTCATTTAATCAGTACAATCTAATGACATTGCATAAACTTTAAAAAAAAACCATTGATTATTTGCTACATTTAGTATTAAGCATTTGCATAAAGTAACTAAGGGCAAAACTCATTAAAAAGATAAGGTCGGGAAGTCATTACCTGTCCTTAGCCCAAAAATCACCACCTTGCATACTTATCCTAAGCCAAATTAAATTAAAATCAAATTAGACGTTGGCCTTAGGGTTTCGAGCTCAATTAGGCTCTTGGAAAGAAGCGGCTGAAAGCCACTCCAGTAAGGATTTAGTAATTGGTGATGTCTAGGAAAGTTTTACAACAGTGAGAATTGTTACGGGTATTGTGGTATCGGTATATCCCTTTTGGCACCACCACACACCCCGGGACTTTCCTGGTTACTGGTTACTGGATCACTTAACTGGTAAGCTCAAGCTTAATCTGAAAGGGAGATTAGGAGCTGTCTAATCTAGAGAGAATTTCAAAATTTTTTTTAACCTGATAAGTCTCTGTGCAACTAGATTTAAGAAGCTACTAAACCTCGCTTAGCTCTAAGACTAATAGGGTCAAATTGTTGTGTGGTGTTGATTGTGGTCATCTTGGTCTAGCCCTTCTTCTTATCTTTTAGGATTTCGTTTAAAAAATTGAGTCTAATTAAGTTGTGGAAAATGTATGCATGGTAGAAGGTCATTAAGGGATAAGTTAACCCCATTTGATCCTGAGATTGACAGAACTTTTCATCATAACCTGCGAACTGTAAACCAACCGTCGATCTCTACAATGGGTGAACATATTAGAACCCTGAATGAATTATTCGCTCCTGCATCCGCTAGTCCACCTACATGTATAGTATTGCCAATAAATAATGCAGCCCAATTTAAAATTCGGGCTGCAACAATAAACATGCTACCCAAGTTTCATGGGTTCGAGAGTGAACAACCCTATATTCATCTAAACAAATTTTTGACAATCTGTCAAACGTTTAGAAATCAAAACTTAGATGAAGAGGGTATTAAATTAAGGTTGTTTCCCATGACTTTAGAGGATCGTGCTGCTGCATGGCTGTATTCCCTTACTTCAAATTCCATCACATCATGGGAACAACTATCTAAGAAGTTCATGGCTAAGTTCTATCCTATGGTAAAGACTGAAAAAATTAAGGATGCCATAAGAACTTTTAAAGGAAAATCTGAAGAGGAATTTTCCCAACTTTGGAAAAGATTTCATGACTTGTTGGTCAAATGCCCACACCATGGGCTTGATAAGGCTGATCTGGTCCACTTCTTTTATAAAGGACTACCTCCAGCACATAGAAACATGATTGAGTCCATGCACAAGGGTAGGTTCATGAACCAAACCCCGGATCAAGCCTATGAATTTCTTGTTGACTTAGCTGAAAATGCCCAAAATTGGAGTAGCTATGGTGAGGAAGTAATTAGAGATGAGTTTGGGTCTAGAAAACCAGGTAATTATGAAATGAAAGCAGACCCAGAACTCAAAAATGTCATGTCCAATCTGGTGGCTGGAATGAACAACTTGAGTAAAAAGTTTGATGCTTTCACTGTTTCCACTAGTTCGAGTTCATACAAAGAGTCAAATTCCGTCATGAAAGTGGATCACGAGTCATATAGTTTGTGTGTTTTGTGTAACAGTCCTGAGCATCTAGTGGAGTGCTGCCCTAGTCTGCCTAACATAAAGGCCGAGCAAGCAAATGCTTTAAATTCATATAGTGCCTTTAAGAAGCCCACTCCCAACTCGTTCAGCCCAGTTTATCACCCTGATAATAGGTTCCACCCAAATTTCTCATACAAGCAAAATGAACCTATTCAGCATCAAGGTGGTCCACCAGGTTTTCAGAACAACTTCCCCAGAATAGGTCCACCATAAATGAACCAACCTTTGGTTCCATCTGTACCGCCTTATAATGCCCCTATCCCACAGCAACCTTCACAATTAGAAACCATGATGGCTAATATGATGAAACAACAACAAAATTTTATCAAGCAACAACAACAGACCAATACAGCCCAAGCCCAGACTAACCAATTCCATGCGCAAGCAATTGCAAAACTTGAGGTTAGTCTGAGCCAAATAGCTAACTCTCTAGGGGATAGGAAGAAAGGTGAACTACCTAGTCAACCAGTGCCTAACCCTAGTAGACAACAAAATCAAGGTCAGATAGGTCAGTATCAAATCAATTCTAATGAAAATCCGACCTATGAAGTCCAGGCAATTACCACTTTAAGGTCTGGCAAGCAAGTGGACAATAAAGTCCAACTTCCTGAACATGAAAAAGAAAATAAAACTGAATCCGATAAGAACCCTATTCAGAAGAGGGGTCAAGAACAGGACAAACCGGAAAAGAGGGAAGAACCCATAGAAACATACAAACCCAAGGTTCCCTTTCCTAGTAGACTTCAGGACTCCAAGAAACAATCTAACTTTGATGAAATCATGGAAGTCTTTAAAACTGTTCAAATAAATATACCTTTTCTCGATGCCATAAGACAAATTTCCTCCTATACAAAATTCTTGAAAGACCTCACTGTTGCCTAGATAGACAACCCAAGAGGGGGGGGGGGTGAATTGGGTTTTAAAATAATTTAGATAATTAAAACGATGTGGTTGATTAATTAAAAACTATTGCAAGTTATTTAATTGATGCTAAGTGCTGTGAGTGATGTGAGGGGAAGACGAAGAGAGACAATCCAATGCAAACACAGAGTTTTATAGTGGTTCGGAGCTACCCCTTGCTCCTACGTCCACTCCCCAAGTCTCTCTTGGGAATTCACTATAACCCCCTTGGATTACAGCCGGTTGTTTTGCAAGCTCACAACCAAACTTGTTGTTTTACGAGCTCACAACGAACTCGGTCGGTTTTTCCAGGCTCACCGACTAGAACCAACCCCGATTGTTTTCCCGGGCTCACAATCAAACCCTTACACACGTTGGTTTTTAACTTGGCTCACCAACCAACCTTAGTCCCCTTGATTCAATCCCCCGATTGAACCAAGTAAATACAAGTTATAGAAAGAAAGGAAAATAAGCTTCTCAAAAGCAGATGTAAAACAATATAATCAAAAGAGGAGTTTAGAAGCCCTCAAACGCTTTTAAGCTGAAGTAGAGGAATGGCTTCTTGAACTCCGGTCTCCTCTCGAATGAGTAGTCGACTTGAATGCGGGAGGAGGAGGCTTTAATTGCTGGGAAGATGTAGTTGGTTGCAGTAAATGCTGATCTTCCCCTTTTTCGTTGAAGAGCACGTTGCAGAGCTTGAAAGCTTGAATGCTTGGAGTGGAATGGTTGTTCTCTCTCTTGCTACAGTCTTCTGTGGCTATTTAAGCCAACCCCCACGGAAACTAGCCGTTACACTGCTTTTTCTGCCCGTTCTGCACACTCTGCGCAGCCTGACAATATGACCGTTGGTGGGTTGGAGTCGACTCGCGCGATCAGGAGTCGACTCGGCTGTAGCGGGAGTCGACTCAAGCTTTTCCGGAGTCGACTCGGCAACTGTTCCAAATTTGAATTAAAGTTGCCGTCACGACTGGGAGTCGACTCGTCTTGACCCGGAGTCGACTCGCCAACTTCTGGAGCTGACTGGCAATTTTGGAGTCGGCTCATCCACTGAAGTCCGTGGATCCAATTTTGAATTTTGTCCACTCGAGTCAACTCGACTGTCCTTGGAGTCGACTCGAATCTCAGAGCCCGAACTCCCGATTCTCTGTCTTTTGGCTCATCCAGTCTTGGAGTCGACTCGAACTTCCTTAGAGTCGACTCGGCTCTCAGTTTCCGAAAGTTGGTCTTCTGCCTTTTGACGTGAAGCTTGTCTTGGAGTCGACTCGAGCTGTCTGGGAGTCGACTCGAATCTCAGAGGCAGTAACATAGTTTTCTGTCTGTCGATGGTCGCACAGTCTCGGAGTCGACTCGCGTATTGCGGGAGTCGACTCGAATCTCAGAGTCCATAAAATGCTCTCTGACCTTTTCTTTGTGTACCTCTTGGAGTCGACTCTTACTACCCTGGAGTCGACTCGTTGAATATTGGAGTCGACTCGCGCACTTCAGGAGTCGACTCGTTGACAGGTTCTGAGATGAGGCTTTCTGTTCTTCTTTCTGTTCTCAGTCGGAGTCGACTCGTACTAGTCTGGAGTCGACTCGAGCTCGTGCCAGTGAACTTGATACGCTTGGAGTCGACTCGTGATACTCGGGAGTCGACTCGAGTCTCAGACTTTGGTTCAGCAGACTTCTTAACTTATCCAAAATACTATGAACCAAATCTAGAGACACTTGGACAGGATTTTTACTGAAACACTCAATTGAATTCATTAGTAATCACAAGATATACTCAAATGCTTTGAGCTCATCAAAATCAAATGGGGTTTTAATCAATCACTCCACAATCTCCCCCTTTTTGATGATGACAAAACTTTGAGTATATGTAAAATGACTTGCTCAATAAATAATGAAATAAAATCCATAAATAAATTCAAATGTCTGATA
This sequence comes from Phoenix dactylifera, assembly GCF_051530095.1. Taxonomy (NCBI): domain Eukaryota; kingdom Viridiplantae; phylum Streptophyta; class Magnoliopsida; order Arecales; family Arecaceae; genus Phoenix; species Phoenix dactylifera. The sequence goes on from NC_143202.1 coordinate 6,716,292, forward strand.
GATGACTCTCCCTTCTGGAGACGACTCATTCTTCAGAAATCCAAAGATCTTTCTTTCGGGTTTACTTCCTCGAGTCAACTCGGATTCTCTTGGAGTCGACTCGGCTCTTAGAGCCAGAAAAACTGGTCTTCTGTCTTTGGAGTTGAATTGCCTCGAAGTCGACTCGCACTTTGCTGGAGTCGACTCGGCTCTCAGACACCGAAGTTGGCTCTCTGACTTTTAGGCTTGCATTCCTCTGAGAGTCGACTCTTGCTTCTTTAGGAGTGACTCATCAGCCGTCGGAGTCAACTCGAGTTCTTCTGGAGTCGACTCGGTTCTCAGAGTCCAAAACAACTTCTCTGTCTTTCTGTCTGTTACCCCTTGGAGTCGACTCGGAACTATCAGGGGTCGACTCGGCAAGCATCGGAGTCGACTCGAATTCTTCAGGAGTCGACTCGGTGACAGGGTCTGAGATTCATCTTTCTGTCCTGCTGTCTGTTCTCAGTAGGAGTCTACAATCCCCTTGGGGTACTTCACCATCCTATCTGCTAAGGAAAGAGTAATATTTGTGGGCGTTAATTCCCCCAAACCTAACTTTTGGTACATATAGTAGGAAAGTAGGTTAACACTAGCTCCTAAATCTAATAGGGCTCTCTGGATGATCGTCTCTCCTATTTTTATTTCAATGGTTGGGCAACCAGGGTCTTTGAATTTTGGGGCAATCTGTTGTTGAATGAGAGATGAGGCTTGTGCAGCCATAACAGCTTGCCTAGGAATGCTGGTTTTTCTTTTGACCGTGGTGAGATCTTTCAAGAATTTTGTATAGGAGGAAATTTGTCGTATGGCATCGAGAAAAGGTATATCTATTTGAACAGTTTTAAAGACTTCCATGATTTCATCAAAGTTAGATTGTTTCTTGGCATCCTGAAGTCTACTGGAAAAGGGAACCTTAGGTTTGTATGTTTTTATGGGTTCTTCCTTTTTTTTCTGATTTATCCTGTTCTTGACCCCTCTTTTGAATAGGGTTATTATCGGATTCATTTTTATTTTCTTTTTTATGTTCAGAAAGTTGGACTTTATTGTCCACTTGCTTGCCAGACCTTAAAGTGGTAATTGCTTGAACTTCATAGGTCGGATTTCCATTAGAATCGATTTGATACTGACCTCTTTGACCTTGATTTTGTTGTCTACTAGGGTTAGGCACTGGTTGACTAGGTAGTTTACCTTTCTTTCTATCCCCTAGAGAGTTTGCTATTTGGCTTAGACTAACCTCAAGTTTTGCAATCGCTTGCGCATGGAATTGGTTAGTCTGGGCTTGGGTTGTATTGGTCTGTTGTTGTTGCTTGATAAAATCTTGTTGTTGTTTCATCATATTAGCCATCATGGTTTCTAATTGTGAAGGTTGCTGTGGGATAGGGGCATTATAAGGAGGTACAGATGGAACCAAAGGTTGGTTCATTTGTGATGGACCTATCCTGGAGAAGTTGTTCTGAAAACCTGGTGGACCACCTTGATGCTGAATAGGTTCGTTTTGCTTGTATAAGAAATTTGGGTGGAACCTATTATCAGGATGGTAAACTAGGCTGAACGAGTTGGAAGTGGGATTCTTAAAGGCACTATATGAATTTAGAGCATTTACTTGCTCGGTCTTTATGGTGGGCAGATTAGGGCAGTACTCCACTAGATGCTCCGAACTATTACACAAGACATACAAACTATATGACTTGTGATCCACTTTCATGACGGGATTTGACTCTTTATATGAACCTGAACTAGTGGACACAGTGAAAGCATCAAACTTTTTACTTAAATTGTTTACTCCAGTCACCAGATTGGATATAACATTTTTGAGATCCGGGTCTGCTTTTATTTCATAATTACCTGATTTTCTAGACCCGAACTCATCTCTATTTACTTCCTCACCATAGCTACTCCAATTTTGGGCGTTCTCGGCTAAGTCAACAAGAAATTTATAGGCTTGATCCGGGATTTGGTTCATGAACCTATCCTTGTGCATGGACTCGATCTTGTTTCTATGTGCCGGAGGTAGTCCTTTATAAAAGAAGTGGACCAGATCAGCCTTATCAAGCCCATGGTGCGGGCACTTGACCAAAAGATCATGGAATCTTTTCCAAAGTTGGAAAAATTCCTCCTCAGTCTAAAAGTTCTTATGGCATCCTTAAGTTTTTCAGTCTTTACCATCGGATAGAATTTAGCCATGAACTTCCTAGATAGTTGTTCTCATGATGTGATGGAATTAGAAGCAAGAGAATACAGCCATGCAGCAGCACGATCCTCTAAAGTCATGGGAAACAACCTTAATTTAATACCCTCTTCATCTAAGTTTTGATTTCTAAATGTTTGGCATATTGTCAAAAATTTGTTTAGATGAATATACGGTTGTTCACTCTCAAACCCATGAAATTTGGGTAGCATGTTTATTGTTGTAGCCCGAATCTCGAATTGGGCTGCATTATTAATTGGTAATACTATGCAAGTAGGGGGACTAGCGGATGCGGGTGCGAACAACTCATTCAAAGTTCTAATATGTTCACCCATTGTAGAGATTGACGGTTGGCTTACAATTCGCTGATTGTGATGAAAAGTTCTATCAATCTCAGGATCAAATGGTGTTAACTTACCCCTTAATGACCTTCTACCATGCATACATTATCAACAATTCATTAGATTTGACTCCTAAAATGAACAAAATCCTAAGAGAAAAGAAGGGCTAGACACAGATGACCACAACCAACACCACACAACAATTTGACCCTATTAGTCTTAGAATTAAGTGAGGTTTAGTAGTTTCTTAAATCTAGTTGTACAGAGATTTATCAAGTTAAAAAGTTTCTGAAATTCTCTCTAGATTAGACAGCTCCTAATCTCCCTTTCAGATTAAGCTTGAGCTTGCCAGTTAAACGATCCAGTAACCAGTGACCAGAAAAGTTTCGGGATGTGTGGTGGTGCCAGAAGGGATACACCAATACCACAATATCCATAACAGTTCTCACAGTTGTAAAACTTTTCTAGACATCACCAATTACTAAATTCTCACTGGAGTGGCTTTCAGCCGCTTCTTTCCAAGAGCCTAATTGAGCTCAAAAACCCTAAGGCCAACGTCTAATTGATTTTAATTTAATTTGGCTTAGAATATGTATGCAAGGTGGTGATTTTTGGGTTAAGGACAGGTAATGACTTTCCGACCTTATCTTTTTAATAGATTTTGCCCTTAAATTATTTTATGCAAATGCTTAATACTAAATGCAGTAAATAATCAATGATTTTTTTAAAATTTATGCAATGTCATTAGGTTGTACTGATTAAATGAGCAAGCAATTTTTTTTTAATATTTATTTTTTTTTATTTTTTTTTAATTTTATGTTTTTTAATATATATATAGGAATAACTTGAATGTAAACTAAAAACTAATCCTTATGCGTCAGTCAATCTCCGAATGCCCGTTGAAAAGCTTTGGAGATTACTCCGTGAGGAGCCCCAATAGAGGTATGATAACCTCGGAGGATTGCACCCTATCAATTACTAGCAATCTTAATAATAATTTTTTATTTTTATTATTATTTTAATTTAATTAATTTTTTAACTTTTTTTTTATATTTCAAATTTCGAATTTCAGAATTCAAATTTTGAATTTAAATTTTTAAATTTTAAAATTTTGGAAAAAAAATTTCAATTTTTTTTTCTTTTTGAATCTTAAAATTTTTTTCACTTTTTTTTAAATTTTAAATTCCAAATTTCAAATTTCAAAATTTAAAAACTACGAAATTATTAACTAAAAATAATCAAAATAAGAGAAATTAATAAAAATAAAAATAAAAAACTTACTACTGGAGTGCGTTCACTTCGGGCATCCAAAATTCGATTTGATCTTCGTGATCGTTCTTGCTTCTCGATTTGCCTCTCCGATAACGGCGCCAAAATTTTGTTGTCAAATTTCTGTTTACTTAAAAATATGCTAAACAGATCGTTGTTAGAATCGACAGACAAAGTTTAAATTAATTTTACTCTTACCTATTCTACTCGAAGAATAGTGGTTGTAAGAGGTCGATCCACAGGAAGGCGGTTGGAGTTGCATAAAAATTTAAACATTCGCTCGGATTCAAAATCGATTTTTGAATAACAAAAGAAAAAATATTATGTTGCCCAAAGAGACAACCCAGGAGGGGGGGGTGAATTGGGTTTGGATTAATTATTGACAAATTAAAAACTATGATAAGTAAATAATTAAATCTAATGCAAGCGGGTTAATTAAGCTACTTGATGAAGAGATTGGAAGAGACAAATAGCCAATGCAAACACAAGAAAATTTTATAGTGGTTCGGAGCCAACCCTTGCTCCTACGTCCACTCTCCAAGCTTCACTTGGGAGTTCACTATAATCCCTAGGATTACAGCCGGTTGTTTTACAAGTTCACAACCCAACTTGTTATTTTTGCGAGATCACAACGAACTCGGTCGGTTTTCACAGGCTCACCGACTAGAACCACCCGATTGTTTTTTCGGGATCACAATCAAACCCTTACACTGTTGGTTTTATCTTTGGCTCACCAACAAACCTTACAACCCTTGATTCAATCCCTTGATTGAATCAAGTAAGAAAAACAGTTTGGAAAAAGATACAAGGAAAGCTTCTTAAAAAGCAAATATGAATCAAAATGAATAGAGTAAAATTAGAAGCCCTCAAACAGATTTCGGAAGAGAAAAAAAGGGCTTCTCGAACTCTGAGTCTCCTCTTTGAGCACTGAAGATTTGATGTCAGAAGAGGAGCCTTGAATGCGAAGGAAAAATTTCTAGGAATGAATTGAATGCGTTTCTTCCTTCTTTTGCTTGTCTTTTCTCTCAATGAACTCTTGGTAGTTGGAAATGCCTTAATGCACAGATGGAGTAACTCTCTTATCGTCTATTACTGTTTTCTCTGGCTATTTAACCAGTCCCTTTTGAAAAATAGCCGTTAGACACTGATTTGTAGCCGTTCTGCACAGTCTGCACCTCCTGACAATGTATCCGTTGGGGTGGAGTCGACTCGTTCGATCTGGAGTCGACTCGGCTGTTGCTGGAGTCGATTCATGCTTTACTGGAGACGACTCGCCCACTGTTCAGAATTTGAATTAAAGTGCCATCCCAACCTGGAGTCGACTCGGTCCAATCTTGGAGTCGACTCGCCAAGATCTGGAGATGACTCGGCATTTTGGAGACGGCTCGTTCTCAAAATTTCAGAGATCTATTTTTCTGCATTTCTCTCTCGAGTCGACTCGGATCCTCTTGGAGTCGACTCGGCTCTCAGAGCCCGAAAAACCGATCCTCTGTCTGTTGATCTGAGCTGCCTCGGAGTCGACTCGCACTTTATTGGGGTCGACTCAGCTGACTTGGGGTCGACTCTCGAATTCTCGGAGTCGACTCGTTCACAGGGTCACTGAGTTTGGTTTTTTGCCTTTCAGTCCGCTTTCCTCTGAGAGTCGACTCGCCAAACGTTGGAGTCGACTCGCATCCTTCAGGAGTCGACTCGGTAACAGGATTTAGAAAATACCTCTCTGTCTTTCTGTCTGTTACTCCTTGGAGTCGACTCGGATCTGTAGAGAGTCGACTCGTCAAGCATCGAAGTCGACTCGAAGCTTTCTGGAGTCGACTCGGTAACAGGGTCTAAAAACCATCGTTCTGTCTGTTACCCTTTGGAGTCGACTCGGAACCGTCGGGAGTCGACTCGGCAAGCATCGGAGTCGACTCGAAATCTTCGGAGTCGACTCGGTGACAGGGTCTGAAATTCATCTATCTGTCCTTCTGTCTGTTCTCAGTCGGAGTCGACTCGTAGTGTATCGGAGTCGACTCGAGCTCTGTACCAGAACCTCTGAAACACTTAGAGTCGACTCGCAATCTTTCGGAGTCGACTCGAGCTTCAGACTTTGGCTCAATTGAATTCAACACTTAGCCAAATTTCTTTGAACCAAGGCTCGATGCTCTTAAAGATAAATTCACATATATTTGCCTGAAACACTAGATTGAATTCATTAGTACAACTGAAACATACTCAAATGCTTTGAGCTCATCAAAATCATATAGGGGTATAATCAATTACTCCACAATCTTTCCCTTTTTGATGATGACAAAACATTGAGTATTTGTAAAGTGAATTGCTCAACCAAGAGGTGAATCATAGTAAGGTTTTGAAATGAATTCAAATGTCTAGTCATTTAATTTATCCAAAATTGAAAGGTATGAATCAGTAAATCCTAAAATTAAAGCTCCTCCTTTCATTTGGAATTATATAAGCCTTCAAATCATGCAATCAATTGTTTGATTTATATGTATTTAATGAATTTGCTTTCTTAAGATTTCAGATTCTCCCCCTCAACATGTGCATTCAATTTTGTTTAAGTTTTCTGAATTTTCTTTTAATGTTTTGAAACTTTTGAGCTTAGATTCTTACTTTCAGAGGAAAAATTTGTTCTTTAGTATAATTCAACTAATCTCCGAATATCCCTTGAATAGATTCTGGAGATTACTCCTTGAGGAGCCCAAACAGAGAGATAATGAGCCTCAAGGTATTGAATCCACTAAGAACAAATTACATTTTGCTTTAAGAATTTTCTTTTATTTAGTGATTTCCTTTACATTTCAATTCATCATATTTTCTCCCCCTTTTTGTCATCATAGCAAAAAGGTACATAACACAAAAAGAGATAACAAGTCAAATTGCACAGTTTTTTTGAAATGAAATTTCTATTCATTGTATTAAAGTCAAGATTGAGTACAAAAGTGAATACATATCAGAAAAAATCCTCAAGGGACTGTACATTATAGAATCAAAAATACACTAGGGTCGTCTAGTAGTGGAGGATGTAGCTCCCGTACTCAGTCTAGTATGTCGCATGAGCAAGCTTATCCCCTCAAATACATTCGCTAGTTGTGCGATGATCTCAGAGGTGGCCTTAGATTGTATCTCTGTTAGCTGGGTCACAGTCTCTTGAATAGTGTCAAGCTTGAAGATTAAGGCATTTGCAAGCCTCTCCGCACCTTGACTTTGGCTTTCCAGCTCTTCTCTGATGCTGTCTCGCATCTTCCTCGTGTCATCCTTTATGTCGCTGATAAGTGCTAAATAATGCATAAATTAACCTTTTATTCACAGCACTTATCATTATTTTAATTCACATATTTTGTAAATTTAACCATAAAATATGTGTTACCATCATCATTGCATTTTAATAATTATCAGAGGTAATTCGAATTGATTTAATTATTTAATGATTGAGCCTAATGAATGCAGGTCAGGTCAAACTTATTTGGGATGATCCCTGAATCCAAATCATATGCACCCCGCAAATCAAGACCCTCTGATTCAGTCACCCAACTCTTTTTCCACATGATCCGATTTTAATAAAATCTCTTTAAGTATTTGTTTCTTATATCTCAAAGTATATCATCTAATTGCACGGATCTCAAAGCCTCAACCCATCCTTATTCCATCTCTAAACACAACCCCCAGCTCCTCTCCGTTAACAAAACAACTTAACTTCTCATATCCCCTTCATTACCGTTCAGTATTTATCAACAAATCCCACGCTTATCCCATGAACAAAGCCAACCGTGACCAAACTCCAAGGGACAAATCTAATCCCGTTTGCAACCAGCCATCTCAGGATCTCATCCGCATCCTTCCCAATATCCCACGAACGAGAATCCCATCCCCCAACTCATCCCGACTTCATCCCTTCCATCAGCCGCATGGATTCGATTCCATCCTCCCAGCTGCTCGTCCACGCGATTTTCCAACCGTGAACAGCATCGTCAACCTCCCAGCTTCTTCAACTTCATCCGGATTAACAGCATCGTCAACCTCCCAAGTCTATCCATAGCTCCAAATCCAAACCTCCACGTACAAAGAACAGAACCGGTGGCCTGTTCCTAGTTGAATAAAAACTTCAAACGCTCCTCCCAGATCCCCCAGCTCTCATCTCGTTCCCGAGATCCCAACTTCCCAACTCCTCGTTTCTCCCTCTCCCGTTTGGAATTGACTCCATCCACGGATGATTTCACCTCTCCGAATCCCATGCATCCCGGCATTCCAGCTAACTTTGAGTGATTTCCGTTGTCTATACTCCATCTCCCAGCCAAATCCTCTCCTCTACATATCTTCCCATCATCCTTATCCCTTCCCGCATCCACGGATAACAGTTTCTAACGTATCCTCTGTTTCATCGGAACCGAACCATCCCAAGCTTCATCCCGAATCCCATGCATCCCCGCTATCCCTGTTCCCAACTCATTTTATCTTCATCCGAATCATCCCAGCATCCTCAAAACAGAATCCGTTTCCAGCAGCCGTACGCGTCTTCCATCCAAACTTCTTCCGGATTGATCCAAACTCCAAGCGTTCCCAGCTCCCCTGTTTCAATCTTATCCTTCCCAGCTTCAGCCATTCATCCCTATCCCATGCGCTTAATCCTTTCCGCAAAACAAGCATTCAACGAGATCCTCTCCAGCGTATTTTTCCCGTCCATGATCGCATCCATCGTTCAACGGCTCAACCATTAGCCATCTCCCAACTCATTTTCCCACGCGTCCGGTTCACCTCCCCTGCTTCACGTCCCACAGTCTTCCCATTTTAACAGATCCGAGATCTTCTCCCATGCTCGTTCCAACATCCGAGATCCATGCTCCACGTCCTCGCCATCCGAGCTCCAAGGATCAAGCCGACTTCAGCCAACGAAATTCAGCTCCAACTTCTCCCGCGTCCGGATCTCCCGCAGCAACAAATTTCAGCTTCACTCGATCCTTATCCTCTCACCGTTCGGATCAACCAGAAAGGAGAGAAGCAGGGAGGGGGGGGGGGGGGGTGCTGGTGAAGCCTATAAAAGGAGGAGGTTTCTCTTCCTTGAAATGCATCTCCTCAGAGGCCAAACCCCCCACCGGGGTGGGGGGTTTTCCCTATCATCTCTCCGGAGGTCAAGTTCCCACAAGAAATAAAAAAAATAGAGGAGGGAGGGAGGTTTGGCTATTTTGGGAATATTTCAAAGGAGAAAGAGAAGGAAGGAATGGGAGCCCGCTGCTGTGCTGCTGCTGCCGTCCACCACTCCATGAAAGGCTGATCTCCTCACTAGGGCTGGATGCAGCCCTAACAAAGGGCCAAGGGTTTTATATTTTTGATTTCTATTCTTGGAGTTGTATAAACCTTATTTTGCTTCTAATGAATATTTTATTTCATCTCATATTTAATTTCTGTGATTTTAAATGTGAAGTTTATACAACTGTTCTTCATGATCACTAGGTAAATATAAGATAGTCCATGCTTAGGAAAGATGCGATGTGCTGCCACCTTAGATTAGGGTAGACATTTCATGCCAACCGAAGATGGATTATGCCCAAATTACTTTTGTGAATTTTTATTTAAATGCTTATTAGGCTTGTAGCCAATTTGCATGTTAACCCAAGAACGAAATAAAATATAAATAACCCTTGTTCCGATGTTAGTGGTGAATTCCTTGCCCTAGGTTCTCCTAAACTGATATCCCTTTAATTGCATTTTTTTATTCAATTGCTTAGTTTAATAGTCTTCACAAATTCATCATTTTAAATATTTTTAAGAAAAATAACTATACTCCAATTCCTGTGGATCGATACCCGTAATCACTATCCTACTAGATACGTGCTATTGCGTGGTCTTTAAAATTGACTATCAATTTTTGGCGCCGTTGCCGGGGATTGTTAGCATAGTTGTTTTTCTTTAAAAAAAAAAACTTTTCAAAAAAATATATATTTAAAATTAAATAAAAATATTTTCTATTTTTGTTATTTCTCTTATCTCTTTTCTCTCCTTTACTAATTTTTGATTTTTATTTGATCAGGAACCAAAGAGAAAGTCTGGGACGATCAAACAGGGAATTGCTGAAAAAGGAATGCTGTAGAGGTTTGCTTTTTAAAAAAAAATTGCTGGAAAAAGTCTCTTTGGTAACCTCTAAACCTTTCTTATTTAGATTGATTCCCAATTAGTAAAAAAAAAAAAAAAAAAAATTGTGGTGATTGTTTGATTTTAAATTCAGCAAAAGTGTGAATGCATGCCTGATACACATACACAATTAATCCGCACATAGTAAGGGCAATCACCCCAACAAGATAAGAACTGGATTTCATCACCAGATTCTTGCCCAAATTAGGTGAATCAATTCTCACATAGCTATCACGTTAAATAAAATCAATTAGACGTTGGCCCCTAGGGACATTCGAGCTCAATAGGACGAAGATCACCGAAAGTTGCACCAATTTCGCTCTGTGGCTCAGTTGATGTCTAGGCAAGCTTTGTCCCTTTAAGGGAGACAGTTCATCTGTTCGAGGCAAGTGGTTTTTAAGTGGGACCTTTGCAAAGCATCGTGACCCCCCCACTTACCTGGGAGCTTACCTGGTCAACTCAGTTCATTAGACCGGATTGGAGGCTTAGGTGCCCTCTTCAAACCAGTTAGGAGCTGTCTAGTGATTTTAGGGCAAACATGAGGAATTGATGTGTTTTTCTTTTAATGCATGCTTAACTGCACCTGATGCGTCCGGCTGAAGACGTTAAACTTAGCGCTTGTTGGGAGGCAACCCAATTCTCGTTGGTTATTTTTGCATATTTTCTTGTCACATTTTTAACAAGATCCCTCATATTACTGATGCAACTACGGTAAAATGCTTCTATCCTCCATATGCATCATATTTTTGTCCAAAATAAAAAAAATATAAAACAATAAAAATAATAATATAATATTCAAAAAAAAAAATTCATCAAAAAAAAAAATATTGAGGACAATGTCTGATCTAGGTTGGGGGGTAATAGGATTTGAATTTTTGAAGGAATTTTTCGCATTTTCACATTTTTAAGTGAATTTCAAAAAAAAAAGTGAATTTCAAAAAAAAAAGAAAAAAAAACCTAATTTCTATGCTTTAGTGCTGAAATGATAAACACACAAAGTATATAAAATCTAAAAAGCCCAATGATTAGTCAGGAGTAAGTCAATTTGAGTTCTTTTTATTAAAAATTCTTTTAGCGAGTTGTAAGATAATTTTTACTTTGGAATTTCACAACACACATGGCTTGCACTTCTAAGGATTAGGTTCAACATTATGTTGCTAAGTCTAGTAGCAACCTTAAGTCCTGATGAATCATCCCTATCTAATTCACTATTATCCCGTATTTATTGAAAAAAGAGTGAATTTAGTCAGGTACATCGAAAAGGGCTACCTATCGTCAAAGGTCAGCGGGCTTGTAATGAGGAACCCGAACATAGGTCCGTAGGGGAGTCTTGATGCCCAACACCTTATGCCATCTGGCGTGAGAGTGTTGACTGAATGCTCGCTACATGGAGGAATCATTACAAGAGTAAAAGTGCATAATTTATTTATAAATACAAAATCAAAAAAAAAAAATCAAAATCAAAAAAAAAATGAAAGAGAAAAAGAGAAAATAATATTGACCTTGAAAAAAGACGATAGTGTGAAAGCCGTCGTTGTAAAAATTCGAGTAAACTGGAATATTACAGATAAAGCCCATGAGGTATTAAAGTAAACATCCACAACTCTCGAAATCCTGCAAGGTAGGATGATTTTGAATCAGTGATTAGGTCTTATCTGACCAATTCTTGGAAGCTACTAGCTTTAGCCGTATTTTGGAGAATCTAAAGCCTTAGCTTGTGTATGGTCCAGACATCACCGAGCACCCAAGTATAAATTAGCCTTACAACTCCCTAACGGAAACTTAATGACTTCAACTTAAGTTGCATACTGACTTAGGATTTGGGCTGACTTAGTGATTAAAACTTTGTGTGCTTTTGAAATTTTTAGCACCTATGCATTTGAAATTAGAATTTATAAAATAATAAAATAAATTCTTTCGACAGCAGTTTGTGGGTATCTGAGCCGGAAACCCTCACGAGACAAAACTCGTCCACTAGGGCCACCTAGGGGTTTAAAGCCTTATTGCATACGGTAAATGCAATCGCGATTCCTGCGAAAGTGAGTTAGCTTTTATTTTGCTTGAGGACTAGCAAAATGTAGGTTGGGGGATGTGATAAGTGCTAAATAATGCATAAATTAACCTTTTATTCACAGCACTTATCATTATTTTAATTCACATATTTTGTAAATTTAACCATAAAATATGTGTTACCATCATCATTGCATTTTAATAATTATCAGAGGTAATTCGAATTGATTTAATTATTTAATGATTGAGCCTAATGAATGCAGGTCAGGTCAAACTTATTTGGGATGATCCCTGAATCCAAATCATATGCACCCCGCAAATCAAGACCCTCTGATTCAGTCACCCAACTCTTTTTCCACATGATCCGATTTTAATAAAATCTCTTTAAGTATTTGTTTCTTATATCTCAAAGTATATCATCTAATTGCACGGATCTCAAAGCCTCAACCCATCCTTATTCCATCTCTAAACACAACCCCCAGCTCCTCTCCGTTAACAAAACAACTTAACTTCTCATATCCCCTTCATTACCGTTCAGTATTTATCAACAAATCCCACGCTTATCCCATGAACAAAGCCAACCGTGACCAAACTCCAAGGGACAAATCTAATCCCGTTTGCAACCAGCCATCTCAGGATCTCATCCGCATCCTTCCCAATATCCCACGAACGAGAATCCCATCCCCCAACTCATCCCGACTTCATCCCTTCCATCAGCCGCATGGATTCGATTCCATCCTCCCAGCTGCTCGTCCACGCGATTTTCCAACCGTGAACAGCATCGTCAACCTCCCAGCTTCTTCAACTTCATCCGGATTAACAGCATCGTCAACCTCCCGAGTCTATCCATAGCTCCAAATCCAAACCTCCACGTACAAAGAACAGAACCGGTGGCCTGTTCCTAGTTGAATAAAAACTTCAAACGCTCCTCCCAGATCCCCCAGCTCTCATCTCGTTCCCGAGATCCCAACTTCCCAACTCCTCGTTTCTCCCTCTCCCATTTGGAATTGACTCCATCCACGGATGATTTCACCTCTCCGAATCCCATGCATCCCGGCATTCCAGCTAACTTTGAGTGATTTCCGTTGTCTATACTCCATCTCCCAGCCAAATCCTCTCCTCTACATATCTTCCCATCATCCTTATCCCTTCCCGCATCCACGGATAACAGTTTCTAACGTATCCTCTGTTTCATCGGAACTGAACCATCCCAAGCTTCATCCCGAATCCCATGCATCCCCGCTATCCCCTGTTCCCAACTCATTTTATCTTCATCCGAATCATCCCAGCATCCTCAAAACAGAATCCGTTTCCAGCAGCCGTACGCGTCTTCCATCCAAACTTCTTCCGGATTGATCCAAACTCCAAGCGTTCCCAGCTCCCCTGTTTCAATCTTATCCTTCCCAGCTTCAGCCATTCATCCCTATCCCATGCGCTTAATCCTTTCCGCAAAACAAGCATTCAACGAGATCCTCTCCAGCGTATTTTTCCCGTCCATGATCGCATCCATCGTTCAACGGCTCAACCATTAGCCATCTCCCAACTCATTTTCCCACGCGTCCGGTTCACCTCCCCTGCTTCACGTCCCACAGTCTTCCCATTTTAACAGATCCGAGATCTTCTCCCATGCTCGTTCCAACATCCGAGATCCATGCTCCACATCCTCGCCATCCGAGCTCCAAGGATCAAGCCGACTTCAGCCAACGAAATTCAGCTCCAACTTCTCCCGCGTCCGGATCTCCCGCAGCAACAAATTTCAGCTTCACTCGATCCTTATCCTCTCACCGTTCGGATCAACCAGAAAGGAGAGAAGCAAGGAGGGGGGGGGGGGTGCTGGTGAAGCCTATAAAAGGAGGAGGCTTCTCTTCCTTGAAATGCATCTCCTCAGAGGCCAAACCCCCCACCGGGGTGGGGGGTTTTCCCTATCATCTCTCCGGAGGTCAAGTTCCCACAAGAAATAAAAAAAATAGAGGAGGGAGGGAGGTTTGGCTATTTTGGGAATATTTCAAAGGAGAAAGAGAAGGAAGGAATGGGAGCCCGCTGCTGTGCTGCTGCTGCCGTCCACCACTCCATGAAAGGCTGATCTCCTCACTAGGGCTGGATGCAGCCCTAACAAAGGGCCAAGGGTTTTATATTTTTGATTTCTATTCTTGGAGTTGTATAAACCTTATTTTGCTTCTAATGAATATTTTATTTCATCTCATATTTAATTTCTGTGATTTTAAATGTGAAGTTTATACAACTGTTCTTCATGATCACTAGGTAAATATAAGATAGTCCATGCTTAGGAAAGATGCGATGTGCTGCCACCTTAGATTAGGGTAGACATTTCATGCCAACCGAAGATGGATTATGCCCAAATTACTTTTGTGAATTTTTATTTAAATGCTTATTAGGCTTGTAGCCAATTTGCATGTTAACCCAAGAACGAAATAAAATATAAATAACCCTTGTTCCGATGTTAGTGGTGAATTCCTTGCCCTAGGTTCTCCTAAACTGATATCCCTTTAATTGCATTTTTTTATTCAATTGCTTAGTTTAATAGTCTTCACAAATTCATCATTTTAAATATTTTTAAGAAAAATAACTATACCCCAATCCTTGTGGATCGATACCCGTAATCACTATCCTACTAGATACGTGCTATTGCGTGGTCTTTAAAATTGACTATCAGTCGCTAAGGCTCCAGTATTGACCTTGGACGAGGCTCCTTATATTGGACATTTCCTCCTTAAGGTTTGCTATCATCTTGGATACCGCTACTGTGGAGGGAATGATGTCAGTGGAGGGAGCACTAAGTGGACCTCGCAGCTCTCTCAATATGTCATCTCTCAGCTCCTTCACTATCTCCTCTCTCATCTCCCGGAGCTGCTCAGTACTGATCCGAACTTCTAGGAGTTGCTGAGGTGGTGGAGTTGTAGATGGTCCAGCTAAAGTGGATGGAAATGAGGGACCAGAAGTGGATGAAAAAGTGGAAGGAGCTGTGTAGTGGTCCTGGTCATGGTCAGGGCTAGGTGAATGGTGAGTAGTAGGGTCAGATAGTGTGGATGAAGATGATTTCCTTACCCAGACACCCTCTACTTTATGGAAGCCCATTCTGTGAAGAGTTTCCTCACCCATATGATCAGTGTACCTGAGGAAGCGTGTGGGTTCTCTCTCAAGGATAGGGACCTTTAATTCCCTAAAGATAAATAGCATTCTGTAGGGAAGACTTAGCCTAGGCTTATCTAAGGGTTCACAGAGATACCTATAGATTAGCTTTGGAAAGTTTAGGGGAATGTCATGTAGAATGTGAAACATCAATGCTAGGTCCTTTTCTGAGACAAAGTCAAACCGACCAGTCTTAGAAAAAAGGGTCCTAGATATGATGCTCAGAAGGAGTCGCATTTCAGCCGAAAGCTGATTTGCAGACACCTCCTCTATGGGGGATTGGGGTGGTCTCCCTAAAATGGCCGTAAGGGCCTTTGTCCTGTCTGTGGGATTTGTGGGACCGATCCCATTGCGAGACAAGTGGAGGACCCTAGCAATGAGTTCTTCAGAAATGAGAATGGGGACATTGGCTACTACCCCTTGGACTCCACCGCCACCCCTTGTGACGGTCCCATAAAATTTTCTAACCAACCCTGGGTAGGTGGGGAGATCAAAAGAGCAAAAATATTCTAAGTTTTGGGCTCTAAGGTGATGCCCTAGGTTGAACCCTTCCTAGGAGAGAAAGTCAAAGTTGACTCGTAGAGACAACCCTCCTGGCGCACGGTTGCGAGGGAACCGTCCTCGGCGGAGAAGGAACCGGAGGTGGTGGCCTCACGGGTTCGTTTCTCGCCTTGGACCGTCTCTGGGCGCCGCTCGCGGAGAGAGGTCTCTTCTGGCTCGGGACAACTACTTTCCTAGGCATTTTCGACCTAATACGGAGGGATGGACTCGAAGGATGGAAGAAAACAAGGAAGAAATGATGGAAAAAAGGGTCGGGGACGATGTAGGAGACGACTCTAGGTTTTTGAACAGTGGCGGCCGAGAATAGAAGTGGAGAAAAAGATATTTCAGTTAGGGTTAAAAGTTGGATTTCCGACCTCGAGTCGACTTCTGAACATGCGCGAGTTGACTCGACCTCGAGTCGACTCCTAAACATGTGCGAGTTGACTCGCCCATAAGCCAACTCTAAAATCTATTTGAGTCGACTCGAACTCTGGCACATAACCAAAAACTCAGTTAATTCCGTGCCAAAGGAGAGAGATATGAAAATCTTTAGAACTTAATGAGTGATTTGATGACCATAGACGAGAAATCCTATATCCAACATAAGCTAATCATCAAAATCAATGAATTATAAGAGAGTATCACAAGAAT
Source organism: Phoenix dactylifera (assembly GCF_051530095.1). Classification (NCBI taxonomy): domain Eukaryota; kingdom Viridiplantae; phylum Streptophyta; class Magnoliopsida; order Arecales; family Arecaceae; genus Phoenix; species Phoenix dactylifera. The sequence goes on from NC_143202.1 coordinate 6,732,585, forward strand.
GGATCAATCACTCCTAACCCTCTTCTAAGAATACAAAATCGATCTTCACTCAAAGGTTTTGTGAAGATATCAGCAAGTTGATCATCAGTGCAAACAAATTCAAGCATCACATCACCATTTAACTCATGATCTCTTATGAGATGATGTCTTATCTCAATATGTTTAGTTATTGAGTGTTGAATTGGATTTTTAGTTAGATTTATTGCACTTGTATTATCACAATTTATGGAAATCTTATCTTGTTTAATGCCATAATCTTCAAGTTGTTGCTTGATCCATAAAATTTGAGCACAACAACTTCCGGCAGCAACATATTCGGCTTCAGCCGTAAATAGTGCAACCAGTTTTGTTTCTTGCTAAACCATGAAATTAGGTTCTCTCCTAAAAATTGACAAGACTTGCTGGTGCTTTTTCTATCAAGTTTACAACCAGCGAAGTCTGAATCAGTGTACCCTATTAAGTTTATGCTTGATTCTTTAGAGTACCATAGACCTATATTTTTTGTTCCTATTAGATATTTAAAGATTCTCTTAACTGCAATTAGGTGTGATTCCTTAGGATTAGATTGATATCTAGCACATATGCATATACTAAACATGATATCAGGTCTACTTGCTATAAGATATAATAAAAATCTTATCATACCTCTATACAGCTTTTGATCTACTGATTTATCTGATTCATCTTTGTCTAGTTTGCATGATGAGCTCATAGGAGTGCCAAGTGACTTGTTTCCATCCATATCAAACTTCTTTCGTATTTCCTTGATGTATTTAGCTTGATTGATGAAAATTCCTTCCTTGGATTATTTGATTTGAAGTCCGAGAAAGTAGTTCAATTCTCCCATCATGCTCATCTCAAATTCACTCTGCATTAATTCTGCAAACTCTTCGCAAAGACGATTGTTAGTAGCACTGAAAATAATATCATCTATATAAATCTGCACTACTAACATATTTTTGTTTTTCTTTTTCAAAAATAGGGTTGTATCAGCATTTTCTCTAGAAAATTTATGGTCTAATAGAAATTTGCTAAGTCTTTCATACCATGCTCTAGGAGCTTATTTTAGACCATAAAGTGCTTTATTTAGTTTATAAATATGATTGGGGTATTGATGATTCTCAAAACCAGGAGGTTGTTCTACATAAACTTCCTCATTAATATACCCATTCAAGAAGGCACTTTTTACATCCATTTGGAATAATTTGAAATCTTTATTACATGCAAATGCTAGTAACAACCTAATTGCCTCAAGTCTAGCTACAGGAGCAAAAGACTCATCAAAATCTATACCTTCTTCTTGATTATAGCCCTTTGCTGCTAGTCTAGCCTTGTTCCTAACTACAACTCCATTTTCATCAAGTTTATTTTTGTATATCCATTTAGTTCCTATTATTGAGTATTCAGTGGGTCTTTCAACTAAGTTCCATACTTTATTTCTTGTAAATTGATTAAGTTCCTCTTGCGTAGCATTTATCCAATTTACATCACTTTCAGCTTCTTCAATATTTTTAGGTTCTAAATGTGAAACAAATGTAAGATGATTATTTAATTTTCTAAGAGAGGCTCTAGTTCTAACAGGTTAAGATGGATCATCTAAGATTAACTCTTTAGGATGACCGTGAGCATACCTCCAAGCCTTTGTAAGCCCATGTTCGGCAATTACCTCTTGGCTTGTTGAAGTTTCTTCAACTTGCTTGGGTTCATCCTCTTGTAGAGTCATGTGATCCATCTTTTCTTCAATTATTTCTGCATCATCATCAAACACTACTCTCTTGCTGGAGGAAGCATCATTAGACTCATCAAAAACAACATGGATGGATTCTTCAATAATAAGGGTTCTTTTGTTGAAGACTCTATAAGCCTTACTTGATGTAGAATATCCCAAAAAGATACCTTCATCAGATTTGGAATCAAATTTACCTAAGTTATCTTTTCCATTATTATGAATGACACACCTACAACCAAACACATAAAAGTAGGTTACTTTGGGCTTTCTATCTCTCCAAAGTTCGTAAGGTATTTTCTTTATAATTGGTCTTAATAGAACTTTATTTATTATATGACATGATGTGTTAATGGCTTCTCCCCAAAAATACTTTGGGAGGTCACTTTCACACAACATGGTCCTAGCCATTTTCTCTAGGGTTCTATTCTTTCTTTCCACAATTCCATTTTGTTGTGGTGTCCTAGATGCAGAAAAATTATGAGTTTTTCCCTTTTTACTACAGAATTCATCAAATAGATGATTTTCAAATTCCGTTCCATGATCACTCCTAATTGCTATAACTGAACTATTTTTTGTATTTGTTACCTTCTTGTGGAATTTCTTAAAAACTGAAAATGCTTCATCCTTATGAGCTAAAAATATGATCCATGTGTATCTAGAAAAATCATCAACTATGACTAGTCCATACTTGTTTCCACCAAGGCTTGTGGTCCTAGTTGGTCCAAAAAGGTCCATGTGAAGTAGCTCAAGGGGTCTAGTTGTAGAGACACAATTTATGGACTTAAAAGAGCTTTTAGATTGTTTGCCAAATTGACATGCTTTACAAATTTTGTTTTTCTCAAATTTCAGCTTTGGCAAACCAATCACGGAATCTCTTTTAACTAATTTAGATAATTTGTCCATGCTTGCATGACCTAATTTACGATGCCATAACCAACTTGCCTCACCAAGCTTAGTATCATTAGCTACTAAGCAGTGGCTGTTTTTAGCAAGATCATTAAGATCTACTACGTAAACATTGCCACGTCTTAGTCCTTTGAAAACTAAACTATTGTTAGTTGAGTTGGTTATGATGCACATAGATGGCTTAAACAATACATCAAAGCCTTTATCACATAGTTGACTAATGCTAATTAAATTGTGCTTAAGACCATCTACAAACCGAACATTATCAATAAAGGTTGAAGGTGTGATTTGTATTTTACCAATACCCATGATGTGACCTTGGTTATCATCTCCAAAAGTCACCACACCTTCTTTCTTAGGTTCTAGGGTGAAGAATTGCTCCTTGTCACCCATCATGTGTCTTGAGCAGCCACTATCCAAGTATCAACAGTTTTTATTGAGCTTGGCTGCAAGACACTCCTACACAAGGAAATCATATAATCTTAGGTACCCAAGTTTTCTTGGATCCTTCAAGGTTAGCTATGTTGGTTCCTTTTGGAACCCAAACCTTTTTAATTTTTCTTTTAGCTTCTATTTTTCTATGGTCACACACATAGCTTTATGTCCTACTTTTCCACAGCAAAAACTGGTTATATTTTTAGTTTTACTTTCCCTAATTTTTATAAAAATTTTTTTAAGAAACTTTTGCTTATTCTTAGGCTTATACCCTAAACCAGCTCTATTAAACACGGCTCGTTGACTATTAAGAATCATCTCCAATTTTTCAGAACTATATGTAAACTTTTCTACAATAGGTCTGTATTTTTCAAGTTCTTTTGTTAAGTTCAGTTTTTCTGTTTTTAGTAAGCTTAAGTCTTTTGTAAGATTATCTTTTATAGTTTGATTACTGTTGTTATATTCTAAAATCTCTTTAGTTAATCTTTCTTTGTCTTTAATCAAGGTACAGTTCTTTTGAGTTAATAAATGATTGCTTGTTTTAAGTTCTAAGTTTTCTTTAATAAAGAAGTCCTTTTTCTTAATCAGACTATCATTTTTATGACTATAAGATTTATTAGTCAACCTCAAATCTTTATTTTTAAGAGTTAAGGATTTATACTCATCCATTAGTTCATTAAAGGCATCATACAATTCATCAAAAGTAAACTCTAACTGAGTTTCAGATGTTACCTCATTATCATTTGCCATAAAACAAAAATTTGCTTTTTCCTCTTATTCCTCATCCGATGATGATGATGATTGATTGGAGTCTGTCAAAGTGGAGACAAGAGCTTTCTTCTTCTTGTATTTGCTGCCCTTCTTCAGCAAGGGACAGTCGATTCTGAAATGTTCCGGCTTCTTGCATTCATAGCATCCGATTCCCTCACTTTCCCTTTTCTTACCTTTATCCTTATTGTAGGAACTTGAAAAACCTCTCTTCTGATAAAAGGACTTCTTTCGGTTAATGAATCTTCGGAACTTTCGCACGAGAAGAGCCTCATCTTCATCTCCCTCATTGTCTTCTTCTTCACTGCTGCTACTGCAAGAGGGATCCTTGTTAGAAGAAGTAGACTTAAGGGCAATTACCTTTTTCTTGTGGGAGGACTCTTCTTCATTGTATTGCTTCATTGTGGCTCATGTGTCATCAAAGATCCAAGGAGCTCCTCGAGTGGCAGCTTGTTCAAGTCTTTAGCTTCTTGGATCGCCGTTACCTTGGCTTCCTATGATATGGGTAAAGATCGAAGAATTTTCCTGACAAGGTAACTGTTAATATAACTTTTGCCAAGGCTTTTTAAGTCGTTGACAATATCAGTAAATCTAGTGAACATGCAAGTGATGGTTTCATTAGATTCCATTTTAAACAGTTCATACTTATGAACTAGCATGTTTATTTTAGATTCCTTGACTTGATTTGTGCCCTCGTGGGTCACTTCAAATCTATCCCATATCTCTTTTGCAGAATTGCAAATAGAGATTCTATTGAATTCATTATGGTCTAAGGCACAATAAAGTACATTCATTGCTTTGGCATTTAGTTGTGCCTTCCTTTTATCACTATCATCCCAATCTTTTTCAAGCTTGGGTATAGCAATGTTATCTACATAGATAGAAGGAATATATGGTCCATTAACTATGATGCTCCAAACATCATAGTCTTGGGCTTAGATAAATATCCTCATTCTAGCCTTCCAATAGGTGTAGTTAGTTCCATTGAAGAATGGAGGCCTATTGGTGGATTGCCCCTCACTAAGAGAAAATCCAAAAGGGGTTGTCATTTTAATCTTTTACTCTTTTAATATAAGAGATCCGGCTCTGATACCACTTGTTGCCCAAAGAAACAACCCAAGAGGGGGGGTGAATTAGGTTTGGATTAATTATTGACAAATTAAAAACTATGATAAGTAAATAATTAAATCTAATGCAAGTAGGTTAATTAAGCTACTTGATGAAGAAGAGACAAATAGCCAATGCAAATACAAAGAAATTTTATAGTGGTTCGGAGCCAACCCTTACTCCTACGTCCACTTCCCAAGCTTCACTTGGGAGTTCACTATAATCTCTTGGATTACAGCCGGTTGTTTTACAAGTTCACAACCCAACTTGTTGTTTTCGCGAGATCACAACGAACTCGGTCGGTTTTCACAGGCTCACCGACTAGAACCATCCGATTGTTTTTTCGGGATTACAATCAAACCCTTACACCGTTGGTTTTATCTTTGGCTCACCAACAAACCTTACAACCCTTGATTCAATCCTCTGATTGAATCAAGTAAGAAAAATAGTTTGGGAAAAGATACAAGGAAAGCTTCTTAAAAAGCAAATATGAATCAAGATGAATAGAGTAAAGTTAGAAGCCATCAAACAGATTTCGGAAGAGGAAGAAAGGGCTTCTCGAACTCTGAGTCTCCTCTTCGAGTGCACTGAAAATTTGATGTCAGAAGAGGAGCCTTGAATACGAAGGAAAAACTTCTAAGAATGAATTGAATGCGTTTCTTTCTTCTTTTGCTTGTCTTTTCTCTCAATGGACTCTTGGTAGTTGGAAATGCCTTAATGCACAGATGAAGTAACTCTCTTGTCGTCTATTACTGTTTTCTCTGGCTATTCAATGAGTCCCTTTTGAAAAATAGCCGTTAGACACTGATTTGTAGCCGTTCTGCAATAAAGTCTGCCCCACCTGACAATGTATCCGTTGGGGTGGAGTCGACTCACTCGATCTGGAATCGATTCGGTTGTTGCTGGAGTCGACTCATGCTTTACTGGAGACGACTTGTCCACTATTCAGAATTTGAATTAAAGTGCCGTCCCAACCTGGAGTCAACTCGGTCCAATCCTGGAGTCGACTCGCCAAGATCTGGAGATGACTCGGCATTTTGGAGATGGCTCGTTCTCAGGATTTCAGAGATCTATTTTTCTGCATTTCTCTCTCGAGTCGACTCGGATCCTCTTGGAGTCGACTCGACTCTCAGAGCCTGAAAAACCGATCCTCTGTCTGTTGATCTGAGCTGCCTCGGAGTCGACTCGCACTTTGTTGGGGTCGACTCGGCTGACTCGGAGTCGACTCTCGAATTCTCGGAGTCGACTCGTTCACAGGGTCACTGAGTTTGGTTTTCTGCCTTTCAGTCCGCTTTCCTCTGAGAGTCGACTCGCCAAACATTGGAGTCGACTCGCATCCTTCAGGAGTCGACTCGGTAACAGGATCTAGAAAACACCTCTCTGTCTTTCTGTCTGTTACTCCTTGGAGTCGACTCGGATCTGTAGAGAGTCGACTCGTCAAGCATCGAAGTCGACTCGAAGCTTTCTGGAGTCGACTCGGTAACAGGGTCTAAAAACCATCATTCTGTCTTTCTGTCTGTTACCCTTTGGAGTCGACTCGAAACCGTCGGGAGTCGACTCGAAATCTTCGGAGTCGACTCGGTGACAGGGTCTGAAATTCATCTTTCTGTCCTTCTGTCTGTTCTCAGTCGGAGTCGACTCGTAGTGTACCGGAGTCGACTCGAGCTCTTCGCCAGAACCTCTGAAACACTTAGAGTCGACTCGCAATCTTTCGGAGTCGACTCGAGCTTCAGACTTTGGCTCAATTGAGTTCAATACTTAGCCAAATTTCTTTGAACCAAGGCTCGATGCTCTTAAAGATAAATTCACATATATTTGCCTGAAACACTAGATTGAATTCATTAGTACAACTGAAATATACTCAAATGCTTTGAGCTCATCAAAATCATATAGGGGTATAATCAATCACTCCATACATTACATCGGAAATGTTGAATATTTTCTAATTGAAAATAAACAAAGGGAAGAAAGAAAACTTTGCAATTGAAATTGGATGCAGAGTAGGGGTCGATTTCCAAAGACAGAATATGAATTAAAATCACCAGTCGAATAGCAAAGATTAATTTTAGAGCTATTTTAAAAACTAAGAATTTCAGAATAAATTGCAGAGATTAAACTAAACCTGAACACGGATTGCATAAAAGAAAATTAATATATTGTATAATAAGCAAACATTAAAAAGATTGCATAAAAAAAAAATTAAACTGAACCTAGAACAATGATTGCATGAAAAAGAAATGATAAATTTTATAAAAATAAAATCGATTACAAATAACAATGGAGATTAGAGGCCTAATACTCCTTCTCTTTTGCAAATAAAATAAAAAAAAGAAAGAAAAACAAATCACTTTTCTTCTCCCTCCCTCTCCCACGGTGGAACTTCAACATAGAATATATATTTTTTTTCTTCTTTCCAAGAATAGAGCAATGCTCTGTTTCTTCTTCTCTCCCCACCGAACCGAGCTCCCTCTCTCCCCTATTCTTTGGCTCAACACCCAGCCGAGAGCTCCCTTCTTCCTCTTGTTCTCCCCTTCTTATAGATCGCCAGGGCATGGAGAGGAGGAGAAACGGGCGCAGGATCTCGGGAGGTGGATCCAGAATGAAGAGTGCTACGGGATCGACGCGAGGAAGGAGAGGGCGGATGGGCTCTTGGGCTGCTGGGAGGAGTCGATCACGGCCACGGTGGAGGCTGGGATCAAGGAAGAGCTGGGATGCTGCTTGGATCACGGCTGGAGTCACAGTTGGGCTGAGAGCTAGAATGGAGCTAGGGTTGAAGAAGCTGCTGGAAGGAACCGATCACGCTTGCAGTCGCGGATGAGGCATTGGGAGATCGCTGAGTCGTTGCGGCTTGCTGATTTGGGAAGGAGCTGGGATGCGGAAGAATGGCTCTCTTCTTTGGCCCACGGACGGATGCGGGATCCGTGATGAACACAGACAGGCGGAAGAAATGGATCACGGGCTTGAGTGAAAAGATGGATGGCTGCAATGGTAGACATCATGCGGCTTGATAGGGAGCGTTGGGAATGTTGATCACGGAAGAGGGCGCGGGAGCTGATCTAGGCTACTTGCACAAATAAAACATTAATTAGTTAATTTTATTATTAATGATTAGCTAAAATACTAATTAAGATGGTATGACGATTGCACTTTTGTGCTCTCATCACTGAGCCGAGTCAGACAAAGAAGATAAAGGCTGATCAAAGTAAAGTAGAATGATTCTACTGTAAGAAGCAAGGACATTGAAAAAGGAATTGCCCTCAGTACATTGCCTCCCTTGACCCAAACAGGCAAAAGAGAAAGATGCAATCAATTGCTGATCAAGGTACTTATATGATAACACCTTGTAATTTCTCAATATGTGATAATTCGACCTGGGTATTAGATACTGGAAGCCCATTTAATATTTGCAATTCGTTGCAGAGACTTCAGGTCAATAAGAGATTTGGAGAAAGCGAAAGATTCCTGAACGTTGGAGATGGAAGATCAGTTCCAGTTCTAGCTTTAAAAAGCCTGAAACTTGTATTCAATTCTCAAGAAATTATCTTAAATGATTGTCATTTTTGTCCTTCTTTCCTATTGAACATAATTTCTGTTGTCTCAGCCGGGGTCGACCTGCGAATCTATGGGGTCGACTCGGGTCAATATTGGAGTCGACTCGAGCTCGGAAAGATCGACTCGTTCTGAAAATTCTGAAAGTTGCGGACGGGCTGAATTCAAGGGATTCAATCTGGACTTATTTTTTCAATGAAAACTGAAGGGATTTGGATCGTGGAACATGTGGGAGAATGGCTAGATGATTATCAATGGGATTTCAAATTAAATTTGAATGAAATCGAATCAACACCATCCATTTCAAATAATCTCACCCGCATGAACCATCTAGAGTTTGAATTTTGAATTCAAACAAGATAGGATCTATCCTGTTACAACCATCCCCTTCATGCGCCAACAAGATACTAGATTTTCATTTGAATTTCAAATTCAAATGATCAGATGGCGTGCCTTTAAAAAGGGATTAATTCCTTGTGTTGAAAACATGAAAAATTCAGATTTTCATTTGGCCGACTTCATCCTCTCCTTTAAGTCCATCTCGCCATAGCTATTAGGGATCCCTGAAAAAAGCTTTTAGATCAGATCTAAGTCCTTTTTAATCCCTATAAACCTTTCCTCCAAGTTCTTCCAAGAAGGTGAATCAAAAGTTGATAGCATCGGGAAGATCAAAGTTCAGCAAAGGACGATCCTGCGTAAGCTAGCACTTTCGTGGGATTGGATCACTCTAGGAGCTTCGCATGGTTTACTCGTAAAGGCCAGATGAGTGTGTGGCTACGAAGCTCCGGATCCATTACCTTCAGATTTTATAAAGGTATAAATCTAGATCCAAAGTTGTATCACTTATAGATTCCAATCCCCGAGGGTTAAACCTCTTTTGGGGCTCTTCATAGAGTAATCTTCAAAGCCTATTCAATGGGCATTCGAAGATTAGTTAGGTGTTAGATTAATTGAGTTTAGAACTTAATTAATAATTTCATTTCAGATTTGAAATTAATTGTGCAATGATTTTAGCATAATCATTTAAACGATCCCGGCATATTGATCATGAATACTTGTACTACTTTGAAATTTGATTTCTTATGCATGCTAGAATTAAAATGTTTGATTCAATTTTTCTGCTGCAAATTTCAAATTTAAAAGAACTTTGTGTGGCTTGATCCTCCTTGTGAAGGAGTATGTAGGCAATCCGAACAGGTATAGCCATTGATTTTAAAAAAAGTTTTAAATTTCAGCATGCTATCACTACTAGCATCATAGGATCACTTTCAGTGGTATCAAAGCCAGGTTGTTTGTTTAATCTTTTATGTTTTAATCATTGTAATTAAATCTGAAATCATGAACATGTTTAGATTAGATCTAAAGTATTTTTATGATTGATTTAATTGCTGATTATGCATGATTAACTAGATCTGAAATTTGAATGCATGTGATGCAATGTTTATGTTAACATATGTAACATGAATAAATCTGAAAACATAAAATTGTTTAGATTAGATCTAAATAATAAATATGATTCATTTAATCACTGATTTTAAAAGAATTATCAGATCTGAAAACAAATGCAAAAGTTGTATGATGTTTGAATTAATTCATGACAGCTTATATATATGATGTATGAACATGAATCGTAATGATTTAAACATAAAATAAAAGGTGAATTACACATGATTAATTATCAAACTCAGATCTGAAAAATATTTTAAGAACTGAAAGTTTATAATTAAGGTGTAATTAAAAGGATTATGCAAAGATCTAAACTTTCTTAAGCTTACACTTAATTAAGAATTAAGTGATATGAAAACCTAGATCTAAAATTGTAACTCAATTAAATGACAATTGCATAAGCCTTTGGGGGTTTGGGTTAGCTTGAATCAAGTTCTTAAGATTGGGTTAGACCTAAGGTTAAAATCATTCATGGACTAATAGAATTAATTGATCAAATTTAATTAAGTAGTAACTAGATTAGGTCAAGAAAATTCTAGTTCAATTTACAATAGTTGTAGATTGATCAAGTCCATATCTTTAATTAGACCAAGATGGAACTTGATTGAGGCTCAGAGGTTGAGCCCGAGTCATTTGAGTAATCAAATCGAAATTGATTAACCAGTCAGTGTCTAAGGTAAGTTTGGCAGCTTGACCGGTGGTTTTTAATTGGAAGCTACTTGCACTGATTCGTCTTTGTCGAGTTAATGGCATATTTTTTTCACCCATCTCACTTACCTGGCTGACATGGTCAATCACATTTTGATTGGATCACTTAATGATTCAAGTTGACCCATGCCTTTAAGAAAAATCAGTATGACTGATTTAGGTGCCTCCTTAACCGGATTAAATCTAGTTCTTGACTTGATGAAGTCAGTGAAAGGATCTAGATTAACCGGTTCTTCTCATCTATTCTCAATTAAATCAAATCTTCTAAAATTATTAGGTTCTTAAAATGAAATAGTTATGGAGATAACTAGGTCATAGCCTTCCATTAAGTTGGGTGATAATGGGTCGAATGGCTAGATAATCATTGGAGGCGCCACATGCCTGGTGATTATTTGATCATTGAAATTGTTATTCAATATATGATGAGTCGAGTGTACCTTCAATAGGTAATCAGATGGGCCGAGCCACACTCGGGCTTGGTCATCTATTAGTAGATTACACGGAACCCTATCATGTTAATGGTTGGACCTAACCAAAAATTTCGGTAGAGGCGCCACACGCCTGCCGGGAAGGCTGGGGCAAAAATCATCACTGGAAGTTGTTTGGTGAAATAATTGGTTCAGAACCTACCAGTAGGTGCATATGGGTTGGCCGAGCCACACTCGGGCCCATATGCGATCTATTGGGTTCTAGTGCTCACAAAGAGTTAAGTGTAATTCTTCAAATTTGAAGTAGAGGCTATAAATTTGTATAAAATAGTGAAAGAATCTTTAGATTAAAGTCCAAGTTTTTAGGATTTTGTCAATTCATATACTGATAGCCGATTTTTTTTTTATGCAGAAATGGCCACTAGTTTGTCACTTTGTTCATTGTTGGATAATGACAAGTTGACTGGAAACAATTTCAATAACTAGCTTAGAAAACTTAAGATAGTACTAGAGCATGAACGGATCCTTTATGTGATAACAGATCCGGCACCTGAGCAGCCCGCAGCTAATGCACGGGGTACAGTCAGAGACACTTATCAGAAGTGTCTCAGTGACCGTGTCACTGTCCGCTGCATTATGCTTACTGCAATGAACGACGAGTTCAGTCGTAGGTTTGAGAATGCACAGCCTGAAGAGATCATTCAAGTGTTGAATGAATTTTTTGGCACTCCCGACGACGTTGAAAGGCACAAGACTAGTTGTGCTATTTTCAGCGCACGGATGAAGGATGGGGCATCGGTGATCGATCATGCATTGTACATGATTGAGTTGATCGAGTGTCGAGCACTCTCGGTTTTTTCCTTCATGATCAATTGGAAAAATATACTATACTGAACTCTCTTCCTGATTCGTACCGTCCATTTCTCACCAACTTTCGTATGACGAAATCGGTAGTAAATTATCACCAATTGTTGGGTTTACTACAAATTTTTGAGAAGGATTACCAACTCCTAAAAAGGTCGGTGAATTTAGTGGGAGGTTCATTCAGGGGTCGTAGTACCTTTAAGAAAGGAAAGAAAAAAAATAAGAATCAAAAGAAAAAAGTGCAATATGCTAAGCCAAGTCAGACCAAGAAGATGAAGGCAGATCAAAGTAAGGCTGAGTGCTTCTTCTGCAAGAAGTAGGGATATTGGAAGAGAAATTGTCCTCAGTACATTGCCTCCCTTGACCCAAACAGGCAAAAGAGAAAGATGCAATCAGTTGCTGATCAAGGTACTTATATGATAACACCTTGTAATTTCTCAATGTATGATAATTCAACTTGGATATTAGATACCGGTAGTCCTTTTAACATTTGCAATTCGTTGCAGGGACTGCAAGTTAGTGAGAGATTTGGAGAAAGCGAAAGATTTCTGAATATTGGAGATGGAAGATCAGTTCCAGTTCTAGCTTTAGGAAGTCTGAAACTTGTATTCAATTCTCAAAAAATTATCTTAGATGATTGTCATTTTTGTCCTTCTTTCCTATTGAATATAATTTCTGTAGGCCTTTTGGCCATAAAAGGTTATGAGATTTCAATAAAAGAAAATTATTGTGATATCATTATGAATGGTGTTACTGTAATGCATGGATATTTGAGTAATAGAATTTATATATTGTCACAGCCTGTTAATGTAATGTACAAGTCAAGTAAGTGCCCTAGAATAGATAATGTGACAGATGTCTACCTTTGGCATTATAGGCTAGGTCATATTAACAAGAGCAGGATGAACAGGTTAAGTAAAGAGGGAATCCTCAATATTAATGATTGTGAATCATTGATAACCTGCGAGTTATGTCTTCTTGGTAAGATAACCAAATCACCTTTTACCAGAAAAGATGAACGAGCCAGTGACTTATTGACCCTTGTACATTCTGATGTATGCGGGCCAATGAGCACAAATACTAGAGGTGGATATTCATATTTTATTACGTTTACAGACGACCTTTCTAGGTATGGTTATGTCTATTTAATGATACATAAATCTGAATCATTTGAAATGTTCAAATTATATCGTAATGAAGTAGAAAAACAAACCGAAAAGAGTATTAAAACTCTTCGATCATATCAAGGAGGTGAATACCTCTCTAGTGAGTTTTTGACATATCTAGGAGAAAATGGGATTCTCTCCCAATGGACTCCTCCTGGTACACCGCAATATAATGGTGCGTTAGAAAGGAGAAATCGAACTCTATTAGACGCGGTTTGATCCATGATGGGGTTTGCTGATCTGCCCATATCCTTTTGGGGATATGCATTTGAGTCAGCCTATTATATACTTAATAAGGTACCAAGTAAATCTGTAAATAAAACACCACATGAGATGTGGACGGGATGGAAACCGAACTTTCTCATCTTAGGGTTTGGGAATGTCCGGCTTATGTCAAACGTTTGAAAGCAGACAAACTTGAAGCCAAGTCTGACAAATGTTTCTTTGTCGGTTATCTTAAAGAAACTAAAGGATATTATTTCCACCTTGCTGAAGAACAAAAGTTGTTCGTAAGTAATAGAGCTGTATTCTTGGAGAAGGAATTCCTTAGAGAAGGAAGTGCAAGCTCTAATGTAGAACTTAGGAAAGTTTAACATGTAGAAGATCCAACACCATCCACTAAACCTATTGAGTCAGATTTGATTTGATTAGATCCCAAACCCATCTTAGATGCACCATTGAGACGATCAGGTAGAGTACCACGTCAGCCGGACAGATACTACGGTTTCTTGGTCTGGATTGGGGATCCTGTCGAACTTGATGAAAACGATGAGGATCCTGAGGATGATAGTGTTATTTTGATGATTAACACAACCATTGAGAAAATATCTAATTAAATACTACAAGTTAACATGATACATAATTACTGAATTGTCACTCTCGGTACATTAGAAGAATGAGATCAAGATGTATTTCAATGATTAATAATGAGATAAAATTTGTGATAGAAAAAGGGATAGTGAATTCTAAATTCTAATTCGGCAAAGTTTCAAGTGAAACGTACTATTAAGGGGACAATAGTAATTTTCATTGTTAAGAGTATGTAGCACTACCATGGCATACATTCAAAATTGCTTGAAGTATATTTCATTGATTATATGGATGAATATAACCTTAAGTTGCAGCAAAGTGTGGAATGAGTCGACCCCAAGATTGGTGGAGTCGACCCCGACACATCATGGAACCATCAGGCACACTTCTGCGAAAATGGCACGGATGAACAGTAGTGGAGTCGATCCCAAGCTTGCTTGGGTCGACCCCGTCTTCAAGCCTCAAGAAAACAAGTTTCTGGAATTTACTGAGAGGGTCGACCCCAACCTTCTTTGAGTCGACCCTAGATGGAGTCGACCCCAGGAATGCTTGAGTCGACCCCAATGGAGTCGACCCCAACTGAACATGAGTCGACCCCAAGGCTGTGTCATTCAATACTGTCTCTCTGGAATCCCTGAGAGGGTCGACCTCAATGGAACTTGAGTCGACCCCACTGTACCTTGAGTCGACCCCAAAAAGTGTTGAGTCGACCCTAATGAAAAATGGCTAAAATGTAAGGTTCTGTGTTTTCTGAGAGGGTCGATCCCAATGAAGCAGGAGTCGACCCCAGTGAAAGTTGGGTCGACCCCAGTGAAAGTTGAGTCGACTCCAAGTCTGATGAACAGTGGTTTGAGTCGACCCCAGAAAAGTTTGGGTCGACCCCAGCACGGGCAGAAGCATAACGGCTAGTTCTGCAAAAGTACTTTTTGTCCTCCCAACAGTAAGTAACGGCTAGTTTTTGAAATCTAACCAATGGAGGGTGTCCAATGGATGAGGAAAACTATTTAAAGTGATACTATTCATTAGAGAAAACATCCTTTTGCAAAATATCAAAGCTTACACAAGAAAGACAAGAGCCCTAATTTTCTTCATCCAAGTGCTTCACTCAAAGAGTCAAAAGAAAGTGGTCGAGCAGATTCTAAGGGACATTAAGAGCTCCATCAACCTTTGAAGAGTGAAGCAATCTTGACAAAAAAGATAGAAGTCTCATCAAGCGTTAACTATATTCTAAACTCTTCTTTGTAGCTTATAATTATTATATTTGCTCATCTAGGAGTTTCAACTTTCTTCTTCTTTTTAATCACCTTGTAAAAGGTTTGTTGATGAGCCCGTAAAACCAACGGTATAGATTTGTTGGTGAACCCGTAAAACCAATTGTGAAGGTTTGCTGGTGAGCCTGTAAAACCAACATAGGTTCTTGGTGATCCCGGAAAACCAAAATGTAATGGTTTTTGGATTGTGAGCCAGAAAAATAATCCAACTGTAATCCGCAGGATTATAGTGAATTTCCAAGGGATCGCTTAGGGAGTGGACGTAGGTGCTTGGGAGTGGACGTAGGTGCTTAGGAGAGCACCGAACCACTATACTTCTTGTGTGTTTGCATTGTGTATTGTTTTAATTTCACTCACTCATCAATTGACTCAATTAAGATAGTAAAAATTTAGAGAAACCAATTCACCCCCCCTCTTGGCTTGTCACCTTGGGCAACAAGTGGTATCAGAGCAAGGTGCTCACATAGTATTTGTTGATCTCACAATCAAGAGACAAAGATCATGACAACCCAAGTAGGATGTTCTATGAGCGAGGGGCAATCCACAAATAGACCTCCTCTGTTTAATGACACTAATTACACATACTGGAAAGCTAGGATGAGGATATTCATTCAAGCTCTAGATTATGAATTGTGGAATATCATAACTAGAGGACCACACACACCCACAATTAGTATAGAGGGCACAATCATTCCCAAACCAGAAATGGATTGGAATGAGAGTGATAGAAGACTAGCACAACTAAATGCTAAAGCAATTAATGTACTTTATTGTTCACTAGATGTAAGTAAATTCAATAGAATATCTACATGCATCTCCGTGAAAGAAATTTGGGATAAACTGGAGGTCACACATGAAGGAACTAATCAAGTCAAGGAGTCAAAAATAAATATATTAGTACATAA
Source organism: Phoenix dactylifera (assembly GCF_051530095.1). Lineage (NCBI taxonomy): Eukaryota > Viridiplantae > Streptophyta > Magnoliopsida > Arecales > Arecaceae > Phoenix > Phoenix dactylifera. The sequence continues at coordinate 6,748,677 of NC_143202.1, forward strand.
GTATGAGTTGTTTAAAATGAAATCCACTGAGTCCATAACTTAAATGTTTTCTCGATTCACGGAAATCATAAATGGGCTAAAGAGCTTAGGAAAGTCTTATACTAACTCTGAACTAGTGCAAAAAATTCTCAAGTCTCTACCAAGAGTTTGGGAGGCCAAGGTAACAACAATTCAAGAAGCAAAGGACCTCAATACACTGCAATTAGAAGAACTTCTAGGATCACTCATGACCCATGAGTTGACCATGAGGAAAAATTCAGAAGATGAGGTCAAGAAAAGAATGACCATTGCCTTGAGATCTACCACTCCAAAACAGAAAACTGAATCAGAAGAATCTGATGATGAGGAGGAATATGATGAAGAAGGAATGGCTATGCTTGCAAGAAAATTAAGAAAGTTCATGAGAGGAAAGAAGAAATTTCATAAAAGGAAGCCCTTCCTCAAAGGTAGCTCAAGCAAGGAAAAGGGTAAGAACAAAGAAAAGAAAAAGGAAACACCAATTTGCTATGAGTGTAACAAGCCCGGACATTTCAAGATAGATTGTCCAGAATTGAAATGGATGGCAAGAAAACTTCAGAAGAGAAACTTCATGGCTGAATGGAGTGAAAGTGAGGAGTCAAGTTCAGAAGAGGAAGATCAACAAGAGACGGCCTAAATCTGCTACATGGCCAATGACGATGAGGTAGATTCTAAACTTGAATGTGCTTTTACAGTAGAAAAGTTACATGATGCATTTTTAGAACTCTTGGAAGAACACAAGAAATTAATCAACAAAAATAAAGTTCTAAAAGATGAAAATCAATCTCTTATCAAAGAAAAGCTAAAACTATCTAATGACTATGAAATATTAAGTAGGAAATTCACCAATGAAACCAAAAGTCAAATTGCTGAAAAGGTCAAGTTAAAAGAATATGCTGAAAAATACAAATCCTTAATGGACAAGTTTACACTTAGCTCAACTAAATTAAATATGATTCTTGATAGTTAAAAAGCTGTATATGATAAAGCTGGTTTATGATATAAAACAAATAGGGAACAAAAATACTTAAAGAACATATTTGTGAAAGCCAAAAATGAAAATATAACTTGTCATTGCTGCAATAAATTAGGACATAAAGCATATGAATGTAATTATAGAAAGTCTAGCTACAACAAATTGAGTAATAATTATAAGCTAAAATCTAAAAAAATTTGGGTTCCAAAAGGAACATCAAGTACTAACCCTAAAGGACCCAACATAGTTTGGGTACCTAAAGCATATTCTTGATCTTGATTGCAGGGGTGTCTTGCAGCTAATAAGGTGGATAAACGATGGTATCTAGATAGCGGCTGTTCAAGACACATGACAGGTGACGTAGAACAATTTGTCATCTTGGAATCTAAGAAGGGTGGAGTGGTAACCTATAGAGACAATGAAAAAGGATTTATCATTGGAAAGGGTAAAATTTACATTACTCCATCCACCTTTATAGAAAATATTTTATTAGTTAATGACCTGAAACATAACCTACTTAGCATAAGTCAATTTTGTGATAAAGGTCTTAAAGTCATATTTGAAGCTTCAGTATGCATAATCACAAATCCTAAAGATAATAGCATTGTACTTATAGGACAAAGGCAAAGAAATATTTACATGGTAGATCTTTATGAGTTAGGCAAGAAAAATGGATTATATTTAATTACTAATGAAGAAAAAAAAAATAAAACAAGTTGGCTTTGGCATCGTAGACTAGGATATGCTAATATGGACTTAATATCAAAACTAGTCAAGAAGGATTTGATAAAGGATGTGCCAAAATTGATCTTTGAAAAGGACAAAATCTGTGGACCATGCTCATTAGGAAAGCAAACAAAATCATCCTTCAAATCAAAGAATATAGTATCAACCACTAGGCCTTTTGAACTCATACACATGGATCTATTTGGACCCACTAGAACCGCAAGTCTAGGAGGGAAGAAGTATGGACTAGTTATAGTAGATGATTTTTCAAGATATACATGGGTTTCATTTCTTGCACATAAGAATGAAGCATTTTCAGCATTCTTGAAATATTATAAAAATATCATAACTGAAAAGAAGCTTACCTTAATAGCAATTCGAAGTGATCATGGAACTGAATTTGAAAATCAACACTTTGAAGAATTTTGTAATGAAAATGATATCTCACATCAATTTTCAGCACCTAGAACGTCTCAACAAAATGGGGTTGTTGAAAGGAAAAATAGGACCTTGGCAGAAATGGCATGCACAATATTGTGCGAGTCAAATCTTCCAAAGTACTTTTGGGCTGAAGCTATAAGTACTGCTTGCCATATTCTAAATCGGATTTTAATACGACCTATAACCAAGAAAACTCCTTATGAACTTTGGAAGAATAAAAAACCAACTGCTAAATATCTTAGAGTATTCGGATGTAGATGTTTCATTTTAAACAATGGCAAGGAGGATCTAAGTAAATTTGATGTCAAGTCAGATGAAGGTATCTTCTTAGGATACTCTACATCTAGCAGGGCATACAGAGTATTCAACAAAAGAACTCTTGTAGTTGAAGAGTCAATTAATATCATTTTTGATGAGTCTGATAGTGAGTCTCCTAGGAGAGAAAATAATCTTGATGATGATGCAGGAATTATTGACTTTGAAAAATTGAATCTTGATGATGTGCCAAATCAAGAAAAGAAAAATGATTGCGTGCCTCCACAATCTCAAGACTTGCCAAAGGAATGGAGGTATGCACATGAACACCCTAAAGACTTAATCATTGGTGATCCATCTCAAGGGATAAGAACTCGATCCTCTCTTAGAAATTTAAATGACTATCTTGCTTTTGTTTCACAATTAGAACCTAAGACTTATGAAGAAGCTGAAAAAGACATAAATTGGATAAATGCTATGCAAGAAGAATTAAATCAATTCAAAAGAAGTAATGTATGGACATTAACTGAGAGACCAAAGCATAACTCTGTAATTGGAACAAATGGATCTTTAGAAATAAATTAGATGAAAATGGGGTAGTCATAAGAAATAAAGCTAGACTTGTAGCTAAGGGATACAATCAAGAAGAAGGAATAGATTTTGAGGAAACATTTGCTCCCGTGGCCAGATTAGAAGCTATTAGATTACTTCTAGCTTTTGCATGCTTCATGGATTTCAAATTGTATCAAATGGATGTAAAAAGTGCCTTCTTAAACGGTTTTATAGAGGAAGAAGTATATGTAGAGCAACCTCCAGGTTTTGAGAATCATGAATTGCCAAATTATGTGTTTAGATTACATAAGGCATTATATGCATTGAAACAAGCACCTAGGGCTTGGTATGATCGATTAAGCAAATTTCTACTGAATAATGATTTCAGTAGAGGAAATGTAGATAAAACATTTTTTCTTTAAAAGAAAAGATAAAAACCTGTTAGTAGTACAAATATACGTAGATGACATAATCTTTGGTGCCACTAATGATAATCTTTGCAAAGAGTTTGCTAAATTAATGCAAGGAGAATTCGAGATGAGTATGATAGAAGAACTAAATTTCTTTCTCGGATTACAAATCAAGCAAACTAAGGAAGGTATCTTTATTCATCAAACTAAGTACACAAAAGAAATATTAAAGAAGTTTGGGAATGAAAATCACAAGGGAATAGGCACCCCAATGAATCCCACTAGTAAGCTAGACAAAGATGAAAAAGGAAAAAGTATAGATATAAAGCTTTATAGAAGATTAATTGGATCTTTGCTTTACCTTACTGCTAGTAGGCCAGACATAGTGTTTAGTGTGGGAATATGTGCTAGATACCAATCAGATCCTAAGGAGTCACATCTAAGTGCTGTCAAAAGAATCCTTAGATATTTGAGAGCAACCACAAACATAGGTTTATGGTACTCTAGAGACTCCTATCTAGATTTACTTGCATATTCTGATGCAAATTTTGCTGGTTGTAAATTAGATAGGAAGAGCACTAGTGGAATATATCAATTTTAGGAAATAACTTAGTATCATGGTTTAGCAAAAAGCAGAATTCGGTAGCATTGTCAACGGCTGAGGCTAATATATAGCTGCCGGAAGTTGCTGTGCTCAAGTACTATGGCTCAAGCAACAACTAGAGGACTATGGAATTAAACTAGACAACATTCCTATAAAGTGTGATAACACTAGTGCCATTAATTTTACTAAAAATCTGGTTCAACACTCTAAAGCCAAACACATTGAAATAAGATATCATTTCATTAGAGATCATGTGCAAAATGGGAACATATGTATTGAGCATGTATGTACTAAGAAACAATTAGCTGACATATTCACAAAATCTTTAAGTGAAGATAGATTTTGCATGCTTAGGAGAGAATTAGGCATATGTGATTCTTTTGATTGAGGAGATATAAAAGGAACAAGTTGTCTCATGATACTCTCCTTCCATTTCGAAAAATCCATGAAACATTAGTCAGACTAGTCATCTATAGATTTCTTACTCATGTATCATTGTCCCATAAAGAATTTGTAAGGATTGGAGGAAAGGAAGAATTTTTAAAAAGAAAGAAAGAGAAAGAAAATTTTCTGAACTGGGGCCGACTTGAGCCAGAATGGGGTCGACCCCACGTTGAGTCGACCCAAGAAAAATCTGGGGTCGACCCAACGGCGGGACCCTATTTTTAAAGAGGGACCCATGAGCTATTCTAGGGCACTGTTTCATCTTGTCCTCTTCCTAAAACCCTACTTTCCACTTTTCAATCTCTTCCAATCATCTCCAAATAGTGCTAGATTGCTTCTCTAAGCCGTTAGATCAAGACCTAAGAAAGGATTTGGTGAAAATGGGACCCAAGCGAGCTGTTGCTAAGAGATCCGAAAGAGTCTCACGCCCAACCATTGTAGATAGACATGCTAGAGATTCATCTACAGTTCCCCCACAAGGTGAGACACGTGTTGAGCCTCCTCCACCTCCTTCCCCTTCAGTTCAACTTGCTAAATATGCGGGGAGACCGGTAACCATGGGGAGAAGGATTCACTCTGAATTTTTGGATCAAGAAGGGTTCCGATTGGAGGATTGGATCCGAAGGCAAGGATGGGAGTATCTTTGCTCCCTAGATTTGGTGACCTACCCGGGCTTGGTTCGTGAGTTCTATGCCTTCCTAAAAGTTGGAATGGGAGGGCTTGTGTCTGAGGTCCGAGGTGTACGGGTTAGGGTTTCAGAAGAAAGTTTGAGTGAGTTGCTCCATCTTCCCTGCGAAGGTGCAACTCCAGAAAGGCCGAAAAGCAAGTTGAGAGCTCTACAGTTGATCTTTGAAAATGATGATTTTGACTACTCCGAGAATGTGATAGCGAGCTCCCTATCAGCTAAGATGAGGTTGTTACACAACTTCATAGGTCGGATTTTGTTTCCGAAAAGTGGAAGATTTGATCTTATATCTGAGAGAGATTTGGTCATTATGGAGCACGTTATTCAGGGCATTCCCTTGAACCTCCCAGCTATGATGATCAGGCAGATGAGAGAGGCTATATGCAAGTCGAGAGTCTCCCTGCCCTATGGTATGATACTCACCATGGTCTTCCGACAGCATGATATATCAGTGGAGGGAGAGATCTCCAGGCATCTATTATTTACCGACACTTACACTGCACGGTCCCTAGTTCGCATGGGTAATGAGAAGGTGAACGGGCAGTGGGTGCATGGAGGAGCAGGGATACATGCACCAGAGGGTGATGCACCAGAGGTTGGAGACCCATTTCTGAGGCTGAGGTACCTGAGGATCATCCTACGACACCTTCAAAGGCTGGCCCATCGTCATCCGTACCCACGGGGTGCACAGAGGAGTTTTGGAGTAGTATAACTGAGCTTGTGTCAGCTCAGGTGAGGACTCTCTCTGACGGATTGACGGGCAGGATGGACATTATGACTACTGAGATTAGCGATCTTAGAGAGCAGATAGGAGCATTACGGAGAGAGAGAGGCTCATGGTCCATCTGTGCCCCGAGCAGCTGAGTCGGAGGTTTCGGCATAGAGTCATCCAGCTCAGCAAGGTCCACGCCAGACTCAGTCCCATCAGGCTCGACCTCCCCTCGCCACTTATGCTAGGAGGATGAGGACTAGATCACAGCCCTTAGATACCCCCTAGGCTGATGGTAGCATTATGATTAGTGCCTAGGAATTATCTAGCTCTTATATGTATTTTGCTTTGTTCATGTACTTTGCACTTTGATTGAAGAACATTGTATTTTTGGCATTAATGTACTACAATGTTCCATTTTGATCAATGAAACTTGACTGTTTATTATTTACTGTGTCTACTTATCTATAGCCATGCACCTATTTGATGATAACAAAAAGGGGGAGAAGTAAGGAAAGAAAGAAGTTGCAATAAGTTGACAAACAATGTTGAAAATTATAATAGGAGATAATATACACTTAAGGAGGAGCGATATGTAACAATAAAAATGTTAAAGTCTAAACTTTTAATCAATTTCAGAATTTGGCACATACCTCTCACACCTCGATACATAACCTGAAACTCTTGCTTTATCTCAAATTTTTGAAGTTTCATCCTTAACCAAATATAAAAGAAAATGGAAGAAAATCAAAAGTTCAAATTGATAATATTTGGATGAAAAAGGGGGAGACTTTACTTTCAAATTTGAAAAGCTGAAATTCAGCAATTTGAGTTTTTCTAAAAACAAATTTTCTAATTTTAAGATAAGTATCAATCTGCTCATACTCAATATTTTGTAATCATCAAAAAGGGGGAGATTGAGAATGATAGTGTTATTTTGATGATTAACACAACCATTGAGGGAATATCTAATTAAATACTACAAGTTAACATGATACATAATTACTGAGTTCGTCACTCTCGGTACATTAGAAGAATGAGATCAAGATGTATTTCAATGATTAATAATGAGATAAAATTTGCGATAGAAATAGGGATAGTGAATTCTAAATTCTAATTCGGCAAAGTTCAAGTGAAACGTACTATTAAGGGGACAATAGTAATTTTCATTGTTAAGAGTATGTAGCACTACCATGGCATACATTCAAAATTGTTTGAAGTATATTTCATTGATTATATGGATGAATCTAACCTTAAGTTAAAGCAAAGTGTGGAATGAGTCGACCCCAAGATTGGTGGAGTCGATCTCGACACATCATGGAACCATCAGGCACACTTCTGCGAAAATGGCATGGATGAACAGTAGTGGAGTCGACCCAAGCTTGTTGAGTCGACCCCGTCTTCAAGCCTCAAGAAAACAAGTCTCTGGAATTTACTGAGAGGGCCGACCCCAACCTTCCTTGAGTCGACCCCAGATGGATTCGACCCCAGGAATGCTTGAGTCGACCCCAATGGAGTCGACCCCAACTGAACATGAGTCGACCCCAAGGCTGTGTCATTCAATACTGTCTCTCTGGAATTCCTGAGAGGGTCGACCCCAATGAAACTTGAGTCGACCCCACTGTACCTTGAGTCGACCCCAAAAAGTGTTGAGTCGACCCTAGTGAAAAACGGCTGAAATGTAAGGTTCTGTATTTCCTGAGAGGGTCGACCCCAATAAAGCAGGAGTTGACCCCAGTGAAAGTTAGGTCGACTCCAGTGAAAGTTGAGTCGATCCCAAGTCTGATGAACAGTGGTTTGAGTCGACCCCATAAAAGTTTGGGTCGACCCCAGCACGGACAGAAGCATAACGGCTAGTTCTGCAGAAGTACTTTTTGTCCTCCCAATAGTAAGTAACGGCTAGTTTTTGAAATCTAACCAATGGAAGGTGTCCAATGGATGAGAAAAATTATTTAAAGTGACACTATTCATCAGAGAAAATATCCTTTTGCAAAATATCAAAGCTTACACAAGAAAGACAAGAGCCCTAATTTTCTTCATCCAAGTGCTTCACTCAAAGAGTCAAAAGGAAGTGGTTGAGCAGATTCTAAGGAACATTAAGAGCTCCATCAACCCTTGAAGAGTGAAGCAATCTTGACAAAGAAGAGAGAAGTCTCATCAAGCGATAACTATATTTTAAACTCTTCTTTGTAGCTTATAATTGTTATATTTGCTCATCTAGGAGTTTCAACTTTCTTCTTTTTTTTAATCACCTTGTAAAAGGTTTGTTGGTGAGCCCGTAAAACCGACGATGTAGGTTTGTTGGTGAACCCGTAAAACTAATTGTGAAGGTTTGTTGATTAGCCCGTAAAACCAACATAGGTTCTTGATGATCCCGGAAAACCAAAGTATAAAGGTTTTTGGATTGTGAGCCCGGAAATCAATCCAACTGTAATCCGCGGAATTATAGTGAATTCCCAAGGGGTCGCTTGGGGAGTGGACGTAGGTGCTTAGGAGAGCACTGAATCACTATACTTCTTGTGTGTTTGCATTGTGTGTTGTTTTAATTTCACTCACTCATCAATTGACTCAATTAAGATAGTAAAAATTTAGAAAAACCAATTCACCCTCCCCCCTCTTGGCTTGTCACCTTGGGCAACAGATCCGATCACCTATATGGATGCTATGCAGAGGCATGACTCTGATGCATGGCTTGGAGCCATGCAATCCGAAATGGAATCCATGAAGGTCAATGATGTATGGACATTAGTTATCCCATCCGAAGGGATTAACCTATTGGGTGTAAGTAGATTTTCAAAAGAAAATGGGGCGCAGACGGAAAGGTAGAGACCTATAAAGCCCGTCTGGTTGCCAAAGGATATCGTTAGCGTTATTGAATTGACTATGACGTGACGTTTTCTTCTATGGCAATGCTCAAGTCCATTCGGATTATGCTTGAGATAGCAGCACATTTAGATTATGTGATCTAGCAGATGGATGTTAAAACCGCCTTTCTAAATGGGGATTTAGAAGAGGAAGTGTATATAATACAACCTAAAGGTTTTACATCTGCAGATGAGTCTAAAGTGTGCAAGCTTCAAAAATTTATTTATGGATTAAAGCAAGTTTCACGGAGTTGGAATATACGTTTTGATAAGGTAATCCGAATATATGGCTTCATTAAGAATGAAGAAGAACCCTGCATTTATAAATGGATCAATGGTTCAGTTATTATATTTCTAGTTTTGTATGTGGATGACATTTTATTAATTAGGAATGATGTCCCTGCATTACAAGGAATAAAGGTATGGTTTTCATCTCAATTTGCCATGAAAGATTTGGGTGAAGCATCTTACATCCTAGGGATGAAGATCTATAGAGATAGATCTAAAAGATTGCTTAGATTATCCCAATCTACGTACATTGATGCTATGCTGAAGAGGTTCAGCATGATTAACTCCAAGAAAGGCTATCTTCTAATGGGCCATGAAATTAATCTCTCCAAGAAGGATTGTCCGACAACTCCTCAAGAAAGAGAGAGTTTGGATAGAATTCCATATGCTTCGGCAGTGGGATCTATAATGTACGCCATGACATGTACTAGACCAGACGTGGCATACTCACTAGAAATAGTGAGTAGATACCAGTCTGATCCAGGTAGCAACCACTGGAGGGTTGTAAAAACCATCCTTAAGTATTTGAGAAATACTAAAAACCAGTGGCTTATCTATGGTAATTCTGACTTGAAACTTGAGGATTATACTGATTTCAGTTTCTAGTCAGATCGAGATGATAGCAAGAGCGTGTCGGGTTATATCTTTACTCTTAAGGATGGTGCTATCTGCTGAAAGAGTTCCAAGCAGTACACAGTGGCAGATTCTACATGCGAAGTAGAATACATCGCAGCATCTGATGCGGCCAAGAAAGCTGTATGGTTGCGTAAGTTCATCACCGAGCTCGGAGTGGCATCCTCTATTGATGGTCTAGTTACAATATTTTATGACAACACTGGAGCTATAGCTTAAGCAAAAGAACCCAAAGCACATCAGCGGACCAAGCATATTCTGCGATGCTAACACCTGGTTCGGAAAATTATAGAACGAGATGACATTGATCTACAGAAGATTGATACAGAAGAAAATCTGGCTGACCCATTTACCAAAGTCCTCAGCATCAAAGAGTTCAACGAATATAAGTCGAAGATGGGTATTAGATACTGTCCCGATTGGCTTTAGGCTAAGTGGGAGTTATTGGAAATTGTATCCTAAGTGTCAATCGTCAGTATGTTGATGATTGAATTTTTTAAATGAATTGACGAATTAATAAAATGTTATTTGGCATTATTTATCATTTCATTGTACATCTTTAAATGAACTTTTATATGATAAAGTCCTTAGAACTTATTTTATGATAAAGGAGGATTTATCTTCAAGTCTTTAAACCTATTCGCAATCAAATGATATGTTGTTACTAGGACAACAGCATTATCGAGATTAGACCATTGTATGATATATATGTTGGTTGTCCTCTTAACCAAGGAGTGTGGAGACACTGATATGTCACACAGGTGAAGTGTAGGAGTACATTTTACTGAACGTGACCAATTTCGGAACGCTCTACTGTCAAGAGATGTTCCGAGTGGATATGGGTGTAAGTATCCCTCAAATCTAAGATCACTATAGTGATTAGTAAGCAACTCACTGTACTTTGGTACCGGACTAGCAGAATTTCTAATTCTAGGATGGAAAGTTATTGGGTGCAGTCAAGTACTTGCGAAATCAGTGCGTGAGTCAAGATTGAATTGACCCCTCCTGAAAATAGGAGATAATGCTTTGTGTTCAATTTAGCAAAACTTTGACTAGGGTAATCCTTGTGATAAGTCACAATATTTCTAAAGTTAATCACATAGTAGATGTACTGATTAGAGAGTTGACAGAACTCTGAGGTCATCCTAGTATTAGGAGTCAAAGGGATGAATTATATAGTAACCATAGTCCAGAATTTTAGAATATTTGTCTCGCATATATTTGGCCTATCTGAACATCAGGTACCATTGCTAGATGGTCACATCGATTAGTGTAGGAAGTCGTTTCTGTACTACTGACTTAGGTTCGAACCTATGAGGTCACACGCATAGAAATTTCCTGATTGATCAAGATGGTTGATGGATGATTGAGAATCATTCAAGGATAATTTGGTCAATTCGATTGGCAAATTATCCTATAAAATTATTAAAGTAATTATTGGAGGATTAATTAGTAATTAGATTACTAATAAACTCAATTTGATTGATTAAATGGACTAAGGATGAGCCAAATTGAATTGGATTCAATTTCGGGTTTAATTAGGGTTTGACCTAATTGGATTAGTGGCGCAGGGGCGACTCGAAGTAAAGAGGGGTCGACTCGAGATGGGCTGGGGTCGACTCTCTCAGGGAATCCAGAGAACGACTTCTTCCGTTTTCCTAGGTGGGGTTGCCTCGAGTTTTCTTAGGGTCGACTCGAGCTCTGAAGGGGTCGACTCGCTGGGTGTATCAGGGGAAGGAGCACTTTGTCGTCTCAGCCGATGTCGACCTGTGAAGCTCTAGGATCGACTCGGGTGGACTTTGGAGTCGACTAGAAGGGGGAGGAGTCGACTCGAGATCGAGAAGGTCGACTCTTTTTAAAAATCCTGAAACTCGCGGACGAGCTGAACTCGAGGAATTCAATCCGGATGTGGATTTTCAATGAAAAGTGATAGGATTTGGATCATGAGAGATGTGGGAGAATGGCTAGATGATTATCAATGAAATTTTGAATTAAAATTGAATGGAAAAATCAGCACCATCCATTTCGATCTTATCTCACTCGCATGAACCATTTACTGTTTGAATTTTAAATTCAAACAAGATAGGATCTATCTTGTTACAATCAACCCCTTCATGTGCCAACAAGATACCAGATTTTCATTTGAATTTCGAATTCAAATGATCAGATGGCGTGCCATTAAAAGGATGATATCCTTGTGTCGCCAACACAATGAAATTCAGCCTTGTCTATCTCGCCATTTCATCCTCCTCTAAGTCCAACCCGCCATAGCTGATAAGGGTCCCTGATAAGAGCCTTTAGATCAAATCTAATTCCTACTAACCATTCCTCCAAGTTCTTCCAAGAAGGCAAATCAAAAGTTGATAGCGTCGGAAAGATCAAAATTAGCAAAAGAAGATCCTGCGCAAGCTAGCACTTCCGCGGGATTGGATCACTCCAGGAGCTTTGTGTGGATTACTTGTAGAGGCCAGATGAGTGTGTGGCTATGAAGCTCGAGCATCAGATCCATTACTTTCAGATTTTATAAAGGTATGAATCTAGATCCAAAGATATTTCTTATAGGTTCCAATCTCCGAGGGTTAAACCTCTTTTGGGGCTCATCATAGAGTAATCTTCAGAGCCTATTCGATGGGCATTCGAAGATTAGTTGGGTATTAGATTAATTAAGTTTAGAACTTAATTAATAATCTCATTTTAGATCTGAAATTAGTCGTGTAATGATTTTAGCATAATCGTTTAAACGATCTCGGCATATTAATCATGAATACTTGTAGTGGTACGGCATATTAATCATGAATACTTATAGTGGTACATTGAAATTTGATTTCTTATGCATGCTAGAATTAAAATATTTAATTTGATTATTTCGCTGTGAATTTCAAAATTAAAAGAACTACGCATGGCTTGATCCCCTTTGTGAAGGGGTACGTAGGCAACCCGAACAGGTACAGCCATTGATTTTGAAAAAGTTTTAAATTTCAGCATGCTATCACTACTAGCATCATAGGATCGCTTTCAGAGGGGAGAGGGGGTGAATTGGGTTTTTCAAAATCTTATTGGAACTTTCTAATCTAGTTAAGACTTTTAAAATAGTTGAGCTAAGTTAAAAGTATAAGCAAATGAACTTAGCAAACTAAAGAAGTATGCAACGAAAAACTTAATGCTTGAATTATGACCAGTTGCAAATCAGTTCATGAGCAATGTAAATAGTAAAAGTAATTGCAACAATGTAAAGCAAGCAATCACAAATACAGAAAAATTTTATAGTGGTTCGGTGCTAACTCTGCACCTACGTTTACTCCCCAAGACTCTTGAAAATTTTACTATAACTTTCTTGATTACAGTGTGGTTATTTTTTGAGTTCACAACCTAACTCGTTATTTTTTGAAATCACAATGAACCCGGTTGGTTTTTACAGAATTACCAACTTACAACCTTATGCCATTTGTTTTTTGGACTAATAAACAAAACCGGTTGGTTTCTTCCCAAAGGCTCACCAACTAAAACCTTTTACACAATCCAATTCTAGTTTGGATTAAACCACCCCCAAGTTTTATAACTTGAAACTTGTTACAAGAATAATATGAAAGGTTTAGAGCATAAAATTTATTGCTCGAAAATTAAATGAACAAACTCAGTAGGAATTGAGCAATAAATGTTGGTTGGCGCTTTGAGTGAAGTCGATGGAGATCCGCCAACTTTTAGAGCTAAGAACTTGATCTTTGATTGATGAAATGAATGCTTTGAATGCTTCAAACTTGAATGCACACTTCTTGCTCTGTTTTAGGCGGCTCTCTTAATGATTGGGACTTGTGGTTGTTGAGCTCTCTACAATCTCTTTAATCTTTCCTCTCTTTTTGTGTATATATCCCTCTTTTTCTAATCCAAGCTAGTTTCCTTGTATTTAAAGCTTCTGAGGATGAGGAAACAATCTCCTAGCTGTTAGACTCCAAAAAATAGCTGTTAGAAAAGATTTGGTTTCATTCTAATCACTCTGCAAAACTAGCCATTGAGCTTCCAGCAGGATTTGAGCCGGCTCGGTTGAGTCAGGAGTCGACTCGAGCTCGGAATCTTGAAAGATGGATTTCTGTCTTTTACTACGGGAGTTGACTCATATACTGCTGGAGTCGACTCATCTACTGTTCATCTAAAATTGTGTTTATGTCTTTCTCTATGGGAGTCGACTTAAGAACTGCTGGAGTCGACTCATGGATTGTTCTTCTAAAAATATATTTCTATCTTTCTCTGTGAGAGTCGACTCAAAAACTGCTGAAGTCGACTCATAAACTGTTCATCTGAAAATGTGTTTCTGTCTTTCTCTATAGGAGTTAACTCAAAAACCGCTGGAGTCGACTCATGAACGTGCCAAGCATGCCATTTGAGATTTTTTTGTGCTAGAGTCGACTCCAACTTTTCATGGGTCGACTCCAAGACTGTTGCAAGGCACTTTAAAATTCAGAACTCTCTCAATTCGACTTTAAACTTCTTGAAATTGAACATGATGAATTTTATGATATTTTTTTTGAAGCACTCAATTAAATTTATTAGTACAACAAGATATAAACTCAAGTGTATTGTATTCATCAAAATCAAATACGGGGTCAACAATCTCCTCCTTTTGATGATGACAAAACACTGAGTATAGGCCTAATAAATTTTCTTTGTGCTAAACAATCTATACATGCTTTTGATTGAGTAAGAATGTCATCATTCAAATGGTTAACTCAATTCTTTTAGCTCCCCCTTTTTCTTGCATTGATAATCATTGTTGCTTCTTTTAGTTTACTTTTTGCTTTCAGTTTTAGTTCAACAATTTTGTTCATTTGCCTCATATTACCAGTTTCTCAATTTTGTATCTACTCCCCCAATAGTTTCATTTGCTACTCTCCTTTAGTTTCATTTGCTCCATATTACTCATTCTCCCCCTTTTTGTCATTATCAAAAAGATTGCAAACACATAAGCAGTATGTGAGTGAGAATATTTCAAAGCAATTCATCCATTCAAGATTCTTTTATGAAATTTCAATTTTGTGAGCTTTCTTAGAACCGTCAACAAAGGTAAAGAGTAATAAAAGATAGAAACTGATAAATAGTTGTTACACCACTACACCAAAAGCAATTGCTAAAAAAAAGTTCCCTTCCATAATAAGCTATAATACAAGAATTTCAGCATGTCATCACAAAATGTGTCAAAATAAATGTTTCATTACAAAAGTTTCAATACAAGTTTCAATTACAAGTAGCTCTAATCCTGATATGAAGGAACATGAACAGGGTTACTAGTCCTAGTAGGATGACCTCTAGAATAGGCTCTAAGGAGTCTAGAAGATGGTGCAGTCTGTGTAGGCTGGGAAGATGATCCTGCACTTTGCTGATCCGGCCTAGTAATGGTCCTCTCTAAAGTAGTCAAGATGCCCAGGAACCTTTCACCCTGGATAAGAGTGAAATCACCCAAAATGGATTCGAGCCCCCGAATGCCCTGCTCGATCCTCCCCCTGAGAGTAGTCATTTCTCTGGAGAACTTTGATATATCAATGTAATTTGTAACTTCAAGAACCGAGAGTCTCTCAGAGATGGTCCTCATCTCATCTAGAACTAATTTCAGCTGCTCAGACTGCCTCTGCTCAACTAGTGATATCCTTTTAGACAGTCTGGAGAACTCTGTCTGGCTCCTGGCTACCATCTCATCTGCAATCATGCTGACCATCCTCCTCATCTGATCATCATCCAATCATGCAGCCTGCTGATATGCTGATGCTAGAGCTGGGGTAGAAGGTATGGGCATATCTGAAGGTGAGGGTGATCTGGGTGCTGTGTCAGGTTGTGCTCTACTAGGCTTACCTTCCTCCAGTGGATGTTGCTTGGATGCTTTCCATTCCCATCTTCCATCCACTTT
The DNA here is from genome assembly GCF_051530095.1 of Phoenix dactylifera. Lineage (NCBI taxonomy): Eukaryota > Viridiplantae > Streptophyta > Magnoliopsida > Arecales > Arecaceae > Phoenix > Phoenix dactylifera. The sequence continues at coordinate 6,764,178 of NC_143202.1, forward strand.
CCTATGTCCCATCCTATGCAGAGATTTAACATTATAGATATTAGTGTGACAAAGTGGTCTCTTTGGCTCTCCCTCAGCAATAGGAATACCAAACTCCCTAAATAGTAAGGTGAGAACCATTCCAAAAGGAAGACTTGCTTTGGCCTTAGTGGCCACGTTACCCATATAAGCCATCATCATTCTTTGTAAGTTTAGTGGGTAGCCCTCTATTACACAATGCATTGCTACAAGATCTCTTTCTGTTACTAAGTCAAATCGTCCAACCTTAGGAAATAGGATCCTCCCTAAAATATTGTGTAGAAGTCTCATTTTGTTGCCCAGAGGTACAGTCCAAGGGGGGGAGGGTGAATTGGGTCTCTTAAAAAAATTTATTAACGTTAAAACGTATGGAGAGTATGTGTTACTAATATCTTATAGATTCAGCAGCGGAAATGAGATTACACAAATATGACAGTAAATAAAAGTTAGGAATGCAGTAAGGAATATGCAGAGAAAAAAAAGAGAAGAACCACAATCACAAACACCAAGGTTTATAGTGGTTTGGTGCACTCCCAGCACCTACGTCTACTCCTCAAGCCTAGCTTGAGATTTTCACTATAACCCAGCAGATTACAGCCTGATTGTTTTCCGGGCTTACAATCAAAAACTCAGTTGGTTTTTCCAAGCAACCAACCGAAAATCTTTTGTTTTTCGGGATCACAAACAACCTAGTTGGCTTTCAGACAAACCAACCAAAAACTTTACACCGTTTGTTTTTCTGGGCTCACAAACAACCTAGTTGGTTTTTAGATGAACCAACCAAAACTATCATCCTTGCTGAATACACCTAATTCAGCAACTTACAATCAAGGCTTGGAAGAGCCTTTACAAGTTTCAAATTAATGAAACTGTTATAGCAGCAATTAATCCAACTAAAAGAATGCTGTAACTTGAAAACTTAAAGCTTCAGAGCATATAAAAAATAAATCAATGAAAGCAAAAGCTGAAGCCGATGAAGTAGTTTGCTGTGGAAAGATGTTCCAATGTCTGAAAACAGCTCTTCACGATGCAGTGAGAAACTTCGACTGATCTTCTCACAAGAGAAAGTTTCTAATTACAGTGCTGGTGAGGAAGATGAACTGTTAAGCTTTTCTTCTCTTTTTCTCAGTGCAAACTTTTTGTTTTCAATGATTTTTTTTTTCTTTTCTTATTATTTTCATTCTGAGGTTCCCTCATATTTATAGACAAATTCTTCGGCGGGATTTGAATTCCTTTCTTCCCGTTCTGATAAGAATCTTTTCTATTATAGAAGAAGACAAAAGTCGTTCACAGCTTTCCGTTGTGGTCTCAGCAGTACAAGGGTCGACTCATGTATCTCAGGGGTCGACTCATGTTCTTTCTGGATCGGCACTTCAAATCGTGAAGAGAGCTTTTGCTGTGTCATCTTCAAAGTGTCGACTCTTAATTCTTAAGGGTCGACTCATCTTCATCAGGAGTCGCCTCTTTAAACATAAGGATCGACTCATCTTCATCAGGAGTCGCTTCTTTAAACAAAAGGGTCGGCTCACGCTTTAGTTGTTCGGCCGGCGCTGAGTCTGAGCAGGGGTCGACTCTTCAATTTTGGGGGTCGATTCTTCAATTTCGGAGGTCGACTCATTTTGAACAAGGGTCGACTCTTCAAGCTTTTCTCAGGCGATAAAAACTTTCTGTTTACTTTAAACTATACAAGGGTCGACTCATGTTTTGCGGGGGTCGACTCTTTGACTGTGTTCCTTGAATAAAACTTATCAGAATCAACTTAAACTTGTCCTTTTTGCTTAGAAGTTGACTCAAGTCTTTCAAACAGAAAACTTTAGACTTCTTATCTGATCTCCATGGATAGATTAAGATCAATTCCTATTAGAACATGTCCAATGAGATATATGCGAAGAACTTAAGATTTTGTAGTACTTCAATTCTTCTAATTTTTCTTGACTTATAAAACTTCACAATTAAGCCAATGTCATTAGTACACAACATGATCTCAAGTATTTTGTAATATCAAAATTCATCCTTTAGGGTTGACAATCTTTCCCTTTTTTAAGATGACAAAACCATTGAGTTAAAAAGAATTTTGCAATAAATTTCACAGCAATTATCAGAATTTTATAATGAAGTTTAGAGCAAATATGACATTCAGAGATATATGCATAATTTCACCAAATTAAGAAGAAAAATCTCCCCCTATCAATTATAACCATTTGAATTATGCAGAGTTCTTGTTCTTCATCTTTTCTTAAGTTTTGTTTACCATCATAATTTAAATCTCCTCCTATATATTATCTTTAATGTAGAGCTTGCTCAAATTAGAATTCTTTTTCATATAATTCTCCCGATTTGTATTCTGAATTCTTTTCACATTTCTTATCTCTCAGTTTAGAATTCTTTTATATATATTTCTCCCCCTTTTTGTCATCAACAAAAGGAAGGAAATTAAACATAATTTCTGATACTAACATTAAGGATTAAGAGTTGATTCAATATGTATCAGAGCAGCATACAAACCAATAAAGACATTCGCTGCATTTTAAGAAAGAAAAGCATTCATTACATTTGATAAATAAAGTACATTTGATAAATCGAAGAGATTACAATTGAGATCAATTTGTATTAGACAGCATACAAGTATGCCAAAAAAAAATCATGAAACTTAGCTTAGTATAAGGTTATGTTTTGAAAACATAGGTTTCAGTCTAAGCTAAGGGTAGTTTCAGTCTAGGATCAGTCTAGGTTCAAGGTTTTGAAGATGAAGGTCCAAACTGATCTTCCTTTGGCTCTTCCATCAGCTTGTCAATTTTACTATTTAGTGCAGTGATGGAGCTAATGAGCTGTTTGTGTTCTTCTTTCAATTCTTGTACAGTGCTTTGAACAGAATTTTTTTGTGCTTGCAGCTATTTTTCAATCTCAGTAATTCTTCTCTGCTGGTTAGGTGCTAATTTCCTCAATCCTTACAGTTCAGATTTGACTTCTTTAACCAAGTCAATGAGGTCAACAACTGAATTCCAGCAGACCCCAGAACTGAACATTGCTTTTATAATATTGTCTCCAATAAATTTCAACTGCCATTTCTCAAGTCTGAGTGGAGGATCTGATGGCCTTTGTATTGGAGAAGGCTGACTGACTGGTGGTTCTGTTGGAGGTGCTTGTGTAGGGATTCTTTTGCCTTTTAGTGGTGTAGTAGTGTCTTGACCACTTTCATCTTGAGATCCTTTCCCTTTATGAGTCCATTTTTCCTCAGATTTGACAAATCCCATCCTCTTCAGTGATTTGTCATTGTAAACATCAGAAGATGATAATTCTTTTTTGGTTTTTCTTTCTAGATTTATATTGAAGTTACAGAGGACTTGAGTTAAGACCATACCATAAGAAAGTGAAGCTCCTTTTCTTTGACCTTGAGCTTCCATGTATTTAAGTATCAGGCAGGGTAGGTTCAGTGGAAGTCCTTGTATGATATGGTGCATTACTAGTATATCCCTTTCTGAAACATGATCAAATTTTTCTGTCTTCGGGAAGAACATCTTGTTGATCATGTGATGCAGCAGACGCATCTCTGCATTCAGTTGATTGACACTGATCTCAGTCCAATATCATGTGACTTCTCTATTCAGAATGGTACTAATCCCTTCATTCCTATTTTCTAGATGATCTCTATTTTCTCCATCATTTGGAATCCGAAGGGTATCTCTAAGAATCTCTTCAGTAATTAAAATAGGTACATCTTTTACCTTGGACGAGATCTGTCCTTCTCCATATCTGGCATTGTTGTAGAATTCTCGTACCAGGTCTGGGTAGGTTGGCACATTCAGAGAGCATAGGTATTTCCAACCTATATCCTTAAGATTCTGCCCTAAGGAAAAATTTTCTTTTTCCAGAAATTCAAAATCCACTCTCCTTCCTGTCGATTTCTTATGGAGAGAGATCCTTATCTGGATACTGAGGACAGAGGTGATAGAGGAGTCGTAACAGGTTGAGGCGGTGGTGTTACTTCCTTCTGTGGATTCTCTGCCCTAGCCTTCGTTCTTCTCTCTGTGTGTGGAGTGGTATTCATCCTCTTTAGCTCAGATGTAACTTGCTTGATTCTCACCATTAGAAGATCAATCAGAACCTCGGAAAAATTTTCTAGGGTTTTTGGGAGTTTCTGGTTCGAAGAAGAGTTTGAAGACAAAAAAGACGCTTTAAAGGTTATGAAACGTTTCAGGTTCAATGTTTCAGAGAGAGAGAGAAAGCCTTTTAGAATCCATTTCGAATGGTTTCCTCTTTAGTCGACTCATCTAACTCATGAGTCATCTTCGATGAACTAAGAGTCGACTCTTTTAACTTAAGAGTCGTCTCTTGTGAGTTAGGGGTCGACTCTTTTAACTTAAGAGTCGTCCCTTACTTCATGAGTCGACTCCTCATTTACATGAGTCGTCTTCTCAGACTGTTCAAGAGACAAAATCTTTTTGAATAACATTTAAAACTTAATTTCAAACCACAGATCAAATCAACTAAAATTCAACCAATGATAGTCAATCAAAATACACAATTTATCAGTCATAATCAGTCATCAAAATGGATCACAAATGCATAATTCATCTCTAAATTTACAAAATACTTCTTCATTAAGAGGTTTAGTAAAAATATATGCAATTTGTTTATCTGTATTTATAAATTTTATTTTTATATCCCCATTTTGAGCATGATTTCTTATGAAATGATGTCTGATTTCTATATGTTTAGATCTTGAGTGTTGAATGGAATTTTTAGTTAAATTTATGGCACTAGTGTTGTCACACCTTATAGAAATTTTATTTTGTTTTATACCATAATCCTCAAGTTGTTGCTTAATCCATAGGATTTGGGCACAGCAACTTCGTGCAGCAATATATTCAGCCTCAGTTATAGATAGTGCTACGGAGTTTTGTTTCTTGCTAAACCAAGAAATTAAGTTTTTTCCAAGAAATTGACAAGTTCCACTTATACTTTTTCTGTCTAATCTACAACCAGCAAAATCAGCAACTAAATATCCAATCAAGTCAATTGTAGATGCCTTAAAATACCATAAACCTAGGTGTTGTGTTCCTTTTAAGTATCTTAATATCCTTTTAACAGCAATTCAGTATGATTCTTTAGGATTTACTTGATATCTTGCACACATACAAACACTATGCATTATATTAGGTCTTGCTGTAAGATAAAGTTAAGATCCAATCATTCCTCTATACAGCTTTGAATCAAAGGATTTACCATGCTTATCTTTTTCTAATTTATAAGAGAAGCTCATAGGAGTACCTATTGATTTTGAATCTTCTATACCAAACTTCTTTAAGATTTTCTTTGTGTATTTGCTTTGGCAGATGAAGATTCCATCTCTTGTTTGCTTGATTTGGATCCAAGGAAGAAGTTGAGTTCACCCATCGAACTCATCTCGAACTCACCTTGCATGAGCTTAGCAAGTTCTTCACATAAACTTTCATTAGTAGCTCCAAATATAATATCATCAATATATATTTGAACAATCAATATATCAAAATTTTTCTTTTCAATAAACAGAGTTTTATTAACATTTTCTCTTGAAAAATTACTCTTTATTAAAAAGTTGCTTCGTCTATCATACCAAGCTCTAGGAACTTGCTTCAAGCCATAAAGTGCTTTGTTCAATTTAAAAACATGATCTGGAAGTTTATGATTTTCAAATCCAGGTGGCTGTTCTATATAAAGTTCTTCAGTTATGAAACCATTTAGAAATGCACTTTTGACATCCATTTGAAATAATTTAAAATCCATGAAGCATGCAAATGCAAGTAATAATCTGATAGCTTCAAGTCTAGCTACAGGTGCAAAAGTTTTATCAAAATCAATTTATTCTTCTTGATTATATCCTTTAGCAACTAATCTAGTCTTATTTCTAATTACAATTCCATCCTCATTTAATTTATTTATGAAAACCCATTTTGTTCCAGTTACAGAAATATTTTCAGGTCTTCTAACTAAATTCCAAACATTGTTTCTTTTAAATTGATTCAGTTCTTCTTGCATTGCCATTAACCAATTGTTATCTTTTTCAGCTTCTTCAAAAGATTTTGGTTCTATTTGAGGAACAAATGCAATATGATTACAAACATCTCTAATGGAGGATCTAGTCCTAATTCTTTGTGAAGGATCATCTATTATTAGTTCTCTAGGATGACTATGTGCATACCTCCGTTCTTTTGGTATACTAGTTTTATCATTAAGCATTTGATCTTCTTCTTTCTGATTTTGATTATGTTCTAAATTTTTAGATTCAGACACATCCTTTAGGATCAATTCTTTAGCTTGCTTATTGAATTCTTCTGCATCATCATCGAGATCTAAATTCTTCCTTGATGAAGGGTCATTAGATTCATCAAAGATAACATATATTAACTCTTCTACAACTAGAGTTCTCTTGTTAAATATTCTATATGCTTTGCTTGATGAAGAATATCTAAGAAAAATAGCTTCATCTGATTTTGAATCAAATTTTTTCAAGTTGTCCTTACCATTATTTAGAACAAAATAGATGCAACCAAAAACATGAAAGTATGAAAAATTTGGTTTCTTATTTTTCAAAAGTTCATAAGATGTTTTTTTTAAAATTGACCTAATAGTAACTCTATTAAGAACATGACAAGCTATATTTATGGCTTCAGCCCAAAAATACTTAGGTAAGTCACTCTCACATAACATTGTCCTAGCCATTTCAGTAAGTGTTCTATTCTTTCTCTTTACAACACCATTTTGTTGCGGTGTTCTTGGTGCAGAAAAATTATAATCAATACCATTCTCAGTGCAGAAATTTTCAAAATCATGATTTTCAAATTCAGCTCCATGATCACTTCTAATCTTAATAGTTTTCAGTCTGTATTCATTTGAAATCTTTTTATACAGTTTAGTGAAAGCTGAAAATGCTTCACTTTTGTGTGCCAAGAATGAAGCCCATATATACCTAGAAAAATCATCCACAATAACAAAGCCATAAAGTTTTCCTCCTAGACTTGCAGTTCTAGTTGGTCCAAATAAGTCCATATGCAGAAGCTCTAAAGGCCTATTAGCGGAAACAACATTTTTAGACTTGAAGGAGGTTATGGTCTGCTTTCCTAGTTGGCATGTAGAGCAGATTTTATCTTTTTCAAATGACAATTTAGGCAAGCCGAAAACAAGTTTTTTTTGAATAAGTTTTGAAATTAAGTCCATGCTTGCATGAGCTAATTTTCGATGCCACAACCAGCTGGCTTCACTATTTTTGGTCTTCATTGCTACTAGACAGTCCATGTTTTTCATGAGTATTTGATCTAAATCAACTAAATATACATTTCCATGTCTATGTCTGGTAAATATTATACCACTATCATTACTACTAGAAACTAAGCATAATGATGATTCAAAAGTCACAACATATCCTTTATCACAGAATTGACTAATGCTTAGCAAATTATGTTTCTATCCATCTACCAATAAAACATTTTCAATAAAAGTAGTTAGTGAAATCCGAATGTTACCAATACCAATAATTTTGCCTTTTCCATTATCACCAAAGGTAACCATTCCTCCATCTTTCTTTTTGAGGGACATGAATTGAGATTCATCCCCTATCATGTGTCTACAGCACCTGTTAAGAGTATGCCCTAGAAGCCAATTTGGCAGACGCATTGTAATTATTCTAGAGGCATGAAATTTGTACTTGATCATTTTATTAATAAATAAAATAGGCATTTTTGTTCATTCATATTATTATGTGTCCATGAATCATTCTAGGAATTAATAAGATGATAACACATATTCCCAAGAGTTGAGAAGTTAAGGCATGTGTAATTAATAGTTAATTCCTAAATTGCTCCTGATCGATGGATCATCATGAAGGACGGTGATCGATTCGATGAGATTAGTGCACAGATCACTTTTCTTGATGGATGAGTCTTAAGTCCGCAGTGTGGTGACACTGGGGTGATTGTGCAAGTGCTTGTTAGAAAACAAGGGTACTGAGCATGACCAAAGCAAGAAGTCACTTGGATGTCTATCCATTCGTCAGTGACTTACTTGATGCTGCAGTTGTATGACTAGTACTTAGACCTGCGATGCCTCAACTAGTCACGGTGAGGTTGTTGTAGTTTGACGAGCACATAAACATGAGACCTAAGGGTTCTTGTGGTGCAGATTGGCTACAGTAAGTTCGCTGTCGGATTGGGGTTGCATCTAGATAGGATCTATCGACCTTGATAGATTAGGAGTGATCCTATGTGATTTATAAGATTAAGTTCGAAAGACCTTAGCCAGGGCAGTTCTGGAAAAAGAGTTTTTCAATCTCGAACTTGAGTCAAATAAATCTGACATAAGACAGACAATGGGGTTTGACGAGTTATCCATAACCTCCGTCATGTCGGGATCTACGATAGAGGTACTGTATCATACACTAACTGCACCTAAAGGTTCATCCCTTCCGTTCTGCTGAGTTGTTACTATATGCTGCTAGGTATCACTAGTGGATTGTGAGACTCAAAGGCATTCACTTGGTGATCAGTGAACCTTAAGAGTAGAGTTGAAATCGTTTCAACCCATTCAAAGAAGTTTCGATGATATTATGATGGAGATCATAATATATCTCACTACCAGTTAGAATAGAACCTACGGAGTCACACACATTAGAGGTTTTGATCGTTCCGACGGTTGGATTGCGGTTTAGATTCGCAATTAAAATTGATTGTCAATTGATTGACAATTGGTTTAACCCGCTAAAAGTTAGTGAGTTAAAGAAGAAGGATTTGCAATTGGATTGTAATTTAATTAATTTAATTGGACCTAATTAAATTAGGCTTAACCTTATTGGATAAGGATGGGAAGGCCTAATTAATTAGAACTCCTTATTAGATAAGAAACTTGATTCATGAAGTCCAATTCAAGTCCTAATTGGATTAGGATTCATATAAATCAATTTGGAGGACACATTGGGTTCTAATTAGATTAGAATTCAATTGGCCAAGTAGGACCATGCAATTCCTAATTAGATTAGGAAATAAATGCATGAAAAACCAGGAAGGGATCTTCCTTCATGCCGTGTGGAACAAAGAAGGAAAGAAGGAGGGGCGTCCGCCCCTCCTCCTTCTCACATGCATGAAGAAAGGAGGGGCGTCCGCCCCTCCTTTCCTAGTTTGATTCCATGCCACATGGAGGGCCGGATGCTCCTCCTCCTCTTTCACGCGGATTGCCACATGGCACGAGCACATCCCTTGGATTCTCTCCAATCACTTTTAAGTAAGGGTTGTGATAGAATTAAGTAAGGGGTGTTGCTGATTTTGGAGGGATGAATCAAGGATTGATTGATTGATGAAATTATTCCTTGTTTGTGTAGGTATGAGATGCCTATTTAAAGGGACCAGGCGTGATGCATAAGGGAATTGGAGCCTTCAATCAGCCGCCACCCTCTCCCTCCTTCTTCCCTTTGGCGTGAGCAAGAGAGAAAGAAGAAGAGCCGTCGTCTTCTTCTTCCTCCCCTTCAACGTCTGTCGTCTTCCTTCTTCTTCCTCTCAAAGTAATCAAGGAGTTGATTAAAGAGGGAGAAATTCAGCCATCAAAGGTGAACTTTGCAAGGGAGCTAGCACCCCGGTGAGATCTTGGAGCGATTTGTACCTCGCGTGGATATCTGTAGAGGCCGGACGCTTATGCGGCTTTAAGAGAACCAGAAATCCTACGATCATCAGATAGCGGTGAAGTTTTACCCGCTCAAAGGTAAAGATCAGATCTTTATAAATTCTATACAATTAGAAATTATAGTAGATCTAAAATTAATCATGTCTTTTAATTTTAATCTTCCCTTTAGATTTCATAAAACTGAGTTAGAGAACTCTAGAAAATTTTTGAAATCTACGTTCCCTAGAACGTTGATGAGATGAACGCCCCCGCACGTATCTTTCTGCTGCGATCGTCGCAACACGTGTGGGGGTAACCCAACAGCACCCACTATCCGGGTACCATTTTCTGTTTGATGCTTGGGATGCTAGACACACTTGCAAAATAAAAATTCAATTCTTTATCTTTGGTACCCAAGCTTTCTTGGATCTTTGAATGTTAGCAATGATGGTTTCCTTTGGAACCCGTATCTTTTTAATTGAAATATTATTCATAAGATTCTGACTTATAGGATTGTAAGTGGCATATCTCTATTTCAGTTTGTCTAATTTGAATGGTACAGATTTTGGTTTAACTTAAGCGGGTTTCACAAAAAAAAAATTTCAACGATTTCTATTTCTTCCAAGGATTATATCCTAAACTAGCTTTATAATAAACAGCTTTCTGACTTTCTAGAATTAAATTCAATTTCTCAGAGCTTAGGGTGAATTTATCAACTATAGGTTTCAGTTTTTCAACTTCATTAACTAACTTCTGATTTTCTTCATGCAGTTTCTTTTTGTTATCCAGAAGCAGTGCATTTTCTTTTTCTAATGATCGGTTATTAGTCTTCAGTTCCTTGTTCTTTAAGCTAAGCCTTTTATATTCAATCATAAGCTCAGAAAAAGCATCTTGGTGCTCATCAAAACTGAAATCGTAATCAGTATTCTGATATACCTTATTTTCGTGTCCCATTAGATACAGATTTGCAGGTTCCTGTTGCTGTTCTTCTTCTCCAGAGCTGGATTCATCACTATCACTCCAAGTAGCCATCATAGCTTTCTTCCTTAACCTCTTCGGAGCCTTCTTTAATAGAGGACACTCTGTTCGGAAGTGTCCAAGCTTTTTGCATTCATAACAAACATATTGCTCCTTATTTTCTTTGCTTTGCTCCCCCTTGATCACAGGCCTTTTCTTAAAGTTTTCTCTATTTCTTCTAAAGAATTTTTTGAACTTTCTTGTAATCAGGGCCATTTCCTCACTGTCATCAGGTTCAGAATCATCACTTTCATCCTCATGCAGAGCGATTTAAGAGCGATGGTTCTGCATTTCTTAGGTTCATCCTCCTCAAGATTCTGTTTCATTGAGAGCTCATGAGTCATTAAGGAACCCAGTAGTTCTTCCAATGGGATAGAGTTGAAATCTTTGGCTTCTTGAATGGCAGTAACCTTTGCTTCCCATGCTCTAGGAAGAGACCTAAGAATTTTCCGAACAAGATCACTGTTAGAGTAAAATCTACCAAGGCTTTTCAGGCCGTTTATAATATCAATGAATCTAGTAAACATTTCAGTTATAGATTCACTGTTTTCCATTCTAAATAATTCATACTTATGCACTAGCAGACTAATTTTAGATTCTTTGACCTGGTTAGTGCCTTCATGTGTAACTTCCAGCTTATTCTAGATTTCTTTAGCAGTCATGCAAATAGATATACGATTAAACTCATTTGCATCTAAAGAACAGTAAAGAATATTTATGGCTTTTGCATTCAGCTGAGCCATTCTTTTATCATGGTCATCCCATTCAATCTCAAGTTTGAATAAGGTGATACCATCAACAATTTTAGTTGATGTGTGAGGTCCTTTAAAAATAACAGTCCATAAGTCATAGTCAAGTGCTTGAATAAAAATTCTCATACGAGCTTTCCAATAAGTAAAATTTGTGCCATTGAAAAGAGGTGGTCTATTGGTAGATTACCCTTCGACAACAGAGGATCCCATAGTGGCTGCCATGACCTTTAACTCTTGATTGTTAGATCAAAAAATTTCTGGAGTACCAGGCTCTGATACCACTTGTTGCCCAAAGGTGCAGCTGATGGTTTATTTACAACAGGCTGCATGCTGAAAATTAAAAAATTTTCTTAAAAATTGTGGCTGCATCTGATCGGGTTGCCTACGTACCCCTTCGAAAGGAGGATCAAGCCACACATAGTTCTTAATGTTTAAATCGCAGCGGAAAGATAGAATTAAACAGTTTAATTCTAGCATGCAGAATAGATTATAAATAAATATCAAGATCGTTTAAATGATTATGCATAAAACCAACTATGCATGATTATCATTAGATCTGAAAATAAGAGCATAAGTAAAGTTCTAAACTCGACTAATTTTGGATCCAATCTATCTCCGAATGCTTATTGAATGAGATCTGGAGATCACTCCGTGAGGAGCCCCAAAAGAGGTATAACCCTCGAGGGATTGAACCCGATTAAAACTTAGCACAAAATTATATCTCTAAATTTATACCTTTATGAATCATAGTGTAACAACCTAGAACCTCACCCAAAATGACTAGCCGGAAGGTATTATTTGGGTTCCTTGATCCTGTATAAGTACCCAAGATTTACCCAGCGAATAACCGATGTGGGACTAAACACACGCCCGCACGGGTCCTTACATACTCCCCCCGTTCAAGCCCTAACGTCCTCGTCGGGCTAAGGGTTCAAATCTGTTCAAATCTAATCACAAACACCATGATTGGCCCGTGGTCAGCCCTAATGAATCCGTGCTGCAGTGTCCCCTAGTCCATATAAGTTATGGGCTAGATTCACTCTGATACCATTTGTAACAACCCAGGACCTCACCCAAAATGACTACCCGGAAGGTATTGTTTGGGTTCCTTGATCCTGTATAAGTACCCAAGATCTATCCAGCGAATAACCGATGTGGGACTAAACGCACACCCCACAGGTCCTCACATACTCCCCCCGTTCAAGTTCTGACATTCTCGTCGGGCTAAGAATTCAAATCCATTCAAATTTAATCACAAACACTACGATCAGTCCATAGTCAACCCCAATGGATCCGTGCTACAGTGTTCCCTAGCCCACATAAGTTATGGGCCGAATTTTTTCTGATACCATTTGTAACAACCCGGACCTCACCCAAAATGGCTAGCCGGAAGGTATTATTTGGATTCCTTGATCCTGTATAAGTACCCAAGATCTACCCAGCAAATAACCGATGTGGGACTAAACACACGCCCGCACGGGTCCTCACATACTCCTCCCGTTCAAGCCCTGACGTCCTCGTCGGGCTAAGGGTTCAAATCTGTTCAAATCTAATCACAAACACCATGATTGGCCCGTGGTCAGCCCTAATAGATCCGTGCTGCAGTGTCCCCTAGTCCACATAAGTTATGGGCCGGGTCCGCTCTGATACCATTTGTAACAACCCAGGACCTCATCCAAAATGGCTAGCCGGAAGGTATTGTTTGGGTTCCTTGATCTTGTATAAGTACCCAAGATCTACCCGGCGAATAACCGATACCCAGCAAATAACCGATGTGGGACTAAACGCACACCCGCACGGGTCCTCACATACTCCCCCCGTTCAAGCCCTGACGTCCTCATCAGGCTAAGGGTTCAAATCTAATCACAAGCACCATGATTGGCCCATGGACAGCCCCAATGGATTCATGCTACAGTATCCCCTAGTCCACATAGGTTATGGGCCGGATCGGCTCTGATGCCATTTGTGACAACCCAGGACCTCACCCAAAATGGCTAGCCGGAAGTTATTATTTGGATTCCTTGATCCTGTATAAGTACCCAAGATCTACCCAGTAAATAATCGATGTGGGACTAAACACACATCCGAACGGGTCCTCACATACTCCCCCCATTCAAGCCCTGAAATTCTCGTCAGGCTAAGGGTTCAAATCTAATCAGAAACACCACGATTGGCCCGTGGTCAGCCCTAACGGATCCGTGCTGCATCGGTTATTCACTGGGTTATTCGCTGGGTAGATCTTGGGTACTTATACAGGATCAAGGAACCCAAACAATATCTTCCGGCTAGCCATTTTGGGTGAGATCCTGGGTTGTTACAAGTGGTATCAGAGTGGACCCGGCCCATAACCTATGTGGACTAGGGGACACTGCAGCACGGATCCATTGGGGCTGACCACGGGCCAATCGTGGTGTTTGTGATTAGATTTGAATAGATTTGAACCCTTAGCCTGACGAGGACGTCAGGGCTTGAACGGGGGGAGTATGCGAGGACCCGTGCGGGCGTGTGTTTAGTCCCACATCGGTTATTCGCTGTTATACAGGATCTAGTGATGAGAGTACAAAAGTAAAATTTTTGTATTATCTTAATTAGTATTATAGCTAATCATTATTAATAAAATTGATTAATTAATGTTTTATTTGTGTTTAAGTGCAAGTAATCCAAGAGACCCAATAACATTGGGTTTGAGCCCAACGTCTCAGCCTGCCCCAGCCGTGTGTATCACGCATTCAAACGCCCATCAGCCCGAGTCGCCTCCACATTCCATGCTGCCCATCTCCGCGCTCGTTCCATGCATATGGCTTCTAGAAGTAATCGTTCGTCTCCCAACCCTTCAACAGAGCATGAGAAATCTCCCAAAACCTGTTCTTTCTTTTGTCCGTAAGGGGCTTCCCAAGCATATCTTCAAACGTTCAACCTCCCAACGGTAGTATTTCAGCAGCGCCAAAGGTTTTCAGTCGCTTGGTTTCCTATTCTCCTCTGTTTTGGAACAGAGCTTTCAGCCATCAATGTCTTCCCAATTTGTTCCACGCGTACCAGCCGAAGAGTCCCAAGCGTTGTGGCATTCGATTCGTTTCATCCAGCCGAGTCCTCCCCTCCCTTTCCAGCAAATAAATTCCAGCATTCATCAGAGTCCTTCCATCTCCCCCGTTTCTTCCCAACGGTCATCTTTTTCCACAATTCCCAGCAGCCGAAGATCCCAGGTGATTCAACTTCATCTACCCCGTGTCTCATCCACTCCCAAATTTCTACAACGTTTCCAGCTGAAGAATCCCAAGCGATTCAACTTCATCCCGCATCTCAAGCAACCGGATCATCCCCAAACCTCCACGCGTCTCACCAGCCGCGCCTTCAACATGCTATAAAAAGGGGAGCCATCCGGTGAAGAAGGGAGGAACGGGAGGGAGAAAGCAGCCGGGAGAGCCGTGTGCGAAGGAGGAGATCAGCAACCAACGGAAGAAGAGGAGAAGGAGTCACGGAACCAGGGAAGCCAACATCCACTTCTTTCCCAGCCGAGCGAGAGGGGAGAAGAGGTCACGGAAGGGAGGAAGCAACCGGGAGAAGAAAACAAAGCATCCTGTTTTCTGAACCAAAGAAAAAAAAAAAAGAAAAGGGATTTATGTTTATTTTAAGTTATTCTTTACAATTCCTTTTTATAAAAAATGTTTCCATTTCATATGAGTAGCTAAATCTTCTCTAGCTAAGGCTAGGGAAAATCCTAGCATTTTCTTCATGTATTTCATTTAATCATCAATTGGATTTTAATGTTTTTGATTTGATTTATGGTGCAGTAAATTTATAGAAATTATTTCAAACTTATATATTTTCTTTGATTTGTTATTTCCCCCGGGTATAACAGATGCTTAGAAATCCCTGTAGTTTAAAATAGAATTACTGTAATGCTGCCCATAAAACTAAATCTATTTAACTGAGATAATAGATGATTTTAAGAAAAGCATGATGATGTGCTAGGTTGAATCCTGATGCCTTAGTTATATTTTGTCAATTCGAATATTATTTAGCCTTTAGTTTTTGTTCACTGTCAAATCCCTGTGGATTCGATCTCGGACTCATCGAGAATATTACTTTACTACACCCTATACTTGGGGTATCCTACGTTTAATTTTTCTTTTTAAAAGAGCAAGATTAAAATCGTAGCAAGTTTTTGGCGCCGTTGCCGGGGATTTGCAACGTGCGAACGAGAACAAGGCTGAAAATTTCAACTCTTTATTTCTAGTTCTTCAATTTTTCTTTATTTTTAACACAGCTGAAATTTCAAATCTTTTCAGATTCACGGGCGACACAAAGCAGGACCAGTAACGTGGAAGATCAAGATCACATTTTTGGATTCCCGGAGTGAACGAACTCCGGCCGTGAGTATTTAAATTAATTTTCCTGTTTTGCTCATACTAGTCCTATTTTTCCTAGATTATAATTTTACCCTTTTTTTAAAAAAAAATTTAAAAAAAAATATTATTAATTAAAATAATAAAATATTAAAAATAATAAATAAATAAAAAGAAGAAAAAATTTATCTAGTTTGCTTGATCAACTATTCAACTGCAATTTAATGACATGACATAAAATGATAAAAATCTTCTTGATTGTTGCATATAGTATAAAGCATTTGCATAAAATAATCTAAGGGCTGAACCCATTAACAAGATAAGGTCGGGATTTCATCACTCGTCCTTAGCCCAAAAGTCATCCCAGTGCATAAATATCCTAAACCTAATTAAAATCAACTAGACGTTGGCCCCTAAGGATAATCGAGCTCAATAGGACGAAGACCACTGAAAGTTGCACCAATTTTGCTCTATGACCCCGGTCGATGTCTAGGCAAGCTTTGTCCCTCTAAGTGATTAAAGGGAGACAGTTTCTGTTCGAGGAAAGTGGGTTTTAAGTGGGACCTTTGCTATACGCATCGTGACCCCTCCACTTACCTGGGAGCTTACCTAGTCGACTAGGTTATTAGACCGGATTGGAGGCTTAAGTGTACTCTTCAACCCAGTTAGGAGCTGTCTAGAATTTTTAGGAAAACCTTAGAAATTGTTGGGTGATGCATGTTTTAATTAAACTTTTGTTTTGCTGTATTAGGGTGTTTGTGTAAAAAAATAATAATAATAATAATAATAATAATAAAAATAAAAAATAATAAAATAAAATAAAAAATAATAAAAAACTTAGTATATGCGGTTGTGGCAAAGAGATAAAACGAATAGATTATTTCGAGTTGAATCAAAAGATAAAAATTTAATTGTTCAAAATTCAAATAATCAAATGGAAGATAATGGTAGTAATCAGGGAGATAATGAATTCCAAGATGACTTACCTATTAGAACGCTTCGTGATTATCTACAACCCACTAGGACCAGTACCCCATCCTATATGGTTATTCCTACTGCTGCGGGAGCTTTTGACATGAAACCAGGAATAATCCAATTACTTCCAAAGTTTCACGGACTTGATTCTGAAAGTCCTTATTTGCATCTGAAAGAATTTGATAAAGTATGTTCAACACTTCATTTCAATGATGTCACTGAAGAGGTAGTTAAGCTTAAGTTATTTTCTTTTTCTTTAAAGGAAAAAGCTAAGTCATGGTTACACTCCTTAAGGCCTAGGACCATAGCTACCTGGCAAGAAATGACAAGAGAATTTTTAAAGAAATTCTTCCCAACACATAAAACAAACACACTTAGAAGAAATATCATGAACTTTGCACAAAAAGATGGAGAAACATTTTTTCAGTGTTGGGAAAGATTTAAGGACCTTCTCCTTGCTTGCCCACATCATGGATATGAAATTTGGAGGGTCATTAGTTTCTTTTATGATGGTTTGTCCTCCAATATGAGACAATTTGTAGAAATGATGTGTAATGGTGAATTCATGAGTAAGGAACCAAATGAAGCCTGGGATTATTTTGATCTTTTAGCAGAAAATGCACAAGCTTGGGATACAACAGATAAAAATGACAAATCAAAAATAGCACCTAATGCAAAAGGAGGAATATATCTTATTAAAGATGATAATGATGTCAATGTAAAAATTGCTAATCTGACTAGGAAGGTAGAAGCCATGGAATTAAGCAAAGCCAATTTAGAAAAAGCACAAACTATTGTTGAAAGTATATGTGGAATTTGTGAGAGTAATGCACATGTAACCAAGGATTGTCCTACAATCCCTGCTTTTCAAGAAGTGTTGCATGATCAAGCAAGTTTCACCAATACTTATAAAAGACCATTTCCAGAAACATATAATCCTAATTGGCGAAACCATCCTAACTTTAGCTGGAGACATGGACCCACTGCCAATGAATCTCAAGGAAATTCTGTTCCTACTCCTTATGTGCCACCACATAGGAAATCCCTTGAAGATACTTTGCAAACCTTCATGCAAGGGCAGACTCAAATAAATCATAATACAATGCAATCACTCCAAGAACTTAAAAATTCTGTAGGTAGAATTGAGGCTCAACTTAATGTTAGGGAAAGAGGGACATTTCCAGCCCAACCTCAATCTAACCCAAAGGGTCAACATGAGGTCCATGAAGCAAGTTCATCCCAACCTAAATTTGAGCAAGTTAAGTCTGTCACAGCCCTTCGGAGTGGAAAAATAATTAACAAAGAAATTCAAACAAAAGATGACAAACCTAAAAAATCTATTGAAAAGAATGATGAAAATAATACTGAACAAGATGAACCAATACCTCATCATAAAATAGTTGCTCCATTCCCTCAGCGCTTGCTTGCAGCTAAAAAAGGAGTACCTGATCAAGAAATTCTGGAAATCTTTAAACAAGTAAAGATTAACATTCCTCTATTAGATGCCATTAAGCAGATTCCATCTTATGCAAAATTTTTAAAAGATCTTTGTACCATAAAGCGAAAGCTTTACGTACAAAAGAAAGCTTTTCTAACTGAACAGGTGAGTGCTATTCTCAAACACAACACCCCACCTAAATATAAAGATCCTGGTTGTCCTACCATATCTTGCATCATAGGAAACTTCAGGATACAACGAGCCCTTCTGGATTTAGGTGCTAGTGTTAACTTACTGCCCTATTCAGTTTATAAACAGTTAGGACTTGGTGAATTAAAACCCACCAAGGTTACTCTCCAACTTGCCGATCGATCTATAAAGATACCAAGAGGAATAGTCGAGAATGTACTTGTCCAAATTGATAAATTCTATTTTCCAGTTGACTTCATAGTATTAGATACCCAGCCTGTCATGAATTGTACCACTCCAATACCTGTCATTTTAGGCCGCCCATTTCTAGCTACTTCCAATGCTTTGATCAACTGTCGAAATGGAATAATGAAAATGTCATTCGGAAATATGACTATAGATTTTAATATATTTAACATTTGTAAACAACCCGATAATGATAATGAAAATGATGAAATTCATGGAGTTAATCTGATCGACTCCATTGTAGAAGATGTTCTTGTCCCATCTCTTTCTTCTGATCCTTTAGAAACATGCCTAACTCATTTCGGAAATACAAATATCAACCAAAACTTTAGAGAAATCAGTGCTATATTAGATTCAGCTCCTTTGTTGGATACAGATAGATGGAAATCTCGTTTTGAAGAATTGCCCACACGCAACAATAGTCCTCTACCATCTAGTGTTCAAGCACCCAAACTTGAGCTAAAACCTTTACCATCTGAGCTAAAGTATGCATACCTTGGTCAAGAAGAGACCTTTCCTGTGATCATATCATCCCAACTCGAACAAAATCAGGAATTAAAATTATTAGAAATTCTCAAGGAACATGAGGGAGCAATAGGGTGGACAATTGCTGATATCAAGGGAATTAGTCCCTCAATTTGCACTCATAGAATCTACCTAGAAGCTGATGCCAAACCTTCTCGTCAACCTCAACGTCGATTAAACCCAAACATGAAGGATGTGGTTAGGACAGAAGTTCTGAAACTTCTGGATGCGGGTATGATCTACCCAATTTCAGATAGTAAATGGGTAAGTCCAACCCAAGTGGTTCCAAAAAAATCTGGTGTTACTGTAGTCAAAAATGCCAACAATGAATTAGTTCCAACTAGGGTCCCCACTAGTTGGCGTGTATGCATTGACTATAGAAAACTTAATTCTGTCACTAGGAAGGATCATTTTCCTCTACCTTTTATTGATCAAATTTTAGAAAGGTTAGCAGGTCATAAATATTATTGCTTCCTAGATGGCTATTCAGGTTACAACCAAATTGCAATTGATCCTGAAGATCAGGAAAAGACCACTTTTACATGTCCTTTTGGTACATTTGCTTACAAGAGAATGCCTTTTGGATTATGTAATACTCCTGCAACCTTCCAAAGATGCATGCTCAGTATTTTCTCTGACATGGTTGAGCATTTTTTGGAAGTCTTCATGGATGATTTTTCTGTTTTCGGCTCCTCTTTTGAAAACTGTATAGACCATTTAAGGCTAGTCTTAATTCGGTGTGAGGAGAAGAATCTAATCTTAAACTGGGAG
Source organism: Phoenix dactylifera (assembly GCF_051530095.1). NCBI lineage: Eukaryota > Viridiplantae > Streptophyta > Magnoliopsida > Arecales > Arecaceae > Phoenix > Phoenix dactylifera. The sequence continues at coordinate 6,784,082 of NC_143202.1, forward strand.
AAGTGCCATTTCATGGTAACTAGGGGAATTGTTCTCGGGCATGTCATTTCATCTGAAGGAATTGAAGTAGACAAGGCTAAAATTGACTTAATTGCTAATTTACCCAACCCAAAAACTATCAAAGATATACGCTCATTTTTGGGTCATGCAGGATTTTATAGGAGATTCATTAAAGATTTTAGTTCAATATCTAAACCCTTATGTAATCTCCTTCAAAAGGAAACCATATTTGTGTGGTCTGAAGAATGTCAAAAAGCTTTTGATAAACTTAAAAGCTTGCTGACCTCTGCTCCCATCATGCAACCACCTGACTGGTCGCTTCCTTTTGAAATTATGTGTGATGCTAGTGAATATGCAGTTGGGGTAGTTCTAGGGCAAAGAAAAGAAAGGAAACCTTATGTTATCTACTATGCAAGTAAGACTTTAAATAGTGTACAAATGAATTACACCACTACGGAAAAGGAACTACTTGCCATAGTATTTGCACTAGACAAATTTAGGTCTTACTTGATTGGATCCAAAATCATTATCTACACTGACCATGCTGCCCTTAAGTACCTTCTTTCAAAAAAGGATGCTAAGGCGCATTTGCTTAGGTGGATCCTTCTGCTCCAAGAATTTTTTCTAGAAATAAGAGATAAAAAGGGGGTAGAAAATGTAGTAGCTGATCACTTGTCCCGTCTGACTCTTCCAGATTCCTTAGACAATTCACCCATAAAAGACACCTTCCCTGATGAGCAACTATTTGAGATCACATCTTCACCCTGGTTTGTAGACATTGCAAATTTTCTAGTCACAGGTGAACTACCAGGTCATTGGAATAAACAAGACAAAAGAAAATTTTTGACTGAAATAAAAAATTTTTTCTGGGATGATCCTTATCTTTTCAAATACTGCCCAGATCAAATTATTAGGAGATGTGTACCTAATGACGAATTTATTAGTGTCATTTCATTTTGTCATTCTGAAGCTTGCGGTGGTCATTTCTCTGCTAAGAAAACGGCTGCAAAAATTTTACAGTGCGGTTTCTATTGGCCCATCTTGTTTAAAGATTTTCATAACTTTTGCAAAGCTTGCGAGCGTTGTCAAAAGTTAGGTGGGATAACTCGTAGGAATATGATGCCCCTCAACCCAATTTTAATTATCGAAATATTTGATTGTTGGGGAATAGATTTTATGGGCCCATTTCCTCCTTCATTCAGAAATTTGTACATCTTAGTAGCTGTGGATTATGTCTCCAAATGGATTGAGGCAATTCCTTGCAAACATAATGACCACAAAACTGTTCTAAAATTTTTAAAGGAAAACATTCTTTCCAGATTTGGAACGCCTCGAGCCATCATCAGTGATGGGGGTTCACACTTCTGTAATAAGCCCTTTGAGGCTTTAATGCAAAAATATGGGATCACCCATAAAGTCGCCACCCCTTATCATCCACAGACAAGTGGACAAGTTGAAGTATCAAATCGATCAATTAAGAATATTCTGAAAAAAACGGTTAACCCAAATCGCAAAGACTGGTCTTTGCGTTTAACTGATGCACTTTGGGCTTATCGTACTGCTTTTAAAAGTCCGATTGGTATGTCACCGTACCGTCTTATTTTTGGCAAACCTTGTCACTTGCCTGTGGAATTGGAGCATAGGGCCTACTGGGCTATTAAGAGATTTAATTTTGATATGGATAAGGCTAGTTCACTACGCAAACTTCAACTTAATGAACTAGAGGAAATTTGGAATGAAGCATATGAGAATGCTCGAATTTATAAGAACAAAATGAAAGTATTTCATGATAGAAATATTATGAGAAAAACATTTGAGCCTTCCCAGAAAGTTCTATTGTATAATTCAAGACTTCATTCATTTCCAGAAAAATTGAGATCTAGGTGGACTGGTCCATTTATAGTTAAAACTGTTTATCCGTATGGAACTGTTGAGATAGAGAATCCAAACACCGGTAATATTTTTAAAGTAAATGGCTAATGTTTGAAGTTATTTTTGGACAACTTTACCCCAGAGGTTGAATCGACCAATCTGGGAGATCCTGTTTATCAGGATTGATCTCTATATCTGCTAGAGATCCTCTGTTTGTACATAATTTTTCTTTCTTTCATATGACAATTGGAGAGCAACAACAGTGTGCAGTCATTCTATCAGGTAAATTCTAACCTTCAGACTTATTATCCTTCATACTATCATATTTAATGCATTCATGTTGAAACATTGGGGACAATGTTGAATTTAAGTTGGGGGGAGAGATTACTATATTTATATATCATACCAATTGTCATATATTTAAAAAAAAAATCTCTATTTAAAAATATATATATTTATATATATATATAAATAATAACAAAAATATATTTTGTTGCATTTAATTACCACTTTAATTTTCTAAGCAAATAAACATGTGCAGCTATTAAGGCAAGGAGCGCATTATGACTTATCAGAGACCTATTTCTAGATCTCCACACAAGTATTCAATGACAATAGGAAAGCCTCAGGAGTTCAGTTGTGTTACCTATTTATTTGTTGACCTTATTCGCAAAAGAAGTACGAGTGTCCTTGTCTTAAAATCCATATTTTGGTTTTCACATAAAGATTGAGTTTGAAATTTCCGGCTAGATCACCTGGATGCCTTATGTTCTGACCTTGGTTGACCTATAGTCACAATACAGTCACGTTACATATGTATATATATATATAAAAAAAAAAGAGAGAGAGAGAAATAATACTGTTTGTCTTCACTGAGTAACCGGGCCTCTTGCCTACAAAGCAGTGAGTGTTCGCGTAAAATGGTGAAAATGACTGAAATAAGTGACTAGTCTGGCCTCGTGGCGTAGTCTGGTTCGAGTAATTAAGTCCGAGGGGTGTTTCACCTAATGCCTTGAGCCAACTGGATCAAGAGTCATTGACCCAAAGCTCGTTACATGGACCTTACTAGAGCCTGATGGAGTTGGACTGTTGTAGTCACTATGTGAAAAAAATATATATAAAAATAAAAAAAAATAAATTGAACATGAGTAAGTTAGTTAAACTTAAACCAAGTAACGTGTGGATGACTGGTTTGACTCCATTGTTTTAGAACTCTGTGTACCTGGGATGTCTAGTTGGGATTGATAGCTTCATTTTTATATGCGAACCATTCTGGATAAATAACATGTGATATTCAGAAAATTTAGTGGATCGGGAGCTAACAAATAGTAGTTAACATTTGTGAATTTGAGTAGTGCACCTAGAATTCAAAGGGTACCCAATTGTGGTGGAGGTATAGGTATTCTGAGACGTCACATTTACATTTGCCTTAAGAGTTGCTATGTTTTAAAGTATCTTCTAACTTAAAAACGATGTTTGTGGGTAACATCACTGCAAACCCTCACGAGACAACACTCGTCCACTAGGGTAACCTAGGGGTTTAACGGCTTGTTGCACGTGCTAAGTGCAATCGTCATGCTCTACGAAAGTGAGTATTTATTTTAATTCATGCATATTAATAAACAATACTTTTGCACTCTCATTTTATCATTTTTACACTAAATTGCTAGAGACTAGCAATAAGCTAGTTGGGGGGTGTGATGAGAGTACAAAAGTAAAATTTTTGTATTATCTTAATTAGTATTATAGCTAATCATTATTAATAAAATTGATTAATTAATGTTTTATTTGTGTTTAAGTGCAAGTAATCCAAGAGACCCAATAATATTGGGTTTGAGCCCAACGTCTCAGCCTGCCCCAGCCGTGTGTATCACGCATTCAAACGCCCATCAGCCCGAGTCGCCTCCACGTTCCATGCTGCCCATCTCCGCGCTCGTTCCATGCATATGGCTTCTAGAAGTAACCGTTCGTCTCCCAACCCTTCAGCAGAGCATGAGAAATCTCCCAAAACCTGTTCTTTCTTTTGTCCGTAAGGGGCTTCCCAAGCATATCTTCAAACGTTCAACCTCCCAATGGTAGTATTTCAGCAGCGCCAAAGGTTTTCAGTCGCTTGGTTTCCTATTCTCCTCTGTTTTGGAACAGAGCTTTCAGCCATCAATGTCTTCCCAATTTGTTCCACGCGTACCAGCCGAAGAGTCCCAAGCGTTGTGGCATTCGATTCGTTTCATCCAGCCGAGTCCTCCCCTCCCTTTCCAGCAAATAAATTCCAGCATTCATCAGAGTCCTTCCGTCTCCCCCATTTCTTCCCAACGGTCATCTTTTTCCACAATTCCCAGCAGCCGAAGATCCCAGGTGATTCAACTTCATCTACCCCGTGTCTCATCCATTCCCAAATTTCTACAACGTTTCCAGCTGAAGAATCCCAAGCAATTCAACTTCATCCCGCATCTCAAGCAACCGGATCATCCCCAAACCTCCACGCGTCTCACCAGCCGCGCCTTCAACATGCTATAAAAAGGGGAGCCATCCGGTGAAGAAGGGAGGAACGGGAGGGAGAAAGCAGCCGGGAGAGCCGTGTGCGAAGGAGGAGATCAGCAACCAACGGAAGAAGAGGAGAAGGAGCCCACGGAACCAGGGAAGCCAACATCCACTTCTTTCCCAGCCGAGCGAGAGAGGAGAAGAGGTCACGGAAGGGAGGAAGCAACCGGGAGAAGAAAACAGAGCATCCTGTTTTCTGAACCAAAGAAAAAAAAAAGGAAAAGGGATTTATGTTTATTTTAAGTTATTCTTTACAATTCCTTTTTATAAAAAATGTTTCCATTTCATATGAGTAGCTAAATCTTCTCTAGCTAAGGCTAGGGAAAAGCCTAGCATTTTCTTCATGTATTTCATTTAATCATCAATTGGATTTTAATGTTTTTGATTTGATTTATGGTGCAGTAAATTTATAGAAATTATTTCAAACTTATATATTTTCTTTGATTTGTTATTTCCCCCGGGTATAACAGATGCTTAGAAATCCCTGTAGTTTAAAATAGAATTACTGTAATGCTGCCCATAAAACTAAATCTATTTAACTGAGATAATAGATGATTTTAAGAAAAGCATGATGATGTGCTAGGTTGAATCCTGATGCCTTAGTTATATTTTGTCAATTCGAATATTATTTAGCCTTTAGTTTTTGTTCACTGTCAAATTCCTGTGGATTCGATCTCGGACTCACCGAGAATATTACTTTGCTACACCCTATACTTGGGGTATCCTACGTTTAATTTCCCTTTGTAAAAGAGCAAGATTAAAATCGTCGCATCTAGGAACCCAAATAATATCTTCCGGCTAGCGATTTTGGGTGAGGTCCTAAGTTGTTACACATAGAAACAAATGAATATTGTTACGGGGGAACTTAGCCACCATGCCCCACGTGACCGGCACGCGCGCCCAGAAAGACTACGGCTGTCCCTTGATCCAGCAATCCGACCTCGGGTCGGATATCTTCGGCTCCGCAGCCCGACCCCGAGTCGGCTGCCCCTTGATCCAGCAATCCGACCTCGGGTCGGATATCTTCGGCTCCGCAGCCCGACCCCGAGTCGGCTGCCCCTTGATCCAGCAATCCGACCTCGGGTCGGATATCTTCGGCTCCGCAGTCCGACCCCGAGTCGGTTGCCCCTTGATCCAGCAATCCGACCTCAGGTCGGCAATCTCTTGACAACAACAGACTGTTCCCCTGAGGCACGCCGCGGCCCCCTGCTCCACTACTTCCTGCAACGGCCGAATCCGGCGCTGCCCCACGATCCCCTGTAACAGCCGTACAAAGCGGAGCTCCACTACGCCCTGCCATGGCCGTACCCAGCGCTGCCCCACGACGCCCTGTAACGGCCACGTCAGTGGCAACCCCATCGTGCCACACGATGACCAATCCCCAGAAAAACCCCCCAGCCTGATATATATGGGGCTGGGATGGGAAGGGGGAGGGTAAGAAAGATTTTCCAGAGTATCATCTTACCTGCTACCTCTCCTTCTCCTTCTCCTTCGATCTCCCCTGACTTGATCGTCGGAGGGCCCCCACTACCCTGGTGGTGGTGCGAGGCTTGCTTGCAGGTTTCACGGCGGAGGGCGGAGCGCAACCAAAGCAACTCAAAGGGAACTCCGTTTACACCGCTGTGCCAATCGTTCTCGGTTTGGACCCCCAGCAACAGTTGGCGCTAGAGAAAGGGCACGGATCTTAGAGCGATCGTAATGGCACGGCGAGGTGGTCGTGGAGCTTCCAATGCTTCCGGTCGCGGGGCCTCTCGCGCCTCTGGCCGGGAGGCCGCTGCATCTCCAACACACTCTCAGCAACACTCCACCGCCCCACCGCCCATTCAGACGGTCGAAGCCGCCCAGTTCGACCAGCTAGCCCAGCAGGTTCGCACCCTCACGGAGGCGGTGCAGAATCTGCAGGGTGCGATGTCCCGGGCGCCACAGCGGGCTCAGGAGCCGCTGCTGCCTGAGCGTTCGCCTGTCCTCCTCAACCCGCGCTCCTTCCTCTCTCATGGGGAGGAGCGCCGGCGCGAGGAGGATTCTCGAGCACGCTCCATTCTACCGGGACCTTCCCACCGGAGCTGCGCGGGGTACGAGAGGCGGGCCCGGGCGCGTTCCCAGACCTCCCAGTCCTCGAGGAACCCGCGCTCCAGTCGGTCCCCCTCTCGCCGCTCCTTGTCTCCCACCCACCGGTCGCGCTCCCTGGACCGGCGGGTGGACGATCTCCACCGACAACTCCAGGTCCTGAAGGGCCATTCCAAAGATCCCTTCGCTGACTTAGAGATCTCCTCCCAGCCGGCGCTCGCCTCGAGGATCCTGCGGACCCCGAATCTGCCGGGGTTCAAAATGCCGGCGATCGAGCCCTATGACGGGGCGGCGGACCCGCGGGATCACGTCGAGAGTTTCAGGACCCTTATGCTCCTCCACGGAGCATCAGATCCCCTTCTCTGCAAGGCTTTTCCGGTAACCCTCCGTGGCCCGGCGAGGGCATGGTTCGCCGGGCTGGAGGCTGACTCAATCCGGTCCTTCGACCAATTCACTCGCCTCTTCATCACTCATTTCGCCGTCAGTAGCCGGCGGCGACTGGTCTCCGACTCCCTCTTTGATGTCCGGCAAAACGAGGGAGAAAGCCTGCGAGATTATCTTACCCGCTTCAACAGGGCTACGCTGGAGGTCCGGAACCTGAGTCAGGAGGTAGCTCTTTCAGCCCTGAAGCGTGGCTTCCGGAAGGGCAGACTCACCTTCTCCCTGGACAAACGCCTGCCGCGGAGCTTCCCAGAGCTGTTGTCCCGGGCGAACCAGTATGCGGACGCCGAGGAGGTGGCCGCCCACCGGAGCAAGGAGGCCGCCGAGATCCCTCAAAAGCTTGGGAAGAAAAGGCGGAAAGAGGCACGCCAGAGGAGGAGCCCGATGCCTCAGCGTCGGCGCAGAAGCCCGTCGCCGGCGAAGAACCACGGCGCCACACGCCCTCGTTCTCCGCCCCGACATTTTCACCGGTACACCCCTCTCCTGACTCCCCGGGCCCAGATCCTTATGGAGATCAAGGAGCGGGAGGACCTCCCGGCCCCGAGACAGATGCGGAGGATCCCTGGGAAGAGGCCCTCCCGGGTGTACTGTGAGTACCATCGAGACCACGGCCACGACACGGAGGACTGCTTCCAGCTTCGGGACGAGATCGAGGCTCTCATCCGCCGGGGGCGTCTCGGTCGATATGTGAGCGACCGACGTCCCCCCGCAGACCCGCGTCCGGCTGACCCGGCCCCTCCGGAGCCTCGGAAGCAGAATCGACCCGTTGCGGGCGTGATCCACACTATCACTGGGGGCTGCCCCCGGCCCGTGAGGAGCGCAGGGGGCTCGGCGGAGGCGTCGGGGGCGGCCGTCGCAAAGAGGCAGAGGGTCGGCAATGTAATCACCTTTTGTGATGAGGATGTAAAGGGGGTTCAGACCCCCCACGATGACGCCATGGTGATCTCCCTCACTATGGCAAACTATGATGTAAGGCGTGTTCTTGTGGATAGTGGAAGCTCAGCTGATATCTTGTTTTACGAGGCCTTCCAAAAGATGGGCTTGTCCAGACAATTGTTGCACAAAATATCCACCCCCCCTCATAGGATTCACTGGTGACGCTGTCCCGGCGGAAGGTGTCGTTGAACTGCCTGTGACTGCGGGCGTCGCACCCGCAGAAGCCACAGTACGACTCGGGTTCTTGGTCGTCCATGTTCCCTCGGCCTACAACGCTATCCTCGGACGACCCGGACTGAATGCCCTTCGCGCTGTGGTCTCTACGTACCACTTGCTCATGCGGTTCCCCACGGCGGTCGGGATCGGGGAGGTCCGAGGCGACCAACCGACCGCACGGCAATGTTTCCTAGCGACCCTCAAAGGGAAGAAGCCCGCAGAAGCCCTAAGCGTCGAGTCCCTTGATGCCAGAGACGAGGTGGCCTTGCGGCAGGGGGAGCCGGCCGAGGGTGTGGTCGAAGTTCCCCTCGAGGAAGGCCGCCGGGACCGGGTGGTCCGGGTCGGCGCCAATCTCGACCCGGGAGCTCGAGCCCGGTTGGTGGAATTCCTCCGAGCCAATGCCGATGTATTTGCCTGGTCGGCGGCCGATGTACCTGGGATCGACCCGGAGGTCATTTCTCACGCCCTCAACGTCGACCCGACCCACCGGCCAGTGAAGCAGAAGAAGAGACACTGTGCCCCGGATCGGATCCGGGTGGTCGACCAGGAGGTAGACAAACTCTTGGAGGCAGGATTCATAAGGGAGGTGAGTTACCCCGAGTGGCTGGCAAATGTTGTACTTGTCCGGAAGGCGAGCGGGAAGTGGAGGATGTGCGTCGACTATACCGACCTGAACAAGGCGTGCCCTAAGGATAGCTTCCCGCTTCCGCGGATAGACCAACTGGTCGACGCGACTTCCGGATATCAGTTGCTGTCTTTCATGGACGCCTTCTCCGGTTACAACCAGATAATGATGGCCCCACAGGACGAGGAGAAAACTGCCTTTATAACGGACCGGGGGCTGTACTGCTACAAGGTAATGCCCTTCGGTCTGAAGAACGCTGGCGCCACTTACCAGCGCCTCGTCAACAAAATCTTCAAAGAGCAAATTGGCCGGAACATGGAGGTGTACGTGGACGATATGCTGGTGAAGAGCCGCCAGGCAGACCAGCACATCGTGAATCTGGAGAAGACTTTCACCACCTTACGGAAGTTTCGCATGAAGCTGAACCCAGCGAAGTGCGCCTTTGGCGCTTCGGCCGGGAGGTTCCTTGGTTTCATTGTCAACCAGCGGGGTATCGAAGCCAACCCGGACAAAATCAAGGCCATCCAAGGTATGTCCCCTCCGACCAAAGTAAAGGAAGTTCAGGAGCTCGCTGGAAGGGTCGCCGCGCTCGGACGATTTGTGGCAAAATCGGCCGAACGCTGCCAACCATTCTTCAAGGTGTTAAAACGCCCAAAAGACTTCCTCTGGACGGCCGAATGTCAAGCAGCATTCGACCAGCTCAAGGAATACCTGGCGTCTCCTCCCCTACTGTCCAAGCCGCAAGAAGGGGAGATGCTCTACCTCTATCTGGCGGTCTTCCCAACCGCGGTCAGTGCGGTGCTGGTTTGGGAAGAGGCAAAGCTCCAGAAGCCTGTGTACTACATCAGCCGGGTCCTACGGGACGCCGAGACGCGGTATACGAAGGCTGAAAAGATCGCCTTCGCGCTGCTGACCGCGACCAGGAGGCTCCGCCCCTATTTCCAGGCCCATTCTGTCACCCTCTTAACTGATCAACCGTTACGACAGATCCTCGGCAACCCCGAGAATGCGGGACGGCTGGTGAAGTGGGCAGTAGAACTCGGTGAGTTCGACATCCGCTACCAGCCTCGACCCGCCATCAAGGCCTAGGTGCTCGCGGACTTCCTCGCTGAGTGCACGGTGCAGGAGGCGGAACCTAGACCGCCGGAAACGCCCAGCCTCGACCTCCCGACCTGGACGCTTCACATCGATGGGTCGTCGAACCCCGAGGGTGGAGGGGCCGGGCTAGTCCTTACCAGTCCTGATGGAGTGATAGCCGAGTATGCCTTGAGGTTTGGATTTCCAGTTACCAACAACAAGGCGGAATACGAGGCCCTAGTCGCAGGACTCAAACTCACCGGGGAGCTCGGCATCCGGCGTTTGAAGGTCTTCACCGACTCCCAGCTGGTGGTCGGGCAGGTCTGTGGGGAGTTCGAGGCCCAGAGCCCGACCATGCAGAACTACGTCCGGAAGGTGCAAGCACTCATTCCCGACCTCGGCAGTGTCGACATCCAGCAGGTTCCCAGAAGCGAAAATGCCAGGGCCGACAGGTTGTCCCGCTTGGTGGGCGCAGAGGCGCACAACTTGTCGAGGGCAATCTACCTGGAGACCCTGGATGCCCCGAGCATCGGCGAGGCTGGAGCGGTGATGGCGATTGATCCGGAGCCGTCTTGGATGGACCCGCTCGTCGCCTACCTCGCCGAAGGGATCCTCCCTGAAGACGAAGATCAAGCTCGGCGACTTGTCAGAAAGTCCGCCCACTACGTACTCTATGAAGGGAGGCTGTATCGGACCTCGTTTACCGCCCCCCTCTTAAGGTGCCTCCGCCCCTCGGAGGCGGCCTACATCCTCGGCGAAGTCCATGAGGGCGTCTGCGGATCGCACTCGGGGGCTAGGTCCTGGGCGCACAAGATCATGAGGCAAGGCTATTATTGGCCTACCTTGTTGGAGGACTCAAAGGATCACGTACGGAAATGCGACGCCTGCCAGCGCCACGCCAACGTCCAGAGAGTCCCTTCTGTCCCCTTGGCACCAATCACCGCACCCTGGCCCTTCGCACAGTGGGGAATGGATATCCTCGGACCATCCTCCGTCGCTTCCGCCCAGCGGAAATTCTTGATTGTTGCAATCGACTACTTCACCAAGTGGGTGGAGGCAGAGCCGCTGGCCACTATCACGGAGGTGCAAGTCCGGAAGTTCGTGAAGAAAAACATCATTGTCCGATTTGGGGTACCCCGGGTCCTCATCTCGGATAATGGTCGACAGTTCGACAACAAGCATTTCCGTGACTTCTGCGAGGAATTCGGGATCGAGCATCGGTTCACATCTGTGTCGCATCCCCAAACCAACGGTGAGGCCGAGGTGACAAACTGGACAATCCTCCAAGGAATTAAGGCGCGAATCGGTCGGACGGGGAAAGCTTGGGTCGAAGAACTCGAGAACGTCCTTTGGGCGTATCGGACCACGCATCGGACCCCTACCGGGGAGACGCCTTTCAACCTAACCTATGGCACGGAAGCGGTTGTCCCCGTGGAGCTCGGACTCCCCTCGCCCCGGGTGGCTACGCACCGACCCGAGGCCAATTCGGAGCAACTCCGAGGAAACCTGGACCTCTTGGAAGAAGCGAGGGAAATGGCGCAGGTTCGGATGGCGATGTATCAGCGGAGGGTGGCCCGATATTATAACTCCAAGGTCCGACCAAAACTTTTCAGAATCGGAGATCTGGCGCTAAGGCGAGCCAAAGCATCTCAACCCGCGGAAGGTGGGAAGCTGGCGCCAAATTAGGAAGGCCCGTATAGGGTTCGCTGGGTAAACCGACCTGGCTCCTACCAGTTGGAGGCCCTAGATGGTCGAGAAATTCCAAGGAGCTGGAATTCCGCTAACCTACGGGTGTATTACCAGTAGAAAGACAAAGCCAGAAAGACAGTTCAAAAATGTATAGTCCTTTTCATCTCAATAATTTCTGGTTACAATGGCGTGTTCGTGTGATTACAAAGAATTTCCAGAGGGGAATTGGGGAGTAAAGAAAGTAAGGAAGAGGTGGGGACTCCGTTAAGCTGAAGATCTGGGATCCCGAACCCTCCATCCGAAGCAGCTGCAATCCCACCGGGCGTGGGTGCTTCCCCCCGGAGGCGCCATCGACGCCTCACGCAAAAGACGAAGAGCCGGCGCGGACGAAGAAGAAGTTCGCACAGCTTCTAGAGGAACGCCACCTCCAAGGGATATTCCGGTCCTCCCCAGGAGAAGGGGAGGAAAGGAATACAAGGGAGAAGAGCGCGAGGGGGCGCGACCCCGGATGAAGCGTCTAGCGCAGAGCTCAATCGGGAGGTGGGACTGAAAAGAGGGGGGATGTGATCCCGGATGAAACGCCTAGAGCGGAGTTCCGCCGGGGAGAATCTCCTTGTTGATCCCAGATGAAACGGCTAGTTGGCGGAAGTCGCGAGGGGCGCGCCTCCCGTTCCTCCGGCAGGGGTTTCCCAGCCACGCACCCGAGAGGAGGTCCACGATCCATGGCAACCTGAACAGCTCTGGCTTGGCAGGCTCCACCGCACCTGCACTTATATTTATAGCCAAACTGTGGCCCCCCGGTCGTTCCGATGCGGGTGGCTCCAATAAATGCGAGCGCATCGAATCCGGAGCCGTTCCGGCTCTCGAGGCGTATCCTCCCACGACCTCCTAAGCGTCGTTCTCCTTAATTGCATTCTTCATGCAGGACACTCCGGGCGGCGTGTATCCCACGGGCACGCGCCCAGGCCGCATCCGCCTCGAAGAACGCGCGTATCGCGGCCGCTTAACTGGCACTCCTCGCAAGCAGCAACTGGCCGATCCGATTTCCCAGGTAACGCCTCAATTAGCATTTAATAGCCTTCTGGTGTTCCCCAGGCGACGCTTCGAGAGGAGGAGAAATACGATCGCAGCTGGCCACGGAGAAACCCCGTCGAGCGGCAAGTGATAGGCGCGCGACCAACGAGTGGAATTCCCCGAGGCTCGGCCCTCGGATGCCAGGCTAACCCGATGATCATCCCGGGAGCAGACTAGCCTGAAGCCCCGACCGGTCGCCTCGGCTTGCGCCAGCCTTGGCCGACCAACGAGCGGAATTCCCCGAGGCTCGGCCCTCGGATGCCAGGCTAACCCGATGATCATCTCGGGAGCAGACTAGCCTGAAGCCCCGACCGGTCGCCTCGGCTTGCGCCAGCCTTGGCCGACCAACGAGCGGAATTCCCCGAGGCTCGGCCCTCGGATGCCAGGCTAACCCGATGATCATCCCAGGAACAGACTAGCCTGAAGCCCCGACCGGTCGCCTCGGCTTGCGCCAGCCTTGGCCGACCAACGAGCGGAATTCCCCGAGGCTCGGCCCTCGGATGCCAAGCTAACCCGATGATCATCTCGGGAATAGACTAGCCTGAAGCCCCGACCGGTCGCCTCGGCTTGCGCCAGCCTTGGCCGACCAACGAGCGGAATTCCCCGAGGCTCGGCCCTCGGATGCCAGGCTAACCCGATGATCATCCCGGGAGCAGACTAGCCTGAAGCCCCGACCGGTCGCCTCGGCTTGCGCCAGCCTTGGCCGACCAACGAGCGGAATTTCCCGAGGCTCGGCCCTCGGATGCCAGGCTAACCCGATGATCATCCCGAGAGCAGACTAGCCTGAAGCCCCGACCGGTCGCCTCGGCTTGCGCCAGCCTTGGCCGACCAATGAGCGGAATTTCCTGAGGCCTAACCCTCGGATGCCTGGCCTAGCGCCGGAAGAATTTCCTGAGGCCTAACCCTCGGATGCCTGGCCTAGCGCCGGAAGAATTTCCTGAGGCCTAACCCTCGGATGCCTGGCCTAGTGCCGGAAGAATTTCCTGAGGCCTAATCCTCGGATGCCTGGCCTAATGCCGGAAGAATTTCCTGAGGCCTAACCCTCGGATGCCTGGCCTAGCGCCGGAAGAATTTCTCGAGGCCTAACCCTCGGATGCCTGGCCTAGCGCCGGAAGAATTTCCTGAGGCTTAACCCTCGGATGCCTGGCCTAGCGCCGGAAGAATTTCCCGAGGCCTAACCCTCGGATGCCTGGCCTAGCGCCGGAAGAATTTCCTGAGGCCTAACCCTCGGATGCCTGGCCTAGCGTCGGAAGAATTTCCTGAGGCCAAACCCTCGGATGCCTGGCCTAGCGCCGGAAGAATTTCCTGAGGCCTAACCCTCGGATGCCTGGCCTAGTGCTGGAGGAACTTCAAGAGTCAGGAGTCGGCGAGACGCTACCAAGAGTTAAAAAGAGGAAGGACGAAAGTGAAATGGGGAAACACTTTGTTTGCTTTAACTTTCGTTGCATCAGGGCCGAGACCCATACAACATGGCAAAACGCCAATATACAAAGAAAAGAACAAAGAAAAAGTACAGAGGGTCAGCTTGGAGGAACCCCTGGATCGGGAACGGCGAGCACGTCCGCGAAGGGTAGGGAGACGGTTGGAGAACCGGCAGGTAATGGCATCGGAGGGGAGTCGAGGAGGGAGACCCCACTCAAGTCAATTCCGGGGTATTTAGTGGACACCCTTGCCAGGCCTTCATCGAAGCCTAAGGCAAAGGAGTCGGACCCCGCATCCGACATGTCACGGATGAACTCGGCGGACTGACGATAGGCCTGTACCGCCTGACGCCCGATTTCTGCGCCCTTCTCGACCAGCGCCGCCTCCGCTCGCTCCGTAATCTGAGCTTTCGCTTCCATGACCTTCGCCACAATCCGGTCGTCCGCCTCGGAGGAGACCCTCAGCAGATCGGCCCAAGCCTCCGTGTGCTTCGCCTCGGCAGCGACGCGAGCAGCCTCAGCCTCCTCCAGGCGCGAGTGAAGCTCCTGGTTGCTCGCACGAGTCCCCTCCAAGGCCGACTCCAATTCGGCCATCTTGGCTTCAAGAGATCGGGTTCGGTTGCGGGCGTTGTCGGCCGACTGCTGGGCCTCCTCCCACCTTTCCCGGAAGTCGGCAGCCTTCCGGGACTGCTTTTCGACTCGCTCCTCCGCCTTCCTGATCTCGCTTTCGAGACCCGAGGCAACCTTGAGTTGCTCCTGAGCCTCCAACAGTTGCCTCTCGAGGGTGGCGAAGCCGAGTGCCTGCTCTTCGGCCACCTGGAGCCTCGCCTCGAGGTTCCTGGTCGTTCTCCCCGCCGCAGCCTGGCCTCCCTCCTCTACAGCTTTCAGTCGGCTCTCGGCCTTCGCCAGGAGCCTCGCCTATTCCTCGTGGCTCTCCTCCAGACGGATCATGTACTGGGCGAGCTAAGAGACAGGAAAAATGAGAGCGTCAGACGGGGATCAATAGAGCCTATAAATGACGAAAGCGACCAAAAGAACACTCACCGACATGAGACAGACGCAGCTGGCAGCTCCGACTTCAGGGATCCTCATCTGCCGGACCTGCCTACGGTCACCCTCCAGCAGCACCGTCTCGATGAGGTTTCGGGCGCCGGCGAAAGTGAAGGCCGACCCCGACTTCGCCCCGGAGCCGGACGGTGGTTCTGCGGCCTTACCCTTACCCATTGCTTGAGGGAGAGTCATGCCAATCGTGCTCGGGGCGGGGGCCGCGCCAGAAATCGACAGGGTCCCGCTCGGCCGGGGCCTCGGCGCACCCCTCCTTCTCGTATCATCCGAGGCCGACCGAGTCGAAGGCCGGGCTGGGGACCGACCACGGGTGCGCCCGGATGACACCTCCGGAAAAGCGGTAGTCTCATCACCGGAGGGCTGATACGGCGTCAACTGTCGGTCCGAGCCCGCGGCGTCCCCCTGATCGGTGGGCCCGGACCCGTCTGTCGGCGTCGGAGTCGCCTGCTGGCGGGGCTTCTTCGCCGGTGGGACCCCGCTCGGAGGAGTCCGTTTCTTCCTCCGGACCGCTTCCAGTAGGGATGCCCTACTAACAGCCATTGCCCTGTCCGACTGCATGACGTCGTCGATTTCTGCAAAAAGAACGAGATGGTTAGAAACTGAGAAACTGATGGAAAGAAGAAACGAAAGAGAAGAAAAGAGCTAAAAAAGAAGGAGTGATGGCGGGCTCACGGTCGGCGGGGACCGAGCTCAGACCGACGTTCACCAAGGCATCCTCGGAAATAAGGCGAGCCACCGGGGGGAGCCGGCCCTCGGCAACCAACCCCTTCAAAACGGCGACGCCATCGGACTCCTCCCTTGACAACCTCGATAGGCCGATCGGAGACTTCATCGGCGTCTTCCAGGTTGTCCCAATTCCCCAAAAGGGATCTACGTCGATGAAAAAGAAACGCTCCTTCCAGCCATGAATGGAGGAAGGAGCCTCCTTGACGAGGCCGCACCCTCGCCGCGCCGCAAAGCACCACCACCCTGTCCCGGGGGTGGCCGTTCAGGCCGTAGCATTCCCAAAAAACATTCAGGGTGGTGGGAACCTCGTGCATGCGGCAGAGAACCTGGAAGGCCGTCAGGGTACGCCATGAGTTTGGCACCAGTTGCGTCGGCGCCACTCTTAAACCTCGAAGCACCTGCACGACTAAGTCCGAGGGGGGAAAGCGGAACCCAGCCCGAAGGATGTCCTCATTGATGGCGACCTTCCCTGGAGGAGGATGGGACATCCTCTCCTCAGGCCCCGGGAGCGTAACGTTGCAGGCTTCGGGAAGGTGGTACCGGGCCACGAACCTATCTAGGTCTTCGGGGACCAGCTCCGACTGAATGCGGTCCGCTCTTACTTCGTCCATCCCTAACGGCCAGAGAATCTACGGTCAGGACGGGGTCAAAAGGGGAGAAGGGACCGGAACGACTGGGGTACACTAATACGAAAGGAGAAAGTACGGAGAGCCCTAAATTGAAGAATGGGGCAACTCACCGGAAGGGAAGGAAGAACGGCTCCAAGAGCATCAAAAAAGGAGCGAACGAACAGTCCGACAACAACGGCAGCAGTACAAGGGAGAAACTCGAGGATGCCTGTGGAAAGAAAGGCGGACGGGGAGGGCCCCCGGTTAAATAGGTGGAAAGGCGGGTGACGCCTCGGTGACGCCAGAGGACGCCTGGCTGCCGAAGGATCGTTCGCGCCCCAAAGGCGAATCGACGCCATTAAGGAAGGATGTCCGCCGAAATCCACAGACTGCCAGATCAGCGACAACCGCCATACGCCATAAAGAAGGCGGGGAGCTCGGAGCGCGCGCGCCTTTCCGAGGGATGGCGGCAATCTCGAAGCGTCACTCCCTTCACCCGTTCCCCTCCTGGTTCCAGGCTCGGAAGTGGGGGGCTACTGTTACGGGGAACTTAGCCACCACGCCCCACGTGACCGGCACGCGCGCCTAGGAAGACTACGGCTGCCCCTTGATCCAGCAATCCGACCTCGGGTCGGATATCTTCGGCTCCGCAACCCGACCCCGAGTCGGCTGCCCCTTGATCCAGCAATCCGACCTCGGGTCGGACATCTTCGGCTCTGCAGCCCGACCCCGAGTCGGCTGCCCCTTGATCCAGCAATCCGACCTCGGGTCGGATATCTTCGGCTCCGCAGCCCGACCCCGAGTCGGCTGCCCCTTGATCCAGCAATCCGACCTAGGGTCGGATATCTTCGGCTCCGCAGCCCGACCCCGAGTCGGCTGCCCCTTGATCTAGCAATCCGACCTCGGGTCGGATATCTTCGGCTCCGCAGTCCGACCCCGAGTCGGTTGCCCCTTGATCCAGCAATCCGACCTCGGTCGGCAATCTCTTGACAACAACAGACTGTTCCCCTGAGGCACGCCGCGGCCCCCTGCTCTACTACTTCCTGCAACGGCCGAATCCGGCGCTGCCCCACGATCCCCTGTAACAGCCGTACAAAGCGGAGCTCCACTACGCCCTGCCATGGCCGTACCCAGCGCTGCCCCACGACGCCCTGTAACGGCCACGTCAGTGGCAACCCCATCGTGCCACACGATGACCAATCCCCAGAAAAACCCCCCAGCCTGATATATATGGGGCTGGGGGGGGAAGGGGGAGGGTAAGAAAGATTTTCCAGAGTATCATCTTACCTGCTACCTCTCCTTCTCCTTCTCCTTCGATCTCCCCTGACTTGATCGTCGGAGGGCCCCCACTACCCTGGTGGTGGTGCGAGGCTTGCTTGCAGGTTTCATGGCGGAGGGCGGAGCGCAACCAAAGCAACTCAAAGGGAACCCCGTTCACACCGCTGTGCCAATCGTTCTCGGTTTGGACCCCCAGCAACAAATATGATGCTCGAGCTTCGAAGCCACATAATCATTTGGCCTCCACGGGTGATCCACGCGAAGCTCTTGGATGATCGACATCCTCGGAATTGCTAGCTCGCGAGGATGTGCTGTAATCTTGAAACAATCAACCCTTGATCGTTCCTTTGAAGGCAACGGAGGAGGAGATGAAGGAGATCAAAGAGAGCTTGTGACCTTCACGTATTCTCTCCTTTTTTTCAAAACTTAGGCTATCCAGAAATTCACACACACACATATGGAGGAGATCGCATGGAGGGCCTCTTTTTGCCAAAAAAAACCCACACCTTCCTTCCTTCTTTGCACCAATTAATTGCTATCAAATGGCAATTGAAATCCCCATCAAATAGGGACCATGTGCGGTGGAATAAAAGAGGAGGTGTGGCCATTGAATGCTGCATTTGCATCCCTAAGGAATAGGGAATCATTTCTTCCAAAAGAAAGCAGCCGCTTGCCTCCTAATTTTGCGTCCCCTGCTAGGATCTCGCCACATGTCACTTGGCGCCATCAAATGAAGGAATTAAAATCCTAATCAAATCAGGATAAATTCTCTTCATAGCGCCACACCATAGATCCTTGCCATGTGTCATCATGCGCCATCAACTAAAAAGAAAAAATCCCATCTATGGCGTCATTGATGTGAGGGTGACATGTGTCATCTGATTTCCAAAACTGGGTTCCTAATTTTCAGAAATTGATCTCGAATTCAAATTTCAAATATTTGAATTCAGAATCTTCATCAGATGAGGATCTTGGATCATGTCCAATCCAATTGGGTCAAGTCCCATTAATTAGGTCAAGCCCAATCTTCTTGGTTTAAACCCAATCTAATTAGGTCAAACCCTAATGTAGCCCAAATTGAATCTAATTCAATTTGGCTCAACCCAAGCTCTATTACTCAATCAAATTGAGTCAATTAAAAATCTAATTGCATATTAATCCTCCAATAATTCATTAATTATTTTATAGCAACATTTTACTTAGGATAATATGTCAATTGAATTGACCAAATTATCCATGGATGATTCTTAATCATCCATCAGCCTTTATAATCAACCTAGAAAACTTCTATGCGTGTGATCCCATAGGTTCGAACCTAAGCCGGTAGCACAGGAACGATTTCCTGTATTAATCGATGTGACCATCTAGCAATGGTACCCTACGTCCGGATAGGCCGAATTATTGCGAAGCAATATTCTGAAACCCTGGACTATGGTTACCGTATAATTCATCCCTATAACACCTAATGCCAGGATGACATCAGAGTTCTATCAACTCTGTAATAGTACATCCACTCTGTGATTCAATTTTTACAAATCTTGTGGCATCTCACAAGGATTACCCTGGCCAAGATTTTGCTAAATTGAACACAAGGGCATTAACTCTTGCCACCAGGAGGGGTCAATTCCATCTTGACTCACACATCGACTTCGCAAGTACTTGACTACACCCAGTGACCTTCCATCCTTGAATTAGAAATTTAGTTAGTCCGATACCAAAGTACAGTGAGTTGCTTATTAATCACCGTGGTGATCTCAGGTCTGAGGGACACATATACCCATATCCACTCGGAACACTCTTGACGGCAGAGCATTCCGAAATTAGTCACGTTCAGTAAAATGTACTCCTACACTTCACCTGTGTGACATATTAGTGTCTCCACACTTCTTGGTTAAGAGGACAACCAATGTATATGTCACACAACGACCTAAACTCGATAATGCTGTTGTCCTATTAACAGCATATCATTTGGTTATGAACTGGTTTAAGGACTCACAGATAAATCCTCCTTTATCATAAAAGAATCCTAAGGACTTCATCATACTACAAGAGTTCAATTAAAGATATACAAAAAAATGATGAATAATGTTAAAATAATACTTTACAAAATCAATCATCAACATGCTGACGATTGACTCTTAGGATAGAATTTCCAACAACTCCCACTTAGCCTAAAGCCAATCGGCACAGTATCTAATACCCATCTTTGACTTGAAGTCGTTGGACTCTTTGATGCCAAGGACTTTAGTAAATGGGTCAGCCAAATTTTCTTTTGTATCAATCTTTCGAAGATCAATGTCACCTCGTTCAATAATCTTCCGAACCAGGTGATAGCGTCGCAGAATATGTTTGGTCCGCTGATGTGCTTTGGGTTCCTTCGCTTGAGCTATGGCTCCAGTGTTGTCACAAAAAATGGAAACTGGACTATCAATAGAGGGTGCCACTCCAAGCTCGGTGACGAACTTGCGCAACCATACGGCTTCCTTGGCGGCATCAAATGCTGCGATGTATTCTACTTCGCATGTAGAATCTGCCATTGTGTGCTGCTTGGAACTTTTCCAGCTGATTGCACCATCCTTAAGAGTAAAAATATAACCCGACATGCTCTTGCTATCATCTCGATCCGGCTGGAAACTGGAATCAGTATATCCCTCAAGTTTCATATCAGAATCACCATATACAAGCCACTGGTCCTTAGTATTTCTTAAATACTTAAGGATAGATTTTACAACCTTCCAGTGGTTGCTACTTGGATCAGACTGGTATTTACTCACTACTCCTAGTGAGTACGCCACGTCTGGTCTTGTACATGTCATGGCATACATTATAGAACCCACTGTCGAAGCATATGAAATTCTATCCATACTCTCTCTTTCTTGAGGAGTTGTCGGACAATTCTTCTTAGAGAGGTTAATTCCATGGCCCATCGGAAGATAGCCTTTTTTGGAATTAATCATGCTGAATCTCTTCAGCACAATATTAATGTACGTAGATTGGGATAATCCAAGCAATCTTTTAGATCTATCTCTATAGATCTTCATAGGATGTAAGATGCTTCACCCAAATCTTTCATGGCAAATTGAGATGATAACCAGACCTTTATTCCTTGCAATGCAGGGACGTCATTCCCAATTAATAGAATATCATCCACATACAAAACTAGGAATATGATTACTAAACCATTGACCCACTTATAAATGCAGGGTTTTTCTTCATTCTTAATGAAACCATATATTTTGATCACCTTATCAAAACGTATATTTCAACTCCGAGAAGCTTGCTTTAATCCATAAATGGATCTTTGTAGCTTGCACACTTTAGACATCTTTAGATGAAAAACCCTCAGGTTGTATCATTTACATCTCCTCTTCTAAATCTCCATTTAGAAAAGTGGTTTTAACATCCATCTGCAAGATCTTATAGTCTAAATATGCTGCTATCGCAAGCACAATCCGAATGGACTTGAGCATTGTCATAGGAGAAAACGTCTCGTCATAGTCTATACCATAATGTTGACGATAACCCTTGGCAACCAGACGGGCTTTATAGGTTTCCACCTTTCCGTCTGCACCCCGTTTTCTTTTGAAAATCCATTTGCACCCTATGGGTTTAATCCCTTCAGGTGGGTCAACTAATGTCCATACATCATTGACCTTCATGGATTCCATTTCGGATTGCATGGCTCCAAGTTATTTATCATAGTCTTTTCTTTGCATTGCATCCATGTAAGTGATCGGATCCTTATCGTTTTCATCTAGTTCGATACCCTGTTCCGAACCAAGAAACCGTAGTATCTGTTCGGCTGACGTGGTACTCTACCTGATCGTCTTAATGGTACATCCAAAGTGGGTTCTGAATTTGATCTAATCAACTCAGACTCAACTGGTTCAGTGGATGGTGTTGGGTCTTCTACATGTTGAATTTCCCTAAGTTCAACATTAGAGCTACTACTTCCTTCTCCAAGAAAACAGCTCTATTGCTTACAAACAACTTTTGTTCTTCAGCAAGGTAGAAATAATATCCTTTAGTTTATTTAGGGTAACCGACAAAGAAACATTTGTCAGACTCGGCTTCAAGTTTGTCTGTTTTCAAATGTTTGACATAAGCCGGACACCCCCAAACCGTAAGGTGAGAAAGTACCGGTTTCTGTCCCATCCACATCTTATGTGGTGTTTTATTCACAGATTTACTTGGAACTTTATTAAGTATATAACAGGCTGACTCAAGCGCATATCCCCAAAAGGATATGGGCAAACTTGCAAACCCCATCATGGATCGAACCATGGCTAACAAGGTTCAATTTCTCCTTTCTGATACTCCATCATACTGCGGTGTACCAGGAGGAGTCCATTGAGAAAGAATCCCATTCTCTCCTAGATATATCAGAAACTCACTGGAGAGATATTCTCCTTCTCGGTCTGACCGAAGAGTTTTAATACTTTTGCCAGTTTGTTTTTCTACTTCATTACGATATAATTTGAATATTTCAAATGATTCAGATTTATGTCTCATTAAATAGACATAAGCATACCTAGAAAGGTCGTCTGTAAACGTAATGAAATATGAATACCCATCTCTAGCATTCTCATTGGCCCATATACATCAGAATGTACAAGGGTCAATAAGTCACTAGCTCGTTCACCTTTTTTGGTAAAAGGTGATTTGGTCATCTTACCAAGAAGACATGACTCATAGGTTGTCAATGATTCACAATCATTAACATTGAGAATTTCCTCTTTACTAAACCTATTCATCCTGTTCTTGTTAATATGACCTAGCCTATGATGCCAAAGGTAAACATCCGTGACATTATCTATTCTAGGGTGCTTCCTTGACGTGTACATTACATTAATAGGTTGTGATAGCAAGTAGATGTCATTGCTCAATCGTCCATTCATTACGGTAACACCATTCATAATGATATCACAAGAACATTTCTATATTGAAATTTCATAACCGTTCATGGCCAAGAGGCCTACGGAAATTACATTCAATAAGAACGTAGGACAATAGTGACAATCACTCAAGACAACTACATGAGCATTGAAAACAAGTTTGAGATTTCCTAAAGCTAGAACTGGAACAGATCTTCTATCTCCAATATTCAGGAATCTCTCGCTGTTTTCAAATCTCTCATTGACCTGAAGTCCTTGCAACGAATTGCATATATTAAACGGACTTCCCGTATCTAATACCCAGGTCGAATTATCACATACAGAGAAATTACAAGGTGTTATCATATAAATACCTTGATCAGCAACTGATTGCCCTTTTCTCTTGCTTGGCCTGTTCGGGTCAAGTGAGGCAAGGTACTGAGGACATTCCATCTTCCAATGCCCCTGCTTCTTACAATAGAAGCATTCTGCCTAACTCTGGTCAGCCTTAATTTTTTTGGTCTGACTATGCTGAGTTTTCAGCTTTCTAAGCCAGCTATTAAAATTGGGTCCTATCAGCTTATCACTATCCAATAGCGATCGGTTAGTGGCCATTTCTGCATAAAAGAAAATTGGCTTATTAGTGGATGAATTGACTAAATTCTAAAGACTTGGACTTTAGTCTAAAGGTCCTCCCACTATTTTATACAAATTTGTAGCCTCTATCTCAAATTCGAAAAATTATACTTAAATCTTTAGTGAGCACTCGAACCCAATTGATCGCATATGGGCCCGAGTGTGGCTCGGCTAACCCATATGCACCTATTGGTAGGTTCTAAACCAATTGTTTCACCAAATAATTTCTAGTGATAATTTTGCCCCAGTCTCTTTGGTAGGCGTGTGGCGCCTCCACCGAAGATTCTGGTTAGGTCCAACCATTAAATAATAGGATTTCGTGTAATCAACTAATAGAGGACCAAGCCCGAATGTGGCTCGGCCCACCTGACCACCTATTGAAGGTACACTTGACTCATCATATATCAAATAACAATTCCAATGCCCGATAAGCACCAGATGTGTAACGCCTCTAATGATTATCGAAACTTTGGACTCATTATCATCTAATTTAATGGGAGGCTATGACATAGTTATCCTCATAACTATTTCATTTTAAGGACCTAATAATTTTAGAGGATTTAATTAGGATAGATAAGAAGATCCGGTTAATCTAAATTCTCCCACTGACTTCACCAAGTCAGATTATAAAGAATTAGATTCAAACCGGTTAAGGAGGCACCTAAATCAGTCAAACTGATTTTTCTTACAGGCATGGGTTAGCTCGAATCATTAAATGATCTAATCAAAAATGATTGACCAAATCAGCCAGGTAAGTGAGATCAGTGAAGGGATATGCCATTAACTCGACAATGACGCATCAGTGCGAGTAGCTCCCAATTAAAAACCATCGGTCGAGTCTGCCGAATTTACCTTAGACACTGACTGGTTAATCAATTTTGATTTTGACCATCCTAATGACTCGGGCTCAACCATGAAGCCTAAATCAAGTTTCATCTTGGTCTGATCAAAGACATGGAACCGATCAATCTATAACTATTGTAAATTGAATTGAGTTATCTTGATTTGATCTAATTACTACTTAGTTAGATTCAATCAATTAACTCAATCATTCCATGATTTGATTCTAACCTTAGGTCTAACCCAATTAGAGAATTTGACTTGAACTAACCCAAATGCCCCATGAATTATGCAATGTCATTGAAATTCAATTCACAATTCTAGGTCACTTAATTCTCAATTAAGTGTAGTTTTATGAAAACAAAATTTAGATCATTGTATAAGTCTTAAATCAGATGTTAATTACAAACTTTTAGTTCTTAAAATTAGATCTAAATTTGTGAATTAAACATTCTGATTTCATATTTAATTCATGTTTAAATCATTAACGATTTATGTTCATATATCACATATATCAACTAACATGAATTAACTTAAATAAAATGCATCATAAGCATTTATTTTCAGATCTGATATGTCTTACAAAATCAGAGATTAAAAGGATCATAAATTGCATTTAGATCTAATCTAAATAAGTTTATGATTTCAATTTTACATGTTCAATATATCACATATATTAATCATAAAACATGCATCACATGCATCCAAATTTCAGATCTAGTTAATCATGCATAAACAACAATTAAATTAATCATAAATTTATTTTAGATCTAATCTAAATACATTCATGATTTCAAATTTAATTGCAATGATTAAAATAATTTTAATCAGTCTTTTGAGGTTCATCTTCAAAGATTGCACACAATGGCACCCCTACACGCCATAGGAGATTACATCGAATGGAAAATGAGGGAGATGATCCCTTCTTTCTCCTATGACCGGACGGCCTGGTGATTGATTTATCAGATTACTTTACAAAAGAATAAATAAGTTTTATAACATAAAAATTTAAACATCGAACCTGGCTCTGATACCACTGATGGGGTATTTACAACGGGCTGCATGCTGAAAATTAAAAAATTTTCTTAAAAATCGTGGCTGCACCTGATCGGGTTGCCTACGTACCCCTTCGAAAGGGGGATCAAGCCACACATAGTTCTTAATGTTTAAATCGCAATGAAAATATAGAATTAAACAGTTTAATTCTAGCATGCAGAATAGATTATAAATAAATACTAAGACCGTTTAAACGATTATACATAAAACCAACTATGCATGATTATCGTTAAATCTGAAAATAAGAGCATAAGTAAAGTTCTAAACTCGACTAATTTTGGATCCAATCTATCTCTGAATGCTCATTGAATGAGATCTGGAGATCACTCCGTGAGGAGCCCCAAAAGAGGTATAACCCTCGAGGGATTAAACCCGATTAAAACTTAGCACACAATTATATCTCTAAATTAAAACCTTTATGAATTATAGAGACAAATGAATATGATGCTCGAGCTTCGTAGCTGCACAACCGTCTGGCCTCCACGGGTGATCCACGCGAAGCTCTTGGATGATCGATGTCCCCGGGATTGCTAGTTCGCGAGGATGTGCTATAATCTTGAAACAATCAACCCTTGATCGTTCCTTTGAAGGCGACGGAGGAAGAGATGAAGGAGATCAAAGAGAGCTTGTGACCTTCACGTGTTCTCTCCTTTTTTTTAGAACTTAGGCTATCCAGAAATTCACACACACACATATGGAGGAGATCGCATGGAGGGCCTCTTTTTGCCAAAAAAAACCCACACCTTCCTTCCTTCTTTGCACCAATTAATTGCTATCAAATGGCAATTGAAATCCCCATCAAATAGGGACCATGTGCGGTGGAATAAAAGAGGAGGTGTGGCCATTGAATGCTGCATTTGAATCCCTAAGGAATAGGGATTCATTTCTTCCAAAAGAAGCAGCCGCTTGCCTCCTAATTTTGCGTCCCCTACTAGGATCTCGCCACATGTCACTTAGCGCCATCAAATGAAGAAATTAAAATCCTAATCAAATCAGGATAAATTCCCTTCATGGCGCCACACCATAGATCCTTGCCATGTGTCATCATGCGCCATCAACTAAAAAGAAAAAATCACATCTATGGCGCCATTGATGTGAGGGTGACATGTGTCATCTGATTTCCAAAACTGGGTTCCTAATTTTCAGGAATTGATCTCGAATTCAAATTTCAAATATTTGAATTCAGAATCATCATCAGATGAGGACCTTGGATCATGCCCAATCCAATTGGATCAAGTCCCATTAATTAGGTCAAGCCCAATCTTCTTGGTTTAAACCCAATCTAATTAGGTCAAACCCTAATGTAGCCCAAATTGAATCTAATTCAATTTGGCTCAACCCAAGCTCTATTACTTGATCAAATTGAGTCAATTAACAATCTAATTGCATATTAATCCTCCAATAATTCATTAATTATTTTATAGCAACATTTTACTTAGAATAATTTATCCATTGAATTGACCAAATTATCCCTGGATGATTCTTAATCGTCCATCAGCCTTTATGATCAACCTAGAAAACTTCTATGCGTGTGACCCCATAGGTTCGAACCTAAGCCGGTAGCACAAAAATGATTTTCTGTACTAATCGATGTGACCATCTAGCAATGGTACCCTACGTCCGGATAGGCCGAATTATTGCGAAGCAATATTCTGGAACCCTGAACTATGGTTACTGTATAATTCATCCCCATGACACCTAATGCCAGGATGACATCAGAGTTCTGTCAACTCTGTAATAGTACATCCACTCTATGATTCAATTTTTACAAATCTTGTGACTCCTCACAAGGATTACCCTGGCCAAGATTTTGCTAAATTGAACATAAGGGCATTATCTCCTGTCACCAGGAGGGGTCAATTCTATCTTGACTCACACACCAACTTCGCAAGTACTTGACTGCACCCAGTGACCTTCCATCCTTGAAGTAGAAATTCAGTTAGTCCGATACCAAAGTACAGTGAGTTGCTTACTAATCACCGTGGTGATCTCAGGTCTGAGGGACACATATATCCATATCCACTCGAAACATCTCTTGACAGCAGAGCATTCCGGAATTAGTCACGTTCAGTGAAATATACTCCTACACTTCACCTGTGTGACATATTAGTGTCTCCACACTTCTTGGTTAAGAGGACAACCAACGTATATGTCACACAACGACCTAAACTCGATAATGCTGTTGTCCTATTAACAGCATATCATTTGGTCGTGAACTGGTTTAAGGACTCACAGATAAATCCTCCTTTATCATAAAAGAATCCTAAGGACTTCATCATACTACAAGAGTTCAATTAAAGATATACAAAAAAATGATGAATAATGCCAAAATAATACTTTATTAATTTGTCAATTCATTTATAAAATCAATCATCAACATGCTAACGATTGACTCTTTGAGTACAATTCCCAACAGCAGCCCAAGAGGGGGGGTGAATTGGGTCTCTTAAAAAAATTATTAACGTTAAAACGTATGGAGAGTATGAGTTACTAATATCTTATAGATTCAGCAGCGAAAATAAGATTGCACAAATATGACAGTAAATAAAAGTTAGGAATGCAGTAAGGAATACACAGAGGAAAGGAAGAGAAGAACCACAATCAAAAATACTAAGGTTTATAGTGGTTCGGTACACTCCTAGCACCTACGTTTACTCCTCAAGCCTAGCTTGAGATTTTCACTATAACCCAGTAGATTACAGCCTGATTGTTTTCCGGGCTTACAATCAAAAATTCAGTTGGTTTTCCCAGGCAACCAACCGAAAATCTTTTGTTTTTCAGGATCACAAACAACCCAGTTGGTTTTCAGACAAACCAACCAAAAACTTTAGACCGTTTGTTTTTCCGGGCTCACAAACAACTCAGTTGGTTTTCAGATGAACCAACCAAAACTATCATCCTTGCTGAATACACCCGATTTAGCAACTTCCAATCAAGGCTTGGAAGAGCCTTTACAAGTTTCAAATCAATGAAACTGTTACAGCAGCAATTAATCCAACTAAAAGAATGCTGTAACTTGAAAACTTAAAGCTTCAGAGCATATAAAAAATAAATCAATGAAAGCAAAGCTGAAGTCGATGAAGTAGTTTGCTGTGGAAGGATGTTCCAATGTCTGAACAGCAGCTCTTCACGATGCAGTAAGAAACTTCGACTGATCTCCTCACAATAGAGAGTTTCTGATTACAGTACTGGTGAGGAAGATGAATTGTTAAGCTTTTCTTCTCTTTTTCTCAGTGGAAACTTTTTGTTTTCAATGGAATCTTTTACCTTTCCTTGTTGTTTCCATTCTGAGGTTTCCTCGTATTTATAGACAAATTCTTCGGCGAAATTTGAATTCCTTTCTTTCCGTTCTGATAATAATCTTTTTCTGTTACAGAAGAAGACAAAAGTCGTTCGCAGCTTTCCGTTGTGGTCCCAGCAATACAAGGGTCGACTCATGTATCTCAGGGGTCGACTCATTTTCTTTCTAGATCGGCACTTCAAATCATAGAGAGAGCTTTTGCTGTGTCATCTTCAAAGGGTCGACTCTTAATTCTTAAGGATCGGCTCATCTTCATTAGGAGTCGCCTCTTTAAACACAAGGGTCGACTCATCTTCATCATTCCTTGAATAAAACTTATCAGAATCAACTTAAACTTATCCTTTTTGCGTAGAAGTTGACCAAGTCTTTCAAACATAAAACTTTAGACTTCTTCTCAGATCTCTATGGACTAGATTAAGATCAATTTCTTTTAGAACATATCCAATGAGATATTTGCGAAGAACTTAAGATTTTGCAGTGCTTCAATTCTTCTGATTTTTCTTGACTTATAAAACTTCACAATTAAGCCAATGTCATTAGTACACAACATGATCTCAAGTGTTTTGTAATCATCAAAATTCATCCTTTAGGGTTGACACATTTCTATAGACAATTTATTTGCAGAGATAACTTCTAAGGAATTTACTTCATCCTTTCCTAAAATCACTCTAACTGCCAACTGCCTATCAGAATGTACTGTTGGAGTAGGACTCTCTCTAGGCATTCTTAGAACCCGAGCAATCAGTTGCTCATTCACAGTTATCTCCTTCCCTTTCACACAACAGACAAATCCACCTGACCTTCTCTTCAAATAACTATAGAAATCTCTCACTAGGTCAGGATAAGTAGGTAGATCTAATGAGCAGAGATTTCCCCAACCTAAAGCTTTTAACTTTTCTCCAATTGAAAACCCTTCTTGTTCAAAAAATCTAAAATCAATCCTCCTACCTGTTGTCACAGCTTTTTCGGCACAAGATCTAGTGGTCGTGGTAGAGGATGAAGGAGAAGTAGGGATTAAGGGTTCCCTAGGGCTTGGCTCATCATTTCTATGCTTTGATCTTCTTTCCTCATGAGTTGATCCGATAGATCTCTTCCTTCGGACCGCTAACTGCTTTCTAGGTTCCATTCTTGCTAGAAATATTTGAAAATGGGAGAAAAACTCGGTGTGGAATCTTGAAAAATTTAGGAAAAATGGTTTGGAAGAGAGTTAGGGCACTAACGAAATGAGGAGTAGGAAAAAACAGAGTCGGCTTGCTCTTAAGTGAACCATCCCGAACTCGAGCAACTCTAACCTTTTTGTGCGAGTCGGCTCGAGCACGAGTCAACTCGAATAACTTCTCGAGTCGGCTCGAGCACTGCTTTGGAAGAATTTTTAGAAGAAAAATAATTGATCAATTCGAATAATTTGAGTTGAGTAAATTGAGTTCTAATAGGGATCTTAAGAATGAAAAATCTCTAAGAAAAGGGGTCACAAATTCCTAATTCCCTTCTAAGAATACTAAACCTATCTTCATTCAAAGATTTTGTAAAAATATCTGCGATTTATTTTTCAGTGCTTACAAACTTAATTTTTACATTTTCGTTTTTAACATGATCTCTAATAAAATAATGTCTGATTTCTATATGTTTTGTTCTAGAGTGTTGAATAGGATTTTTAGTTAGATTTATGGCACTAGTGTTGTCATATTTTATGAAAATTTTGCTTTGTTTGATGCCATAATCCTCAAGTTGCTGCTTAATCTATAATACTTGAGCACAGCAACTTCCAACTGCAATGTATTCAGCTTCTGTCGTAGACAATGCAACCATGATTTGCTTTTTGCTGAACTATAAGATTAAATTATTACCTAAAAATTGGCATACACCACTTGTACTTTTTCTATCCAATTTGCATCCAGCAATATTAGAATCACTATATGCAATTAAGTTTAGTATGGAGTCTCTAGAATACCATAACCCTATGTTTTGTGTTCCAATTAAATACTTTATGATTCTTTTAGTAACTTGTAAGTGTGATTCTTTAGGATATGATTGATACCTAGCACACAAACATACGTTGAGCATAATATCAGGTCTACTAGTAGTAAGATAAAGAAGAGATCCGATCATACCTCTATAAAGCTTTTGATCAGCCTTTTTATCTTTTTCATCTTTGTCTAGTTTGCATGAGGGGCTTATGGGTGTGCCTATAGGTTTGCTAGTCTCCATCCCAAACTTCTTGATTATTTCTTTGACGTATTTGTTTTGGTTGATGAAGATTCCCTCCTTTACTTGTTTGATTTGGAGTTCGAAAAAGAAATTTAACTCTCCCATCATGCTCATCTTGAGCTCTTCCTGCATTAACTTAGCAAAATCTTGACAAAGAGACCTGTTAGTAGCACCAAATATAATGTCATCCACATAAATTTGTACCACTAATAAATCATCATCCTTTTTCTTTAGGAATAAAGTAGTATCTACATTTTCTTTAGTGAAGTTGTTTTCAAGTAGATACTTACTAAGTCTTTCATACCATTCTCTAGGTGCTTGCTTTAAACTATAAAGAGCTTTATGTAGTTTGAAAACATAATTAGAAAATTTATGATTTTCAAAATCTGAGATTGTTCTACATAAACTTTTTCATTTATATAGCTATTTAAAAATGCACTTTTGACATGCATTTGAAATAGTTTGAAATTTATGGAACATGCAAATGCAAGCAATAATCTAATAGCTTTAAGTCTAGCTACAGGTGCAAAGATTTTATCAAAATTAATTTTTTCTTCTTGGTTATAACTTTTTGCAACTAATCTAGCCTTGTTTCTAATTACAACTCCATTTTCATCCAATTTATTTCTATATACCCATTTTGTTTCTATAACTGGATATTCCTTAGGTCTTTCAGTTAATGTCCAAACATTATTTTTTTAAAACTAATTTAGTTCTTCTTGCATAGCCATTATCCAATTTGATTCAATTTCAGCTTCTTCTATTGATTTTGGTTCTACTTGAGAGACAAATGCCAAATGATTGTTTATATTTCTACGTGATGATCGTGTTCTCACCCCTTGAGATGGATGACCAATGATTAAATCTTTTGGATGACCATATGCATATCTCCATTTCTTGGGTAGATCATGATCTTATTGTTCATTAGTATCTTTTTTAGTTTGTTCAGATTCTTCTTCGTTATTTTGATTTGAAGATTCATTAATAATTATCTTTTCAATTCTATTTTCTAAAATACTTATGTCATCTTCAGGATCTTCTTTTCTTGAAGAACTAGAAGATTCATCAAATACAATATGAATAGATTCTTCAACAACAAGTGTCCTTTTGTTGAAGACCCTATATGCTTTGCTAGACAAAGAGTATCCCAAGAAGATACCTTCATCTGACTTGGCATCAAATTTTGCTATGTTGTCTTTGCTATTATTATGAATGAAATACTTACATCCAAATACATGAAAGTAATTAATATTTGATTTTCTATTATTCAAAAGTTCATAAGGTGTTTTCTTTAGAATAGGCCTAATTAATGCTCTATTTAGAATGTAGCATGCTGTGTTTACAGCTTCAGTCCAAATATATCTTGGAAGATTGCTTTCACATAGCATGGTACGGGCCATTTTTTCTAAGATTTTATTTTTTCTTTCTACAACCCTATTTTGTTGAGGTGTCCTAGGTGCTGAAAAATTATGATTTATTCCATTCTCATTGCAAAAACTTTCAAAATGGTGATTTTTAAATTTAGTGCCATGATCACTTCTAATTGAAATAATAGTTGTGCCTTTCTTATTTAAAACTTTCTTATAGAATTTTTGAAATGCAGAAAATGTTTCATCTTTATGTGCTAAAAATAGTACCTATGTGAATCTAGAGAAATCATCTACTATCACAAGACCATATTTCTTTTCTTCTGTGGTTCTAGTAGGTCCAAAAAGATCTATGTGAAGTAGTTCTAGTGGCCTAAAAGTTAAAACAATGTTCTTAAATTTGAAAAAATTCCTTGTTTGTTTACCTAATTAGCATGCATCGCAGCTTTTATCTCTTTCAAAATTTAGCTTAGGAATTTCTTTAACCAAGTCGCACTCTTATATCTCGGCATACACAATATGTGAGGCTGGCATCTTGCTAGCAAGAAAATAACACCCCAAATGTCCTCATTTTCTCATGATGGGGAGAGGAGAGAGGGAATAAAAGAACCTTTATTGTCAAAGAAAACCTTTCTTATTTGGTGCTTATAGTTCCCGTCCTGGTAGCCCAGTACAGTCACTGCTGGCAGTGATGACATGACCCCACCTTTGGCTTTTGTCTTTGCATACCCTACCTTTGCTTTTCTCTTTGCTCGGACAATCCCACCATCATTTTCTCTTTACTCCATAACATGCTATATCGGTCCATACTAGTGCAAACTAGTCATATTATTCCAATACTGAAGAGATATATGATATGGCGAGCATGAGCATACCATGCATCGATAATTCGAGTTAATCTCTCTATCGAGCATACTGATACTATTTCAAAATAGTACCGGAACAACATCCAGCACCAAAATTGTGAGCTTTTTTGATTTTGTTATCATCTCCTTGGCCCATTCCACAACATGCTTTGGCATTTGCATCAATCCCAAACCCTAACGCTAACCTTTGTCAAAAAGCCACCAACCTCTCATCCATCACCTTTCCTCTCCCCTCAAAAAAAACCTTGAATTCTCTCTTCTATGTCTCTTTCCTCGTGTTTTAATTAGTCACACCATATCAAAGCTAGAGCTAATGATGGAGATGCCGCTAATCCAACTAAAGATTGAGGAGGTGAAGTAGCAAAAACGGATGACAAAGTCAAGCATCATCTCCACCATGGAGCTCCACCAGCGGGATGACTGCATGGGGATTGTCAACAATGTCTCCGCTCGTGGTGTCAACAAACAACAAAGCTGAAGAATAGGAGCTTCGGATCACTAGAGGCAATTGTTTGCACCATCAAAGAGATGGTGGAGGAAGAGAAAAAGGTTGACGTAGGGAAAGCAGTGGCAAATGTAGCTGAGGAGGAGAACACCATGGTGGTCGAGAAGGAGGACAAAAGTAAGTTAAGATTTTACAAGGAGGAAGAAGAGGGGGAGGAGGACGATGAGAAGGGGAGAAAGTTGGGGTGTTTGACGGTGAATGAGGAGCTGTCTAGATCACAAAAAAGCAGAAGGCAATGATTAGGTTGTTAGCAGTGGCGGGAGCATTTCTTGGCAATCGAGAGCTAGGAACAATGGTTGACGATGGCATGGTTTGTAAAATAGCTACATTTGCCCCCTCTTCTCTCCATCATAAAAAATGAAAGAAGTTTGTGAGTGTTAAACCATTAATTTCTGGCCACTTAGCTACCAGCCAGGCATGCCATGATAGCTGACACATCGATGCATTATCTATCCATGTATTATTTTTGCATTACTTTATCGTTACTCCTAAATCAAAATCTCCGAGCTATTGCATCTGTCTTGTTTCTCTTTTGGAAGAAAAAAACACTCTTATCAAGTATCAGCACCCAAAGCATCCTTTTGGTTATTTGAGCTTATGTTTTGTGTCATTACAAGTGTCATTTGACTTTTTAAACAGTCACCTATGTAAAATCCATATGATTTATACAAGCAACGGCAAATAATAATAATATCTAGCATCCATTAAAGGTGGCATGTAGGTTGGGATTGTCATGCATGTGCAATAACCAGAAAAGAAGGATTGTTGATTTGGTTAGATACTCCTTTTCTCCCTTATCTCTTTCTAATAGTTTTTTATAGATGCAAGCCATGTTAGTTGGCAAATCAAAAACATCAATGTTATTGAGGCCAATTATAGTGATTTTGCATCCATTTCTTGAAAACTCTAGTCACAAGGAGCAGACACCACAAGGGAAAAAAATTATGCTTATTACTTGGTGAAAAAAAATGCCTTATTCTAGATGGAATTTACGGGGTCTAAGAGTCAAGTATGATCCAAGCCCAATATTAAATCATTTATTCTAAGATTCTAATCCATTCAAATATTAGAATGGGTCACACTTGCAAGATTCCACGGCTAGGGAAGGACTTATGTTCATCAATGCTCGCTCTCCCCGTTCTCTCCTCACATGTATTTACTGGTGTGCTTATGAAATGCAGTGTATATATTAGTTGCCATCTCTATTTAGTATATATCAAGCTATGTTACAATCATTCCATTCCATGCTGGTGATACACATACTTGACAGTCACATATGAGACCCAATTGATTTGTAATTATCATAACACCATTTGCAGTTGGTTTTACTATGATCAACACCCCAACCTGACTTGAAAAAAAAAAATTGGATGCATTAGAATGAGGCATTATGATAAAGATTTTAACTAATTAACCTGGTTGATGAGTCTCAATTCTTGGGTGCTTGTAAAGCTTCTAACATATACATTATTAGATAATTAGAGAAACTAAATTTGGAATAGCATTAAGAACCAACCTTAAATAAATGTTCTAACCATATTCCCATATAGAATAAGCATCGTGATCCTCTTTACTATGTTTATAATGTTTGTGCTCTAGCGTACTTGTCAAATT
Organism: Phoenix dactylifera; assembly: GCF_051530095.1. Taxonomy (NCBI): domain Eukaryota; kingdom Viridiplantae; phylum Streptophyta; class Magnoliopsida; order Arecales; family Arecaceae; genus Phoenix; species Phoenix dactylifera. Next base: position 6,818,982 of record NC_143202.1, read on the forward strand.
TACAAAAAAAAAATCGCAGGCGTTGCAAGCCCACCCCACCACCCATGGCTATGTGAGCACATGTTTCTTGGGTACAGTTGTTATTTGACCTCTTAAAAACTCATCCTCATGGAAAGTCCCCACATTTTCTATGCTACAGAAAAGGACAAACAATAATGTGTATCATCTCTTAATGGTAGAACGGGATGTCATTAACTTGTTGCTTTGTAAGACCCAGTAGAACTAGGCCCAATCCACTTGATTAACCTAGTTGAAAAGTATGTCGGCCCAAAAAAGAAAAAAAAATTGATGCATGTGTTGCGCACACGTGAAGAGGGAAGTAAGAATTTGACAATCTTTGATTGAATTTTTTCACCTTTTTTCATTGCCCTTGGAAGCCCGATTTCGAACGATGATCGCTAGATGTTTTGTGGAAAAGCATGATGCCCTATTTTCCCTATTTTGGTAAGTCGGCCCCTATTTTTTTCTTGATTGTGGGTGTTCCTGCCATCGGTGTTTGTCGCTGGAGTCTTCCTCTGGTCCCTCAAGATGGCTGGAAGCCATGATTGAAGCTCCAACAACCGTGATGCTGTAGATTCCAAGATATCTAAGGGGTTGAAACCCCTATTTGTTACTGGTTTTAGCACCGTCGGAACCGCCTGTTGCCATTGGTCGCGTATTGGTCGGCCATGGGTCTCTTAACCGTAAGGTACCACCTGCGGCCACTCTCTCTCTTCCTCTTTTTTGGTTAGAGAGAGGCTTGTTCTCTCTTCTTTCTCTCTATTCCTCATTCTTTCTCTCTTGTTTCTCTCTCTATCTGAACTTTCTCTCTCTACTCTTTCTAAGGTGTTGGATCTAGTAAGAGACTCCTCCCAGTGATTTTGGATCGACCCTAATGAAGATCTTTAATCCATGGTCGTCGGACAGCGTGTCAGTTTCCACCTTAGCCCTTGCTGAACACTGTTAGATTTTATCATCCCAATCTTTATTGGACCACTTGTACCCTTGTCTGAGCATGCTTAGATGAATTTCATCTTGAT